>NC_141878.1:119170000-119817500 GCF_056163025.1 Triticum urartu
AGGTCGACACAGGGCATGGCCCAACAGTGGCCCATTCCAGTGAAAAAGGCCGACCCAGTAAAAATTAGCAGGCCGTCCCATATAAGGCCTACTTGTGTCAGGTCCATTTAAGCCTACGGCCCATACGAGATGTGCCAATTCGGCCCGTCAACGGCCCGTTAAAGATTTGACACCATTGCAGCCCATCGTCAGTTCGAGCCCGTTAACAGCCCGCTATATATTTGGGCTCAGTATCGGCCCAATGAGAATTCGGCCTGTTAACGGCCCATTTAATGGATGGGCCAATTTTCAGGGCGTACATCTTTCGGCCTTTTAGCGACCCATTTAAATGTTGGGCTAATTTCCGGCCCGGTGTGTCTTTCAGCCTGTTGACGGCTCATAAATCTGATGGGCCATTTGTAGTCGGACCTGAGTTTCGGCCTTTTAGCGGCCCATTTAAGTGTTGGGCCAATTTCTGGCCCGGTGTCACTTTCAGCCTATTGTCGGCCCATAAATCAGTTGGGCCATTTGTAGTCGGACCTGAGTTTTGGCCTTTTAGCGACCCATTTAAGTGTTGGGTCAATTCCCGGCCCTGTGTGCCTTTCGGCCTATTAACGGGCCATAAATGAGTTGGGCCATTTGTAGTTGGACCTTAGTTTTGGCCTTTTAACGGCCCATGCCCTTCATGGTCCAATACCGGCCCAGTTTCTCTTTCGGCCTGCTAAAGGCCCACAACACACTTGGGCCGTTTATAATACGACCTGACTTTCGGCCTCTTAGCGGCCCATGCTCTTCATGGTCCAGTACAAGCCTGCTATCTCTTTCAGCCTGCTAAAGGCCTACAGTATAGTTGGGCCATATGTAGCCCAAACTTAGTAATGGCCTATTAACGACCCGGGAGGTAAGAGGGCCAACCATTAACTTTCGTCCTAGTAACAGCCCATTAACTTAATGGGCCCACTAAAGTTCGTTCATGTCTTTAGGCCAAATTAGATAATTTGAGCCCATTACGACGAGCAATTATGCACAGGACCAAAACCGATCAAGCAAAGGTACGGCATACAGGGAATAACGTTGCACATCCAGCATATATTACAGGAAGTTACATCCACTGGGCAATCAAAGATTGATGCCAGTGCAAATAAATGAGCAGAACCTAACCATCTACAACATCACAATCTGCAACCTCAGCACAGATGACGCCCATAAGCATGTGGGAAAGTTCTTGCTGCTTTGCTACACTGTCTCTGAAAACATTGATCAGTTGTTGTGTCGCACGACTCTGCACCCCTGATTCATCCACCATTTCCATCATTGCTTCAGCCATTAATTGGTTCACAAACATACATTTATTCCGTTGCATTCGAGACAGAGGATACTGAACAGATTCAGATGGGGATTTTGGCAGGCTTGTATTATTGATAGTGGAGAGTGTCTCGACCACTGCATCATAACATAAATTAGGATGGGAACCAAACAGATTAATCATGAGTTATTGCCATATTATCTGGCCTATATTTACTGGAAAGAAACAATGGGGTTGCCTTGCTGTTTTCAGAGTTTGTCTTCTTATCTTCAGCAGCCTGCACAAAATTAACACACTAGCATTGCTATCATTGGCCAAGTCAGATAATAGGAAAGCAACATTGACACAATGAACGTTTGGGCAACTAGCCTACACCAAATTAGCACAATATGGCACAGCTATCATTAGCCAGGTAAGGTAATACGAAAGCAACATTGACACAATGAATGAATGGGCAACCAGAGAAGCACTACAATTCAGTAATGTGTGTGATATGAGATAGTACATTCATGCAGCTCAGTATGCAAAACTACTAGGAAGTTTTCCTTACAAAAATCAACATTGGCGCCTTTAACATTTTGCTACAACTAATTTTAGATCAGATAAAGGTTAGATTCACGCCGATTAACAAAATACATGCTGATGTAAAAATATAGTGATATACAACAGGTACTTACATCAGCATTGGAGCACAGAGAATTCCCGCAAGATATTTTCCTCGAATACGATCCCAATGGAGGAAGTCTTGTATCGTTTAACCTTATTTTCTAAAAGAGAGATGGGTAAGAAACATGTAGAAAATATGATCAGAATGCTATAGAATTTCATGATGCGAGGATACGCACACGCTTCTTAGGATGGAATTGACATTCTTTTGATGGACTGGAGCGGACTAGTTCTTTGGCCACTGGAATCTGCTTATTATCAGTGGGAGTTGGGTTTCTCTGTGCTGGAGCAGTATCTATGAAAAATGGAGTTGGTGTATTATCTCCTGGCGTTTGGATCTTTTGCAAAGACCTGGTTTGTAACCCTTCAGATTCTAACATAGCCGTCTTCCCCTTGCATGCCTTATATAGAAGAATGGTGATTCGGTTATGAAACATGCTACAGCAGAGATGGAATAGGTACTGAAGAATAGAAAGGCATGACATATTGACATGTATTCCCTCCATCCAGAAATAAATGGATGGGTCTAGGCGTATTTCAGTTCTAGATACATCCTGTTTTATCCATTTCTGCGACATTTAATCCAGGCGGAGGGAGTATGATGTAAGAGCTAGGGATACGACAGGACAACACAGTAAAAAACACACTGAAAAACCCACTACAGAACCAAAGTATTCAAACCCACTGATATGAGATAGTACACTCATGCAGCCCAGGATGCAAAACTACCAGGCAGTTTTCCTTGCAAAAATCAACATTGTGGCCTTTAATCATACATTTTGCTACAACTAAATTTAGATCAGATAAAGGTTGGATTCACGCCGATTAACAAAATACATGCTGATGTAAAAAATATAGTGATATACAATAGGTACTTACATCTACATTGGAGCACAGAGAATTCCTGCAAGAATCTTTCCTCATAAATGATACCATTGCAGAAATTCTTCTATTTGTTAAGCTTATTTTCTAAAAGAGAGATGGGTAAGAAACATGTAGAAAATATGATCAGCATGCTATAAAATTTCATGATGCAAGGATACGCACACGCTTTTTAGAATTGAGTTGACATATTTTTGCTGGACTGGAGCGGACTAGTTCTTTGGCCACTGGAATCTGCTTATTATTAGTAGGAGTTGGGTTTCTCTGTGCTGGAGCAGTATCTATAAAAACTGGAGTTGGTTTATTATCTCCTGGCGTTTGGATCTTTTGCAAAGGCCTTGTTTGTAACCCTTCAGATTCTAACATAGTCGTCTTCCCCTTGCATGCCTTGTATAGAAGAATGGTGCTTTAATTATAAAACATGCGACAGCAGAGAGATGGAATAGGTACTGAAGAATAGAAAGGTATGACATATTGACATGTATTCCCCCATCCGGAAAAAATTGGATGGGTCTAGGCGTATTTCAGTTCTAGATACATCCTTTTTTATCCATTTCGGCAACATGTAATCCAGACAGAGGGAGTATGGTGTAAGAGCTAGGGATACGACAGGACAACACAGCAAAAAAACAGTAGTTGAATGTAAAACTGTATGCTAGCGGAATACGTACAGAAATAACTAAGGCAACATACACATGTATGATTGGGAAAATAAGATGGCATTGCAACAGAGCACTAGAACAGCACTTCAATGTAAAAAAACATGGTATTGTAGATAGATGAAGTACATACTGATGAATAACAATGCATAAGATATTCAGAAGCATAATGTCCAAATTAAGTAGATGGCATTGCGATAGAGTAGAATGACAGTACTTGAATTTGAAAACATGTTATCATGAATGGAATAGGTACTGAAAAACAGGAAGGCATGACATATTTACATGCATGATCAGCATGCTAAGCACATGGCATTGCAACAGAGTAGATACACTCCAGGACATTATATGCATGTTGTACCCATATCACAGGCCAAGTTAGAGCAAGGACCTTGTGGAGTGAAGAGGACTCATCATCTTTCTACAAGTCTTCTGAAGAACTGCCTTTACATGTTCCATCATATTGGGTATCATTGACATCAAGTTTATTGGCCTTTACATTGCTCTGTGAGGTTCTTGTGGATATATCAGTGTGTGCAATTATATCTGACACACATGGAAGACAACTAGTAGTTAGATTTATGTAATGAGTGCATGTAGGAGACGACATAAATAGTAGGATTGGGGTTAACTAGTAGCAATAGGTCTCATAAACTAAAGTGAGAACACAGATGAAAGCTACAGAATATGTATCGTTTGTACTCAAGATTAACTAGATGGCACACAAAATTATTAAAGAGCAACATTGGTAATACTAGAAGTGGTATAATACTATAATCACCAGCCTGTGGGATAGCATTGGCTGATGGATGATAACTATGGAACAGCGTTACCTAAAGAACAAGTATCTTAGCTAAACTATGGAACAGCATTAACTCCTGAACAAGACTCGTAAGAGATCAGCATGAATATACAGTGAAATATGATGATCTATTTTCCATGCTTAGATGAATAACAAAGCCATAAATGTCGCACACAAGTAAGATGAGGGTACAACCTATCTGACTGCCATCCATAGGAGTGAGCATCATGTGCTGACTTGTCGATGGCCCTGCAGTTGTTGTGGCTGCCCATGTCGGGCACGCGCATTCGATGTAGGGAACTGTTGAGTGGGGACTATAGCTCCCTTCTGGTGTATGCTTCCCTTGTTGGAGCAGCTGCGGTGAGTCGGAAGACGGTGTGTCTGAAGATGCAGATAACACATAATGTTAAGAATGACATATCTCTTTGATCTGAAGAAATACACTAAGAGATCAACAGCAAGGTACGAGAGTGGTCACACGTCTGTTGATTGAAGACTAAATTGGGGTCACACGATTTTATTTTATTTTGGTACTGTCCGATCTACATCGGATGGCTGGCCGTCTTGTGCCTCCCGGCTGACACTGTTCGGAATCTTCCCCGAAGAGCCAGCGACCAATGGCAGAGTAGCCTGCCTCCGCCGTCCATGGCCCCGGCCAAAACCCCGCTCCCCGCCCCACTGCACTGCCGTGGTTGCCCCGCCCCCGGGCCAATCCACAAAGACTCCCCGTCATCAAGATCCGGCGGCGGCAGTACCTTCAACCCACGCTACTCTAAAATATAGCCATCTAAGCGCTGCTTCCGCGGCGAACTTGCGGCCCCGCACCCTTACGTTAGACACCAGCCAACCGGCAGCCTAGGAGCTCCGCCGCCTCGAGGGGTGCTGCTTACCATTGGGAATCGATTGGCCCAAAATAAAAATTCAGACAACTGACTGAAGGAAATATGCCCTAGAGGCAATAATAAAGTTATTATTTATTTCCTTATATCATGATAAATGTTTATTATTCATGCTAGAATTGTATTAACCGGAAACATAATACATGTGTGAATACATAGACAAACAGAGTGTCACTAGTATGCCTCTACTTGACTAGCTCATTGATCAAAGATGGTTATGTTTCCTAACCATAGACATGGGTTGTCATTTGATTAACGGGATCACATCATTAGGAGAATGATGTGATTGACTTGACCCATTCCGTTAGCTTAGCACTTGATCGTTTAGTTTGCTGCTATTTCTTTCTTCATGACTTATACATGTTCCTATGACTATGAGATTATGCAACTCCCGTTTACCGGAGGAACACTTTGTGTGCCACCAAACGTCACAACGTAACTGGGTGATTATAAAGGTGCTCTACAGGTGTCTCCAAAGGTACTTGTTGGGTTGGCGTATTTCGAGATTAGGATTTGTCACTCTGATTGTCGGAGAGGTATCTCTGGGCCCACTCAGTAATGCACATCACTATAAGCCTTGCAAGCATTGCAACTAATGAGTTAGTTGCGGGATGATGTATTACGGAATGAGTAAAGAGACTTGCCAGTAACGATATTGAACTAGGTATTGAGATACCGACAATCGAATCTCAGGCAAGTAACATGCCGATGACAAAGGGAATAACGTATTTTGTTATGTGGTCTGACCGATAAAGATCTTCGTAGAATATGTAGGAGCCAATATGGGCATCCAGGTCCCGCTATTGGTTACTGACCAGAGAGGTGTCTCGGTCATGTCTGCATAGTTCTCGAACCCGTAGGGTCCACACACTTAACGTTCGTTGACGATATAGTACTATATGAGTTATGTATGTTGATGACCGAATGTTGTTCGGAGTCCGGGATGAGATCACGGACATGACGAGGAACTTCGGAATGGTCCGAAGATAAAGTTTGATATATGGGATAGTAGTGTTTGATCTCCAGAAGGGTTCCGGAATTCACCAGAAGGGGTTCCGGATGTTTCCCGAAATGTTTGGGCACGAGAACACTTTATCTGGGCAAAAGGGGAAAGCCCACGAGGCTTTTGGAAAGTGCAAAGGGAAGTTTTGCGGAGACCAGAGGCTAGACGCCAGGAACCCTGGCATCTAGCCCTGGAGTCCGAGAAGGACTCTTGCCTTTCGGGTGAAACCAACTTTGAGGAGGATTTTACTCCAAGTTTCGACCCCAGGGCTCAACATATAAATAGAGGGGTCGGGCTAGCACCAAAGACACATCAACAAACACCAAGCCATGTGCCGGCAACCCCGTCCCCTCTAGTTTATCCTCCGTCATAGTTTTCGTAGTGCTTAGGCGAAGCCCTATGGAGATTGTTCTTCACCAACACCGTCACCACGCCGTCATGCTGCCGGAACTCATCTACTACTTCGCCCCTCTTGATGGATTGAGAAGGCGAGGACGTCACCGAGCCGAACGTGTGTAGAACTCGGAGGTGCCGTGCTTTCGGTACTTGGATCGGTCGGACGTGAAGACGTACGACTACATCAACCGCGTTGATATAACGCTTCCGCGAACGGTCTACGAGGGTACGTAGACAACACTCTCCCTCTCGTTGCTATGCATCACCATGATTTTGCATGTGCATAGGAATTTTTTTTGAAATTACTGTGTTACCCAACACTGACGCCTAAATAAAGTGATTTGAGATGAGGGTGCGACCTATCTAGCGGCATGGTGAAGTAGGCAGGTCCAGCTGCCAAGTCGGTGAGGCCGGCGCGGTTGCGGTGGCGACCGGCGGCAGGGAAAGAGCGATGTCGCGACGGTCGACGGCTATGCGGAAGCAGCGCTAGGACTCTGGACGGATCCGAAGTTGGAGCCGCTCCGGCGCCGTGAACAACGGCGGGGGTGAATCGGCTCCGGTACGGTTCACGCGGCCGTCGTCGAGGCAGCACCAGCAGCACAGAGTAAGAGTCACACGGCCCAGTGCACAACGGCAAATGAACAGCATCTCCGGCATTAGGGAGGAGGGCGGCTGTGAAATTGGTGCGGTGGGGGCGCCATGGAGGTGGGGCTGAGGTTTCGTGGCTCGGGAGAAGGGAGCTTCCCGGGGAGAAGGTGATTTGGCGCCCACGAGGTATGAATGGGGGTGGGCGGGCGGGGGGCGGGGGGGAATTGGGAGGGGAGTGGAACCATGTCTTATGGACGCATTTGTCTGAAATGTGAGGGGGAGTTACAGTTCTACCCTTGCCTATAGGCTTCTCGGCTTGGTTCTGTGTACTGAGGGTCGGGGATAGTAGAGTAACTTTGCGTCTCCCCAAATAGTGGGCGGGAGCGATTTCGGGCGAGGAGGGCGTGTTTTGAACTATAGTGGGCGCGAGCGATTTCGGGCGAGGAGAGCATGTTTTGAAATAGTGGGCGCGAGCTATTTCGGGTGAGGAGAGTGTGTTTTGCCGACCATGGTTTATGAATTATTTGGCATATGCCATTTCGGCCGAGGAGAAGGCGCGCTTGGATGAAGTTATGAACCTACCCTCGATGTACAACGGGCCAATTGATGCGTGTCCCACATAGGGCGGTAATTTCGCGTCTCCCATTTATTTGCTCGGGCGAATTCCACCGAGCAGAGAGGATGTTTAACGGTTCGTTCAAATTTTGGGAGAACGAGCATCCACGTCTACCTTACCAAGTCGATTCGGATCAAATTTTGAAATATTAGCTTGCCACTTCTTTTTTAGATGGAGAGATGATGCTCGGGAGTAATGTGTTTTTACATGCTCGTTGCTAGCGATTTACTATATGACAAATAGTTGACCCACTCAAAAACGCGAATCAAACCCAAAATGAAATATCTCGATTCAATGAAATAGCTCGTTCAATAGGTCAAAATAGTGAACTGAATCCAAAATTGAACACCTCAATCGAGTAGCATGTTGTACAGTATTATAGTACTCCATGAACATGTTGAAAGTCAAATTAATGAACTTGTTTGATATACGCATATATCCGTTCATGTGTGGATTGCAGACAACATGTTCTCCAATTTAAATATTTGAATGCAAGTTTATATCGAAACATGGTTTATATCAGTCTTTGATGCATAAAACGCGACCTCCCCCTCTCCCGGACTCATGTTCTCTCTCTCTCTCTCTCTTGCGCGCCGACGATCTTCAATTCTGTCGCACGCATCCGACACAAAAACCTTGTTGGTCCCTCTCCCTTTCTCTACATCTCTCTCTCTCTTTGTGTGTGGGGGGGGGGGTCTTTCTAGTTCGCATGCATATATACACCATCTATAGGTCTCTCTCGCACACTATGTATGATACTCTAGCTAGTCCAAGCTAGATATCTTGGGTTCACTCATCGCACGCACACAAATTCCTTGGCTCTTTGCCCGTAACTCTCTCACGCACCACTATGTCGTCTCGGAGCTCTTCCCCCTCTCTCAAACTCTCCATCCACCTGGGTCACACATACACATGCATATCTCACTCGCACTCGATAGGCCCATCTAAAACTCTATCTCACCCCCTCGTTCTCTCTCCATCTCACATGCACACACACACAATCTCATGCCCAGCTAGCCAAGTATGATGGTCTCTCACTCAATTGTAGGCACACGTAGTCCCCCCTATATGTATATGACTAGCTAATCTTAGTCTCCATCACAAACATGTGCATGGTCTATCTCAATTTCTCTCGGGGCATCTTTCTATCGCGCACGCACTCCCTCGATCTTCGACGGGATCTCTCTATCACAAACACACCCTCTCTCCCTCCCCATGCGTCCATGCCATCCATGTGTCCCTCTCGACCTTTGTTCCTTGTTGGCCAGACCTCTATTGGACATGTGCTACAGGGGTGTCTCTCTCCATTGCAAACAATCACACACTAGCTATCTTCGTGTATCTCCTCGCCTCGCTTTTCCATCTCAAAGATGAATGTGTGATATGTTCGCATAAGAAATGAAAAAACACACACTCTCTCTAATTTATCGTTTGTTGTCACTTTCTCTTTCACACACATACTCTTTTTGCACACTTACTCATTCTCCTTCACACGCACTTGATCTGTCTCGACTGAGGCACTCTCCTCGGTCCATAGCATATAGATTTATTGAAAAGTCAAACATCACAAAGTTTGACCATGTACGTGGAGAAAAAGAATTACATCTAGTACGACAAACATGTACCATTAGATTCACCATGAGATGTAGTTTTGTATGATGTATCTTTGGTATTGTAGATATAAATAACATTTGCGTAAACCTGATCAAAGTTTCCAAAGTTTGACTTCTAAAAAATTTACATGCACTGCATTATCGAGCGGATGGAATATCTCTTTCCCCCTCTCAGCTATCTGACGCACCACTTAGCCTTATCGGGGCTCCTCAATCTCTCTCAAACTTTATTGGTCAGTTTGGTTCATGACCTGACCCTCATGCCTTGATGGACGGTACTGCCTAGTGTGGACATAAGATGTAAAATATTTCTGCCTGGCCGGGCTTGTGTGGTGCTGAAGCGTTTGGTTCATGCATGGGCCAGGCAAAGCATCAACGTCCCATCAATCAATCCATGCATCAATTATTTAATGCTAATATCCATCCATGTTGCTGTTAGCCTCGTGCCCACACGACTAGGCACGGCCAGGCGTTCGAAATCGGTCACCTGGGCTAGGCTACTTGCAGTGTCTGGAGTTCAGCCAGGCTAATTAAAGTGCAAGGGAACCCAGGCCAGGCGGGCTTTCTTTTTCATAGGGTAGCAACCAAACAAGAGTGCATGAAATCTAGCCACAACCCCAGGCAGGCAAAAGATGCTCAGGACGCAAGCCAAACTGGCCTTATATCTCCCTGGTTCACACATACACATGTCTCGCTCGCGCTATACATATAGACCCATCCAACACTCTCCGCCCTTGTTCTCTCTCCATGTGACACGCACCCCCCTAAGTACCATAATCCCTCACTCCATCATAGGCGCAAGAACTCCCCCCCTCCTAAGTATGATTATCTCTTACTAGCCATCAGGAACACACGTATTGTCTCCTTCCATCCATACGTCTATCTCGATATCTCTCGGGGCATCTTCTATCGCGCACACACCTTGTCACTCGATCTCCCACCCATGTAGTCCCATCACGATCTCCAGGGGATCTCTCTATGACAAACATACACTCTCTCCTCCCCATGTCTGCATTTTCTCCGTACGTCTCTCTCGACCTCTCTCCCTTGTTTGTCAGACCCCTCTTGGCCACGTGCTAGGGGTCTTGCTCTCTCGGTTCCAAACAACCACACACTATCTCCTCACCTTGCCTCCTTGTCGAAGATGCATGTGTGATATGTTTGCATAAGACACGCACGCTTTTTCTCTGCTTTTATCGTGTGTTGTCCATGTCTCTTTCACACACGCACACACACTTTTTTCACTCACTCTCTCTCTCTATCTCTCTCTAGTTAGGGACTCTGTCACGTCCATAAGCATATGGATGTTTTGAAAAGTCAAACCTCAGAAAAGTTTGACCAGGTATATGTGGAGAAAAACATTTACATCTGGAACGATCATTAGATTCATCTCAACATGTACTTACTTCATACTATCATTTATCTTTGGTATTGTAGATATAAGTAATTTCTTTATAAACTTGGTCAAAGTTTCAAAAGTTTGACTTAAAAATGTTGGAACTACATTATCGAACGGAGGGAGTAGCTCTTTCTCTCTCTCTCTCTCTCTGCTATCTCTCACGGGCCTCCCCTCTCACTCGAACTCTCTATACCGACGGATTATACGCTCACTGTGTCAGCGTATAGCTCCGTATATTGTTTAGTTGACCGGTCAACCAATCCACATGTTGCCTTGTCAGCTCGTGTTCTGTATCTTCGTGTGCTGGCCCATGTGGTAGTGGATGAAAATAAGTAAACTAGAGGCCCATCTGACACGCGGTGAAGTAAACAAAGTTGAAACCACTCGGGGTAGCACCCCGCACGCTAGTAAATTGAGGGCGCATTGAGGACAAACTTCTTGCGCGTGAAGGATGCACTCGCGCACAATTCACCACTGCGCGGCGGCATGCACAGAAGGACGCACTCGCGCACGCCCAACACACAACACACACCAGCACACGTGTACACCGGCGTCGCCGCCGGTTGAGATGGACGGCGAGGCAGCCAACAAGCGGAGGCGGCTCGAGCCAAAACCGCATCTGGCGAGCCTGGACTTCATCAGCAGCCTCCCCGATGACATGTTGCTCGTCATCATCGGCCTCCTCCCCACAAAATCTGCCGTGCGGACCGCCCTGCTCTCCCGGCGGTGGCGCCCCCTCTGGCGCTGCGTCCCCCTCAACCTCACCGTCGACAGCTGCCTCTGCGACGGGGATTGCAAACGCATGGCCGCAGTCTCCAAGATCCTTTCATCGCACCCTGGGCTAGCCAGATGCCTTGACATCCGCATGTTCAGTACCAACAGCAAGGTCCAACCCAAGTTCGACGAGTGGTTCTTATCCCCCGCCCTAGATCAGCTCGAGGAGCTCAGCTTTGAAGCTGGACGATGTCGCTCTCTACCGCCGTCCGCACTCCGCCTCACGCCAACGCTGCGCCGCACCAGCTTCAGCTCCTGCTATCTTCCCCAGATTAATGTCGCGCCCGCCCTTCTTCTTCCTCAACTCAAGCAGCTCGACCTCTTCAACGTTGTCATCTCGAAGAAGGCTATGGAGCACCTGCTCCGTAGCTGTACTGCGCTCGAGTACCTTTGTCTTAAGCAGATTCACGGGTTCATTAGCCTGCACATCGCCTCGATGAATCTCCGATGGATTTATGTGTCTTGCTGGCCCTGCAACAAGACATCAATTGGGAAGAGATCACTCCAGCTGTTCCACGTTATGGTCATTGAGAATGCGCCTTTCCTTGAGAGATTGCTTGTATCGGATCTAGAAGGTCCAACAAAAATCAGGGTCATTGACGCGCCGAAATTGACAGCGTTGGTGTACTTGTCTGCCAAATTATCCGAACTCTTTATTGGATCCGTAATCGTTCAGGTACAGCACTCATCTTCTTCTTCGTCTTCTTGAAATTCACATTTTTTAATTTCTTCTTGATGTATTTACGACCGTCTTCCAGAAAATGATTCCCACAAGCTTGACCCAGTCCATGCGCACAGTGAAGATCTTAGCACTAAAATCTATCAGCCCCAATCTGGATCAAGTTGTTGGATTCCTTACATGCTTTCCATGCACGGAGAAGCTACTCATCGAGGTGAAACTTCTTTCCTATAAGTAAATGGTAATCACAATGTAGCTCAATTTTTTCGTAATTTTCCCAAATTACGATGACAAGTGTAGTGTTCAAAACTGCATCTACGCACTGCACCGAAAGAAATGTTTTTAGTATTTTTTCTCACGTGATCACCTGCATCGTTTTTATGCTGTACTACTATAGTAGCCTAGGCTAGTCATAGTGGAAAGTAACTTAGACTACTCCAGTAACTCTATGGTTACCCTAAGAGCAAGTACTACCTCCGTCCTGGTTTACTCTTCCAATTTTGTAGTATCAAAGTTTGACCATAGATTTAACTGACAAAATGTTAATGCATGTCACTAAGAACTATATCGTTGGATTCGTATTTGAACATAATTTCAAATGGTGTAATTTTTAGTGACATGGATTGGCATTTTCTTAGGTAAATCTATGGTCAAAATTTTATACTAAATACGAGGTAGTATTCCCTTCGTCCCAAAATTCTTGTCTTACATTTGTTTAGATACGGATGTATCTAACACTAAAATGTAACTAGATACATACGTATTTAGACAAATTTAAGACAAGAATTTTGGGACAGAGGGAGTACAAAAGTGGGCTATGTAGACCAAAACATGTGCCAAATTCACTTGTGATGCATTTGGCATCGATGCCCCTCCATTGCTCACCTGGTGCCCCAATCTGGATCACCTACTTTGCTCCGGTGCCAAATTAACTCACGCAATGAAAAAACACTGTGTGGGAGAGAGAGAGAGAGAGAGGACTGAGGCAATAAAAAACACTTGTTTGGGAGAGTGAGAGGCTGGTTTAGTTGGTTTGATTGATTTGTTTATACATGTGGGTCTGTGTGCACAACGATGCCAACTCTCTCACATCGCGAGAGAGGTGCCAAAATCTTTTGATTTGACATCGATGCATATTATGTGGCATACTTTCGCGAAATATGGCATCGGCCACATAGTGGAAGGCAACAAATGCCCAAGCTCTTCACGTGCTCCTAGTTAAATGAGAGGAAACAGAGAGAGAGAGAGAGAGAGAAAGAGAGTGAGGGAGTGAGTGAGTGAAAAAATATCACTAGCCAGCCAACCCTATCGTATGAGCAAATGATATTGGTACCTCTTGATGACACGGCAATCTTATGCAGCCAGCTGCTCTAATATGTTCTCTTCTTTTGCAGATAAAAAAAGACCCGAAAGTGAAAAATGTGCTGCACTATAACAATCTCATCGGATGCCTTGATCTCCATCTTACAGAAATTGATTTGATCGACTACCGAGGCAGCACATCTGAGATTAAATTGGCCAGGTTCTTTGTTCTGGAGGCAAGTGTGCTCAAGGTAATGAGGTTTGGCGTTCTCTAGCGCAACAATGAATGGCGTGCTGATCACCGCAAGCGTCTAAGCCTAAATGACAAAGTCTCCACAGAATCTGAATTTGTTTTTGAAACATCAAGTGGCCAGAGACTTGAAAACTTATTTGCCCATTAGTGACTTGTCAGGGTGGTGGATTTTAGTTTGTACGATAATGCTGCATCCCCCTAAAGTAACGAAAGTTCTTACGTAAACTTCCTAGTAATTCCCTCTTCGTAGGTGCAGCATTACTCCTAACATCTGTAATATCAGTTTGAAACTTGTAATATTGCCGTGTCCTATTCCTGTGTTTTCAAAATCCTGCGAATCAAACAGGTCCTGAGTTGGTGATGATGTTGTGCCTCCCATCTTTCACCAATAGCCGTCGGATCTAGATCTGACGCATACAAACCAAGCTTCTCGATTTTTGCAAAAAGATGCCCGCACTTGTTCCGTATTTACAAACAACTCCTTGTCCCTCACAATCAGC
This sequence comes from Triticum urartu, assembly GCF_056163025.1. Taxonomy (NCBI): domain Eukaryota; kingdom Viridiplantae; phylum Streptophyta; class Magnoliopsida; order Poales; family Poaceae; genus Triticum; species Triticum urartu. Next base: position 119,184,317 of record NC_141878.1, read on the forward strand.
CTTATCTCCTCCCCACCACATCTAGAAGGTCGTGGAAAAATCTGGCGTGATGGCCGCTGCCGGAGCCGTCCACCCCCAATCTTGGTGTTCCGTGCAATGCACGAGCATCTACGCATGGGAAATTATGTCGAACAGGGCTAGTTGTAAGTATGCTAGCTCTACAGCCATGATGATAGTGACTGCAGACGGTGAGGCTGACTATGGTATGCCGAACACGGCGCCTATACTCAGGTGTCATCTCCGGTGCAGGGTCTTGTCACTTCACTGTGAGGAGCAGCACGTAATAATTTGACCAACGGGTAGTACAGTGCTAGTACTCCTACTACTACATTGGTAGTACTACTACTAGTACTAGTAGCACCACCGTCTGGATTTAGGAGTACTACCACGTCCATCTGGATTTTAGTATTTGACTTACAATATCTAGTAATGCATGCCACAAAAAATGTACTACTCCCTCTGTAAATAAATACATGGTGTTTTATTCCTATCAGCGAGAGAACTTAATGTTTTTTTTTGCTAACTAGAGTACTAATAGGATTACATGCAATGAACTAAACACTGCATGTCATGTTTGGTAGTCTCAAGTCATTGAAAGCATGCACGGACCACATCTCTCATTGGTTGATATGTCACGAAATAAGAAACAAGGAGGGAGTTAATGCACCGTGCCTAAGTATTTTGGGATTATTTGGTTTTCGTAAGGTGACTTACACAACATTTTTGTCTACATGCATTAACATTTTATTAGTTAAATCAAAGGTCAAAAGTTGGCGCAAAATGCAAAGGGGACCAATAAACTAGTAAACATCAAACTTCTCTCGTTTGGCCCCAACTAGAGGTCCGGTGAGATGACTATACTGCACCGGCATGGAGGGGGACGCAGCTTAATTGACTTACGGCAACTGCCTTTGGGTGAATGACACGTGGGACCAGGGGGTGGCTGGCCCACCTATCATACAGCCAAAGGCAGGTGCAGTAGAGGGCCGAGGATTAGTACGAAATCCTACGCACCTACGCACGCTAACCAAGGGCAAGAGTGATCACTCGAATCGCAAGATCAGTTGACTAGAAGCTAAGCTAGACCCATGGAGGCGATGAGCGCGAGCTTCAGCCGGCTGTGCCATATGGTCCACGATGCAGGCCTGTGTCCCGGCACCGAGGAATGTCTCCAGGTAGTATTGCTTGAGGCTACCAGGGCGAGGGGCCTCTTGGACGACAGCTTCGTCTCCTTGTTCGACAAGGTCCTTGTCGGTTTCCTCGACAAGTTCACCATCGTCAAGAAGCTTGCGGACGACTTTGACGTAAGCCTCCAGCCGACGCGCCCAAGCTCTGCGATGCCCGCCACCCTCAACGGCCACTATGGTGACAACCTCTTCGACGCACTGGTGGCCCTGCGACTGCCCGCCGTCGCGCCGGAGAATGTCCACCTCGAGGTCGCGCTCGCCGCGCAGCGCCTGGCGTAGCAAGGCACCATCGACATAATCACCCACGTCTACACGCAAATCATCCACAAGGACTACTACATGCAAGAGGAGGACGATAGGACGCTGGCCTTCTTGGACCGCAGGGCAACCTTGGAAGACACTGTTCAGAAGCACGTTGACCTCGCCGCCAACGCCGCCGCTCCTCACACGTCGGTTGGTGACCCGGCGCACCAGGGCATGAGGATGTCGTTGATGGATCCGTATGTATTTTTATCTTTCCGTCAAATCCATGTAGTAGTATATGATACTACAGTAATTATCTTAACTTTCGCATCAACTTCATAATTTTCGTACGTACTCCATGCATGAACGGCGCCAGAACCAAACTTCTCATTACTTTAGGCAAAATCGTTATTTTCTATCTATCGGTCGCGCCATGGAGCAGAACCAAATTTTACAAGTTATGAGTTCAAAAGGAAAAGCCTGTCGTGTTCGTGTTGCACCCCCACACGGTTGGTCCGGCACGCCTCTCAAGCGGGAATGTGTGCGGTGTTGCATTTTCACTTACAAGTGGGACCGCAGTTGAGCAAACCGACTATTGGCAAACCCCCACCCCGCCCACCGCGCGATGGCTGAGAAAACAGGAGGGAGAAGAGATGGTTGTAGCATGGACTCCAAGAAAATTGGTGTCAGATGGGACTCGTGTGGGTGGCGTGTGTCGTACTGCTAGACGTGAATGCTAGTTATGGCCCATGCCACCCCACTATATCGAGCCTATATCGAGGTACGGAGAACAAATTTCCTGCAGTTCGTGCTCAGCCCTCCTCTATCTCTCTTCTCAGCTAGCCAGCGGACGCGCGGAGCCCATCGTCTGTTTGCTCACATGCGGCCCCACATGTCAGTGAAAACGCAAGATGACCCACTGAACCTGCACATCTGTGGCACCCCAGCTCAGAGAAACCGGAACGCCCCGTATTCCAGCCCAGTGATCGAGGAGAAGTCTCTGGAATATGGCACTTCTTGACATAGAACAAATCAGCTCTTATTACAAGAATAATAATTACACGGGTCTGATGTTACAATGATCACATCAGCATGGCGACACTACGCCTGCGATACTACACTTGCTCTATGCTAGCAGGGGAACAACTCGTAGCAGCAGAAAACTTCTAGCAGCGAAATAACGACGAAGGTGGTGAACTCCACTCCGCAGGGACTCTGGCTGGGACACGATCTAGCTCGCATGAACGGACACCTCAACAAACAATCAAGCAATCATGGCATCACCTGCAATCTGGCATGACACGCCAAGTCAGTACATTGAATGTACTTGCAAGCTCAGAACAACCAAAAACATCAAGGCAAGACAATAACATAGCATTAATAGGTTAATTAATTAACAACTACCATGATGAAGCAACTACTAAGCATGGTATTAAACTGATACAATACTGATAAATAACCATCTCAGATCTCCATAACCATCTCTCTCTTGGCTAACCGGCCAAGCAATATACCATCTCGATCACCTCGTGATCAAAACCAAACGGTGATCTTTCCGGCGATCACTACCATGACCAACACTTGGTCTCAAACTGTGATCTTTCCGGCGATCACAACCATGACCAAAACTTGGTCTCCAACATCATCATCAACATCCTGCCAATCTGTACTGCTCAACATATCAACATATAAATCACCTATAAGTCATTCTGTCATGTGAGTGTTGACCGAACGGTGGGACCTAGTACGGATGCGACTATCGATAGATTAAATACACTCAGCAGAGGTAGCACACTGTACCCACACCACGGAACCCATGGCCTCGCACTCCCATTCGGGTGGACCAACGGCATTCCGACAAGACCCTTCCATTGCCACAGCACTCTCCCGGCCACTCCGACCCAAATCCCCAACGGGCTGGTCCTGGGTGGCCCCATGTCTACCAAAGACACCCCGACCACCGTCGTGGTCAAAACACTCTCACTCGGGGACTCGGTACCATAATCTCATCAACGAGCACACAAGATTATGCCTGCTTACCAGGCAAGGGCAAGCACGACATAACCTTCCCTAGATGGAGGCACCGACCAGAGGCCGTGTCAATGGACCGAATCAAGGCCTTCCCACAAAGGCAAATGTGGTTGCACAGGAAAGAGCCCGGTTCGGCGGCACCTGACCAACTTAATGACGGAATTTATCCCCAAAAATATAACTGTGGTAATTGATACTCCGATATCAACTATCAAACTATAATCCAAATCATAGCCATATCCAACAAATAATTTAAGCATAATATCATCATCTCAAAATACTCCAAGGGTAGCACAACACTACTGTCATGATGGATCCGAAAACAATAATGCTACTACTCCAATAACAAGAATAAAGCTATTCGGCTAAGATCCACATGTAAACATCATTACCGAAAATAATACTCCAAGCAACAGAACATCAACTAGCATCATGAAAATAATCATACTAACCACTAATAATCCAAAGGCAGCATGTCATCCAAAGTAATACTCCAAAAGTATAATAACAGGTATCATCATGAAAATAGTCATACTAACCACTAATAATCCAAAGGTAGCATGACATCCAAAGTAATACTCCAAAAGGATAATAACAGGTATCAACATGAAAATAGTCATACTAACCACTAATAATCCAAAGGCAGCATGACATCCAAAGTAATACTCCAAAAGTATAATGACAGGTATCATCATGAAAATAGTCATACTAACCACCAATAATCAGCATGACATCCAAAGTAATACTCCAAAAGTATAATAACAGGTATCATCATGAAAATAGTCATACTAACCACTAATAATCCAAAGGCAGCATGACATCCAAAGTAATACTCCAAAAGTATAATAACAGGTATCGTCATGAAAATAGTCATACTAACCACTAATAATCCAAAGGCAGCATGACATCCAAAGTAATACTCCAAAAATATCATATCCAACACCACCATGAAAATAATCATAACATAAGCCACTAATAATCCAATGGCAATATGTCAATCACATAAGCTACAAAATATAAGTCCTAGAACTCCAAGCAACATCATGGCAATAACAAGATCAAAATACAACTCCGAGAAATTGCCATGCACAAAGTCATGTAGCTAAAGCAATATTTTAAACAAGTTCAAATAATTTAAACCATGTCACAACATTACAGTGATGCAAATGGAGGGTGTGGCTTGCCTGGGGTGGAAGAAATCACCGGGAGAAAGTGCGAGAAACTCGCGGAAAGGATCGCCGGAAAACGTACTCTCTCGGAGGTGGCTTAATAAGGGCAGGGGAAAATGGTCATTTTCAAAATGTCAAAACATGGTGAAAATGATTCCATCGGAACGGGCTCAATGAAACCAAGAAGTGGGCTTTGGAATCAGCTGATTTGGAGTTGTGGTTGAAAAGTTATAAGCGCTTGAAATCCAAGGACCAATCTGTAAAATAAACTCTACAAACAGGGCCCTGAGCCGAAAAACAGAAAGCACATTTACTTGAATGCGCCTTCCAGCGGAGAAAACGCATTACAAGTCGTAGGTAAGAAATAATACGCTTTCCCCGAAGGAAAACGTACTTCTGACCGAACTAAGACCAAAATACGCTTTCTCTTAATGAAAACGCATTTTCGAAAATGTGTTTCCACTTATCCAGCTAGGCAAACGCGGGGCCGGCTCGTGTGACACTGCCGTGCGGGTCCCACGCGTGTGGGGCCTGTCACTTATCCACGCTGGACTGGCGGGGGCAACGCCGAGGGGCTGACGCGCGGGGCCCACGGTCAGTTGGCAGGGGGGTCGTCGTCTTCATCTACCTCGCTCGCGCCCGCGGAGCAGAGGGAGGTCGCCGGCGCGGGGGCTCGTCCGGCCGGCTCCGGCCATCCCTCGCCTTGCTCGACCTACGGGCGAGCTCAGCAGGAGGAGGCGCACCAGAAGGTGGAGGTCACGGGCTCCAGAATGGACCGAGGCGACGACGACATGCACTCCGGCGGATGGTGGTTCGGGCAGATGCGGGAATAGCGATGTGGCTGCTTCGGCGGCAAGGCGTGGGGTTGAGGAGACTCACAGGAGCACTGGGAAGATGAGGGTGAGATCAGGGAGTGGAGGGGTGGCTCGGGTCGGCCGGATTTGAGCGGAGCACCACGGCGAAGCTTCGACCATGGGAGGGCAACGAGAGCTCCTCGAGCTCGTTTGGGTGGTCGGGGAGGCCTAGAGGGGAGAGGTGAGGAGGCTAGTGCGGTCGAGGGAGCTCGGGGTGGCCTTATATAGGCGGGGGCGAGGGGCACGGGCTCGGGTGTCGCCGGGCACGTCCGGCCGAGGCTCTGGCGACGGCCAGCGATCACGGGGAGGCGCGGGAACTCGACGAGGGGGGTGCGGACGAGGCTCAGAGGTCACGGAGATGAGCGGAGCTCGGGGACAAGAAGAGAAAGAAACCACGGCGCCATTAAGGCTCGGTCGGCCATAGTGCGTCCGTGGGCGCACGGCGACGAGAGCTGACGGAGGGGTTGACGGAGGGGGAGGTGGCTCCAGGAGGCCGGCGATGATGGAGGCTAGCTGTTGGACACGCTCACGCGCGCGAAGACGACGAGAGGAGGAGGGGCCGAAGCACAAACAGCCACTGGACGCGGCCGCAGTAAACAGAGCGCGTGCACTGTGGTGCCATTAATGCGGTCACCGCGTGCACTGGCAGGTAGCGAGGGAGAGATGCTTGACCATGTTGTCTAGTGGGAAGTTCATCCAGGGCAGGTCTCATCTACGGTGGTAGATCGATTAAAAGTGATCTGGTTAAACGGTGAGAGCCCTCTGAAGTTTGCTGCAGTAAACTTGGGTGAGCACTAGTGATCAACAGGGAGGGTTTTGGATCCAATGGGGTTGTCTGCGAGGTTGAGGTAAATAAGGACTTTCATCCTTGAAACTTGGAGAAGAATTGGATCAAGATAAATCATAGTTACTTTGCAACTGACCAAAATGGTCCAGAAACTTGATCAGGATGGTGCACTCAAATGATGTGGCCACTTGAGCTCAAGTTTGGCAAGGCTTCATGATTTGATCATATAAAGATGCTGTATAAGTTTCATACCAATTGGATTCACCAAAATGGTACTTGCTTCACAAACATCCTTGCTGACCAGAAACTTGCAAAAATTCTAGAGGAATATTGGCTTGATGAACCATGCCCAAAATGGGTGGAGGTAGGTTATATGGATAGTAGAAGGCTTATAAAAATTTGCAGCCATAATGGAGCAAGATAAAATGTACTTGCTTCACAAACGAAAAGTTTGGGCAGAATCAAAGAATTGACGGTGAGCTCACATGGAGGCATGAAATGAGCTCTACTTTGGTGGAGGGCTATGATATGATGATATGAGGGACCAGGAAAAATGGAAACTCATTTGGATATGCCTAGCTTGCACGTACTTCACAAAGCTTCTTTCTGGGTAGAAACTTAGGAAAATCATAATTAAATAAGTACTAGGCAAATGAGGTTGCATTTTGGCATGTGGCAATGATATGGACATACAAAGGTGTCCAGGGAGTTTGAGGTCAATTGGGAAAAGATAAATGGCACTTGCTTCACAATGTGCCATTTAGGGAAGAATAGGAAATGAATTAATTGAGCAAGATGATAAACATGACAAATGAAATATTTTGCCATATTTGAGAAGGATATAACCCAAAAAAATTATGAGAATTATTTGGGAATTTTAGGAGTGATGGAAATAAAGGTTGCTTCACAACCTAGGGCAGACAGGGTTATTCCTTTAATAGAAAAAGGAATATTCCTGAGAAAAAGAAATTGGGGTTTGGTCAAGGAGTGAAGTGACATGATCTTGGCAGGGTTTTGAGAATGATGAGCCACTTGGGAGGGAAAAAGAGGATGATTTCCCAGGTGGCCAGGCCACAGAACCACTCCAAAAAGAAAAACAGAGCAAAAACCAATAAATCAAAAAGAAAAAGAAAAGGGCCAAAATCCAGGCTGTTACAACTCTTACCCCCTTAAAGAAATCTCGTCCTCGAGATTTAGTTGCTCTGGGAACAAGTATGACTTGAGGATACCGTTTCCAATTCGGGCATCCTTTTTCCTTTATTTATTGTTCCCCCAAGAATTTCAGATGATTAACTTACCTTGCTCTGGGGTGGCTTTTCCCAAATTTTGAGGGGTCTTTGCTCATATACCAAATCCTTTTGCTGACATTGATTTTCTCATATCTGCGGTGATGTCCGACGGGTCTGATCATAAATTTCCTTTTTGTCATGAAAAACTTTTTATTTCTGTCATGGGGTTGCTGCAAGCCTTCTGGGTCCAATAAATGCTTAGAATTAATCATGGCCATCTTCTGACGGGACCTGACTGCACTGATTCATCTTGGTTTATTTCCTTTGGCTCGAGCATGTGGCATATACAGGAGATTTGACTGCCTTCTGTCGTGAGCAATATAACGGTGTATGAAGTTATAGTTATGTCATACCTCCAACATTTACCTCTTGAGACCTTGCCCGACAGGGGCTGACGGACAAATGCTTTTCCTGACAAACTGACCAGGTACTTGATTCCGTCGGCGAGTATACCAAGTCTGAGCTGATTATTCAGCTTTTGACTTTCTCATTTTGTCGGTATACCCATTTTTGGTAATACGTTGTGATATGTGTTAACTTTGTCATTGAGGTCAAACTGTTGAGGTTGCAAAGGAATCTTGGATCTGCTAGAACAGACTTGGATATTCCACACTAACCATGTCAAGCGGGTCAGCGGGATATGAAAATCCTTGTAAATAGAGTAGCTCGCTGAAGATGTATGTCTTTGTGGATCCATATGGAATTATGGCCTCCAACTGATTTGGGTATCTGGACCCTGATGGTCGTGCAAAATACATCATACCTTTGTTGTCAGTCTTGCCCTTTAACGGTCATGATTCTCTTTGTCAGGATACCTTACTAAAATAACTTAGCCACACATGTCCATGATTCTTCGTATGACCATGACTGTGGCTAGTGCAATATTGTTGGCATTATTCCTTCTACTTATTTTTTGACCTGTGTTAGCACATATATGACATATACTCGGGGTTTGTAGTTGTACGGAGCTCATTGCTTTCTTAGGTATGTCTGCTGGATCAGTGTCGTATCCCGTATAAGTGACCGATCTGACCCGGGATACATGCGTACCATATGTATAATATTCATATGCAACTGAATACCATATTATTGCGGCATGCATATGTTTTGACTGAATTATTCCTCTGACAAACTTATTGCAAATTTGATCCTTGAGATGTACTGCCATATACTGCCAACTCATCATATAATCTCTGAGGACGGTGCATAGTGTGGTACTGACGCGGACTGGGTGGCTTATGAGGGAAGCCATCCAAGTAGCTTGCTGAGGAAGACTCTTAGATTCCGCTCGAGGCTTTTGTCTGGATAGCGTGCAGAAGAAATCTCGATAGCTTACACCCGAAGCTTGGTCGGATTATTGTGCTGGAGAAACTTGAGTTCCGTACTTGAGAAGCTTCTCCTCGGGTTTGCTTGTTGAGAAAAATTCATTTCCATCTGTCAGAAGCTTTTACCGAGGTGTCTTGTTGAGAAAGACCAGGTGCCGTGGGCCGGAAATAGTTCACATATCATGCTGAGGAAAACAAATGAGGAGCCTTGCCTCATAAATTTCTTCCGATAGCGTGTGGAACAATGCTGGGTTTCTTATATCCAAAACTTCATACTGATATGCAGACTGAAATCCATGCACACTTCCATAATATTTTGCGGCTGATTATTTGCATGAGAAAATTTGTTTGACTGTCTTCCTTGAACATATCACCTCCGGACTTTCTCTTGGAGTATAACATATTTCAAGTTTCATTTATTGCTGAGCCAAAACTTTGCCTATGATCCATACCTTTGACTGAAAAATATACCGTTGGTCTTGCATTTGACTTGTCTTTCTGCTGGCTGGATCATTGTTGCTGTAGAATTGATGCGGATAATCAATCCAAAACACAATTGGCATTCTGAGCAGATATTCCTTATATCATGCGGTTGACTGAGAAGGCCATAATGTTTAGCTGAGCTTCTTCCAAATATATGAAATACTTATTATTTCTTCGAGTCTGGTGTCAGTTGATGAGCAACTCTTTATAGGGAAAAATAATGTAACACCGGGGCCCAAAAAGAAAGAAGCAAAAGAAAACTCAACTAAAAACACACAACAACAATCAATTCACACACAATCAATGTCGCATATTATTGCTAGTCACACAATATGCATGCCTACTTAAGCACACAAATCTCGCAGGATCTCCGGTTCTACGATCTAGCATGCTGTGACGATGTGCACGAGGATGAATAAATGTGTGGAAAAATTGGTGTAAACAACGCTACACCAAGTGCTAGCTTAGCCAGGTAGCAACCTGGACTAGCTCAGAGGCGAGGATGCATTCGGTAATCATGTAGTGGGACACGAAGGTCGCAACCACATTATTATCAAGCGGACGGGAAAAGATCCGTACTCGTCCAAGAAATAGGATAGCGGGGGGAAAACTGAGGCTGCTGACATTGCCCTTTCTTGATAACTACGATCATTAAGGATTGCCAAAATGACAAGAAGAAGGACGATCCGTGATGGAAGCATGGCTACCACCGAAACAAAAGGTGGGCTGAAGGAAATAATTCGGCGCGATGCTTGAGCACCATTTTTGCAAACAGTGTCAGGATCACTTGGCATCACTCTGCTAGGACAGAAATGACACCAAAACCGAAGAATGAGCAAGAAAAGAAAACTCGAGAAATGCAAAGGCTGAGCTATAGTGGATCTGGACCGATGCCATCTACACTCACCAGATTAAACCGCTAGTAACAAAATAATAAGGCTACATGCATGCTATACAACAAACAAATGCAGCAACCAAATGCAATAGACAAGTCGGACCTTAAACTACCGATTTCTACCGGTTTCTACCGCTCGCGCTGACTAGAGCGTCCTACAGCCAGACCTGCTCTGATACCAAGCCTGTGGCACCCCGGCTTAGAGAAACCAGAACGCCCCGTATTCCAGCCCAGAGATCAAGGAGAAGTATCTGGAATACGGCACTGCTTGACATAGAACAAATCAGCTATTATTACAAGAATAATAATTACACAGGTCTGATGTTACAATGATCACATCAGCATGGCGACACTACACCTGCGATACTACACTTGCTCTATGCTAGCAGCGGAAAACTTCTAGCAGCGGAATAACGACGAAGATGGTGAACTCCACTCCGCAGGGACTCTGGCTGGGACACGATCTAGCTCGCATGAACGGACACCTCAACAAACAATCAAGCAATCACGGCATCACCTGCAATTTGGCATGACACGCTAGGTCGGTACATTGAATGTACTTGCAAGCTCACAACAACCAAAAACATCAAGGCAAGACAATAACATAGCATTAACAGGTTAATTAATTAACAACTACCATGATGAAGCAACTACTAAGCATGGTATGAAACTGATACAATACTGATAAATAACCATCTCAGATCTCCATAACCATCTCTCTCTTGGCTAACCGGCCAAGCAATATACCATCTCGATCACCTCGTGATCAAAACCAAACGGTGCTCTTTCCGGTGATCACTACCATGACCAACACTTGGTCTCAAACTGTGATCTTTCCGGCGATCACAACCACGACCAAAACTTGGTCTCCAACATCATCATCAACATCCTGCCAATCTGTACTGCTCAACATATCAACATATAAATCACCTATAAGTCATTCCGTCATGTGAGTGTTGATCAAACGGTGGGACCTAGTACGGACGCGACTATCGATAGATTAAATACACTCTGCAGAGGTAGCACACTGTACCCACACCACGGAACCCATGGCCTCGCACTCCCATTCGGGTGGACCAACGGCATTCCGACAAGACCCTTCCATTGCCACAGCACTCCCGGCCACTACGACCCAAATCCCCAACGGGCTGGTCCTGGGTGGCCCCGTGTCTACCAAAGACACCCCGACCACCGTCGTGGTCAAAACACTCCCACTCGGGGACACTCCCACTCGGGGACTCGGTACCATAATCTCATCAACGAGCACACAAGATTATGCCTGCTTACCGGGCCAGGGCAAGCATGACATAACCTTCCCTAGATGGAGGCACCGACTACAGGCCGTGTCAATGGACCGAATCAAGGCCTTTCCACAAAGGCAAATGTGGTTGCACTGGAAAAATCCCGGTTCGGCGGCACCTGACCAACTTAATGACGGAATTTATCCCCAAAAATATAACTATGGTAACTGATACTCCAATATCAACTATCAAACTATAATCCAAATCATAGCCATATCCAACAAATAATTTAAGCATAATATCATCATCTCAAAATACTCCACGGGTAGCACAACACTACTGTCATGATGGATCCGAAAACAACAATGCTACTACTCCAATAACAAGAATAAAGCTATTCGGCTAAGATCCACATGTAAACATCGTTACCAAAAATAATACTCCAAGCAACAGAACATCAACTAGCATCATGAAAATAATCATACTAACCACTAATAATCCAAAGGCAGCATGACATCTAAAGTAATACTCCAAAAGTATAATAGCAGGTATCATCATGAAAATAGTCATACTAACCACTAATAATCAGCAGACATCCAAAGTAATACTCCAAAAGTATAATAACAGGTATCATCATGAAAATAGTCATACTAACCACTAATAATCCAAAGGCAGCATGACATCCAAAGTAATACTCCAAAAGTATAATAACAGGTATCGTCATGAAAATAGTAATACTAACCACTAATAATCCAAAGGCAACATGACATCCAAAGTAATACTCCAAAAATATCATATCCAACACCATCATGAAAATAATCATAACATAAGCCACTAATAATCCAATGGCAACATGTCAACCACATAAGATGCAAAATATAAGTCCTAGAACTCCAAGCAACATCATGGCAATAACAAGATCAAAATACAACTCCGAGAAATTGCCATGCACAAAGTCATGTAGCTAAAGCAATATTTTAAACAAGTTCAAATAATTTAAACCATGTCACAGCATTACTATGATGCAAATGGAGGGTGTGGCTTGCCTGGGGTGGAAGAAATCACCGGGAGAAAGTGCGAGAAACTCGCGGAAAGGATCGCCGGAAAACGTACTCTCTCGGAGGTGGCTGAATAAGGGCAGGGGAAAAATGGTCATTTTCAAAATGTCAAAACATGGTGAAAATTATTCCATCAGAACGGGCTCGACGAAACGAAGAAGTGGGCTTTGGAATCACCTGATTTGGAGTTGTGGTTGAAAAGTTATAAGGGCTTGAAATCCAGGGACCAATCTGTAAAATAAACTCTACAGATAGGCCCCTGAGCCGAAAAATAGAAAGCACATTTAGATGAATACGCCTTCCAGCAGAGAAAACGTATTTCTAGCCGTAGTTAAGCGGAAATACGCTTTCCCCGAAGGAAAACGTACTTCTAACCGAACTAAGACCAAAATACGCCTTCTCTTAATGAAAACGCATTTCAGCAAATGTGTTTCCACTTATCTAGCTAGGCAAACGCGAGGCCGGCTCGTGTGACGCTGCCGTGCGGGTCCCATGCATGTGGGGCCCGTCACTTATCCACGCTGGACTGGCGGGGTCAACGCCGAGGGGTTGACGCGCGGGGCCCGCGGTTAGTTGGCAGGGGGGTAGTCGTCTTCATCTACCTCGCTCGCGCCCGCGGAGCAGAGGGAGGTTGCCGGCGCGGGGGCTCGTCCAGCCGGCTCCGTCCATCCCTCGCCTTGTTCGACCTATGGGCGAGCTCAACAGGAGGAGCTGCACCCGAAGGTGGAGGTCACGGGCTCCAGAATGGACCGAGGCAACGACGACATGCACTCCGGCGGATGGCAGTCCGGGCAGATACGAGAATAGCGATGTGGTGATACGTCTCCAATGTATCTATAATTTTTGATTGCTCCATGCTATATTATCTACTGTTTTGGGCAACATTGGGCTTTATTTTCCACTTTTATACTCCCTCCATTCCTAAATATAGGGTGTATAGTTTTTGGCACGGAAATTAAAGAACGCACATGGAGGGAAAATTTCACAAGTTTTGGGTGAAATTTCACTTGACTAATTGGCATGAGAAAATATAGGAGCTTGCTTGATATAAGGAAATGTAATTAAACGCCTAAAAAAATTATCCAAACGAGTGGTGCAATGCAATATACCTTATATTTTGGGTTTTTTTCTCAAAAACTATACACCTTATATCAAGGAACAGAGGGAGTATTACTTTTGGGACTAACCTATTAACCGGAGGCCCAGCCCAGATTTGCTGTTTTTTTGCCTATTTCAGTGTTTCGAAGAAAAGGAATATCAGACGGAGTCGAAACGGAACGAAATCAACTAGAGAAGTTATTTTTGGAACGAAAGCCACCCGATGGACTTGGACCCCATGTCAAGGAAGAAATGAGGAAGCCACGAGGGTGGGGGCGCGCCCACCCCCCTAGGGCGCGCCGCCTGCCTCGTGGGGCCCCCGAAGCTCCACCGACGTACCCCTTGCACCCATATATACCTACGTATCGTAAAACTTCCAGAACAGAGATTAGATCGGGAGTTCCGCCGTCGCAAGCCTCTATAGCCACCAAAAGTCAATCGGGACCCTGTTCCGGCACCCTGCCGGAGGGGGGGATCCCTCACCGGTGGACATCTTCACATCCCGGCGCTCTCCATGACGAGAAGGGAGTAGTTCTCCCTCGAGGCTGAGGGTATGTACCAGTAGCTATGTGTTTGAACTCTCTCTCTCTCTCGTGTTCTTGATTTGGCACGATCTTGATGTATCGCGAGCTTTGCTATTATAGTTGGATCTTATGTTTCTCCTCCCCCTCTTCTCTCTTGTAATGAATTGAGTTTCCCCTTTGAAGTAATCTTATCGGATTGAGTCTTTATAGATTTGAGAACACTTGATGTATGTCTTGCGTGGGATACCCGTGGTGACACTGGGGTATTCTATGATCCACTTGATGTATGTTTTGGTGATCAACTTGCGGGTTCCGTGACCTTGGGAACCTATGCATAGGGGTTGGCACACGTTTTCGTCGTGGTTCTCCGGTAGAACTTTGGGGCACTCTTTGAGGTCCTTTGTGTTGGTTGAATAGATGAATCTGAGATTGTGTGATGCATATCGTATAATCATACCCATGGATACTTGAGGTGACATTGGAGTATCTAGGTGACATTAGGGTTTTGGTTGATTTGTGTCTTAAGGTGTTATTCTAGTACGAACTCTAGGGCTGTTTGTGACACTTATAGGAATAGCCCAACGGATTGATTGGAAAGAATAACTTTGAGGTGGTTTTGTACACTACCATAATCTCTTCGTTCGTTCTCCGCTATTAGTGACTTTGGAGTGACTCTTTGTTGCATGTTGAGGGATAGTTATGTGATCCAATTATGTTAGTATTGTTGAGGGAACTTACACTAGCGAAAGTATGAACCCTAGGCCTTATTTCCTATCATTGCAATACCGTTTACACTCACTTTTATCACTTGCTACCTTGCTGTTTTTATTATTTCAGATTACAAATACCTTTATCTACCATCCATATTGCACTTGTATCACCATCTCTTCGCCGAACTAGTGCACCTATACAATTTACCATTGTATTGGGTGTGTTGGGGACACAAGAGACTCTTCGTTATTTGGTTGCAGGGTTGCTTGAGAGAGATCATCTTCATCCTACGCCTCCTACGGATTGATAAACCTTAGGTCATCCACTTGAGGGAAATTTGCTACTGTCCTACAAACCTCTGCACTTGGAGGCCCAACAACTTCTACAAGAAGAAGGTTGTGTAGTAGACATCAAGCTCTTTTCTGGCAACGTTGCCGAGGAGGTGAGTGCTTGAAGGTATATCTTTAGATCTTGCAATCGAGTCTTTTAGTTTCTTGTTTTATCACTAGTTTAGTTTATAAAAGAAAATTACAAAAAAATGGAATTGAGTTTGTCTCATACGCTTCACCTTTTTAATATCTTTCGTGAGTATGATGGAAAGGATAATTGTGCTCAAGTGCTAGAAGAATAAATCTATAAAATGTTTGGCACTAAATATTTGAATGATGAGCATGATTGCAATGTCATTAGTATGAATTCCTTGAATATCCATGATGCTAATGATATGCAAAGCCACAAGCTTGGGGAAGCTATGTTTGATGAAGATGATACTTTTTGTCCCCCAAGTTTTGATGAGCAAATTTATTATGATGAAAGCATGCCTCCTATCTATGATGTTTATTTTGATGACACGTATGCTTTAAAGAATAATGATAACCATGAAACTTTTCATCTTGATCTTAATTTTCAATCACATGATAGTTATTTTGTTGAGTTTGCTCCCACTATTATTCATGAGAAGAAATTTGCCTATGTGGGGAGTAGTAAATTTTCTATGCTTGTAGATCATGAAAAGAATGCTTTAGGTGCTGGTTATATTGTTGAATTCATTCATGATGCTACTGAAAATTATTATGAGGGAGGAACATATGCTTGTAGGAATTGCAATAATATCAAGTTTCCTCTCTATGTGCTTAAAATCTTGAAGTTATGCTTGTTTTTCCTTCCTATGCTAATTGATTATTGTTCCCATAAGTTGTTTGCTAACAAAATCCCAATGCATAGGAAGTGGGTTAGACTTAAATCTGCTAGTCATATTCTCTATGATGCTCTCTTTATGTTTCAATTCTTATCTTTTATGTGAGCATCATTGAAATCATCATGCCTAGCTAGGGGCGTTAAACGATAGCGCTTGTTGGGAGGCAACCCAATTTTATTTTTGTTCCTTTCTTTATGTTCCTGTTTAGTAATAAATAATTCATCTAGGCTCTGTTTAGATGTGGTTTTATGCTTTTAATTAGTGTTTGTGCCAAGTAGAACCTTTGGGAAGACTTGGGGAAAGTCTTGTTGATCATGCTATCAAAAACAGAAACTTTAGCGCTCACGAGAATTGCTGCCATTTTTATTTGGAGAGTGATATTTAGTTAATTATTTTTGTAGATGATTAATAGATAAATTCCTCAGGTAAAGCAATTTATTTTAGAATTTTATGAGTTCCATAAGTATACGTTTGATCCATATTACTACAGACTGTTCTGTTTTTGACAGATTCTGTTTTTCATGTGTTGTTTACTTATTTTGATGAATCTATGGCTAGTAAAATAGTTTATAAACCATAGAGAAGTTGTAATACAGTAGGTTTAACGCCAATATAAATAAATAAGGAGTTCATTACAGTACCTTGAAGTGGTGATTTATTTTCTTGTACTAACGGAGCTTACGAGTTTTCTGTTAAGTTTTGTGTTGTGAAGTTTTCAAGTTTTGGGTAAGGATTCGATGGACTATGGAATAAGGAGTGGCAAGAGCCTAAGCTTGGGGATGACCAAGGCACCCCAAGTTAATATTCAAGAATATCCAAGAGCCTAAGCTTGGGGATGCCCCGGAAGGCATCCCCTCTTTCGTCTTCGTTCATCGGTAACTTTACTTGGAGCTATATTTTATTCGCCACATGATATGTGTTTTGCTTGGAGCATCAATTTATTTTGTTAGGATTTGCTTTATGTTATTTAGAACAATGTTTTTCATCTTTTATTCCAATAAAAGTGGCATTGATAGCCCTTACTATGCCTATGTTACAAGTATACATGTTGCTGTTTGAAAACAGAAAGTTTACCGCTGTTGCAATAATTCCCTACAAAATTCAGAATGTGATAAAATGTTGAAACCTTTTGCATATTAAGCTCTTATAAATTTACTACGGTGGGAATTTTCTTTCATAATTTTTGGAGCTAGGGAAGTATAGATGTTGCAGCATTCTTTACAGACTATCCTGTTTAGGCAGATTGCTGTTATGTTTGCATTGTTTGCATATGTTTGCTTCTTTAATGATTCTATTTGACGATAGGACTATTAAATATGCAGAGGAATTTAGTATGCAATGTTGAATAATAATTTTAGTGATTTTCTACAGTAGAGTATGATAAGGTTTTTGCAATGGTTTATACTAACTTATCTCACGAGTCCTTGTTGAGTTTTGTGTGGATGAAGCTTTTGAGATTCAGGGAGACCGTGATATAAGAGGAATTAAGGAGACACAAAAGCTCAAGCTTGGGGATGCCCAAGGCATCCCAAGATAATATTTCAAGAAGTCTCAAGCATCTAAGCTTGGGGATGCCCCGGTTGGCATCCCACCTTTCTTCTTCAACAACTATCGGTTAGTTTCGGTTGATCCTAAGTTTTTGCTTCTTCACATGATGTTTGCCATTCTTAGAATGTCATTTTATTTTGCTTTGCTTTCTGTTTGAATATAATACCAAGATCTGAAATTATTAAATGTTAGAGAGTCTTCACATAGTTGCATAATTATTCAACTACTCATTGATCTTCACTTATATCTTTCGGAGTAGCTTGTCATTTGCTCTAGTGCTTCACTTATATCTTTTAGAGCATGGTGGTAGTTTTATTTTATAGAAATAGATGAACTCTCATGCTTCACTTATATTATTTTGAGAGTCTTAAATAGCATGGTAATTTGCTTAAAATTCTTATATGCTAGGTATTCAAGAATAATAAAATTCTCTTATGAGTGTGTTGAATACTATGAGAAGTTTGATACTTGATAATTGTTTTGAGATATGGAGATGGTGATATTAGATTCATGCTAGTTGAGTGGTTGTGAATTTGAGAAATACTTGTGTTGAAGCTTGTGATTCCCGTAGCATGCACGTATGGTGAACCGTTATGTGATGAAGTCGGAGCATGATTTATTTATTGATTGTCTTCCTTATGAGTGGCGGTCGGGGACGAGCGATGGTCTTTTCCTACCAATATATCCCCCTAGGAGCATGTGTGTAGTACTTTGTTTCGATAACTAATAGATTTTTGCAATAAGTATATGAGTTCTTTATGACTAATGTTGAGTCCATGGATTATACGCACTCTCACCCTTCCACCTTTGCTAGCCTCTCTAGTACCGCGCACCTTTCGCCGGTATCATACACCCACCATATACCTTCCTCAAAACAGCCACCATACCTACCTATTATGGCATTTCCATAGCCATTCCGAGATATATTGCCATGCAACTTTCCACCGTTCCTTTTGTTATGACACGCTTCATCATTGTCATATTGCTTGCATGATCATGTAGTTGACATCGTATTTGTGGCAAAGCCACCATTCATAATTCTTTTATACATGTCACTCATGCATCATTGCACATCCCGGTACCCCGCCGGAGGCATTCATATAGAGTCATATTTTGTTCTAAGTATCGATTTGTAATTGTTGAGTTGTAAGAAAAATAAAAGTGTGATGATCATCATTATTAGAGCATTATTCCAGTGAGGAAAGGATGATGGAGACTATGATTGCCCCACAAGTCGGGATGAGACTCCGGACGAAAAAAAATAAAAGAGGCCAAAGAAGCCCAAACAAAAAAGAAAAAAGGCCATAAAAAAAGAGAAAGGCCCAAATAAAAAATAAAAAAATAAAAAAATGAGAGAAAAAGAGAGAAGGGACAATGCTACTATCCTTTTACCACACTTGTGCTTCAAAGTAGCACCATGATCTTCATAATAGAGAGTCTCCTATGTTGTCACTTTCATATATTAGTGGGAATCTTTCATTATAGAACTTGGCTTGTATATTCCAATGATGGGCTTCCTCAAATTGCCCTAGGTCTTCATGAGCAAGCAAGTTGGATGCACACCCACTTAGTTTCTTTTTGAGCTTTCATACACTTATAGCTCTAGTGCATCCGTTGCATGGCAATCCCTACTCACTCACATCGATATCTATTGATGGGCATCTCCATAGCCTGTTGATACGCCTAGTTGATGTGAGACTATCTTCTCCTTTTTGTCCTTTCCACAACCACCATTCTATTCCACCTATAGTGCTATGTCCATGGCTCACGCTCGTGTATTGCGTGAAGATTGAAAAAGTTTGAGAACATCAAAAGTATGAAACAATTGCTTGGCTTGTCATCGGGGTTGTGCATGATTTAAATACTTTGTGTGGTGAAGATAGAGCATAGCCAGACTATATGATTTTGTAGGGATAACTTTCTTTGGCCATGTTATTTTGAGAAGACATAATTGCTTTATTAGTATGCTTGAAGTATTATTATTTTTATGTCAATATGAACTTTTGTCTTGAATCTTTCGGATCTGAATATTCATATCACAATTAAGAAGAATTACATTGAAATTATGCCACCTAGCATTCCACATCAAAAATTATCTTTTTATCATTTACCTACCCGAGGACGAGCAGGAATTAAGCTTGGGGATGCTTGATACGTCTCCAACGTATCTATAATTTTTGATTGCTCCATGCTATATTATCTACTGTTTTGGGCAACATTGGGCTTTATTTTCCACTTTTATATTACTTTTGGGACTAACCTATTAACCGGAGGCCCAGCCCAGATTTGCTGTTTTTTTGCCTATTTCAGTGTTTCAAAGAAAAGGAATATCAGACGGAGTCGAAACGGAACGAAATCAACTAGAGAAGTTATTTTTGGAACGAAAGCCACCCGATGGACTTCGACCCCACGTCAAGGAAGGAACGAGGAAGACACGAGGGTGGGGGCGCCCGAAGCTCCACCGACGTACCCTTTGCACCCATATATACCTACGTATCGTAAAACTTCCAGAACGGAGATTAGATCGGGAGTTCCGCCGCCGCAAGCCTCTATAGCCACCAAAAGTCAATCGGGACCCTGTTCCGGCACCCTGCCGGAGGGGGGGATCCCTCACCGGTGGCCATCTTCACCATCCCGGCGCTCTCCATGATGAGGAGGGAGTAGTTCTCCCTCGGGGCTGAGGGTATGTACCAGTAGCTATGTGTTTGATCTCTCTCTCTCTCTCTCGTGTTCTTGATTTGGCACGATCTTGATGTATCACGAGCTTTGCTATTATAGTTGGATCTTATGTTTCTCCTCCCCCTCTTCTCTCTTGTAATGAATTGAGTTTCCCCTTTGAAGTAATCTTATTGGATTGAGTCTTTATAGATTTGAGAACACTTGATGTATGTCTTGCGTGGGATACCTGTGGTGACAATGGGGTATTCTATGATCCACTTGATGTATGTTTTGGTGATCAACTTGCAGGTTCCGTGACCTTGGGAACCTATGCATAGGGGTTGGCACACGTTTTCGTCGTGATTCTCCGGTAGAACTTTGGGGCACCCTTTGACGTCCTTTGTGTTGGTTGAATAGATGAATCTGAGATTGTGTGATGCATATCGTATAATCATACCCACGGATACTTGAGGTGACATTGGAGTATCTAGGTGACATTAGGGTTTTGGTTGATTTGTGTCTTAAGGTGTTATTCTAGTACGAACTCTAGGGCTGTTTGTGACACTTATAGGAATAGCCCAACGGATTGATTGGAAGGAATAACTTTGAGGTGGTTTCGTACCCTACCATAATCTCTTCGTTCGTTCTCCGCTATTAGTGACTTTGGAGTGACTCTTTGTTGCATGTTGAGGGATAGTTATGTGATCCAATTATGTTAGTATTGTTGAGGGAACTTACACTAGCGAAAGTATGAACCCTAGGCCTTATTTCCTATCATTGCAATACTGTTTACGCTCACTTTTATCACTTGCTACCTTGCTGTTTTTATTATTTCAGATTACAAATACCTTTATCTACCATCCATGTTGCACTTGTATCACCATCTCTTCGCCGAACTAGTGCACCTATACAATTTACCATTGTATTGGGTGTGTTGGGGACACAAGAGACTCTTTGTTATTTGGTTGCAGGGTTGCTTGAGAGAGACCATCTTCATCCTACGCCTCCTACGGATTGATAAACCTTAGGTCATCCACTTGAGGGAAATTTGCTACTATCCTACAAACCTCTACACTTGGAGGCCCAACAACGTCTACAAGAAGAAGGTTGTGTAGTAGACATCATGTGGCTGCTCCAGCGGCAAGGCGTGGGGTTGAGGAGACTCGCAGGAGCACGGGGAAGATGAGGGTGAGATCAGGGAGTGGAGGGGTGGCTCGGGTCGGCCGTATTTGAGCAGAGCACTGCGGCAAAGCTTCGGCCATGGGAGGGCAACGAGAGCTCCTCGAGCTCGTTTGGGTGGTCGGGGAGGCCTAGAGGGGAGAGGTGAGGAGGCTGGTGCGGTCGAGGGAGCTCGGGTGGCCTTATATAGGCGGGGGCGAGGGGCACGGGCTCGGGTGTCGCCGGGCACGTCCGGCCGAGGCTCTGGCGACGGCCAGCGATCACGGGGAGGCGCGAGAACATGATGAGGGGGGTGCGGATGAGCCGCAGAGGTCACGGAGACGAGCGGAGCTCAGGGACAAGAAGAGGAAGAAACCACGACGCAATTAAGGCTTGGTCGGCCACAGTGCGTCCATGGGCGCGCGGCGATGAGAGCTGACGGAGGGGCTGACGGAGGGGGAGGTGGCTCCAGGAGGACGACGACGATGCAGGCTAGCTGTTGGACACACTCACGCGCGCGAAGACGACGAGAGGAGGAGGGGCCGAAGCACAAACAGCCACTGGACGCGGCCGCAGTGCACAGAGCACGTGCACTATGGTGCCATTAACGCGGTCACCGCGTGCACTAGCAGGTAGCGAGGGAGAGAGGCTTGACCATGTTGTCTAGTGGGAAGTTCATCCAGGGTAGGTCTCATCTACGGTGGTAGATCGATTAAAAGTGATCTGGTTAAACGGTGAGAACCCTCTGAAGTTTACTGCAGCAAACTTGGGTGAGCACTAGTGATCAACAGGGAGGGTTTTGGATCCAATGGGGTTGTCTGCGAGGTTGAGTTAAAGAAGTACTTTCATCCTGGTAACTTGGAGAAGAATTGGATCAAGATAAATCATAGTTGCTTTGCAACTGATCAAAATGGTCCAGAAACTTGATCAGGATGGTGCACTCAAATGGTGTGGCCACTTGAGCTCAAGTTTGGCAAGGCTTCATGATTGGATCATATAAAGATGATGTATAAGTTTCCTACCAATTGGATTCACCGAAATGGTACTTGCTTCACAAACATCCTTGCTGACCAGAAACTTGCAAAAATTCTAGAGGAATATTGGCTTGATGAACCATGCCCAAAAATGGTGGAGGTAGGTTATATGGATAATAGAGGGCCTAGAAAGTTTTTCAGCCATAATGGAGAAAGATAAAATGTACTTGCTTCACAAACTGAAATTTTGGGCAGAATCAAAGAATTGAAGGTGAGCTCACATGGAGGAATGAAATGAGCTCTACTTTGGTGGAGGGCTTTGATATGATGATATGAGGGTCCATGCGAAATGGCAACTCATTTGGATATGCCTAGCTTGCACCTCCTTCACAAAGCTTCTTTCTGGGTAGAAACTTTGGAAAATCATAATTAAATAAGTACTAGGAAAATTAGGTTTAATTTTGGCATGTGGAAATGATATGGACATAAAAAGGTGTCCAAGGAGTTTTAGGTCAATTGGGAAAAGATAAATGGCACTTGCTTCACAATGTGCCATTTAGGGCAGAAGAGGAAATGAATTAATTGAGCAAGATGATAAACATGACAAATGAAATATTTTGCCATATTTGAGAAGGATATAACCCAAACAATTTATGAGAATTATTTGGGAATTTTAGGAGTGATGAAAATAATGGTTGCTTCACAACCTAGGGCAGACAGGGTTATTCCTTTAGTAGAAAAAGGAATATTCCTGAGAAAAAGAAATTGGGGTTTGGTCAAGGAGTGAAGTGACATGATCTTGGCAGGGTTTTGAGAATGATGAGCCACTTGTGAGGGAAAAAGAGGATGATTTCCCAGGTGACCATGCCATAGAACCACTTGAAAAAGAAAAACAGAGCAAAAACCAATAAATCAAAAAGAAAAAGGAAAGGGCCAAAATCCAGGCTGTTACAACATCTTTCACCTCGACGTGCTGGTGATGAAAAACAAATCCAATAAAGATCTTCGGTGGCCGCTTTTGGAGTTACTCAAGAGTAGTAAGATTCTATTTACAGTTTAACCCAAGATGCTCATCTCGTGGCTTCAACTACCACTCTATTTTCTTTCATGACACAACCTGGATGCTGGATGTCCCACGTATCCGCCAAAGGAGGAAGAACCCGACCAAATCTTCGGTTGTGCTCTCGGATTAGACTAGTTGTGCTAACTTAAATTTTTTATTGTGTACTCCCTCCGTTCCAAAATACTTGACTTCCATTTGTCCAAAAATGGATGTACCTATATACTAAAACATGTCTAGATACATATATATTTTGACAAATAGAAGGCATGTATTGTGCAACGGGGGGAGTAGAATGGATGCAAGTTTTTGTATTGGGAAGAAGAGTACATCCATATATTCATAGAGTGCAATTTAGTAGATATTCTATCACTTTTAGTTAGCACAGAGGCTAGAGATGAGATTAGTGCACTTGTTGATACTCCTACTAGAATAGAGGCTAGACATGAGACTAGATGCGAGGAAGCAACATCTACTTCTTTACACTCGAAGAAGAAAGAAGCACGCAAGATCGAGCCTCCGCAGATCAACAATGAATGCATCGAGAAGGCATTAATCCAACTTACAGGAGTAGTAAAATGTATTCTTGTGGTTCTTGTTTTCTTTGATCTTGCTTTTCTAGTCAAAATTATCATTGGAGTTCGTGCAAAACGGAGGTCCGTTTTGGGTCATGTGTTGGAGTTGGCCTTACAAGTGGGACCGCAGTTAAGGAGACCGACTATCGGCAAACCCCCACCTCGCCCGCCACGCGATGGCTGAAGTTAGAGAAACGACAAGCTTGACGAGATTGCTCTAGCACGGACTCCAAGAAATAATATGGTGTCAGATGGATGTCATGGTGGTGGCGTGTGCCATACTCGTGGACGTGAATACTTGTTCTGGCCCATGCCACCCTACTACTCCTACTACTTACTCCTACTATATAGTACTAGCGAAAATGCCCGTGCGTTGCAACGGGTAATGAAACTATCATCATAGAATCTCACCATCCCCTTTATCCTTCCACCATTTTTCTATCATCATGAAAACGCCCTTATGATTTCACCACCATCGTTGCATGAGCCGCTCCATATCCTCGATGCACTCAGGCCACACGTGCACATCCGCGACGCTCATGCTGCACAGCTCCTTCTCCTCCTCATTTGTGACTATCACAACTGCCTTCACATCTTCTCCGGCTGGCCGTAGGCATCCTAAGTGGCGACAACCTTTGGGTTGGCACAACCAAAACTATAGAAACTTAGTTTGGAAGGAGAGAGAGTGGCAATGGGTAGAGAGCCAAGAGTTCGCGGGGTGGGGAGATCACACATCACGTAGGGGCGTCGATTGTGATCGTCGCCGATTGATTGCAGCCATTGTTTCCTTTTTTGTGAAGAAATTGCTGATCATTTGGTTTCTTAAAATTATTCAAAATTCATGTACATTACCTCCTAGTTTTTAAAAAAATTGTTCATGATTTACAAAAAGACAATTCAATATCAACCGTCTAAAACGTTTTATAAAAGGAAACAATGGGAGTAATAAAAAAATAACTTCCTTTCTACGTAAATAGGAGAATCACGTCTGAATCCATCTAAAGAAAGATCCACGTCAGTGTATCATTTTTTAGTATTTTATAAATCATGTTTAAGAAAGTCCGCGCTTAAAAATATTCAAAATTCAAGTACAGTACCTCCTAGTTTTTAAAATTTTGTCCATGCTTTACAAAAAGTCCAAATTCAAAAACTTGTTCCTTTTTAAAAAATGATCGAGTTTAACTTTTTGTGTTCACAAGAAGTATTCACGTATGTTTTAGGATACGGTGCTGCTGCTTGTATTGTTTAATAAATCGAGATTTGGAAACTAACATGTGAAGTTGTCTAGTGTATAGGTTAGCATGGCCCAGTCACCTACGTTAGCTCCTCGGTACGATTCCTGATGGCATACTCTTCCTTTTTATTTCTTGACAAGAGCGCACTTTGGTGCTGTGGTAATAGCGTACGCCAATGGGCCGGCCCATCTCGGCTTGACATCGTACCAATTATTTGTCACAGTTTTTGTACCGGATCGGACAGACTAAATTTTGTACCACCTCGAGTAGCCACAATTTAAAATATTGAACGGCATCTAAGCGGGACGAAACCAAGAATATCACCTTGGTTTAATAGTAGGTATAGATATAGATATAGACTAGTATCGAGGATTCGAGGTGCTGGTTACGTACAGCGAACACATTAACATATGGCTACAGTAAAAACACCCGCCCGACGCGCGAAGCATGTGAAGCTAGTACAAATAGTGTATTACTATTGTTGATTGGCCTCATCCGATAACCTGTTGCAATGCACGTATAATAATGTATTCAGAAAATATGTTTTTGCCTCGTCGCACCACTCACTCAGAGAAGCGACTCGAAAGCCATTCATAAATTTAGTAAGTTTATCACAAGCATATTATTTTATTACTTACAACAGGTCATCAACCCACATCGACAACGAGGATACATTATAAATACTAAAGTTTTCACCACACAACAAATAACAAGCAATGAAATGAACTTCAACTCAACCATTCCTCGGCGTTGGAAACGCTTGCTTTGAACCACAAGTGATTCTTTGGGACGGGCCACCGATTGTCGATCTGGAAATCAACGCAGGACTGATCATCCAGGCTGAAGCGGCCTACTATATCAGTACCAGGGCAGGGAACCATCCAAATGTCTAAGGTATAGACACAGTTGCTTCTCATAAATGGTACTGTTAACGTTGTGTCAACAGCAGTTGGATCGCCTTTCACCATCATCGGATAGTTTTGTCCAAAGAAGAGCGAGTTTTCTCCAAGACTATCAATTATGTACTAGGGAGAAGGAGTTGGCGCTAGCACACTAGTATCCATCCCGAATACCATGCAACGGGTGTTGGAATAGGTCCGGAGAGTGCGACCATGGGAGACTACACCTGCTTCTTTAGCAGTAACATCATTAGTGGACTGTATACACATAAGAAGAGGTGATCCATCGGAATTAGTTGCCAGGCGCCACAGAGTATATGGGCGCTGCTCGTCCTCATGCTCATGATCATCACCATCGTCATCTCCCCCTTGGTTATAAAAAATTTCAAGTATAGGTGATGGGATGTTCACAGGACCTTGGAAACACAAGAAGGTTAATTAGTAAAGGGAAACTTGCTAACCCGCATGCATGTGGATGAAACAATTATAATTACGGTGGAAGACAAATGTATTGAAACTACGAGGATCCCATGCAAAAACAGTGCCACGAGTTGTGGCAGCAAACACAAGGCCCTCATATTGAATTGCATCACAGTACTCATCCGTGTACAGAAACTGATTTTTGAGCAATATCCATCGAGTCGAACGACGAAGGATGGCAACAAGCTTGTCGAAGATAGCAACAACTTGATAGTTGTTGTAATTCCAAGAGCGGTTGGGAACTCGACAAATTGCTATCTTTCGTAGAAGACAGTCACCATGATCGTATTTGAACATGCGTACAATACCGGTGTGCTCAACCTCTAGGCAGTCTACTAAGATTTTTGGAAGTGGAACCTGGTCACGAGTGTACAATTCACAAGTTCCCACTCGCAGTTGGACCCAATGTAAACAACCCAATCTCCATTTGCGCCCGCCCAAGCCTTGCCCTCAAGCGATGGCATCTTAACATCATATGTATCATTATCAAGCGGCATCAACTGGCACAGGGCGAGGCCTCCGTCATGCCGGCGCCAGTCATCAGGGTCACGGCGAAGAAGATAGGGGATATCAAACCGCTCCTTGACTCTTGGGTTCTTTATAATGATGTTATTAGTTGAGTCGAGAATGGGCTTGAACGAACCTGCCATGCTAGCCGAGGTAATGACGTCGGACCGATCAATGAGTTCCTCCACCACGTCATCTTTCAGATTGGGGCAAGAATAACGGGGTCATTTCCGGCCTGTTCCCTCCATGGAGAAGACGATCGAACAATGGCAGAAGAAAGGGTGAAGGGCTGAAGGAAAATGGAGGAGGGAGAGGAAGAGCGTGCGACATCAGTTCCAAATCGAGAGGGAAAGGCAAAGAGTCGGTGGACGGTTGTGAGTTTGCCACGGTTCACGAAGAGGCGCCCCAGCCTACACGTCCGTTCGGAAATACTCCTACTACTCGCCGTCGTCTCACTGATATGTTGGAGCGGGACCACATGTCAACGAAACATGGTGTGTAATTTCTCGTGCAAAATGCGATCTGGCCGCGTTAGCCCGAGGTGCCGCATTAGTTATCGACCTTTATTTTTTTAATGGCATGCCGATCAGTTTTGAAGCACGACTAACTGGTATTGTACGCAGAGAAAATATAAACTACTCTATCACTACTCCACCTCCAGTACTAGTAGTATAAAGAAGATATATAGGCTGGAGCTTGAGCGCTTTCTTGCTAAGGGCTGCCCACTTGCTTCTCACACTACCACCCTCTCTCCAGATCTAAAAAAGACGACCCCTCTCTCCCTCCTCACCGGTGGTCACAGATCCGCCGGGGAAGAAAAGGACGTGCAGCGTTGACGCGCTCGTCATCGGCTAGCGAGGTCACGCACTAACGACAAGGCCATCCTCTCAGACCTAGCGCCCGCGCGGGATGGCCTCTGTCCCCAAGCTCGCTGCCGTAGTGTGTGTGGAGGATGACGACCACGAGCGAAGCCACTTCCCGCCGATCCTCAGGTATGCTACCTCTTTGCGAACCATAACCTTGTTCTATTGCCCCATCTGCCACGTCGTTGCATGTGGATCTTTTTCCACTCCACCATCTTCCCAATTTGCTATCCTCTGCTCTACTGGCCACGCAGACGAAAACCATAATTTGCACTATTAAAGGAAACCCTACTTCATGCAGACTAATCCATGTCTGGGTTGAATAAGGAAAGGAAGGGAGACTGTACTGTCCAAGAGAGTAGGCATCGAACCCGCATCTAGGTTGAAAAGGGGAAAATCAGTAGCTAAGGAACGAGTCTCGTGTCTCTTGGTTTAAGAAGGGTAGAAAGGCATGACAACGCAATAGATAATGACCAGGTCGATCGGTTTGTTGTCCTCGCATAGGAAAAAGGTGGCTAAAGAGAACAAAAATGGGACGTAATCCACATATGCTACCTGGATATTTGTTGCTCTGGGCAACCATACCTCGCTCACCACTCTGCGTCTGTGGAGGTACATCGTACTGGTGCGCCCACTGTCCGAATGGGCCTCCCATGCTCTTATTGCCACTTTTTTTATGTTAGTACAACGCCAGCAGTCAAGCCAAGCAATGCTACTGCTAAAGTGATGGCACATTTAACTAATGCCGCTCTCAGTCTAATGCCACCAATAAATTTAAGCAATGCCATTTAATGTCATTGGATTATTTCAGGGTTAGCTGCTGATTGTGGATGTATTAAAGATTTTTCAGCTAAGGCATTCTAATGATGTTGCACAACCAGTATACCAACGATGAAACTTGTTACCACCTTCAGATTTTTGCACTGTCAATGCTTATAGATTACATACCTCACTTTCATGAGATAAGTTAAATTTTTTTGTACAGTGTCACCAAAATGCCAAGGCGCTGATGTCATTTTATTTTGGTTAAACTGCACAGACAATTATGAAGACAAGAGGAAAGGTCAAGAGTGGGCACCACCTCCTCCGACTGTTCTCTTGATTCGTTCGATCAAGTTTTTATGTTTGATCGATTATCAAGATTGGGATAGCAATTTTTAAGGTCCCCCCGAGTTTGAAATGATATTTACCTTGGAGGTACATGGTTTGCAATTTTTTTATACTGTCATTAGTTAATAATGCTAGTTACCTTCAGACTTTTGTATTTGGTTTAATACTCATGCACAGCTAGTATACCAATGCTGAAACTTGTTACCTTTACATTTTGTATTGTTAATTCTTATAGAAACCTTCCAGTGCTAGAGTTTATTGAAATCTATTCAGTAAAACCATTATACTGTACCCTGTAATAAATTAACTACTCTACTGTTGCACTAGCCACTGGATTAGTGTATATCTGTAGTATTCGAATGGTGTTGCATTAGCGTATGGACATAAATAAAGTGTGGCAAGCTTTCCCAGATATGTGCTCAAGAAAACTACTACCTGTTTTTCTAAATACTAGACGTTTGGGTACTTTAAATTGAACCGTGAAAACGTCTTATATTAAGGAACAAAGGGTGTAGAGTTCACTCAAATTATCCCGATAAAGCTAGTCACACCTTTGTTAAAATTAATGTTCATTATGTTATTGGAGGAGGTCTGTATGTTTGTCTCTAATGCCTGTCGACTACATACCTGACATCATGATGTAATGTTAAGTCATTTCCTTTTGTACAGTGTCACTGAATTGTCAAGGCGGTGATGGCATTTTATTTTAGTAGAACTGCACAAAATTTGCTTAAAAGAAGAGGAAAGGTCAGGAATGGCTCAGTTTTTCAGTAAAAACTATGTATGCCTTCCTGACATCAGCCGCTGTTGCTTTATTTATTCCTTCAAATAGGTGGTTAGAAACAGTCTTGCTACCTTTTCCCATTAAGAAATTGGAATGCTTATATTTGTGAGTCTATGCTTCAACTAGCGCCACTTTTAGAGTAATCACACTTTCAATATCTATGCAAATAGAGATGCTCGATTTTAGTGGAACTGCACAAAAAGTCCAACTGGTTCAACATTAGGAGCATGTTTTTTCCAAACCTTTATATCCAATTGGTGGCACTATGAGCTATTCATTACGAAGGTACATGGTTTGCTACTATCTTGCTACTATTTTTGTACTGTCATTAGATAGTAATACTAGTTGTTTGCATGTGAATTTATTGGCAGGGTGGACCTACATTGGAGGTGCAGGACAGGATTCAATGATTGGATGCTCAATTTAAGTTGTATCGATTTCACCTCTTCCATCACTGCGAACATGGATATCCTTGGTCTGATGAAGAATAGGTGCTATATTTCTGCTCTGAACCAGCAAATCAATTCAGTATGAAATTGTCCAGGGCAAAACATAACTGTATCAGATTGTCCAGCGCAGAACATGACGGATGCTAAGTGGAAGAGACATGTTTAAACCGAAAATACAAGGTGTGGTATATGTTTACTAGCTGCTTGATATTTGTGCAGATAGAGATGTCTGCCCCTTGATATTTGGCAAACAAACAAAGTGTCCCCAATTTTGGTTGAACTGCACAAGAGAATAGTATAGTCACTGCATGCAGTGCCATTTGAAAATAGACACAGAAAGATTGGATAGTCACTTCATGGACTGCAGAAAAGTAGTACTGTACTATTTATTGGCCAACATTAGGTGCTTCATTGCTTTGGTCTGATTATACAATGGGCATCATTTTGCCTAAGTTAAAGTTTGTATTCCGAAAATAGTCTCGCGGTGTGATCGAGAGAAGACCAAATCATATTGCAGTGGATGTTCCTCCATCATGTGTGGTTCATTCTCATGGTTTCAGCTGTTGGTGAAACCACTTACGTTTGCAAGAGGAATGTAGACTTCACAAACAAATTTGTCTTTCAGTCTGTACTGAATGTTGGCCAAGAGAAGCATCCATGTTAGTAGGAAGAACAGATGTTTTTTCTAGATCTTTGCTTTTGGAGCTACATATTTGTATATGATCTGTGAATCATTGAGATGCATTAACATGTTGATCTTATGTATGGGAATCATACTAGTTAGTTTTAGTTGCGATGCAAGATCCGAAGTGTCTGATCTTTGCTTTTGGAGCTATATTTGTATATGATCTGTGAATCATTGAGATGCATTAACAGTTACCTATTTCTGTTCGCTCAGTGTTTACAAGTTACTGATCGATCACTAGCTAGCCTACAAATGCGCTCATGGCAGTTTTATTTGCGACACAAGATGCGAAGTGGCAGTTTTTTGAATAAAAATGCCTACCTCTGAAGAAACTGACAAGCTACACTATCGATCCTACATGGATAAAAATGCCTACCTCTGAAGAAGTTTAAGCCTAATTAATTCCGTGAGCAAAGCAGCAAGACCAAGGCATGTGTCAATAATTAACGGCATGCAGAAGTTTAAGCCTAATTAATTCCTGCGATTTAAGTGGCTGCATGCGTGCCCTCGGCTGCGACTCATTGCATGCTGCTTCGCGTACTGCCTGCGAACGATTCTGAGTGCCTGCATGCAGCCGGCCGTAATTAAGGCAGCTAACTGATGCGAAAAAAGATACGCTTTAATTGTTGCGGGCTTTTTAAATCCATGGAATCATTATTGACAAGGAGGGAGATGATTCGAGTGCACTCGTTTGGCCGCCATGCCGGCGTGTAACCCAGACGGGACGAGATGGCACAGTCATAATTTCAGTTTCTCTAGTTTTCCACGGCAAGCTGGCGCGCTAAGCCATTATGCATTGAATTCCGATGACCGTCGCGCTACCTTCCGCCTATAAGTACTGCTTCCCGGCCTTCTCCGATGCCAGCGTGACCCAACTCGCCATATCCTCATAAGCCCCCACCGCCCCGACGTCGCTCGCCACGTCCGCCATGCCCCCGCCCGTCCGCGGTAGGCGACGCCGGAGGAGGTCACCGCCGGAACTAGTGTTCGGGTTTTCACCGGAAGGCAGACGGAAGGAGGAGGCATTCTATCTGTCTTTGGATGGCAATGCGGAGATCGAGGAGTTGTTGGAGCGCGACCGCATGGCGGAGGAGCAGGAGTTGTTGGAGCGCGACCGCCTGGCGGAGGAGCAGCATATCGCCGATTTGCGCCGCCAGCGGGACATGGAGCAGCAGCGCACCGACGCTCTGAGTCGCGAGCAGAGCGCCCGCAACTGGGCCGACTACGTGGAGGCCGGCACCCGGCAAATAGCCCTGGAGGCTGTCGGGCATGCACACGTTCGCGACGCCATTTTCACTACCAGCTCGTCAAGTGGGTTTCCCTCTTGGAAGCCGAAGCTTCGGTGGACCACGTCGGCATGGAAAGGGCCAACGCGCGCGAGCAACGCGCCCTATTGCACCTCTTGCAAGTCCGAGGCGAGGCGCACGACGCCGGTGCCGGCGTTTAGCGTGTACCACAGATGGCGGCCGGCATCGTCTAATTAGCTAAGAGTAAGTTAGTACTTGTACGCTACTAGAGTATTAGTGGGAGTAGATAGTTAACTTGGCTATGATGGTTGTCAACGTGGAAGTTCAGTACTCTATATGTGGATCAGGCATGTTACTTTGCTCTGAATGTTGAACTTTCCATTTGAACGTATGGAATGGGCTGTTATTTTTTTAAATGAGTTGTATTTGTCCTCCACGGGTTTAGAGGCTGACTTGTGGGCCTAGCAAGTTGACGCGTGCACAATCAAAAGATGATTGTACGTGGAGAGGATGACAGCAGGGACCCGCCAAGGTCATGACAGTACGCAAGCAAGTGCCTCCTTATTTCAAGCCAATAAAAAATGGCTCCTCCTAGTGGATTTCTGACATCTGGGTCGCATGCCATTGTCAACGTAGTCAATAAACGAGAGAATTGCACAACGAGCGGCTGAAACCAGGGACCCAGCAGCTCGCCCAGTTATTTTTGTTTTGGGTTAATTTGATAAAATGCCATTTCTAGTGGCATTTTTCAAAGTCTAGAGTGGCATTTTTCAAAGTTTGCAAACTGCAGTGGCGTTTTTCAAAGTTTGCAAAAATTGCAGTGGCATTTTTCAAAGTTTGGAAATTGCAATGGCATTTTTATGAATCGCCATAATTGGAGTGGCATTTATCTAATTTGTTTTTGAGACGGAAGCAGGGTGTCAACTGGGCTGTGCGGGACACTCTGGCCTATCTAGACAGCCTTTTCTTTTATGTTTATCACAGACCAGCCCAATAGTTTTTTTTCTTTCTGAAAATGGCTAGCCCAGTTTTTTGTGATTTGTCAAGTAAGTCGCTTTATCAGGCCTGTTGGGCTGCAAATCTTTCAAGACAAGGAGAGCTTCATTCAGCTGGCCGAGAAAATGGCCTATCAGTAATGAGAAATGGGCTGTACATTTTTAAAACACATCAAACCGGCAATTAGTTTTAAATATCCTTTTTTCATTTCGAGATTTTAAATTGCATTGATTATTATGCATGGACAATTTATTGGATTTTATATTGATATACATTTATTTTTTAAATTAGTCTGAATGTGACTCGAAATTTCGGGATTAAAAACAGTTCAGACCGCACCGACATATGCAAAATTTCGTATAATTTTTTAACCGTGGCCACAATATGGGCTGTAATGCTAACAAAAAGAATATGGGCTCCAAAAAACTCGTAATAATTAGCAAATGGGCTGTAAATTATTTGAAATAATGGCAGATGGGCTGTATGCTGTTTTCCACAGATTCGAGGCTTTCCGCAGATGGCCTGTATACTGTTGGATGTCCATCCAACGGCCGTCGTGCTTCTTCAATCTCTGCTCTTCCTGCTCCAGCCGCTCAAACAAGCGCCGACGGGACTGCCCGCTCCCTCCTCCCCGCGGTCGGCTGTGCTGCCGCGCAGGCCTCACTGCCCCACCATACTCCCATCGCTGGCCTAGCCATCCCTCTACTCACCCACACCTGCTGTTATTCTCCGGCGACGGCAGACGAACCAGTAAACCCTCGTACAGTCATACTCTGCTCCGCGTGGGAAACAAAAACAACTGCCGAGTCTTCCCTGCCTCCGTGTCGTTCCCTTCCTAGGCCTTGCCGTCGTCCACCGCCCTGGTGCTCTCGGTGTGGCGTGGTCAACGTGGTCAACGATTGACATGCATCTGAAGTGGACTGTATGTGGAGAGGCTGACAGCTGGGTCCACGGCCACACGCAAGGAAATGCCTCCTTATTACGCGCAAAATAATGATTCCTCCACCTGACATCTGGGACCCACCGAAAGGGCCTCTGTATTTCACGAAAAAACATTACTGCCGCTGACAGCTCGGACCCACCAGCTATATCTTCGCACGCAAGGAAGTGCCTCCTTATTACGCACAAAAAATGAATACTCCCCCTGCTAGCTGGGACCCAGTATAGTGGGCCTACTAAGTTGACGGGGACGAAGGGCTTTGTCAACTTAGTCAATATGCACGATTCTAGCTCGACTGGCCGTACGATGTCCATCCAACGGCCGTAGTGCTTCTTCAACCTCTGGTCTTCTTGCTCCAGCCGCCCAAAGTAGCGCCGGTCGTGCCGCCTGCTCCTGCCTCCCGTGGCCAGTTGTGCTGCTGCGAAGGCCTCACCGCCCCCATACTACTCCCACCGCTGGCTAGGCCATCCCTCCACTCCACTCACCCACACCCCCTGTTATTCTGCAGCGACGGCAGCGCGGCCGAACCAGTGAACCCTCGTACTCCTCTTCGCATGGGCATCCACTGCCGCGTCTTCCCCGGCCCCGCGTCTTCCCCGGCCCCGCGTCGTCCCCTTCCTAGGCCTCACCATCGTCCACCGCCGTGGTGCTCTCAGCGCGGCGTGGTCAATGTGGTCAACGACCAAATTCCATCGGAAGAATACTGTACGTGGAGAGGCTGACAGCTGGCTCCATGGCAGCCGCAAGGAAGTGCCTCCTAATTACGCGGAAAATAATTATTCCTCCACCTGACAGCAGGGACCCACCGGACGCCCACCAGTATTTCGCGAAAAAAACGTTTGCCCCTGACTGCTGGGACCCACCCAAGGGCCACCGTATTTCACAAAAAAACGTTCCCCCTGCTGTCAGCTTGGACCCACAGGAAGTGCCTCCTTATTACGCACAAAAAAATGAATACCCCCTGCTAGCTGGGACCCACCTTGGCGGGAGGCTGACTTGTGGGCCTACTAAGTTGACGGGGACGGAGGGCTTTGTCAACTTATTCAATATAAACGATTCTAGCTCCAGTGACCGTACGATGTCCATCCAACGGCCGTAGTGCTTCTTCAACCTCTAGTCTTCTTGCTCCAGCCACCCAAAGCAGCGCCGGTCGTGCCGCATGCTCCTGCCTCCCGTGGCCGGCTGTGCTGCCGTGGAGGCCTCACCGCCCCCTACTATTCCCACCGCTAGCCAGGCCCTGCGGCGACGGCAGCCTCACACCGCGGCTGAACCAGTGAACCCTCGTACTCCTCTCTGCATGGGCTTCCACTGTCGCGTCTTCCCCGGCTCCCCGTCGTCCCCTTCCTAGGCCTCGCCGTCGTCCACCGCCCTGGTGCTCTCGGCGTGGCGTGGTCAACGTGGTCAAGGAACGACTTCCATCGGACGTGGACTGTACGTGGAGAGGCTGACAGCTGGGTCCACTGCCGTAGCAAGGAGGTGCCTCCTTATTACGCAGAAAATAATGATTCCTCCACCTGACAGCTGGGACCCACCGGACGGGCCACTGTATTTCATGAAAAAAAACATTTCCCCCTGACTGCTGGGACCCACCAGCTACATCTTCGCATGCAAGGAAGTGCATCCAGGAAAAAAAAATGATTCGCCCCCTGACTGCTAGGACCCAACAGCTACATCTTCACAGGCAAGGAAGTGCCTGACAGTCGGGACCCACCTGGTCGAAGCGTACGTAGCGTTGTCATTCTGGTCGCGAACGTGTACGTACATATATACTGGTGGATGTAGAGGCGCGCACGTGTCGTAGTAGAGGCGCGTACGTGTCGTAGTAGAGGCGCGCACGTAACATGTACACGTACGTACATCGGCTAGGGTGCAAGAAAGAAAATACGGCCACGTATGTGTACATACGGGCGGGGTCTCGAACGCCTACTCGCGCATGCGTACGGCCAGGGCTCGTGTACATGGCTGGGTCAGAACAGAGAAACAACGTCGTCGTCGTGTTCATGGGGAGGCAACGGAATGCGTCGTGTTCATGGGGAGGCAACGGAATGCTCGTGTTCATCGGGAGGCAACGGAACGCGTGGGAGCCAACCGGCTGGGTCGGAACGGAATGTAACGCCCCGGATGTAACTTTCCCAATTTGTACTCCAACTCTTGTCGTTTCCGGCGTTAAGTTATATTTATTTCTCGGGTTCGGGTCTTTGTCTCCGTGTGTTGTTTTCGTTTTCATGCATCTCATATCATGTCATCATGTGCATTGCATTTGCATACGTGTTCGTCTCATGCATTCGAGCATTTTCCCCGTTGTCCGTTTTGCATTCCGGCCCTTCGTTCTCCTCCGATGGCCATTTCTAGCTTTCTTTCGTGTGTGGGGATTAAACATTTCCGGATTGGACCGAGACTTGCCAAGCGGCCTTGGTTTACTACCGCTAGACCGCCTGTCAAGTTTCGTATCATTTGGACTTCGTTTGATACTCCAACGGTTAACCGAGGGACCGAAAAGGCCTCGTGTGTGTTGCAGCCCAACACCCCTCCATTTTGGCCCAAAACCCACCAAATTTTGCTCCATGTTCTAGAGTGTTCGATCACGATCGCGTGGCCGAAAACCGCACCTCATTTGGACTCTCCTAGCTCCACTTATGCCTATAAATAGACACCCCCCGATTTCGGATCTCTCCCTCTTCCCGAAACCCTAAAAATCCCCCGCCACCGACGGACACGTCCGCCGCCTAACCGGACGCGTCCGCCCCGCCGCGCCCGGCCACTCAGGCGCTGCCACGTGGCGCCGCCGCTCTCCTCCCGCCGCCGGCCCGCAAGCCCACGCGGGGCCCTCCACAGCCCGCGCCCCGCGCCTCCTCCCCGCCGCCCGCGCGCCGCCCGGCTCGCCCGCGCCTGCCGCGCCGGCCGCCGCGTCCCTCGCCGGCGACGGCGACCGCCCGCGCCGCTCCGGCGGGCCACCGCCGCCATCCGCCCCGCCGGCGCCGCCGCACCTCGCCGCGGCCACCCCACGGCGCCGCCCCGAGCTTCCCCACGTCCGGCCCCCTCCTCTCCAATCACTGGTGAGCTCCAAGTCCGGAAGCTAAAGTAACTCCGGCGGCCTCGGTTCCCGTGCCCGATCTGGATCTTAGATCCAGATTCGAATCGGTTGACTTTTTCTCCTCCTAACCCTAATTTTTATGCCTACTTTGACCGCCCGTAACTTTGCATCCGTAGCTCCGATTTGGACATATAATATATCAAAATGTTCGTCTCGACGAGTACATCATTTCATTCCATTGCATCATTTTAATTTGAGCTCATTTTGTTTCCCGAAATGCTGTTAGAAGGAGGCTTCATGAGTTAATTGTCAGATCTGCTAGTTCATCTTAGACTTTTGTCATTTTTGCCATGATTATTGTGTACATGCTATGCCTGTGAGTCCTTCATATGTTTTGTTAAGCATTTTGTCTTCTTTCCATAGGTGCAACCTATGCATTTTTAGGATGTGTGTGGTGACTTGTGCAAGCTTGCAAAGTGAGGCACCCGGGAAATCTGTTTTCAGAGACTTAGTAGTTTTCACTAAGTCTGGGATTATTTAGTTCATGATGCCATATGTTCTGCTTGTTTCCTAGTGATACGTGCCTCTTTTGAGGATGATCAGTAAAGGAGTTTTGTTAATAATGTTATGCTCTATCCATCCATGTCTTGTTTTGAAATTATGGAGCAACCTAGCTCGAGTCAATCGAGCTCTACTTTTGCTTCATGGTGAATCTGGCCAGATCGTCAACTCGTTTGCGATTTTGCCGGCGTTGTTGTAGTTGATCCGTGCATGCTATGCCATTGTTCTTGCCATTTCTAGCTTTTATTTTGTGCCTTATTAATGGATGTATGCCTGCCTTGCCATGACTTGCACCGTGGTGAGTGCATCGAGCTCGTTTACATGCCTTCGTGAGTTATATTTCAGCATGTCTCAGTTTTCACTAAGTCTGAAAAGTGATTGTGTTTTAGCTATGTTCGTGTGCTCGTTTATATATTTTGTGATCCCTTTTGGCCCCAGGTCAATTTGGGTCTTTCGTTAAGCTTGTCGAGTAGCTCCATGCCATGTTCTTATTTATCCTAATCAGGTCTTGTTTCATGTTGTTTTGCTGCTCCGAAGAGGGCTTCATGATCTGAAATTTCAGACAAGTGTTAATTTCACTAAGTCTGGAATCTGTTTTGCATTTGCGTTTTTGCCATGCTTGTTTGAACCTCATAATGGATGAATTGGCCGTGGCCCAGTGCTAGTCTTTTGTTAAGCATCTTGTGTGCATCCCTGCCATGTATTTTGTTGTCATGTTTGGTGGCTGTAGCATGTTCATCTCATTGCATTTAGATGCCTACTTGCTGTAAATCGAAGACCGGTGTCATTCTTGTGAGGATCCAGTCAACTCTGACAACTGTGCAGGCAAGATGATCATACCCTCGAAATCACTACTATCTTTGCTATGCTAGTTTTCTCGCTCTTGCTATGCCAATGCTATGATGCCTATCATTTGCTTGTCAGCCTCCCAATTGCCATGTCAACCTCTAACCCACCTTGTCCTAGCAAACCGTTGATTGGCTATGTTACCGCTTTGCCCAGCCCCTCTTATAGCGTTGCTAGTTGCAGGTGAAGATTGGAGCCGTTCCTTGTTGGGACATTTAATTACTTGTTGGGATATCATTATATTGCTATGTTATGTTCTTGCATCTATATACTTGGTAAAGGGTGGAAGGCTTGGCCTCTCGCCTAGTGTTTTGTTCCACTCTTGCCGCCCTAGTTTCCGTCATATCGGTGTTATGTTCCTGGATTTTGCGTTCCTTACGCGGTTGGGTTATAATGGGAACCCCTTGATAGTTCGCCTTGATTAAAGCTTTTCCAGCAATGCCCAACATTGGTCTTACCATTTGCCACCTAGCCTTTTCTTTCCCTTGGGTTCTGCAGACTCAAGGGTCATCTTATTTTACTCCCCCCGGGCCAGTGCTCCTCTGAGTGTTGGTCCAACCTAGAGCACCGTGCGGGGCCGTCCCTCGGCAACTTGGGTTACGTTGGCTCCCGTACGCTTAGCTTATCCGGTGTGCCCTGAGAACGAGATATGTGCAGCTCCTATCAGGATTTGTCGGCACAGCGGGTGGTGTTGCTGGTCTTGTTTTAACCTGTCGAATTGTCTTGTTGTACCGGGTTACCGAGTCTGATCGGTGTGTCTCGGGTGGAGGTCTATTCCTTCGTTGACCGTGAGAGCTTGTCATGGGCTAAGTTGGGACTCCCCTGCAGGGATTGAACTTTCGAAAGCCGTGCCCGCGGTTATGGGCAGATGGGAATTTGTTAATGTCTGGTTGTAGATAACTTGAACCTTAATTAATTAAAATGAATCAACTGAGTGTGCTACCATGATGGCCTCTTCTCGGCGGAGTCCGGGAGGTGGACACGATGTTGGAGTTATGCTTGCGCAGGTTGTTCCTCTAGATTCTCGCTCGTGCTTTGCCTCCTCTTCTCGCTCTCTTTTGCATATAAGTTAGCCACCACATATGCTAGTCGCTTGCTGCAGCTCCACATATATTTACCTATCCTTCCTATAAGCTTAAATAGTCTTGATCGCGAGGGTGCGAGATTGCTGAGTCCCTGTGGCTCACAGATACTATAACTCCAGATGCAGGTCCAGGCGATTCCGCTCCAGGTGACGAGTACGAGCTCGAGTGGGAGTTCGACGAGGACTCTCAGCGTTATTATGTTTCCTTTCCCGATGATCAGTAGTGGTGCCTAGTTGGGGTTTGATTCAGGGCCTTGTCGCATGTTGGGTTTTCTTCTATTTTGGCGCCGTAGTCGGGCCATGAGTGTTTGCATGATGGATGTTATTTATGTACTCTGATGTGACGTGGCGAGTGTAAGCCAACTATGTATCTTCCCCTTTTTATCATATATTACATGGGATGTTGTGATGATTTCCTAACTTGCGACATTGCTTTCAATGCGGTTATATCTCTAAGTCGTGCCTCGACACGTGGGAGCTATATCCGCATCGAGGGCGTTACAAGTTGGTAATCAGAGCCAGGCCCGACCTTAGGAGCCCCATTGCTTGATCGCTTTTAGCAGCCGAGTTGTGTCTAGAAAAATGTTTTGAGTGTTTTAGGAATTATATATCGGAGAGTTTAGGAATTCTTTTTACTTCCCAGTCTCCTCATCGCTCTGGTAAGGCATCCTGACGTAGAGTTTTGACTCTTCTCTTCTCAAATTTCACTAAAAAAAATTTTTAGGATCACGCGAGTATCTTGGATTTGTTCCGATGGCTTATGATGAGAATACTGTCTTGGTGCCTCCTGTCAGGGGTTTAGTGGAAGTGTCCCGGGGAGTTGAGCTCTGAGGTGTTGTCATCATAATTTTATCGTTGCAATTCTGGAATACTTGAGATATGTTCGCCGACATCAAAAATCTCTTTTATGCAGTTCGTTGGTGAGATAACCTCGACGCCACCCAGTACTGGGGCGGGAGTTCAGGAGTATCGCCATAACTTGTATAACGGATGCTTTTCGAAGGTTGAGGTAGATGGTTTCCGAAGTTTTCTTGGTTATGTGTTGAAGGATGGATACAGCTGGATGTAGGATTTGCTAGTTTGGGTGAGATATTATGCTTCCCCTGTATCCCCAACACCTGATTGCATAACCGGAAAGGTTCGGGAGTTTCATAGGTGGGAATTCTAGTAGCTCTAGTTCTTCTTCCACGGATATTGGTTTGAGATTGGGATTTCTTACCGATTATTCGTTCTTGATCCGTACCTTGTTGATTTATTTCTCTACCTTAATTCTACATGGCTTCTCAATTTATGGATATGTGACCATTTGAAGAGGAATGCATTCGTTCATTTTGTTCGGATGTGAAGACTATATATGTTGCAATTTTCATTCCGTTGGATTCAGCTTCAATATTTATCTGTCAATGTGCTAACGGTGGTCAACCTCTTCAGGATGGCTCCCGCTAAGAGCACCAGTCAGAACCAGAATCAAGATCCGTCACCACCTCCA
The DNA here is from genome assembly GCF_056163025.1 of Triticum urartu. Lineage (NCBI taxonomy): Eukaryota > Viridiplantae > Streptophyta > Magnoliopsida > Poales > Poaceae > Triticum > Triticum urartu. The sequence goes on from NC_141878.1 coordinate 119,225,592, forward strand.
CCTCCTCCAGAGGCATGGCAAGCTGTCATGGCCGCAACCAATGCAAACACTCAGCTGATCATGCAAGTTCTTCAAGAGCGCAATCAAGGCAGTCAAGGGAATCAAGGTAGTAATCAGAGTCACTTTGCTACACTCAACCAGTTCCTTGCTAATGGGCCAAAGACTTTCAGCAATTGTGTTGAGGCAACCGATGCTGACGATTGGCTTGTGGATCTGTGTAAGCATTTCGAGTGCAGCAACGTCAGGCCTGAGGACTTTGTGAAGTTCGCTTCCTTCCAACTCAAAGATCAAGTTGCAGAATGGTTCCAGCAGTACAAGGATTCCAGAGGTGGACGTGTTATCACTTGGGATGATTTCCGTCGAGATTTCCGAGCTCATCATATTCCACAGAGCATGGTTGAAAGCAAGCGTGAGGAATTCCGCAATCTGAAGCAAGGCTCTTTGTCTGTCTATGACTACAACAAATTGTTCCAGAAGCTTGCCCGCTTTGCCAAGCAGGACGTGCCTGATGAGAAGAGCATGATATATCAGTTCAGGGGTGGTCTCAGAGAAGATATTCAGCTCGCTCTTGTCCTCTTCGAGCCCTTGAGATACGATGAGTTCTACAACATGGCACTGAAGCAAGAGGCTGCTCAGTTGAGGTGTGATGCTTCCAGGAAGCGAGTCAGAGATGTTACTCCTTCTTCCTCTACTCAAGTGGCCAAACAGCAGAAGTTTTGGCTTCCTCCTCCTCCGTTCCGTCAGCCGTATCAGCAGAAGAGCAAAGGTGGCAGTGGTTCTTCCCACCCACCCAACCCAGGCTTTCAGAACAAGACTTCGTCTCAAGCTCCAAGATCGAGTGCTCCGTATCACCGTCCGCTTTCAGAGGTCACGTGCAACAAGTGCCAACAGAAGGGTCACTATGCCAACAAGTGTTTCAACCAGAGGCGTCTTCCTCCTCCTCCTCCTCCTGTCAGATCGGCAAGTACAGCTGTGGTCAAGCATAACCCCAAGCATACCAAGGTGAATTTGATGAATGCAGCTGAGGCAGAGGACTCATCAGATGTGATCATGGGTAACTTTCTGGTTAACTCTTTTCCAGCAAAAGTTCTTTTTGACTCTGGTGCATCGCATTGTTTCATGTCAAGATCATTTGTTTCCAAGCATGACTTCGTTTCACAAATGTTGGGTAAACCTATGGGAGTGGTTTCTCCGGCTAAGTCTATGAGGGCTACTTCAATAGTTCCGGATGTTTCTATCATGATGGGTGATTTCAAGTTTCTGGCTTCTCCAATGATTCTTGGCAACTCGGATATTGATCTTATTCTCGGGATGGATTGGCTTTCTAAGCACAAGGCTCAGCTTGATTGTGCAGCCAGACAGATTCAATTGATTCATTCGTCTGAGGATGTAATTGTTTTTGCCGCTCGGGATGATACTATCCGTCTGTTTTCTCTCAATGAGAAGGGTGAATTGGACGCTATTTAGCAAATTCCAGTCGTTTGCGAATATCAAGACATCTTTCCAGAAGAGCTCCCAGGAATGCCTCCGCACCGGCCAGTTGAATTCGTTATTGAACTTGAGCCTGGCACGGAACCTGTGTGCAAACTTCCTTACAAGCTCGGACCTGAAGAGTTGAAGGAGCTGAAGAAGCAACTCGATGAGCAAGAAAGAATGGGTCTCATCCGGCCTAGTACTTCTCCGTGGGGTTGTGGTGTTCTTTTTGTGAAGAAGAAGGATGGAACGGACCGACTTTGTGTTGATTACCGTCCAGTGAACAAGAAGACCATCAAGAACAAATACCCACTTCCCAACATCAATGAGCTGTTCGAACAACTCAAAGGCGCCCAAGTATTCTCCAAGCTTGATCTCCGTATGGGTTATCACCAGATTCGCATTCGTGAAGAAGATATTCCCAAGACAGCATTCAGAACAAGCTTTGGTTCATATGAATACACTGTCATGTCTTTTGGCCTCGCCAACGCTCCTCCGACGTTCTCTCGCATGATGAACTTCATCTTCAACGCCTACACCAATGACTTCGTTTTGGTCTATCTCGATGACATTCTGGTTTTCTCGAAGAACAAGGAAGATCATGCCAAGCACTTGCGTTTGGTTCTCGATAAGCTCAGAGAACATCAGTTCTACGCCAAGTTCTCCAAGTGTGAATTTTGGCTCGATGAGGTTCTTTATCTTGGTCATATCATCTCTGCCAAGGGCATTTCCGTGAATCCCGAGAAGGTATCTGCAATTGTGAATTGGGAACCTCCTCAGAATGTGAAGCAACTCCGCAGTTTTCTCGGTCTCGCAAGCTATTGCTGAAGATTCGTTGAAAAATTTTCTAAGATCGCGAAGCCTCTCTCTAATCTTCTCCAGAAGCACGTCAAGTACATTTGGTCTCCGGAGTGTGACATTGCTTTCAACACTTTGAAAGAGAAGTTGATCACTGCTCCAGTTCTGACTCTGCCTGATGAATCCAAGCCGTACGAGGTCTTTTGTGATGCCTCTCTCCAAGGTCTTGGCGCAGTATTGATGCAAGAGAAGAAAGTTGTTGCTTATACATCTCGCCAGTTGAAGCCTAATGAGAAGAACTACCCCACTCATGATCTCGAGTTGGCGGCAGTTGTGCATGCTCTTTTGACTTGGAGACATCTTCTATTGGGAAGAAAAGTGGACATTTTCACCGATCACAAGAGTCTCAAGTACATCTTCACTCAGCCTAATCTCAACCTAAGGCAAACTCAATGGGTCGAAATGATTCAAGAGTATAATCCGAGTATCGAGTATACTCCAGGCAAGGCCAATGTGATTGCTGACGCTTTGAGCAGAAAGGCCTACTGCAACAGTCTGATTCTCAAGCCTTATCAACCCGAGCTTTGTGAAGCTTTCTGCAAACTTAATCTGCAAGTTGTTCCTCAAGGTTTCCTCGCCAACCTTCAAGTCTCTCCTACCTTAGAAGACCAGATTCGCCAAGCCCAGCTTCTTGATGCTATGGTGAAAAAGGTGAAGATTGGGATTGCCAAGAGTCAGTTCAAGTACAAGTGCTACCGCCTTGATGACAAGGGCACTCTCTTCTTCGAGGATCGTATTGTTGTGCCCAAAGGTGAACTTCGTAAAGTGATCATGAACGAGGCTCACAATTCTCTCCTCTCCATCCACCCGGGGAGCGTGAAGATGTATCAGGACCTTAAGCAAGCTTATTGGTGGACTCGAATGAAGCGCGAGATCGCTCAATTCGTGAATGAATGTGATGTCTGCAGAAGAGTGAAGGCAGAACACCAAAGGCCAGCTGGTCTCCTCGAACCTCTTGCCATTCCAGAATGGAAGTTTGACCACATTGAAATGGACTTCGTGACTGGGTTTCCAAAGTCCAAGCGTGGCAATGATGCTATATTCGTTGTCATCGATAAGCTCACCAAAGTGGCTCACTTTCTGCCTATCAAAGAGTCGATCACTGCAGCTCAATTGGCGGAACTCTATACCTCTCGCATTGTCTCTCTGCATGGTATTCCTCAAGTGATATCTTCAGACCGTGGCAGCATCTTTACCTCCAAGTTTTGGGATTCTTTCCAGAAGGCCATGGGCACCAACATCCGCTTCAGCACTGCTTTCCATCCTCAAACAAGCGGTCAAGTCGAGCGTGTCAACCAGATTCTTGAAGATATGCTCAGGGCTTGTGTGATCTCCTTCGGCATGAAGTGGGAGGATTGTCTTCCTTATGCTGAATTCTCCTACAATAACAGTTTTCAAGCAAGTTCGGGCAAGGCCCCATTTGAAATTCTGTATGGCAGGAAGTGCCCTACCCCTCTCAACTGGTCTGAAACCGGTGAACATCAGCTTTTGGGTAATGACTTAATCACAGAAGCAGAAGAAATGTGAAAAGTCATTCGTGATAACCTCAAAGCAGCCCAATCCCGCCAGAAGAGCTACTATGATAGTAAGCACCGTGATTTGGCTTTCGAGATCGGAGATCATGTTTACCTCCGTGTCTCTCCTATGAAAGGTACTCGTCGCTTCGGTATCAAAGGGAAGCTTGCCCCTAGATACACGGGAACTTTCAAGATTGTCAGCAAGAGAGGCGACCTCGCCTATCAACTCGAGCTTCCTTCAAACTTTGCAAATGTTCATGACGTGTTCCATGTCTCTCAGCTTTGAAAGTGCTTCAAGACTCCTGACCGCACAGTCAACTTCGAGGACATTGAGCTCCAAGAAGATCTCTCCTATCGTGAGCACCCAGTTGCTATTCTTGAAGAGACTGAACGCAAGACTCGCAACAAGTCAATCAAATTTCTCAAAGTCAAGTGGTCACACCATTCCGACCGTGAAGCTACCTGGGAACGCGAGGATCACCTCCGTTCTGAGTACCCGGAGTTCTTTCAGTCCTAGATCTTGGGACGAGATCTTTTCGTAGTGGTGGAGTTTTGTAACGCCCCGGATGTAACTTTCCCAATTTGTACTCCAACTCTTGTCGTTTTCGGCATTAAGTTATATTTATTTCTTGGGTTCGGGTCTTTGTCTCCGTGTGTTGTTTTCGTTTTCATGCATCTCATATCATGTCATCATGTGCATTGCATTTGCATACGTGTTCGTCTCATGCATTCGAGCATTTTCCCCGTTGTCCGTTTTGCATTCCGGCCCTTCGTTCTCCTCCGATGGCCATTTCTAGCTTTCTTTCGTGTGTGGTGATTAAATATTTTCGGATTGGACCGAGACTTGCCAAGCGGCCTTGGTTTACTACCGGTAGACCGCCTGTCAAGTTTCGTATCATTTGGACTTCGTTTGATATTCCAACGGTTAACCGAGGGACCGAAAAGGCCTCGTATGTGTTGCAGCCCAACACCCCTCCATTTTGGCCCAAAACCCACCAAACCCTGCTCCATGTCCTAGAGCGTTCGATCACGATCGCGTGGCCGAAAACCGCACCTCATTTGGACTCTCCTAGCTCCACTTATGCCTATAAATAGACACCCCCCGATTTCGGATCTCTCCCTCTTCCCGAAACCCTAAAAATCCCCCACCACCGACGGACACGTCCGCCGCCTAACCGGACGCGTCCGCCCCGCCGCGCCCGGCCACTCAGGTGCTGCCACATGGCACCGCCGCTCTCCTCCGCCGCCGGCCCGCAAGCCCACGCGGGGCCCTCCACAGCCCGCGCCCCACGCCTCCTCCCCGCCGCCCGCGCGCCGCCCGGCTCGCCCGCGCCTGCCGCGCCGGCCGCCGCGTCCCTCGCCGGTGAGGGCGACCGCCCGCGCCGCTCCGGCGGGCCACCGCCGCCATCCGCCCCGCCGGCGCCGCCGTACCTTGCCGCGGCCACCCCACGGCGCCGCCCCGAGCTTCCCCACGTCCGGCCCCCTCCTCTCCAATCTCCGGCGAGCTCCAAGTCCGGCAGCTACAGTAACTCCGGCGGCCTCGGTTCCCGTGCCCGATCTGGATCTTAGATCCAGATTCGAATCGGTTGACTTTTTCTCCTCCTAACCCTAATTTTTATGCCTACTTTGACCGCCCGTAACTTTGCATCCGTAGCTCCGATTTGGACATATAATATATCAAAATGTTCGTCTCGACGAGTACATCATTTCATTCCATTGCATCATTTTAATTTGAGCTCATTTTGTTTCCCGAAATGCTGTTAGAAGGAGGCTTCATGAGTTAATTGTCAGATCTGCTAGTTCATCTTAGACTTTTGTCATTTTTGCCATGATTATTGTGTACATGCTATGCCTGTGAGTCCTTCATATGTTTTGTTAAGCATTTTGTCTTCTTTCCATAGGTGCAACCTATGCATTTTTAGGATGTGTGTGGTGACTTGTGCAAGCTTGCAAAGTGAGGCACCCGGGAAATCTGTTTTCAGAGACTTAGTAGTTTTCACTAAGTCTGGGATTATTTAGTTCATGATGCCATATGTTCTGCTTGTTTCCTAGTGATACGTGCCTCTTTTGAGGATGATCAGTAAAGGAGTTTTGTTAATCATGTTATGCTCTATCCATCCATGTCTTGTTTTGAAATTATGGAGCAACCTAGCTCGAGTCAATCGAGCTCTACTTTTGCTTCATGGTGAATCTGGCCAGATCGTCAACTCGTTTGCGATTTTGCCGGCGTTGTTGTAGTTGATCCGTGCATGCTATGCCATTGTTCTTGCCATTTCTAGCTTTTATTTTGTGCCTTATTAATGGATGTATGCCTGCCTTGCCATGACTTGCACCGTGGTGAGTGCATCGAGCTCGTTTACATGCCTTCGTGAGTTATATTTCAGCATGTCTCAGTTTTCACTAAGTCTGAAAAGTGATTGTGTTTTAGCTATGTTCGTGTGCTCGTTTATATATTTTGTGATCCCTTTTGGCCCCAGGTCAATTTGGGTCTTTCGTTAAGCTTGTTGAGTAGCTCCATGCCATGTTCTTATTTATCCTAATCAGGTCTTGTTTCATGTTGTTTTGCTGCTCCGAAGAGGGCTTCATGATCTGAAATTTCAGACAAGTGTTAATTTCACTAAGTCTGGAATCTGTTTTGCATTTGCGTTTTTGCCATGCTTGTTTGAACCTCATAATGGATGAATTGGCCGTGGCCCAGTGCTAGTCTTTTGTTAAGCATCTTGTGTGCATCCCTGCCATGTATTTTGTTGTCATGTTTGGTGGCTGTAGCATGTTCATCTCATTGCATTTAGATGCCTACTTGCTGTAAATCGAAGACCGGTGTCATATCTTTAAACGCTTGCCATTTCCAAACCGTAACTCCGATTCCAATGATCTTCATATAGTTTTCAAGAGATTTCATCTCATCTTTCCAGTGGAACCCTTGGAATTCCAAGTTGAGGCCAGGTCCATGCATTTCCTGTCATATCTTGCATTTTGCATCCCGCATCGCATCCCGCATAGCATATCATCATTTCATCTTATTGCTTGGTCTTGCACGTGGTTGATTGTATCCTTGTTGCTTGTTTGTCTTGTTGGGTAGAGCCGGGAGACGAGTTCGCTACCGAGGAGCCCGTTGAGTTTGCTTGTGAGGATCCAGTCAACTCTGACAACTGTGCAGGCAAGATGATCATACCCTCGAAATCACTACTATCTTTGCTATGCTAGTTTGCTCGCTCTTGCTATGCCAATGCTACGATGCCTACCATTTGCTTGTCAGCCTCCCAATTGCCATGTCAACCTCTAACCCACCTTGTCCTAGCAAACCATTGATTGGCTATGTTACTGCTTTGCCCAGCCCCTCTTATAGCGTTGCTAGTTGCAGGTGAAGATTGGAGCCGTTCCTTGTTGGGACATTTAATTACTTGTTGGGATATCATTATATTGCTATGTTATCTTCTTGCATCTATATACTTGGTAAAGGGTGGAAGGCTTGGCCTCTCGCCTAGTGTTTTGTTCCACTCTTGCCGCCCTAGTTTCCGTCATATCGGTGTTATGTTCCCGGATTTTGCGTTCCTTACGCGGTTGGGTTATAATGGGAACCCCTTGATAGTTCGCCTTGATTAAAGCTTTTCCAGCAATGCCCAACATTGGTCTTACCATTTGCCACCTAGCCTTTTCTTTCCCTTGGGTTCTGCAGACTCAAGGGTCATCTTATTTTACTCCCCCCGGGCCAGTGCTCCTCTGAGTGTTGGTCCAACCTAGAGCACCGTGCGGGGCCGTCCCTCGGCAACTTGGGTTACGTTGGCTCCCGTACGCTTAGCTTATCTGGTGTGCCCTGAGAACGAGATATGTGCAGCTCCTATCGGGATTTGTCGGCACAGCGGGTGGTGTTGCTGGTCTTGTTTTAACATGTCGAATTGTCTTGTTGTACCGGGTTACCGAGTCTGATCGGTGTGTCTCGGGTGGAGGTCTATTCCTCCGTTGACCGTGAGAGCTTGTCATGGGATAAGTTGGGACTCCCCTGCAGGGATTGAACTTTCGAAAGCCGTGCCCGCGGTTATGGGCAGATGGGAATTTGTTAATGTCTGGTTGTAGATAACTTGAACCTTAATTAATTAAAATGAATCAACTGAGTGTGTTACCGTGATGGCCTCTTCTCGGCGGAGTCCGGGAGGTGGACACGGTGTTGGAGTTATGCTTGCGCAGGTTGTTCCTCTAGATTCTCGCTCGTGCTTTTCCTCCTCTTCTCGCTCTCTTTTGCATATAAGTTAGCCACCACATATGCTAGTCGCTTGTTGTAGCTCCACATATATTTACCTATCCTTCCTATAAGCTTAAATAGTCTTGATCGCGAGGGTGCGAGATTGCTGAGTCCCTGTGGCTCACAGATACTATAACTCTAGATGCAGGTCCAGGCGATTCCGCTCCAGGTGACGAGTACGAGCCCGAGTGGGAGTTCGACGAGGACTCTCAGCGTTATTATGTTTCCTTTCCCGATGATCGGTAGTGGTGCCTAGTTGGGGTTTGATTCAGGGCCTTGTCGCATGTTGGGTTTTCTTCTATTTTGGCGCCGTAGTCGGGCCATGAGTGTTTGCATGATGGATGTTATTTATGTACTCTGATGTGATGTGGCGAGTGTAAGCCAACTATGTATCTTCCCCTTTTTATCATATATTACATGGGATGTTGTGATGATTTCCTAACTTGCGACATTGCTTTCAATGCAGTTATATCTCTAAGTCGTGCCTCGACACGTGGGAGCTATAGCCGCATCGAGGGCGTTACACAGAATGCATGGTCGTGTTCATCAGGAGGGCTTGGACGGAACAGGCGATGGAAACGAGGCCTCACAACGGAGGAAACAGACCTCCTACATTCGGAACGGGGTCCTGTTGATTGGGAGGGGTCTGGGGTACCGCAAAACGGAGGAAATGGACCTCCTACGGTCGAAACAGGGGTCCTGTTGATCGGGAGGGGTGTGGCGTACCGCAAAACGGATGAAACGGACTTAAGTTGGAGCGCTACGGTCGAAACAGGGGTTCTGTTCATCGGGAGGGGTGTGGCGTACCGCAAAACGGGACTCCATGGGATATGTTCATCTCCACCGTGGACCTCCTCCAGCCTCCACGGGCTACCGTCGACCTCCTCCAGCCTCCATGGGCTCCTGTTCATCCAGCCTCCACCGCGCGCTACTCCACCGGCTACTGTTCATCCAGCCGTCCACACCACGGGGTCCTGTTCAACCACCCCTCCACGGGCACCCCTCCATCGTCTACTTTTCATCCAGCCCTCCACCACACCACGGGGTCCTGTTCATCCAGAGGCAACGCCACCGCTCACTGTTCATCCAAACCCCCCGCAACACTCATTGTTCATCCTAGAGGCAGCATCGATCGGCTTCAGTTAGCAGCAGTAGCGAAGGAATCGCTCGATCGGGTTCAGTTAACAGCCATCGATTGATCGCTTGGGTTCGGTAACGCGTAGCCTGCAGTGCAATCGCTCGGGTTCAGTTAGAGCCTAATGCCTCTCTCGGGTTCAGTTAGAGTCAACGCCTCGCACACACGCATGTACGTGTACGATAGAAACGCGCATCACTCGGCACCCGACCTCCCACCGTAACCGGGAACTCCCCGAAATTTTCCTCCCCCTCACTTCTACCACGGTTTTTCCGTCATGGACGACCCAAAGAATGTCATGTAGCTGCGTCTCCGGCCCGCCCAGGATAAAAAGCCCATTTTCTGTCATGATTTTTTGTCATAGAAGTAGGATCCCACCACATCTATCATGATACTGGGTTTTGTCACGATTGTCGTCATAGAAGTGTCATATGTATGACAAAAAAATTTTGTTCGGCCCAAAATGTCACGGATGTGTCTTTTTTTGTAGTGTATACAAGCGCGAAGTTGGCCAAGATATACATGACCAGGATCGTATGTCTGCATGGAGTTCCGAGGAGCATCGTATGAGACAGAGTGACACAGTTTACCTCGAAGTTTTGGAATCAGTTGGACCAGACTTTGGGTACCAAGCTAGAGTTCAGTACAGCCTTTCATCCGCAGACAGATGGACAAACAGAGAAAGTCAATCAGATTCTGGAGGACATGTTGAGAGCTTGTGCGCTAGATTATGGATATAGTTGGGATGACAAGTTACCTTACGCAGAGTTCTCCTACAACAACAGTTATCAGGCTAGTCTGAATATGGCCCCATTTGAAGCCTTGTATGGAAGAAGGTGCATGACACCGTTAATGTGGGATGAATTTGGAGACCGCCAATTGTTTGGACTAGACCTGATCAAAGAGTCTGAAGAGAAGGTTAAGTTGATTCGAGATAGACTGAAGATAGCTCAGTCCATGAAGAAGAGTTATGCAGACTCAAAACGCAAGGAGGTAGTCTATGAGATCGGGGACAGAGCATATCTTCGTGTGTCACCTCTGCGAGGAGTTAAACGATTCGAAGTTAAGGGAAAGTTAGCCCTGAGATTTGTAGGACCATACCGAGTTTTGGAACGTATGGGAGAAGTGGACTACAAGTTGGAATTACCCGAAGGATTGTCAGGAGTTCATGATGTTTTTCATGTTTCCAAGTTAAATAAGTGCCATGCAGAGATGGCCGATATTCCTTTGAGAGACACAGTGCCCCTAGAAGCAATTCAATTGGACAGTGATCTGACCTACGAGGAGAAACCCGTCAAGATTCTCGAGTTTGCTAGCCGAGTTACCCGCAGCAAGGTTATCAAGTTTTGCAAAGTTCAGTAGAGCCACCATACCAAGGATGAAGCCACCTGGGAACGAGAAGAAGACCTACGGAAAGACCACCCGCACCTATTTTCTAGCCAACCTGAATCTCGAGGGCGAGATTCATCTTAAGGGGGTAGGTTTGTAACATCCCAAATTTCCAATTTGGATGTTATACATAGGTCATCATATGCATATCATATTTATTTGCATTTTGTTTGTGATGCTAGAAATCTTAAGCAACTCAAGGACCCACAGAGAGAGTTGGGGATTTCATAATTTTCATATTTGAATTTTCTCAAACTTAAAAAGAGGAGCATTTTGGTTTTAATAATTTTTCTCTCCGAATATTTCAAATACCAAAATAAAAGAGAGAAGATAATATGACTTCTTCAAAAGGAAAGAAATATTGGAGGAAAAATTTTAAAATCAAATAAATATTTTAGTTGGATTTTATTCGAGATTTTATTCAAATTAGAAAAAATATGCATTTTCAAAACTGCATCTTTTAGGCCAGAAAAATGTTCACTTTGTTGTAAATATTTTATTTAGACGGTAAAAATTGGTTTTCACATTTTTAGAATTATTTATTTATTTATTTTATTAGGATTTTGTTTTTTTGTGGAATTTATTTATTAAAAAAGGTTTCCGGACCGACTGGGCCGAAACCCAGCCGGCCCAACTCCCGCGTCGCCTTCCCCGCCGCCGTGCCACGCACGGACGTCGAGGGGAGTCCGAGCCGGACTCCTCCCCGGGCCGGCCCCCTCCCCAAGCTAGCGCCGCCCCCGCCCCCTTAAAAGCCATCGCCCAGCCGCCCTCCTCGCACTCCGAGCCGCAGCTCCGCAGCCGCAGCCGTCGAGCCCCTCCCCCCCGCCTGCCGCCGCCCACGCCGCTGCACCACGCCGCTGCCGCCGTTGTTCGCGCCGCCGCAGCCTCGCCGCCCCACCGTTGTTGCGCCGCAGCCGCTGATTTTTCTCATAGAACCGGTAAAAAATGCCGCTGCCGCCATCTTTTTTGTTTAGATTTAGATCAGTTTTTTGGGGGGTTAGGGTTTTCTCGGTTTTCCTGGTTTTCTCCGATCGACTCTATTTAGCGAACGTTCGCCCGAACGCTTCTGTTAGCGAACGTGTTCATTCGTTTGTCCCTGATAAAGAATGTTCGTTAGTCTTTTTCTTTTATTTTATTTTCGGCCAGGGACCTATCCGTGATTATTTTTATCGCAGATTAGCCCCTAATTTTCGAACACCCGCAACTTTTTAATGGTTTGTCCAAATCCAGTGAAATCAACGCCAAAGTCTTCATCTCGAATCCCTCTTTCCAGTTAACCAACTTGAACATGATTTTGATAATTTAAAATTTGATTTCAAGCAGATTTGAATTCATACTTCCTTTGATTGTAGTTTGAGTTTCGTAGCTCCGTTTCGATTGATTCTTTTTACTAATCAAAACTCTTCCCTTATACTTTCGATTTGGATCTTTTCTTCTGATTTTTTCCCTTGCATATATGCTTGAGTGCTTATGTATGCTATTGTTTGTTTGCGATAGAGTATTCGGAGTGTGAAGCGTGCTACTACGAGTCTCTAGGGTTTTCAAATCATCAGTAAGGCAAGTAACACTTTGATCATACCCTTTATTACCCAGTTTTCTGCATTAGTTTCAACCCTCAAACATTGCATGAGTAGGATCTGCTTAACATGTGGGTTTTGGGAAGTAGATGATGAGTTAGAACCTATTGCTCTTTTTATATCAAACCTTGGGAGTTACTTCTATGCTATGATTATATTGTTATGCTATGCTTGTAGACATGGTTTGGTTGAGTGTATCCATGACAGATGTGAGAGTTGTCAAATAATGGTTAACTTAAGGTGGCTACTTTAATACACATCTGAGTGGATTGGTTGAGGCACCCTGGAGCACCCAGTGGTTTTCTAGGCACCTGGAGCAATCCAGAGCTGTCCTGGGATATCCCGAAGTACCTGTGTGATCATCCTACGGTTTGCCACCTAGGCTCAAATGGATCATAAGATTATTCATGCTGGAAACTTCCGTGTGTAGCCACAAGCCATTATGGGCTCTGGCATAGTTGAGTAAGTTGTGGGAATCCTTTCCATGATGGGCTAGCAGATGTAGGGGATTGTAGGTGTACCGGCCTATCTATCGGTTAAGGGGACCTCTTCGGAAAGACCGTGTCTCGGTCATCCGTTTCTCAAATACCATGTAGTGCGAGAAATCAACGGAGGAGATCGAGTCTTGTGGGAAAAGTGCGCAAACCTCTACAGAGTGTATAAACTAAGCATGTTTAGCCATGTCCCCGGTTATGGACATCTTGAGTATCTAGTGCTTGAATTATTGATTTGATCTCATCACTTTTAATTAATTTTGTTGGGTTGTTAATTACTTTTAATTGGGATTGAGTTGGAGGAACCTTCTCAATGTTTTATCAACCAACTTGATAGTTAAATAAAATTTATTCCTTTGCAGTAGGGAAAATTGGCTTTTCGCAAAAACTTCCAACATTAGAGCCTTCACCAGCCATATATACATGTAGTGATAGCAGTTATTCTTGTTCATTGCTCTACAGTGTTATTTTGCCAGCATATTCCATGTGCTGACCCATTTCAGGCTGCAATGTATTATGTTGTAGACTTGTCAGACGAAGAGTAAGGTGCGCTAGGTCATTGTCGTGCACTCAGCTATGCCGTTGGAGTTGATGGACTCACTTTATCTTCGAAGCCTTCCGATGTTATCTTAATTAGATGGCCTTAAGCCATATTATTGTAATAAGTTCTCTTTTGAGACCATCGATTTAATAAGTGTGTGATTGAAACTCTATTATAAATCCTTCAAGTACTGTGTGTGTCAGCATTACCGATCCAAGGATGACACTTATGCACAGAGATTTGACCGTTTGAGGTCGGATCGCTACACAAGGTTTTCGCTTCTGCTTGAGAATGCTCCAAGTTCCTTTTTGCCAGTTCCAAGTCCAGTTGAAGTTGGATCTTCTTCTCTAGGGCAGCATACTGAGTCCCGAGCTCACAAGTTTTATCAGGTCAACAAAGAAACAATTCAGTCGACAATGAAAAAGATTCTCAAGTATTCCTCTACTTCCGAGTGGAGAAGAGCAAATCCAGTTGCTACAACCAAATATACTCTAAGACCCTCACCGAATCAAACATTTGACAGTGGTCTTGGGGACAACACCCAGTGGGTGCACTCAGGGTGCCCCCACTAGATCCATTTCCACTCGGGCTCAGCCTGACTGATCCAAATAAAAAACATGTTCACTAAGACCCCCGCCGAATCAAACATTCGACAACGGTCTCGGGGACTACACCCAGTGGGTGTAGTCAGCGTGCCCCCACTAGATCAATTCCCACTCGACCTGGCCTGACCGGTCCGAGTGAAGAGCTACCGGCAAAATTGTTCTAAGACCCCCGCCAAATCAGACATTCGACAGCGGTCTCGGGGACTACACCCAATGGGTGCACTCAGCGTGCCCCCACTAGATCAATTACCACTCGGCACGGCCTGACCAGTCCGGGTGGAGAGCCACAGAGCGAAAAACTACGAGCAAATGAGTACATACGCCCTAAGTCAAAAACACCCAGTGGGTGTGCAGAGTCAAGATGGACAGGAAAAAACCAAATCAGAAATCAACTTGCAATCGCACTTACTCGGACATTCATGTGAAGAGCTGCACTGGCTTCATACGTCTCCTTCAGACGCTGCATCATCAAATCTGCTAGTATCATGGATTCTTTGCTGGCCAAAGTCTGGTCTTCAGGAACATGATGCAGAGTGAATACATTAGGCGCAGGAGTCGATGACATAGCCGGAGGGATCAACACTTGAGGTTGACCGATCGGTCCTGAAGCAGGAGGAGTCGACACCAAAGGAGAAGTGGTCGACTGGGCGGCAGCATAGATAGCACCAGCTCGAGATGAACCACCTTGCTCTTGAGGTTCAACTTCACGCGGTGCACGAGACGATTGGCCCGAAGGCACTCTTCTGGTGAAGCTACGAGAGGCAGTCGAAGTTCTGCCCTCTCCCCCTGTCTCCTTCTGAGGCTCATCTTCATCATCGTCTGCAAGATGGATGATGTCCGTTGGATCTACAGTCACTCAACAGCAAGAACTCAGTCGGCCATTGAATTGATTAATGAGACAGAGCGGAATGAAAACTGGTCATAGCTCGCCAGGAAGTGGCTGCGTCCGCACTATCCATCTCCGCATGTTCATTATAAGTCTGCATGGGCGACGTCACAGAGGTAGCAGCTCTGGCATTTGAATCTCACTCGGCTAGTAAAATAGTGAAGATTTGCAATGTTAAAAAAGATGGAAAGAACACTCACATCGAGGCAATGGGCACGGTGACCTTGATTCTGGGTAGAGCCTTCCGAGGCTTCGGCGGAACGACCTTAAGCTGCTTCGCAGACTTTTAAGTCTGATCTAGAGTTGATGTCCGAGTGCACTTCAAGTTCCTGATGTTTGAAGCCAAGGCCTTGCTCTGGCTAGCAATCGGATCTTGGTTCTCCTTGGTTCAACGCTCGGCGCGAGGAGGAGACTCGACTTCTCCACTATTTTCGAAGTCGTCAATGTCGTCCTCACTGTCTTCGGCATAGCTGCCCTCGGCGCTCCCGCCCTCGCTCTTAGCACCTCCAGCAAGCTGCACTCCGTTTGGCATGGGTGAAAACATCTTCGTGAATTCTTGTGAGATATGATAATCAGTCGGAATGTTTATTCAGTCGGATGATTGGACATAAAAGAGAAAACACTCGACAAAATCACGCGTCACCTCCCCTGGTAGGCGCTCGGCGTTGAAGGGGAAAGATTTGCCTGGATCCACAAGGGTTGTCCTGAGCCCCAGTGATGCTGCTAAGCCATTGCTTCACGGTCTCGTCCTTGACCTCCTCTGGATGTGTCCGAGTGGAGTCATCTGGGCCTGTATACAACCACATAGGATGGTCGTGTGCTTCCAGGGGTTGAATCCGTCGACTAAGGAACACCTCCAATAGATCCAAGCCTGTCACTCCACCTCGAATTAACTCAACTACAGATTCTACCAAGATCTCCATGTTATATTTCTCTCCCTCGTCTACGACCAGTGAGCGGGGAGCGCTGATCCTGGCCGAGGTGTAAGAAGGAAGGCCACTCGACGAGCCAGAGGATGGAACATCATTAGAATAAAACTAGGTTGACTGCCAACCTCTGACAGACTCAGGAAAGGTCATGGTGGGGAATGCGCTCCTACCTCTCATCTGGACACCTAAGCCACCACACAACTGAATCACATGGGTCCTCTCGTCACTCGGATTCACTTTTTTGACCGACTTAGAATGACACGTAAAGATATGCTTGAACAACCCCCAGTGGGGATGACAACCCAGGAAGTTTTCACACAAGGAAATGAAGGCAACAAGGTACGAAACAACATTTGGAGGAAGGTGATGAAGCTGGGCACCGAAGAAATTCAAGAACCCTCGAAAGTATGGATGGGGGTAGAGAAAAACCTCTCTCCACGTGGGTGAGAAGAAGAACCCGATCTTCAGGACATGGCGCGGGCTCGACCTCTCCCTCCTCCACCAGCCTCCAGGAGCCTGGAACCAGAAGGCCATCAGTGGCAAGCCCGTTGAGGTCGTCCATCGTGACCGTCGACGGCAGCCAATCACCCTGGATCTAGCCCGGCGGCGGCGCGGCCCGAGAGCTCGAAGCTTTCTTCCCCTTGGCCGCCTTCTTGGCGCGCTCTAGCTTCGCTGTCTTGTCCTTCACCATCTCTGCGGTGGTTGTCAGCGTCAAGCGGATCTGAGCGGCGCGGTGGCGGAAGGGGAGGAGAGACGAGCGAAAGGGGAAAAAATGAGGGCACTGTTCCGCCCTTCGGTCGCGTCGCCTCTTATAGCAGCGCATTCGAGTCAACGACGGCTGGGCCCATAAGATCCCAGCGCATCCCATTGAACGGCAACCGCGCAATACATGGCAAAAAAGGTGGGACGATAATCGAGGAGTCCCGCCCCACTTGCCCCACTAACCGCACCGTTGTCGATCCGTGTGCTTCTCCAAATTTTTGAATCCCGTGGAATTCGGGCCTGACAAAATAATCAATCACGTTGGAAGATCTCCTTGATCATTCGGGTCCAACCCAATGCTCGAGATCACTCCGTCGCACACCAAACCAGAATTGATCAGGGCAATCGACAAAGAATTAAAGCAGCACAGGCGTCTGCAGGGCTCAAAACGCCTCCGTGGCACTGAGTCTAGCCAGAACCTGTACCAATCCTTCTCACTCGAGCCCCGATCCATTCGGGGGCTAATGATGGGCACATGTACCTAGGGTAGGGTCCCAAGCCTGACCTACATACCCTACCCAAGGGCATCACATAAAAGAATCCAAGACCCACAGAGTTAGAAGGGAGGCACCAACCGGAACGACCACCGCATACAAGTCACTCGAGACAAGATCCACTCGATAACCTCTCCGCCACTTGACCACTCCTATTCACTCGGAGTACCAGGAATCACTCAGAGTACCAGGCATCACTCGGAGGCGGAAGACCTAGAGCCATCCAAAGATGCCAATGGTCAGGCAGTCAGTCCATCACCACAAAGAGCATCGAATACAGATGTTACCATTAACGCTCGCACCATTTACTTCTCCATTCAACCCTTGCATAACGTGGCACTCATGAGGGGCCAGCGAACTCTATATAAGCCGCCCCTCTGCTCCTGCACAAGGGTTCACACCCCCCGTAACTCATCGCACCAGATAACAAAGCTCCTGCAGCACCAAGATGTAGGGTCTTTACCTCTTTTGAGAGGGGCCTGAACTCGTAAATCTGAGTGTACAACCTCGCCATAGCTAGGCTCTGCCCTTTCATACGTACCCCTAACCTCTACTGTCAGATTTGTTCCCACGACAACTGGTTGATGTCGGCTTGGACTACGTCGGTATTTCCCCAAAGAGGAAGGGATGATGCAGCAGAGTGACGGTAGGCATTTCCCACAGTGATGAGACCAAGGTTATCAAACTAGTATGAGAACCACGCAACACTACGTGAATGACACCTGCACACAAATACAAATACTCGCAACCCGACATATTAAAGGGGTTGTCAATCTCTTTCAGGCAACAGCGCCAGAAGTTGGCAAGTAGACGGGATAAAAATTGTGATAGATTGATAGACGCAAATAAAAGTGTAGGATCGAAAGTATGTCTAGACGGGGAGTGATTAGACTACTTGACCAAATAAAAATCTAGCCTTTTCCCAATTTGAAGTCTTGGCAGATTTTAGCAACTTAACACAAGTCAAGCAATCAACCTATACATGCAGTTCTAAGAGTATAGCAGTGGAATGTAAATCATTGCATATGAAGGTAAAGGGGAGGAGTTTGGAGGGTGCAAACGCAACGTAGACACGGAGATTTTTGGCGTGGTTTCGATAGGTGGTGCTATCGTACATCCACGTTGATGGAGACTTCAACCCACGAAGGGTAACGGTTGCGTGAGTCCATGGAGGGCTCCACCTACGAAGGGTCCACGAAGAAGTAACCTTGTCTATCCCACCATGGCCATCGCCCATGAAGGACTTGCCTCACTTGGGTAGATCTTCATGAAGTAGGCGATCTCCTTGCCTTTACAAACTCCTTGGTTCAACTCCACAATCTTGATGGAGGCTCCCAAGTGACACCTAACCAATCTAGGAGACACCACTCTCCAAAAGGTAATAGATGGTGTGTTGATGATGAACTCCTTGCTCTTTTGCTTCAAATGATAGTCTCCCCAACACTCAACTCTCTCTCTCTCTCTCTCTCAGATTTGGATATGGTGGAAAGATGATTTGAGTGGAAAGCAACTTGGGGAAGGCTAGAGATCAAGATTCTCGTGGTTGTATTGGAATGTCTTGGTCTCAACACATGAGTAGGTGGTTCTCTCTCAGAAAATGAGTAGTGGAAGTGTAGGCACGTTCTGATGGCTCTCTCTTGAATGGAGAGGAGGGTGGAGGGGTATATATAGCCTCCACACAAAATCTAACTGTTACACACAATTTACCAAACTCGGTGGGACCGAATAGTAAAACTCGGTCAGACCTATATGGTTCAAAATGTGAACGTTAGGCTTTTCGGTGGGACCGATGCGTTAGGGTTAGGGCATAACTTGATCTCGGTTTGACCAATTACTTCAACTCGGGGAGGCAAATAGTAAGTTAGTTAGGCAAACTCGGTGGGACCGATCGCTCATTTTGTTGAGACTGAAACGTTACGAAAAGGAAACAGAGAGTTTGCATTGCGAACTCGGTTGGACCGATCGCTCATCTCGGTTGGACCAAAACGTTACGAAGGGAAACAGAGAGTTTGCAATCCCATCTCGGTGAGACCGAGATCCTTATCGGTGAGACCGAACTAATTAGGGTTTCTGGCTATGGCTATGTCAAGTGATGTAACATTCCAAAATTTTAAATTTGGTATGTCAATAGGATCATTATTTTATTCATCATGATTTCAATGCCAGTTTGAATTTTTGGAGTTTATGGAATATTCTAATGAGTGGAATAAAAGGACTTTCCCGAATATTCATTTGACTCTTACTTTTATTTTGCAAATGTTCGAATCCTTTTCAACTTAGGGAAAAATAATGAGAGAAGAAAACATGACTCATTCCCTGTTAAATATAGTTGGAAAAGGTTTAGAATATTATTTGGATTATATATTGGGATTTTTATGCTCTTTGTGTGCTTGTATTGCATAAAACAGTTTTCCAATATTTATTTTGTGCTGTAAAAATGTTCACTGTTTTATATCGTAGCTATAGTATTTTATTGTATGTTGTAGTATTTTTTATAAAGTCACCATGTATTTTTTGTTTTAGTCAAATGTATGTTCTGTGTATATAGTAATGTTGTTAGTTGCTAGGTTCTTCTGTGCATCGGGCCTCGGCGCACAGCAGTTTTATTCCTCGCTCGCGCGTGCAAGCCAGCCCAAAACAGCAGAAGCGCAGCGCGTAGTGGCTAGCAGGCTGGCCCATTTCCATCCAGCCTCAGCCCACCCCGCAGCCCTTCTTTCTTGTTTTCTTTTCCTTTCTTCTCAGCTCTCTGTCGCTGACTCTGGGTCCCACCTGTCATCTCCCTCCTGGAGGCGTGTTCGTCCCGAACACAGGAGCACCACACGGGATCGATCCGATGCTTGCGATTGATTCTTGAGCCCCAGGATACGGGATCCACCCTATATAAGATCTCCACCTCCTTCTCGCTTGATTTTTTTGCCAAAATCGCCGCCTCCCGTGCCTGTTTTGCTTTGTCTCGATCTCGCCGGAGTTCTCCGATGCTGCCGCGCCATAGTTGGAGAACCGCAGCCAGCAGAGGCCACCCCGTCGCCCCGGATGCCTCCAACATCCTTGCCGTCATGCACCTCTTCCTCTGGTCGGTCCGCCGTCGCCGGATATTCCCTGTAGCCGTCGCCGTCGTCGAGGTCCGAGCCGTCGAGGTCCTCTTCTCCAAGTCCGGTGGCTGCCCAGCCCCTGTCTCTTCGGTGAGCAATTCTCAACCGCCCAATCTCTCTTTGACGGTCCAGATTATATCATGTCCTGTTTTTTTTCTTCAAATAGGTATGCACTATTTAGCAGCCGGTCGTCGTTTAAGCCTCGCGGCGAATAGTTCTCAGCTAGTAGCAGCCCGCCACGTGGCACATCCACAGCAGCCGCGGCAGTTCTTCCAGGAACACTTTCATGGCACAGTATTTTGGGCAGATTTCATATCATATTTTCGTTTAGGTATATCTTGATATCCGTAACTCCAAATTCATCGATTCTTTTTCCTGTGTATTCATAGTGACCAGGAGAATATTTTAGAACCAAAATTTCACATTTTTGAACTGTTTAAATTTGAATTTGCTCAAATTTAAATTTAACCTTCCGGAGGCCATATCTTTCAAACCGTTGATCGAAATTAGTTGATTTCTTTTTCCATTGTGATCCTACTAGCATGTAGATAATATATACCTACTGATATGTTCTGTTAACTAGGTTTTTATTTGATTTCCTTGATTTTTTGACCTTGAAGACTGCAGGGCTTACACCCCACAACATTTTATTAATAAAAGAGCATAACACCAATACAAAGGTTCCTCAAGATGAGGAAAAAAAGGAAAACAGAAAGAAAAACTAAAGAAAGCTATACAAAGGGTTACAGAGACTATACCTATAAAACTAAGTACAAAAGACATCCTCAAGGAGGTAGGAAATCAATCCATTTTAGCAAGACATCTCTATGCTTCCTTTTGATTTTCTGGGAGAGGAGCGTTATATCATGAATGAAACCAATCCTCCATGCCCTGAAAGAAGGCCGAATATGCTTGAATGCTCTGTCATTCCTCACTTTCCAAACATTCCACCAAGCCAGAAAGACTACTTCCACAAAGAAAGGCTTGTTAAAATCCTTTCTGGCATGCAAAGCAATTTCCACCATGTCATTACAATCCTTCCAATCAATTTGCAGATAATTCCATACACGGACACTGAAATTGCACTAAAAGAAGAGATGATTTCTGTTCTCAAGAGTCCCAGTTGGACAGAGTACACATTCAGACCCATCATTGATCTTCTAATGCCTACGTCGAATCATGTCATTGGTGTTAACCCTGTCCATTATAACCAACCAGGCAAACATTTTAATTGACATGGTGCAGCAGCTCTTCCAAACCCACCCCAAAATGGGATTTGCCACCACTGGCTAGAATACAAAGTCATAGAACTTCTTTGCAGTATAGTCTGACGTTTTACCATGCCTCCACACCCAAGAATCAAGGCAATCACTGTCCAACTGGAATGTTCCCATCAAGGAAGAAAGTTTTTGGAACTCATGGAAGGCCAGTTCTGACAGTGGAAAATAAAACAATTCTTGAAAATTGTCAGTTTGAAAGACTTCCATGATACAGAGGGTTTTTTGGAGCCAGAAAGAATAAAGCCTAGGAAATCTTTCCTAAAGTGGGTGCAAGTATTCCCTATCTGCCAATGATCAGACCAGAACAACACAGTATCTTCTCTGTCAACATTAACAGAGGTAACTGCCAGAAATTTATCCATGAGTTTGCAGACATCTCTCCACCAAAAAGAACCACACAATGATGTATCATGGGGGACTCTTTGGAAGTAATAAGAATCCCAAACCAAATGAACCAATGGTACATCCAGTCTATTATATAATTTATTAAGATGCTTCAGAAGAAGAGCTTCATTTTGTAAGCCAAGGTTTAGGATTCCAAGACCACACTTGGACTTGGGTCTACAAACAAGTGGCCAAGCAGCTAGGGAATGTCCCTTCTCCTGACCATATTTCCTCCATAAACACTGTCTCTGGATTCTTTCCAACTACTTCAAAATACCCCAAGGAATTGACAAACTGCAAAGGAAGTAGATAGGCAGTGAAGAAATGACTGAGTTTACCAATTGCAATCTACTCCCTTGATGTGGCTTTATTGTGGTGTTATATGATTACGGTTTATTTATCGGTGCCTTCGTTAATCGTATAGATTGTCTGGAGTGCGAAGCGGATCAGAATTAATCAATAGGGTACTTCAGCACCGTTCAAGGCAAGTTTGCACTTTTGATTTTGCTCATCCTATATTCTGCTATGCATGTGTGGTTTTATGCTATGATATATGTTTGGCCTGATATGTGTATCCTGTGTTGTCATGTTTTGGTATTGATTGTGTTATGTGATGGTGTGATCAACGTGCTATGGTAGATGTGGGCATGTGTCGAGTGATCCATGAAAGTGGTGAGTGTTTATAGCCATAGGCTCGGGATTATTAACCAGGTGAATGCATCACTGGCAGAGCGCTCTATTGTCCCTGGAGAATGCGCCATTGACAGAGCACACTTGAGGCGAGGTATAGTTTTCGGAACATAGATCAGGTGAATGCGTCCTTGGCAGAGCGCTCTATTGTTCCTAGAGAATGTGCCACTGATAGAGCGCACTTGAGATACTTCTGAAGTTCTTGTCATGATTAATTAGAATCTTTTGGGTTATCTTGGGTGAATAAATTAGAGGCGGTTCTGAGTTCAGTTAGTGGAGGTAGGTGAAGACATTCTTCTCCAAACTACTTGCATGCTTTGTTTGTCATGCATTGCTTGTGGATGTAGGTTTGCTATTTCATATTGTGTGATTTGCTAATACATTCAATGTATTGATCCTTGTGGCTGCAACTTATCATGTTGCAGGATATTCAGATGATCAGTGAGATACAGTAGGGTCGCGAGTCTTCACTCAGCATTTAGCCAGTGGGCATTGATGGGACTCATCGTCTATTATGCTACATTTCCGCTGTTATTATTGAATAAAGTTAGACGAGTGCTACTCAGTTTGTAATACTTTATAAATTCTGGATCATACGTTATAGTAAATGATGCACTTGTTATTTGATATTCATATGTACTGTGTGTGCTAGCGAGTCGATCCAGGGACTAGCACAGTGAGCATAGAGACATCGAACATTATCAGATTCGGGTCGTTACAAGTGAACTCGGTGGCATCGGATAGGTCAAATCGGTGGGGCCAAGTTTGACTTTAGGTTTAAGACATATGTGGAAATGAGAAAATGGTTGAGGGCTTTTGGAGCATATCACAAAGCATTTTGAGCAAGCAAGCCATTAAGAAACACCTCATCCCCTTTTAATAGCATTGGCTTTTCCTATGGACTCAATGTGATCTTGGATCACTAAAATGAAAATGTAGAGTCTTGAGCTTTTGCCAATATGTGTCCTTAGCATTTTGAGGGGTCCACATCTCTAGTCCATGTCATGCCAATCATTGAACTTTCTGAAATGATTATCTTGAAAGAATATTAGTTCAATGAGCTATATGTTGTTAAGAACCACCAAAACCACCCAGGGATTAGTTGCACTTTCAATCTTCCCCTTTTGGTAATTGATGACAACATATAGATCAAAGTTTCGACAAATGATAATAAGAATGAAATACGTCGTCGCTTTGAGAAGTATGTGATAAGTAAGAGCTCCCCCTAAATTTGTGAATTATTTAAAATTTGCTTTTGAATGAAAATGTATAATCGATTAT
Organism: Triticum urartu; assembly: GCF_056163025.1. NCBI lineage: Eukaryota > Viridiplantae > Streptophyta > Magnoliopsida > Poales > Poaceae > Triticum > Triticum urartu. The sequence continues at coordinate 119,249,222 of NC_141878.1, forward strand.
GATCATGGGTTACTCTTCCATGTCACATACATCTTGGTGGAGTGCTCAAAATGATAGAATATGAAATATTCACTCATCACCAAGACAAGATATGAATGATCACACATAAGAGATAGAATATCATTATTCAAGCACAACATTAAAGTATGATATGATCAAGCACATGACCATACAAGTATCTCACACACATAAGTAGAGTATCAACCAAACAAGCAAGCAAATAAAGTATCAAGAGAGGCAAAAAGAATCAAAATACTCGCTCTCGAAGCCTATGATCTATACACTTTCTCCCCCTTTGGCAACAAGTTACCAAAAAGCTTGAAAATGCATAGTGATATGCGGCTCTCTAAGCTTGATCTCCGGGAGCTCCGGAGTGCGAAGGTGGTGTGGAGAGGAGTCCTGCAATGAATGCATCTAAAGAGGCCTCAGGAGCTGGTGGAGTTGCAACTAGAGGAGCAACTGAGGTGGTAGCTGCAGGTGCTGACACCGTAGATCTGGGAGCAGTAGCAACTGGCACAGCTATGGACCTTGGTCCCCTTGGGACTTGCTAAAAAGCATCTGTTGTAGGTCCCTCATCCCTGTCTTCAAGCTCTTCTTGAATCTTCTCCACAGTTGACTGTATTTCGGAGACCTTCACATCTAGATCATGTATTTTTGTCTCGATGATCCTTTCAAGACTCTCTTGATTTTGAGTTAGGGTGGCCAAACCTTTCTCAATCCTCAAAGTAGCCTAAATGAGATAACCATGTTGATCTTGTTTGGACTTGAGAAATATCCATGATGCCTCTTCAGCACTTGGTGTCTTGGCTGCCTTCTCTGCTTTTGCTTTTTCTCTCTTCTCCTGAGCATGTACTGATGTAGGATGTGAAGCATCCATGACAACCGTGTTACCCTCACGATCAGGCCTCAAGGGAAGGTGTTGTTTATCCAAGAGATATATGCCTTTGCCCATCTTGGAGTTGATGAGCATCTGAATGTGTGGAGCATAGCCACATGATCTCTTTTGATCCGCTGCAGTCCTCTTGATTGTTTCAACTATCAAGCTCACCACCTTGAATTTCTGTGGCACATCAAACATTTGAAGCAATTGATGGAGTGGCCTCTGATCATCCTGATTTCCTGACTTGGGCAGCAAGGTGTGCCTCAATATAGTGTTCATGGTGGCCAATCCAGACAACAGATAGTACACTGAGCCTAGCTTGTGTGTCTCCAAGGCTTTGTCAGGTATCTCCTTGTACATATTGGCCATGGAGTTGTGATCTTTCCTGGGCTTTGCATAGACATCAATGTCATCCTCATGCTCTTCAGGGGCATTGATCAACTTGGCCCACTCATCAATAGTAGACTGGTACCTAGTACCTTCAGTCATCCAAACAATCTTCCCATCTGGGTAGAAGTGAGATGTTGGATAGAACTACATGATTAACTCATCATTCCGTTTGGTCAATTTTTGACCCACAAAAGTGTCAACTCCATTGAGTCTAAAGCTCTCATGCACTCCAGGGAAATGATCTTCATTATTGTCAATGTACTTCCAATCCACCCATTTCATGTCACACAAAATGGGCTTCTTATCCAAGAGGACTGCCTCATAGAAGTCCTGCTGTTCCTTAGTGTGAAATCTATAATCCACAGCAGTCCTTCTTCTCACAGCATAGGGGTATGACTGTCTCCACAATCCGAGACCTTCATCTTTTCTTTCCTTCATGTTCTCAACAACTGGATGATTATCATCATGATCAGGAATCTTTGGCTTCAATTTCCTAAGCACTTGGGCTTCTTCCTCTTGTTCCACTTCAGGCACTGGGGCCTTGTTCTTCTCAGCAGCAGGGATGTTCCTAGTAATCTCTTTGGTGCCGAAGGCTTAGAAGCTTGAGCAACAACCTTGGGGGCAGTCTTGGGCTTTGATGGAGCAGCCCCTGACTTGATGGCATCCCCCATCAACTTCTGAGTTTTGGGTGCTGGTGCAGCATCTTCTTCATCATCCTCTTCCTCATCTGATTGGATCATCATAGATGGCTTTCCAATAACTCTACCCTTCCCTCCCTTTTCTTGCCTCCAGTAGCCTCTTCTTTTGTTGACTTGGAGACTTCAAGAGTAGAGGCTCTAGCTTTGGACATTGGCACTCTCTTGGCAGGAGCTTTCTTGTGCAATCCAGGCTTGGTTGAAGCTGCAGTGCCAAACTCTTTCTTGACAACCTTTTTCTTTGAAGTGACTTCCTCCTCAATAGCAACATAGTCCTCATCTTCAGAATCTGAATTTCTCTTCTTACTTGTCCTTGTTGCTGCTTTGGGCAAGCTGCTTGGGGTGCTTCTGCTACCCTCATCATAGCTGCTAGAGGGACTAGTGCCCTCACTCAAGTTAACCTGTTCCTCAGATCTGTTCTGGCTATCACTCTGGTCTGACATGGCTGACACTAAAAGCTGACCCTGTGAATAGATATAGTTGAGATAGAGTGGATGAGCATCACAAAGTATAGATATTTTGCAAAGCAATTGAGTCAAAAACTTAGTTTTAGTTTTCTACAGAAAGCATTTCGGAGCTACTGATTTATTAAACATGGTGGCACCGAAGCAATATTAGAGTATAAACTAGTGGAAGCAGTCAGACCGAGACACAGTTCGGTGACTCTGAGATTGCTAGGGTTTCACTGAGAATCGAACTCGGCCACACCGACTTGTAAGTTTCGGTCAGACCGAAAATCACAAGTACAATGGCCTAGGCCAAATCTGTGAGACCGATTTCTACAACTCAGTCGGTCCGAGATGAGTTCGGCGGGAACCTATGTTGGGGAACGTAGCATGAAATTTCAAAAAAATTCCTACAATCACGCAAGATCTATCTAGGAGATGCATAGCAACGAGAGGGGGAGAGTGTGTCCATGTACCCTCGTAGACCGAAAGCGGAAGCTTTAACTTAACACAGTCGATGTAGTCGAACGTCTTCACCAACCGATCAAGCACCGAACGTACATCACCTCCGAGTTCAGCACACGTTCAGCTGATGACAACCCTAGAACTCTTGATCCAGCAAAGTGTCGAGGGAGAGTTTCGTCAGCACGACGGCTTGGTGACGGTGATGGTGATGTGATCCGCGTAGGGCTTCGCCTAAGCACTACGACAATATGATTGGAGGAGTAAATCATGGAGGGGGCACCGCACACGGCTAAGAGAACAATTGATGTGCTTTGGGGTGCCCCCTGCCCCCTGATAACCCACAAGTGTAGGGGATCTATCGTAGACTTCTCGATAAGTAAGAGTGTCGAACCCAACGATAATCAGAAGGAAATGATAAGCGGTTTTCAGCAAGGTATTCTCTGCAAGCACTGGAATTATCGGTAACAGATAGTTTTGTGATAAGATAAATTGTCATGAGCAACAAGTAATAAAAGTAAACAAGGTGCAGTAAGATGGCCCAATCCTTTTTGTAGCACAGGACAAGCCTGGACAAACTCTTATATGAAGGAAAGCGCTCCCGAGGACACATGGGAATTATTGTCAAGCTAGTTTTCATCACGATCATATGATTCACATTCGGTACTTTGATAATTTGATATGTGGGTGGACCGGTGCTTGGGTATTGTCCTTACTTGGACAAGCATCCCACTTATGATTAACCACTATTGCAAGCATCCGCAACTACAACAGAAGTATTAAGGTAAACCTAACCATAGCATGGAACATATGGATCCAAATCAGCCCCTTACGAAGCAACACATAAACTAGGGTTTAAGCTTCTGTCACTCTAGCAACCCATCATCTACTTATTACTTCCCAATGCCCCCCTAGGCCCAAACAATGGTGAAGTGTCATGTAGTCTACGTTCACATGACACCACTAGAGGGATGACAACATACATCTCATCAAAATATCGAACGAATACCAAATTCACATGACTACTAATAGCAACACTTCTCCCATCTCCTCGGGAAAAACGTAACTAATCACAAAGCATATTCATGTTCATAATCAGAGGGTTATTAATATGCATAATGGATCTGAACATATGATCTTCCACCAAGTAAACCAACTAGCATCAACTACAAGGAGTAATCAACACTACTGGCAACCCACAGGCACCAATCTGAGGTTTGGATACAAAGATTGGATACAAGAGATGAACTAGGGTTTGAGATGAGATGGTTCTGGTGAAGATGTTGATGGAGGTTGACCCCTCCCAACGAGAGGATCGTTGGTGATGACGATGGTGATGATTTCCCCCTCCCGGAGGGAAGTTTCCCCGGCAGAACAGCTCCGCCGGGCCCTAGATTGGTTCCGCCTCGTGGCGGCGGAGTTTCGTCCCGTGAGCTTGCTTATTATTTTTTCTCGGACGAAAGACCTCATATAGCAAAAGATGGGCATTGGAGGGCCACCAGGGGGGGCACGAGGCAGGGGGCGTGCCCAGGGGGTAGGGCGCGCCCCCACCCTCGTGGACGGTGGGTGGCCCCCCTCAGGAACTTCTTTCGCCCAATATTTTTTATATATTCTCGAAATAACTTCCGTGAAGTTTCAGGACTTTTGGAGCTGTGCAGAATAGGTCTCTAATATTTGCTACTTTTCCAGCCCAGAGTCCCAGCTGCCGGCATTCCCCCTCTTCATGTCAACCTTGTAAAATAAGAGAGAATAGGCATAAGTATTGTGACATAATGTGTAATAGCTGCCCATAATGCAATAAATATCGATATAAAAGCATGATGCAAAATGGACGTATCAACTCCCCCAAGCTTAGACCTTGCTTGTCCTCAAGCGAAAGCCGAAATCGAAAAATATGTCCACCTGTTTGGAGATAGAGGTGTTGATAAAAATAAAATACGGACTTGAGGGCATCATGATCATTCTTAGAGCAGCAACATATATATATATATTGTTATATGATCTCTTATGCTAAAGTAATAATTCAATCACAATTTCAAGTATGAATCATAAACTTCATTGAGAACCAACAAACTCTAATCTCAGTCATTGAGGCAATTGCAATTTATCATAACATAGTAAAGAGTCAATATAAGAGCTTTTCAGCAAGTCCACATACTCAACCATCTTTTAGTCTTTCACAATTGCTAACACTCATGCAATATTTATGGGTATAAAGTTTTAATCGGACACAGAGAAAGATAAGGGCTTATAGCTTTGCCTCGCAATGTTTTACCTCAAGGGTAATGTCAACAATAATAGTTCATGAAAACTCACATCCAATTAGCTATATATATTTGGATCTTTCCAACACATTGTGCTTGCCAAAGGATAAAATGTAAAAGGGGAAGGTGAATATCACCATGACTCTTTGCATGAAGTATAAGACAAGAATAAAAGATAGGCCCTTCGCAGAGGGAAGCAGAGGTTGTCATGCGCTTTTATAGTTGGATGCACGAAATCTTAATACAAAAGAACATAACTTTATATTGCCACTTGTGATATGGACCTTTATTATGTAGTCTGTCGCTTTTATTTCTTCCATATCACAAGATCGTATAAAGCTTATTTTCTCCACACTAATAAGTCATACATATTTAGAGAGCAATTTTTATTGCTTGCACCGATGACAACTTACTTGAAGGATCTTACTCAATCCATAGGTAGATATGGTGGACTCCCATGGCAAAACTGGGTTTAGGGATATTTGGAAGCACAAGTAGTATCTCTACTTGGTGCAAAGAAATTGGTTAGCAAGAGAGGGAAAGGCAAGCTCAACATGTTGGATGATCCATGACAATATAATTTATCTCAGATGTAAGAAAACATAACCCATTACGTTGTCTTCCTTGTCCAACATTAACTCTTTAGCATGTCATATTTTAATGAGTGCTCACAATCATAAAAGATGTCCAAGATAGTATATTTATATGTGAACCTCTCTTTCTTTATTACTTCCTATTAATTGCAATGATGACCAAAACTATGTTTGTCAACTCTCAATAACTTTTATTCATCATACTCTTTATATGTGAGCTCATTACTCTCCATAATATCAATATGATCTCTTTATTTCTTTTTATTTCTTCTCTTTAATTTTATTCCCTCAAGATCATAGCAAAATAATCAAGCCCTTGACTCGACACTAATCTTTATTATATATAGCTCACGGACTTGATTACATAAAAAGATCATAAAGCAAAACTCACAACTAGATCATACTAAAACTTTATTCTACTAGATCAAGATATTATCAAAAGGATCGAACTAAGAAAAACGGTAAAGATAAAAGTGATGGTGATACGATACCGGGGCACTCCCCCAAGCTTGGAAGTTGCCAAGGGGAGTGCCCATACCCGATGCCCAGTTCTTCTTTGTTGGTGAAGAAGGTGTTGGTGATGATGGGTAGTCGCACAGCGAGCGTAAGAGATCCTCCAATTTGCGGATAATGCCCTTGAGTGCAACGATATTCTCCTTCAACAAAATATTTTCACTTGTGAGATACTTGTTTTGAATACGAGCTAACTCAATCATCTTGAAAGTCTCAATCTCCGTTGGGGTAAAGAGATTGTGGTGAGGTGGAAGGATGTCTTCTTCTGCTACTGCTGGAACTTGATCCCCCATGGCCTTCTTGATCCCATCATCCTTGTTGATCTCTCCGGGTTATTCTCTCTTCAGCTCTATCTTCATTAGCCAAGCATCGTTGCTCTCATTGTTGGAGGAGGAGGGAGACGACATGATGCTTGGCCTTGACAACCCTGGCAGAAAACAGCTCGAAACAAGAACATGAGATTTTTGCATGATACGGTGCTCAAAACCTTCGGGAGATTATATAGTGAATTTTTACCGACCAAAAGAAGTATCGTGCAAGAAAACGGAGTCTGGAGAGCACACGAGGTGCCCACGAGGCAGGGGGCGCGCCCTCCACCCTCGTGGAAGCCTCATGTCCTTTCCGGTCTGATTCTTATTTTCCTATTTTCTTAAATATTCCAAAATGGAGAAAAATTGCCATTAGAACTGTTTTGGAGTCGGTTTACTTACAATACCACGCACGTATTCCTTTTCGGCGTCTGTAACATTCCTAAAAGTGTCCCTTATGTATTCCTCCGGAGTTACGGTTTCAATAGCATTAGTTTCAACATTTATAGGGTTACCTGAGATATAATGTTTGATTCTTTGACCGTTCACCACCTTCGGATTTGTGCCTTCGAAGTTGTTGATTTTTATGGCACCGGAACGATAGACCTCCTCGATAACGTAAGGACCTTCCCATTTAGAGAGAAGTTTGCCTGCAAAAAATCTTAAACGAGAGTTGTATAGCAATACATAATCACCTATATTAAACTCATGCTTTTGTATCGTTTTGTCATGCCATCTTTTAACCTTTTTCTTTAAACAGTTTGGCATCCTCATAGGCTTGGTTTCTCCATTCATCAAGTGAGCTAATGTCAAATAACCTCTTCTCACCGGCAAGTTTGAAATCATATTTGAGCTCTTTGATAGCCCAATATGCCTGATGTTCTAGTTCGAGAGGTAAGTGACAAGCTTTACCATAAACCATTTTATAAGGAGACATACCCATAGGATTTTTATATGCAGTTCTATAAGCCCATAATGCATCATCAAGTTTCTTGGACCAATTCTTTCTAGATATATTAACAGTCTTTTGCAAAATTAATTTAAGCTCTCTATTGCTAAGTTCTACTTGGCCACTAGACTGTGGGTGATATGGAGATGCAATTCTATGATTAACATCATACTTAGCAAGCATTTTACGAAAAGGCACCATGAATAAAATGTGAACCACCATCAGTCATTAAATATCTAGGGACTCCAAACCTTGGAAAAATAACTTCTTTAACCATCTTAATAGAGGTGTTATGATCAGCACTACTAGTTGGAATAGCTTCTACCCACTTAGTAACGTAATCAACAGCAACTAAAATATGTGTATACCCATTAGAGGAAGGAAAAGGTCCCATATAATCAAAGCCCTAGACATCAAATGGTTCAATAACAAGTGAATAATTCATAGGCATTTCTTGACGTCTACCAATATTACCGATTCTTTGACATTCATCACAAGATAATACAAACTTACGGGCATCCTTGAAGAGAGTAGGCCAATAAAAACCGGATTGCAATACCTTATGTGCAGTTCTATCTCCAGCGTGGTGCCCTCCATAAGCCTCAGAGTGACACTTGTGTAGGATATGTTCCTGTTCATGCTCAGGTACACTACGTCTAATAACACCATCTACTCCTTCTTTATAAAGATGTGGGCCATCCCAGAAGTAATGTCTTAAATCATAGACAAACTTTGTCTTTTGCTGGTATGTGAAACTAGGTGGTATAAATTTAGCAACAATGTAATTAGCATAATCAGCATACCATGGAGCAGCACTAGAAGCATTTATGACCGCTAATTGTTCATCAGGAAAGCTATCATCAATAGGTAGTGGGTCATCAAGAACATTTTCTAACCTAGACAAGTTATCTGCAACGGGGTTCTCAGCTCCCTTTCTATCAATAATATGCAAATCAAATTCTTGTAGCAGGAGAACCCATCTAATAAGTCTAAGTTTAGCATCTTTCTTTTCCATAAGATATTTAATAGCAGCATGATCAGTGTGAATAGTTACTTTAGAATCAACAATATATGGTCGGAACTTATCACTAGCAAATACAACTGCTAAGAATTCCTTTTCAGTAGTAGCATAATTTCTCTGGGCATTGTCTAGAGTTTTACTAGCATATTGAATAACATTTAATTTTTTATCAACTCTTTGTCCTAGAACAGCTCCTACAGCATAATCACTAGCATCACACATGATTTCAAAGGGTAAATTCCAATCAGGAGGCTGAACAATAGGTGCAGAAATCAAGGCTTTCTTAAGTATTTAAAATGCTTCTACACAATCATCATCAAAGACAAAAGGAATATCTTTTTGTAAGAGATTAGTCAGAGGCCGAGAATTTTTTGAGAAGTCCTTAATGAACCTCCTATAAAAACCGGCATGACCCAGAAAACTTCTCATACCTTTGATGACCTTGGGACACGACATCTTTTCAATAGCATCAACTTTAGCTTTGTCAACTTCAATACCTCTTTCAGAAATTTTATGCCCCAAGACAATACCTTCATTAACCATAAAGTGGCACTTCTTCCAATTCAAAACGAGACTAGTTTCTTCACATCTCTGCAAAACTCGATCAAGGTTGCTCAATCAATCATCAAAAGAGGATCCATAAATGGAGAAATCATCCATGAAAACCTCACAAATATTTTCACAAAAGTCAGAGAATATAGCCATCATGCATCTTTGAAAGGTAGCAGGTGCATTACATAAACCAAAAGGCATACGTCTGTAAGCAAAGGTACCGAAAGGGCAAGTAAACGTGGTCTTTTCTTGATCCTCAGCTGACACAGGTATTTGAGAGAAACCAGAGTAACCATCTAGAAAGCAAAAATGTGTATGTTTGGATAATCTTTCTAGCATTTGATCAATAAAAGGCAAAGGGTAATGATCCTTTTTAGTAGCTTTATTTAGTTTGTGGAAATCAATTACCATCCCATAACCTGTAATAATTCTTTGCGGAATCAATTCATCTTTATCATTAGGAACGACAGTAATACCTCCCTTCTTAGGGACACAATGGACAGGACTTACCCACTGACTATCAGCAACGGGATAAATTATACCTGCCTCCAGAAGTTTTAATATTTCCTTTCTTACCACTTCTTTCATCTTAGAATTTATCCGTCGTTGGTGATCAATAACTGGTTTGGCGTCTTTCTCCAAATTTATTTTGTGTTGACATAGAGTGGGACTAATGCCCTTAAGATCATCAAGAGTATATCCAATAGCAGCATGGTGCTTCTTTAGAGTTTTCAATAATCTCTCTTCTTCATGCTTTGAAAGTTTAGCACTAATAATAACAATATATATCTTCTTTTCATCAAGATAAGCATATTTAAGAGTATCAGGCAATGGTTTAAGCTCAAACACGGGATCACCCTTGGGTGGAGGAGGATCCCCTAGGATTTCAACAGGCAAGTTGTGTTTCAGAATAGGTCCCTGTTTAAAGAATACTTCATCTATTTCCCTTCTTTCATTCATGAACATATCATTTTCATGGTCTAGCAAATATTGTTCTAAGGGATCAGTAGGAGGCACAACAATAGAAGAAAGACCTATAATTTCATCTTTACTAGGCAATTCTTTATCATGGGGTTGTCTACGAAATTTAGCAAAATTAAACTCATGAGACATATCCCCTAAACCAACAGAAACAATATCCTTATTGCAGTCTATCTTAGCATTAACAGTATTCAAGAAGGGTCTACCAAATATAATGGGACAAAAGTCATCTTGTGGGGAACCAAGAACAAGAAAATCAGCAGGATATTTAACCTTCCCACACAAGACTTCAACATCTCTAACAATCCCAATTGGTGAAATAGTATCTCTGTTGGCAAGCTTAATGGTAACATCGATATCTTCTATCTCAGCACGTGCAATATCATGCATAATTTCTTTGTATAAGGAATGAGGTATTGCACTTGCACTAGCACCCATATCACATAAGCCATGATAGAAATGATCTCCTATTTAACAGAAATAACAGGCATGCCTACAACAAGTCTATGTTTATTTTTAGTATCAGGTCTAGCAATTCTAGCAGTCTCATCACAGAAGTAAATAACATGCCCATCAATATTATCGGCCAAGAGATCTTTAACCATAGCAATATTAGGTTCAACTTTAATTTGCTCAGGGGGTTTAGGTGTCTTAATATTGCTTTTGTTAACCACGGTTGAAGCTTTAGCATGATTCTTTATTCTAACAGGGAAAGGTGGTTTCTCAATATAAGCAGCAGGAACAACATGATCATCATAAGTGATAGTCTTTTCTTCAACTTTAATAGGTGCAACTACTTTTACTTCAATGGGAGGATTATATTTAAACCACTTCTCCTTAGGGAGATCAACATGAGTAGCAAAGGATTCACAGAAACAAGCTACTATCTCAGAGTCAAGTCCATATTTCGTGCTAAATTTACGGAAAGCATCGGTATCCATAAAAGATTTAACACAATCAAACTTAGGTGTTATACCTGACTCCTTACCTTTGTCGAGGTCCCAATCTTCAGAGTTGCGTTTAATTCTTTCCAATAAATCCCATTTGAATTCAATAGTCTTCATCATAAAATATCCAGTACAAGAAGTATCAAGCATGGAGTGATTACTGAGAGAAAGCCGAGCATAAATTTTTGAATAATCATTTCTCTTGAGAGATCATGATTGGGGAATGAATATAACATTGACTTAAGCCTCCCCCAAGCTTGAGCGATGCTTTCTCCTTCGCGAGGCCAAAAATTATATATATATAATTACGATCACGGTGAACAAGATGCATAGGATAAAACTTCTGATGAAATTTCAATTTCAATCGCTTGTAGTCCCATGATCCCATATCATCACATAGCCTATACCATGTCAATGCATCTACCTTCAAAGATAAAGGGAAGATCTTCTTCTTGATAACATCCTCGGGCATACCTGCAAGCTTAAATAATCCAAAAACTTCATCCACATAGATTAAGTGTAAATCGGGATGCAATGTTCCATCTCCTACAAAAGGATTAGCTAGCAGTTTATCTATCATACCCGAAGGAATTTCAAAGTAAACATTTTCAGTAGATTCAGTGGGTTGAGGGGTATCTAATTGTGGTTCCGGACAAGGTGAAGATACCCCGAACAAACCCCTCAAAGGATTATGTTCCATAGTAACAAGTGACAGTAAATTTCAGCACACTATATAAATTTTTTCCTTACCAAATTCCACCTACCAAAGGCACTTCACTCCCCGGCAACGGCGCTAGAAAAGAGTCTTGATGACCCACTAGTGTAGGGGATCTATCGTATCCTTAAGTAAGAGTGTCGAACCCAACGAGAAGCAGAAGGAAATGATAAGCAGTTTTCAGTAAGGTATTCTCTGCAAGCACTGAAATTATCGGTAACAGATAGTTTTGTGATAAGATAAATTGTAACAAGCAACAAGTAATAAAAGTAAATAAGGTCCAACAAGATGGCCCAATCCTTTTTGTAGCACAGGACAAGCCTGGACAAACTCTTATATGAAGGAAAGCGCTCCCGAGGACACATGGGAATTATCGTCAAGCTAGTTTTCATCACGATCATATGATTCGCGTTCGGTACTTTGATAATTTGATATGTGGGTGGACCGGTGCTTGGGTACTGTCCTTACTTGGAAAAGCATCCCACTTATGATTAACCCCTATTGCAAGCATCCACAACTACAACAGAAGTATTAAGGTAAACCTAACCATAGCATGAAACATATGGATCCAAATCAGCCCCTTACGAAGCAACACATAAACTAGGGTTTAAACTTCTGTCACTCTAGCAACCCATCATATACTTATTACTTCCCAATGCCCCCCTAGGCCCAAACAATGGTGAAGTGTCATGTAGTCTACGTTCACATGACACCACTAGAGGGATGACAACATACATCTCATCAAAATATCGAACGAATACCAAATTCACATGACTACTAATAGCAACACTTCTCCCATCTCCTCGGGAAAAACGTAACTAATCACAAAGCATATTCATGTTCATAATCAGAGGGGTATTAATATGCATAATGGATCTGAACATATGATCTTCCACCAAGTAAACCAACTAGCATCAACTACAAGGAGTAATCAACACTACTGGCAACCCACAAGTACCAATCTGAGGTTTGGATACAAAGATTGGATACAAGAGATGAACTAGGGTTTGAGATGAGATGGTGCTGGTGAAGATGTTGATGGAGATTGACCCCCTCCCGATGAGAGAATCATTTGTGATGACGATGGTGATGATTTCCTCCTCCCAGAGGGAAGTTTCCACGGCAGAATAGCTCCGCCGGAGCCCTAGATTGGTTCCGCCTCGTGGCGGTGGAGTTTCGTCCCGTGAGCTTGCTTATTATTTTTTCTCGGACGAAAGACCTCATATAGCAGAAGATGGGCATCGGAGGGCCACCAGGGGGCCCATGAGGCAGGGGGCGTGCCCAGGGGGTAGGCCCCCCCCCACCCTCATGGACGGTGGGTGGCCCCCCTCAGGAACTTCTTTCGCCCAATATTTTTTATATATTCTGGAAATAACTTCCGTGAAGTTTCAGGACTTTTGGAGCTGTGCAGAATAGGTCTCTAATATTTTCTCCTTTTCCAGCCCAGAATCCCAGCTGTCGGCATTCCCCCTCTTCATGTAAACCTTGTAAAATAAGAGAGAATAGGCATAAGTATTGTGACATAATGTGTAATAGCAGCCCATAATGCAATAAATATCGATATAAAAGCATGATGCAAAATGGGCGTATCACCCCCGTATATAAAGGAGGAGAGGGAGGAGGCCGTCCATAGGGGGGCGCCATGGGGGGGACCAACTTGGACTCCTAGTCCTAGTCGACCCCCTTCCTTTCTTTCGGAGGGGGTAAAGGGAAGGAGAGGGGGAAGGAAAGGAGGAAGGAAAGGGGGGCCGCGCCTGAGGGAGTTCTGGATTAAGGGGTCCTCGGGCGTCCAGCATGTTAGCCATGGGCCGGACTGATGGGCTGTGAAGATACAAAGACCGAAGACTGCACCCGAGTCCGGATGGGACTCTCCTTGGCATGGAAGGCAAGCTTGACGACCGGATATGTAGATTCCCTTCTTTGTAACCGACCTTGTGTAACCCTAGATCCTCCCGGTGTCTATATAAACCGGAGGACTTAGTCCGGATAAGAGACTCATTATCATAGCCATACAGGCTAGGCTTTTAGGGTTTAGCCATCTCGATCTCGTGGTAGATCAACTCTTGTAATACTCATATTCATCAAGATCAATCAAGCAAGAAGTAGGTTATTACCTCCATAGAGAGGGCCCGAACCTGGGTAAACATCGTGTCCCTTGTCTCCTGTTACCATCGACCTTAGACGCACAGTTCGGGACCCCCTACCTGAGATCCGCCGGTTTTGACACCGACATTGGTGCTTTCATTGAGAGTTCCTCTGTGCTGTCACTAAAAGGTTTGATGGCCCCTTCGATCGTAAATAATGACGCTGTCCAAGGAGAAACCTTCCTCCCTGGACAGATCTTTGTGTTCGGCGGCTTCGCACCGCGGGCCAACTCGTTTGGCCATCTGGAGCAGATCGAAAGCTACGCCCCTGGCCATCAGGTCAAATTCGGGAGCTTGAACTACGCTGCGGACATCCGTGGAGACTTGATCTTCGTCGGATTCGAGACCGCGGCATCCACTCCTGGTCACCTAGATGATCATGACCTAAATCTGTCATCTGGCCGCATCCAGGAGATTGCTCCTATAACCGCTCTTGCCCTAGATCCGGAGCAAGCTGCGCCATCCAAGGACGGGAGGATTGATCCCACTACGGAGGCCACAGATTCCACGGCATTGGAGCCGCACATAGACTCAACCTCTCATGATGTCTTGGTCACCGGAACTCCGGGCTCATCTTCGACCGTAAGTTCCGAACCACATGAGCCCGCAGACACCGAGCTTGATCGTTTATCGATCTTCGAATTCAACGCCGCGGACATCTTCCAGCACTTGCCTTTGGGCAATATGCTAAACTCGTTAAGGAACCTGTCCTTGACAGAGGACTCACAACCGAACTATATCCGGCTCAAACTAGGGGCTGACGGTGGAGAATTTTGCTTCCCACCCGCCACCCACTTCATAGCCACGGTCGAGGATTTGACCAACGAACTTGACTACGACTTTGAGGACATCGACGGTATGGACGACGATGCCGGAGAAGAAGAGGTCCAGAACCCGTCGTTGACCGGACGCTGGACGGCCATTTCCTCGTATGATGTATAAATGGTGGATGCACCAAAGGAGAACAACGGCGAGGACAAGGAAGATCCAGCTGAGGATAAACCTTTCGAAATACAGTCCAAGCACCAGCGTCAGCGACACCGCTCTAAGTCACGCCGCAGCAAAGACAGCAGTACCGGCACAGGAGAAGGCAACACTCCAAAAGGTGCCGAAGACAACGAAGACCCCATCGATACAGCTAATGAACAAGATGAACGGGAAGGCAGGCAGGTTAGCCCTGGTAAACAGGCCACACACGAAGATTCGGAGGACGATAATTACCTTCCGCTCTCCGAGGATGAGGTGAGCCTCGGCACCGAGGATTTCATCGTGCCTGAGGAACCTCTTGAGCAGGAGCGCTTCAAGCGCCAGCTAATTGCCACTGCACGGAGCCTGAAAAAGAAGCAGCAGCAGCTTCAAGCTGACCAAGATCTGCTAAATTACAAACGGACCGATGTCCTAGCAGCTGAAGAGTACAGCCTCAAGCGCCCAACCAAAATCTACCCAAAGTGTGAACTGCTACCTCAGTTTGACGAGGAGGCACCAAACTACATACCTCCATCGTACAATGCGGCGGAACGACCACCACGTGGTCGAGACAAAACGGCAACTCAAGCCGAACACTAGCCAGCCCCGCCTCAGCGCACATGCAGAGGTAAATTAGCCCATGGGCATACATATGACCTCTGGCAAACCCTGAACAATAAACTAGGACACACTAGATCAATCTACGGATCGCGAGGGCGTGCCTCGACACGCGACGATGGCCACCTATTCGGACATGACAAACTTAGTCACGCACGGGCCGAAAATCATAGACGGACTCTGTAACACCCCGGATGTAACTTTCCCTATTTGTACTCCAACTCTTGCCATTTCCGGCGTTAAGTTATATTTAGTTCCTCGGGTTTGGGTTTTGTCTCCGTGTGTTGTTGTCTCTTTCATGCATCTCATATCATGTCATCATGTGCATTGCATTTGCATACGTGTTCATCTCATGCATTCGAGCATTTTCCCCGTTGTCCGTTTTGCATTCCGGCGCTTCGTTCTCCTCCGGTGGTCATTTCTAGCTTTCTTTCGTGTGTGGGGATTAAACATTTCCGGATTGGACCGAGACTTGCCAAGCGGCCTTGGTTTGCTACCGGTAGACCGCCTGTCAAGTTTCGTATCATTTGGACTTCGTTTGATACGCCAACGGTTAACCAAGGGACCGAAAAGGCCTCGTGTGTGTTGCAGCCCAACACCCCTCCAATTTGGCCCAAAACCCACCTAACTCTGCTCCATCATCTAGAGCATTCGATCACGATCGCGTGGCCGAAAATCGCACCTCTTTTGGACTCTCCTAGCTCCCTCTATGCCTATTTAAAGACCCCTCCGAATCCGGGTCTTCTTCTCCCCCCGGAAACCCTAGAAATCCCCTCGCGCGCACCGGACATGTCCGCCGCACCGGACATATCGCCCGCCGCCGCCCACGGCCACTAGCGCGCTGCCACATGGAGGCTCCCGCCCGCGCTGCCGCTGAGGCCCGCCGGCCCGAAGCCGGCCCCCTCCCCGCTCCAACCGGGCCGCGCCCGCGCCCGCTAGCGCCGTCGCCTCCCTCGGCGCCGGTGCCCGACGCCGCCGCGTCCTTCCGCCGCGCGCCGCTCGTCCGCCGGCCGACCGGAGCCGCGCCGTGCCGCCTCGCCGTCTTCCGCCGCGGGAGCCGAGCTCCGCCGCCTCCTCCCCGGACGCCGCGCCAAGGCCCGGCCGCCGCCGTCCTCGACCCTCCTCGCCGGCAAGCCACCGCCCGGCCGCCTCTTCTCCTCCGGTGAACCTCGGCGTCCGTGCCCCGGCGAGATCGGATCCAGATCCGGTTGCTACAGTAAACCCTAGGGGTAAAATTTTCGTCTAAGTCCCAGAATTCCAGATCCAAGTTGCCATGTTCGCGGCTTCGTAACTTTGCATCCGTAGCTCCGATTCATGCATATAGCATATAAAAATGTTCATCTTAGAGAGTAGATCATTTCATTCCATTGCATAATTTTCATTTGAGCTCATCTTGATGCCCGAAATGCTGTTAGAACAGGGCTACTTGAGTTAATTGTCAGATCTGCTACTCCGTTTAGCACTTTTGTCATTTTTGCCATGATTAATATGTGCATGCTATGCCCATGAGTTCTACATGTGTTTTGTTAAGGGTTTTGTCATCTCTCCAGAGGTGCAACCCATGTATTTTTGGGATGTGTGTGGTGACTAGTGCAAGCTTGCAAAGTGGTGCACTTGCTAATTCTATTTTCAGGGACTTAGCAATTTCACTAAGTCCTGGAGCTGTTTATCTCATGATGCCATATGTTCTTGTTGTTTCCTAGTGATCCATGCCTCTTTTGAGGATGATCAGTAAGGGAGTTTTGTTAATCTTGTAGTGATCTATCCATCCATGTCTTTGTTTGCAATTATGGAGCACCCTGGCTTGAGTCAATCGAGCTCTACTTTTGCTACTTTGTGAATCTGGGCAGATTGTCAACTTGTTTGCAATTTTGCCGGTGATGTTGTAGTTGATCCGTGCATGCTATGCTATTGTTATTGCCATGTATAGCTTGAATTTTGTGCCTTCTTGATGGATGTATGCTTGTCTTGCCATGACTTGCACCGTAGTGAGTGCATCGAGCTCGTGAACATGCCTACTTGAGTTATGTTTCAGCATGTGTCAGTTTTCACTAAGTCTGAAAACTGATTATGTTTTTGCTATGTTCACATGCTTGCAATTGTATTTTCTGATCCCTTTTGGCTCAAGGTCACTAAGGGACTTTTGTTAAGCTCTTTGAGTAGCTCCATGCCATGCTTTACTTTGCCATGTTCAGATCCTGTAGCATGTAGTTTTGCTTCTCCGAAGAGAGCTACCTGATCTGAAATTCCAGACAAGTGTTAATTTCACTAAGTCTGAGATCTGTTTGCCATATGCATTTTTGCCATGCTTGTTTGAACCTGTTAATGGATGAATTGGCCATAGCTCAGTGCTAGACTTTTGTTAAGCATCTTGTGTGAATCCTTGCCATGTATTTTGTTGTCATGTTTGGTTGCTGTAGCATGCTCATCTCATTGCATTTAGATGTCTACTTGCTGTAAATCGTAGACCGGTGTCATTTTTGAATCGCTTGCCATTTCCAAACCGTAACTCCGATTCCGGCGTTCTTTATATCGTTTTCAAGAGATTTCATCTCATATTTCCAGTGACACACTTGGATTTCCAAGTTGAGGCCAGGTTCATGCATTTCCGGTCATATCTTGCATTTTGCAACCCGCATCGCATCCCGCATAGTATATCATCATTGCATCTTATTGTTTGATCCTTACACGTGGTTGATTGTATCCTTGTTTTCTTGTTTGGGTAGAGCCGGGAGACGAGTTCGCTAACGAGGAGCCCATTGAGTTTGCTTTCGAGGATCCAGTCAACTCTGACAACTGTGCAGGCAAGATGATCATGCCCTCGGAATCACTACTATCTTTGCTATGCTAGTTTGCTCGCTCTTTTGCTATGCCAATACTACGATGCCTAACACTTGCTTGCAAGCCTCCCAAATTGCCATGTCAAACCTCTAACCCACCATGTCCTAGCAAACCGTTGATTGGCTATGTTACCGCTTTGCTCAGCCCCTCTTATAGCGTTGTTAGTTGCAGGTGAAGATTGAAGGCCGTTCCTTGTTGGAACATTCTTTTCTTTACTTGTTGGGATATCATTATATTATCTTGTTATCTTAATGCATCTATATACTTGGTAAAGGGTGGAAGGCTCAGCCTCTCGCCTAGTGTTTTGTTCCACTCTTGCCGTCCTAGTTTCCGTCATATCGGTGTTATGTTCCCGGATTTTGCGTTCCTTACGCGGTTGGGTTATTATGGGAACCCCTTGATAGTTCGCCTTGATTAAAGCTTTTCCAGCAATGCCCAACCTTGGTTTTACCATTCGCCACCTAGCCTCTTTTTCCCTTGGGTTACCGGAGCCCAAGGGTCATCTTATTTTAACCCCCCCGGGCCAGTGCTCCATCTGAGTGTTGGTCCGAACCGGGCAGCCTGTGGGGCCACCTCGGGGAAACACGAGATATGTGCAGCTCCTATCGGGATTTGTCGGCACATTCGGGCGGTGTTGCTGGTCTTGTTTTAACCTGTCGAAGTGTCTTGAGTAACCGAGATACCGAGTCTGATCGGAACGTCTTAGGAGGAGGTCTATTCCTTCATTGACCGTGAGAGCTTGTCATGGGCTAAGATGGGACTCCTCTGCAGGGATTGAACTTTCGAAAGCCATGCCCGCGGTTATGGGCAGATGGGAATTTGTTAATGCCCAGTTGTAGATAACTTGAACCTTAATTAATTAAAATGAATCAACTGAGTGTGTTACCGTGATGGCCTCTTCTCGGCGGAGTCCGGGAAGTGGACACGGTGTTGGAGTAATGTTTGCGCAGGTTGCTCTCTAGTTTCTCGCTCGTGCTTTGCCTCCTCTTCTCGCTCTCTTTTGCGGATAAGTTAGCCACCATACTTGCTAGTCGCTTGCTGCAGCTCCACTCATATTTACCTTGCCATACCTACAAGCTTAAATAGTCTTGATCGCGAGGGTGCGAGATTGCTGAGTCCCTGTGGCTCACAGATTACTATTACACCAGATGCAGGGCCTAATGATTCCGCTCCAGGAGATGCGTATGAGCTCAAGTGGGAGTTCGACGAAGACTCTCAACGTTACTATGTTTCTTTTCCCGATGATCAGTGGTGGTGCCCAGTTGAGGGTGATTGGGACCGTGTCGCATCTTGGGTTCTCTTTTATTTTGGCGCCGTAGTCGGGCCATGAGTGTTTGGATGATGTAATGTTATTTATGTACTTGATTGACGTGGCGAGTGTAAGCCAACTATGTTATCTCCCCTTTATTATTATTTATATTACATGGGATGTTGTGAAGATTGCCTAACTTGCGACATATGCCTTCAATGCGATTATGCCTCTAAGTCGTGCCTCGACACGTGGGAGCTATAGTCGCATCGAAGGTGTTATAAGTTGGTAATCAGAGCCTTCCCCGACCTTAGGAGCCCCATTGCTTGATCATTATTAGCGGCCGAGTTGTGTCTAGAAAAATGTTTTGAGTCGTTTAGGAATTATATATCGGAGAGATTAGGAATTCTTTTTACTTCCCAGTCTCCTCATCACTCTGGTAAGGCATCCTGGCGTAGAGTTTTGACTTTTCTCTTCTCAAATTTCACTAAAAAAAATTTAGGATCACGTGGGTATCTTGCAATCGTTCCGATGGTTTTATGATGAGAACATTGTCTTGGTGCCTCCTGTTAGGGGTTTAGTGGAAGTGTCCCGGGGAGTTGAGCTCTGAGGTGTTATCATCATAATTTTATCGTTGCAGTTCTGGAATACCTGAGTTTAGTACGCCGACATCGAAAATCTCTTTTATGCAGTTCGTTGTTGAGATAACCTCGACGCCACCCAGTACTGGGGCGGGAGTTCGGGAGTATCGCCATAACTTGTATAACGGATGTTTTTCGAAGGTTGAGGTAGATGGTTTCCGAAGGTTTCTTGGTTATGTGTTGAAGGATGGATACAGCTGGATGTAGGATTTGCTAGTTTGGGTGAGATATTATGCTTCCCCTGTATCCCCAACACCTGATTGCATAACCGGAAAGGTTCGGGAGTTTCATAGGTGGGAATTCTTGTAGCACTAGTTCTTCTTCCACGGATATTGGTTTGAGATTGGGATTTCTTACCGATTATTCGTTCTTGATCCGTACCTTGTTAATTTATTTCTCTACCTTAATTCTACGTGGCTTCTCAAGTTATGGATATGTGACCATTTCAAGAGGAATGCATTAGTTCATTTTGTTCGGATGTGAAGACTATATGTTGCAATTTTCATTCCGTTGGATTCAGCTTCAATATTTGTCTATCAATGTGCTAATGGTGGTCAACCTCTTCAGGATGGCTCCTCCAACGCGCACGACTCCGAATCCTGATCTTCCACCACCTCCACCTCCTCCGGAGGCATGGCAAGCTGTGATGGCCGCAACCAATGCAAACACACAGTTGATCATGCAAATTCTCCAAGAGCGCAATCAAGGCAACCAAGAGAATCAAGGCAGCAATCAGAATCACTTTGCTACACTCAACTAGTTCCTTGCTAACGGGCCAAAGACTTTCAGCAATTGTGTTGAGGCAACCGATGCTGACGATTGGCTTGTGGATCTGTGCAAGCATTTTGAGTGCAGTAACGTCAGGCCTAAGGACTTTGTCAAGTTCGCTTCCTTCCAACTCAAAGATCAAGCTACAGAATGGTTCCAGCAGTACAAGGATTCCAGAGGTGGACGTGTTATCACTTGGGATGACTTCCGTCGAGATTTCCGAGCTCATCATATTCCTCAGAGCATGGTTGAAAGCAAGCGTGAGGAATTCCGCAACCTGAAGCAAGGCTCTTTGTCTGTCTATGACTACAACAAGTTGTTTCAGAAGCTCGCCCGCTTTGCCAAGCAGGACGTCCCTGATGAGAAGAGCATGATATACCAGTTCAGGGGTGGTCTCAGAGAAGAAATTCAGCTAGCTCTTGTTCTCTTCGAGCCCTTGAGATACGATGAGTTCTACAACATGGCACTGAAGCAAGAGGCTGCTCAGTTGAGGTGTGATGCTTCCAAGAAGCAAGTCAGAGATGCTACTCCTTCTTCCTCTACTCAAGTGGCCAAGCAGCAGAAGTTTTGGCTTCCTCCTCCTCCGTTCCGTCAGCCGTATCAGCAGAAGAGCAAAGGTGGCAGTGGTTCTTCCCACCCACCCAACCCTGGCTTTCAGAACAAGACTTCGTCTCAAGCTCCAAGATCGAGTGCTCCGTATCACCATCCGCTTTCAGAGGTCACGTGCAACAAGTGCCAACAGAAGGGTCACTATGCCAACAAGTGTTTCAACCAGAGGCATCTTCCTCCTCCTCCTCCTGTCAGATCGGCAAGTATAGCTGTGGTTAAGCATAACCCCAAGCACGCCAAGGTCAATTTGATGAATGCAGCTCAGGCAGAGGATTCTTCAGATGTCATCATGGGTAACCTTCCGGTTAATGATATTCCTGCAAGAGTCCTTTTTGACATGGGTGCATCGCATTGTTTCATGTCAAAGCCATTTTTTTTACCAAGCATGAGTTCGTTTCTTCTCATTTGGGTAAACAAATGGATATCGTTTCTCTTGGCAAACGTTTGAGTGCTAGTCTGGAGGTGCCAGATGTTACTATCACCTTGGGCGACTACAAGTTCCTTTCTTCCCCAATGGTTCTTGGTAACTCGGATATTGATCTTATTCTCGCAATGGATTGGCTTTCTAAGAACAAGGCTCAACTTGATTGTGCAGCCAGGCAGATTCAATTGACTCATTCGTCTGAGGATGTAATTGTCTTTGCCGCTCGTGATGATACCATCCGTCTATTTTCTCTCAATGAGAAGGGTGAATTGGATGCTATCTCTCAAATTCCAGTCGTTTGCGAATATCAAGACGTCTTTCCAGAAGAGCTTCCAGGAATGCCTCCGCACCGGCCAGTTGAATTCGTTATTGATCTTGAGCCTGGCACGGAACCTGTGTGCAAACGTCCTTACAAGCTCGGACCTGAAGAGTTGAAGGAGCTGAAGAAGCAACTCGATATTCAAGAGAAAATGGGTCTCATCCGGCCTAGTTCTTCTCCGTGGGGTTGTGGTGTTCTTTTTGTGAAGAAGAAGGATGGAATGGACTGACTTTGTGTTGATTACCGTCCAGTGAACAAGAAGACCATCAAGAACAAATATCCACTTCCCAACATCAATGAGCTCTTCGAACAACTCAAAGGTGCCCAAGTATTCTCCAAGCTTGATCTCCGCATGGGTTATCACCAGATTCGCATTCGTGAGCAAGATATTCCCAAGATGGCTTTCAGGACAAGCTTTGGTTCATATGAATACACTGTCATGTATTTTGGTCTCGCCAACGCTCCTCCGACGTTCTCTCGCATGATGAACTTCATCTTCAACGCCTACACCAATGACTTCGTTTTGGTCTATCTCGACGACATTCTTGTTTTCTCCAAGAACAAGGAAGATCATGCCAAACACTTGCGTTTGGTTCTTGATAAGCTAAGGGAACATCAGTTCTACACCAAGTTCTCCAAGTGTGAATTTTGGCTCGATGAGGTTCTTTATCTTGGTCATATCATCTCTGCCAAGGGCATTGCCGTGAATCCTGAGAAGGTGTCTGCAATTGTGAATTGGGAACCTCCTCAGAACGTGAAGCAACTCCGTAGCTTCCTCGGTCTCGCAAGCTATTGTCGAAGATTCGTTGAAAACTTTTCTAAGATCGCAAAGCCTCTCTCAAATCTTCTTCAGAAGCACGTCAAGTACGTTTGGTCTCTGGAGTGTGACATTGCTTTCAACACTTTGAAAGATAAATTGATCACTGCTCCAGTTCTGACTCCGCCTGATGAATCCAAGCCATACGAGGTCTTTTGTGATGCCTCTCTCCAAGGTCTTGGCGCAGTATTGATGCAAGAGAAGAAAGTTGTTGCTTATACATCTCACTAGTTGAAGCCTAATGAGAAGAACTACCCCACTCATGATCTCGAGTTGGCGGCAGTTGTGCATGCTCTTTTGACTTGGAGACATCTTCTATTGGGAAGAAAAGTGGACATTTTCACTGATCACAAGAGTCTCAAGTACATCTTCACTCAGCCTAATCTCAACCTCAGGCAAACTCGATGGGTCGAAATGATTCAAGAGTATAATCCGATTATCGAGTATACTCCAGGCAAGGCCAATGTGATTGCTAACGCTTTGAGCAGGAAAGCTTACTGCAACAGTCTGATTCTCAAGCCTTATCAACCCGAGCTTTGTGAAGCCTTCCGCAAACTTAATCTGCAAGTTGTTCCTCAAGGTTTCCTCGCCAACCTTCAAGTCTCTCCTACCTTGGAAGACCAGATTCGCCAAGCCCAGCTTCTTGATTCTATGGTGAAAAAGGTGAAGTTTGGGATTGCCAAGAATCAGTCCAAGTACAAGTGCTACCGCCTTGATGACAAGGACACTCTCTTCTTCGAGGATCGTATTGTTGTGCCCAAAGGTGACCTCCGTAAAGTGATCATGAACGAGGCTCACAATTCTCTCCTCTCCATCCACCCTGGGAGCACGAAGATGTATCAGGACCTCAAGCAAGCTTATTGGTGGACTCGAATGAAGCGCGAGATTGCTCAATTCGTGAATGAATGTGATGTCTGCAGAAGAGTGAAGGCAGAACACCAAAGGCCAGCTGGTCTCCTCCAACCTCTTGCCATTCCAGAATGGAAGTTTGACCACATTGAAATGGACTTCGTGACTGGGTTTCCAAAGTCCAAGCATGGCAATGATGCTATATTCGTTGTCATCAACAAACTCACCAAAGTGGCTCACTTTCTGCCTATCAAAGAGTCGATCACTGCAGCTCAATTGGCGGAACTCTATACCTCTCGTATTGTCTCTCTGCACGGTATTCCACAAGTGATCTCTTCAGACCGTGGCAGCATCTTTACCTCGAAGTTTTGGGATTCTTTTCAAAAGGCCATGGGCACGAACATCCGCTTCAGCACAGCTTTCCATCCTCAAACTAGCGGTCAAGTCGAGCGTGTCAACCAAATTCTTGAAGATATGCTCAGGGCTTGTGTGATATCCTTCGGCATGAAGTGGGATGATTGCCTTCCTTATGCTGAATTCTCCTACAACAACATTTTTCAAGCAAGTTCGGGCAAGGCCCCTTTTGAAATTCTGTATGGCAGGAAGTGTCGTACCCCTCTCAACTGGTCTGAAACCGGTGAACGTCAGCTTTTGGGTAACGACTTAATCACAGAGGCAGAAGAAATGTGCAAAGTCATTCGTGATAACCTCAAAGCAGCCCAATCCCGTCAGAAGAGCTACTATGATAGTAAGCACCGCGATTTGGCTTTCAAGATCGGAAATCATGTTTACCTCCGTGTCTCTCCTATGAAAGGTACTCGTCGCTTTGGTATCAAAGGGAAGCTTGCCCCGAGATACGTGGGACCTTTCAAGATTTTCATCAAGAGAGGCGACCTCGATTATCAACTCGAGCTTCCTTCAAACTTTGCAAATGTTCATGACGTGTTCCATGTCTCTCAGCTTCGAAAGTGCTTCAAGACTCCTGACTGCACCGTCAACTTCGAGGACATTGAGCTCCAAGAAGATCTTTCCTATCATGAGCACCCAGTTGCTATTCTTGAAGAGACCGAACGCAAGACTCGCAACAAGTCAATCAAATTTCTCAAAGTCAAGTGGTCACACCATTCCGACCGTGAAGCTACCTGGGAACGCGAGGATCACCTCCGTTCTGAGTACCCGGCGTTCTTTCAGTCCTAGATCTCGGGAGGAGATCCTTTCGTAGTGGTGGAGTGTTGTAACACCCCGGATGTAACTTTCCCTATTTGTACTCCAACTCTTGCCGTTTCCGGTGTTAAGTTATATTTAGTTCCTTGGGTTCGGGTTTTGTCTCCGTGTGTTGTTGTCGTTGTCATGCATCTCATATCATGTCATCATGTGCATTGCATTTGCATACGTGTTCATCTGATGCATTCGAGTATTTTCCCCGTTGTCCGTTTTGCATTCCGGCGCTTCGTTCTCCTCCGGTGGTCATTTCTAGCTTTCTTTCGTGTGTGGGGATTGAACATTTCCGGATTGGACCGAGACTTGCCAAGCGGCCTTGGTTTGCTACCGGTAGACCGCCTGTCAAGTTTCGTATCATTTGGACTTCGTTTGATACTCCAACGGTTAACCGAGGGACCAAAAAGGCCTCGTGTGTGTTGCAGCCCAACACCCCTCCAATTTGGCCCAAAACCCACCTAACTCTGCTCCATCATCTAGAGCGTTCGATCACGATCGCGTGGCCGAAAACCGCACCTCTTTTGGACTCTCCTAGCTCCCTCTATGCCTATTTAAAGACCCCTCCGAATCCGGGTCTTCTTCTTCCCTCGGAAACCCTAGAAATCCTCTCGCGCGCACCGGACATGTCCGCCGCACCGGACATATCGCCCGCCGCCGCCCACGGCCACTAGCGCGCTGCCACATGGCGGCTCCCGCCCGCGCCGCCGCCGAGGCCCGCCGGCCCGAAGCCGGCCCCCTCCCCGCTCCAACCGGGCCGCGCCCGCGCCCGCTAGCGCCGCCGCCTCCCTCGGCGCCGGTGCCCGACGCCGCCGCGTCCTTCCGCCGCTCCGCCGCGCGCCGCTCATCCGCCGGCCGGCCGGAGCCGCGACGCGCCGCCTCGCCGTCTTCCGTCGCGGGAGCCGAGCTCCGCCGCCGCCTCCCCGGACGCCGCGCCAAGGCCCGGCTGCCGCCGTCCTCGACCCTCCTCGCCGTTAAGCCGCCGCCCGGCCGCCTCTTCTCCTCCGGTGAACCTCGGCATCCGTGCCCCGGCGAGATCGGATCCAGATCCGGTTGCTACAGTAAACCCTAGGGGTAAAATTTTCGTCTAAGTCCCAGAATTCCAGATCCAAGTTGCCATGTTCGCGGCTTCGTAACTTTGCATCCGTAGATCCGATTCATGCATATAGCATATCAAAATGTTCATCTCAGAGAGTAAATCATTTCATTCCATTGAATCATTTTCATTTGAGCTCATCTTGATGCCCGAAATGTTGTTAGAAGAGGGCTACTTGAGTTAATTGTCAGATCTGCTACTCCGTTTAGCACTTTTGTCATTTTTGCCATGATTAATATGTGCATGCTATGCCCATGAGTTCTACATGTGTTTTGTTAAGGGTTTTGTCATCTCTCCAGAGGTGCAACCCATGTATTTTTGGGATGTGTGTGGTGACTAGTGCAAGCTTGCAAAGTGGTGCACTTGCTAATTCTGTTTCCAGGGACTTAGCAATTTCATTAAGTCCTGGAGCTGTTTATCTCATGATGCCATATGTTCTTGTTGTTTCCTAGTGATCCGTGCCTCTTTTGAGGATGATCAGTAAGGGAGTTTTGTTAATCTTGTAGTGCTCTATCCATCCATGTCTTTGTTTTCAATTATGGAGCACCCTAGCTTGAGTCAATCAAGCTCTACTTTTGCTACTTTGTGAATCTGGGTAGATTGTCAACTTGTTTGCAATTTTGCCGGTGATGTTGTAGTTGATCCGTGCATGCTATGCTATTGTTCTTGCCATGTATAGCTTGAATTTTGTGCCTTCTTGATGGATGTATGCTTGTCTTGCCATGACTTGCACCGTAGTGAGTGCATCGAGCTCGTGAACATGTTTCAGCATGTGTCAGTTTTCACTGAGTCTGAAAACTGATTATGTTTTTGCTATGTTCACATGCTTGCAATTGTATTTTTTGATCCCTTTTGGCTCAAGGTCACTAAGGGACTTTTGTTAAGCTCTTTGAGTAGCTCCATGCCATTCTTTACTTTGCCATGTTCAGATCCTGTAGCATGTAGTTTTGCTGCTCCGGAGAGAGCTACCTGATCTGTAATTCTAGACAAGTGTTAATTTCACTAAATCTGAGATCTGTTTGCCATATGCATTTTTGCCATGCTTGTTTGAACCTGTTAATGGATGAATTGGCCGTAGCTCAGTGCTAGACTTTTGTTAAGCATCTTGTTTGCATCCCTGCCATGTATTTTGTTGTCATGTTTGGTTGCTGTAGCATGCTCATCTCATTGCATTTAGATGCCTACTTGCTGTAAATCGCAGACCGGTGTCATTTTTGAATCGCTTGCCATTTCCAAACCGTAACTCCGATTCCGGCGTTCTTTATATTGTTTTCAAGCGATTTCATCTCATCTTTCCAGTGGCACACTTGGATTTCCATGTTGAGGCCAGGTTCATGCATTTCAGGTCATATCTTGCATTTTGCAACCCGCATCACATCCCGCATAGCATATCATCATTGCATCTTATTGTTTGATCCTTGCACGTGGTTGATTGTATCCTTGTTTGCTTGTTTTTCTTGTTTGGGTAGAACCGGGAGACGAGTTCGCTAACGAGGAGCCCGTTGAGTTTGCTTTCGAGGATCCAGTCAACTCTGACAACTGTGCAGGCAAGATGATCATGCACTCGAAATCACTACTATCTTTGCTATGCTAGTTTGCTCGCTCTTTTGCTATGCCAATGCTACGATGCCTACCACTTGCTTGCAAGCCTCCCAAATTGCCATGTCAAACCTCTAACCCACCATGTCCTAGCAAACCGTTGATTGGCTATGTTACCGCTTTGCTCAGCCCCTCTTATAGCGTTGTTAGTTGCAGGTGAAGATTGGAGGCCGTTCCTTGTTGGAACATTCTTTTATTTACTTGTTGGGATATCATTATATTATCTTGTTATCTTAATGCATCTATATACTTGGTAAAGGGTGGAAGGCTCGGCCTCTCGCCTAGTGTTTTTTTCCACTCTTGTCGTCCTAGTTTCCGTCATATTGGTGTTATGTTCCCGGATTTTGCGTTCCTTACGCGGTTGGGTTATTATGGGAACCCCTTGATAGTTCGCCTTGATTAAAGCTTTTCCAGCAATGCCCAACCTTGGTTTTACCATTCTCCACCTAGCCTCTTTTTCCCTTGGGTTACCGGAGCCCAAGGGTCATCTTATTTTAACCCCCCGGGCCAGTGCTCCCTCTGAGTGTTGGTCCGAACCGGGCAGCCTGCGGGGCCACCTCGGGGAAACTCGAGGGTTGGTTTTACTCGTAGCTTGACCTATCTGAGTGTGCCCTGAGAACGAGATATGTGCAGCTCCTATCGGGTTTTGTCGGCACATTCGGGCGGTGTTGCTGGTCTTGTTTTAACCTGTCGAAGTGTCTTGAGTAACCGAGATACCGAGTCTGATCGGAACGTCTTGGGAGGAGGTCTATTCCTTCGTTGACCATGAGAGCCTGTCATGGGCTAAGTTGGGACTCCCCTGCAGGGATTGAACTTTCGAAAGCCGTGCCCGCGGTTATGGGCAGATGGAAATTTGTTAATGTCCGGTTGTAGATAACTTGAACCTTAATTAATTAAAATGAATCAACTGAGTGTGTTACCATGATGGCCTCTTCTCGGCGGAGTCCGGGAAGTGGACACGGTGTTGGAGTAATGTTTGCGCAGGTTGCTCTCTAGTTTCTCGCTCGTGCTTTGCCTCCTCTTCTCGCTCTCTTTTGCGGATAAGTTAGCCACCATACTTGCTAGTCTCTTGCTGCAGCTCCACTCATATTTACCTTGCCATACCTACAAGCTTACATAGCCTTGATCGCGAGGGTGCGAGATTGCTGAGTCCCTGTGGCTCACAGATTACTATTACACCAGATGCAGGGCCTGATGATTCCGCTCCAGGAGACGCGTATGAGCTCAAGTGGGAGTTCGACGAAGACTCTCAACGTTACTATGTTTCTTTTCCCGATGATCAGTAGTGGTGCCCAGTTGGGGGTGATTGGGACCGTGTCGCATGTTGGGTTCTCTTTTATTTTGGCGCCGTAGTCGGGCCATGAGTGTTTGGATGATGTAATGTTATTTATGTACTTGATTGACGTGGTGAGTGTAAGCCAACTATGTTATCTCCCCTTTATTATTATTTATATTACATGGGATGTTGTGAAGATTGCCTAACTTGCGACATATGCCTTCAATGCGATTATGCCTCTAAGTCGTGCCTCGACACGTGGGAGCTATAGTCGCATCGAGGGTGTTATAGACTCTGTCCAAGCTACGTCGCGATACAGCCCGATATAGAGGCACCGCACACCCTCATTGCTTCACCGATGAGGTCCTGGATCATGAATTCCCAGAAGGGTTCAAACCTGTGAATATAGAATCATACGATGGAACCACGGACCCCGCGGTGTGGATCGAAGACTTCATTATCCACATTCATATGGCCCGCGGCGACGACCTCCACACCATCAAATACCTCCCTTTAAAACTCAAAAGGCCAGCTCGGCACTGGCTCAATAGTCTGCCTGCAAAATCTATTGGCAGCTGGGAGGACTTGGATGAGGCTTTCCTCGATAACTTCCAAGGTACATATATTCGACCTCCGTACGCTGATGACTTAAGCCATATAGTTCAACAGCTCGGAGAGTCCGCCAGGAAATTATGGACTAGGTTCTTAAATAAAAAGAACCAAATCGTCGATTGTCCAGATGCCGAAGCCCTAGCAGCCTTCAAACACAGCGTCCGCGACGAATGGCTCGCTCGCCACCTCGGCCAAGAAAAGCCAAAATCCATGGCAGCCATCACGGCACTCATGACCCGCTTTTGTGTGGGCGAGGACTATTGGTTGGCCCATAGAAAAAATAATGCAAGCGAAGCTGGCACCCCTGAATCCAAAACTAGCAAAGACAAGTGTCGACGCAACAGATACAAGTGTCGAAACAACAATGATAACACCGAGGACACGCCAGTAAATGCCGGATTCACGGGCCCTAAGTCCGGTCAGCGGAAGAAGCCGTTCCAAAAGAACAATTCTGGCCCATCTAGCTTGGACCGCATACTCGATCGCCCGTGCCAGATTCATGGCACCCCAGACAAGCTACCCAATCATACAAATAGAGCTTGCTGGGTTTTTAAACAGGCCGGCAAATCAAGCGCCGAGAATAGGGAAAAGGGATCGCAAAGCGATGACGACGACAAAGAGCCCCCGCAATCAAACACAGAGGGACAGAAGAAGTTTCCCCTTAGATCAAAACGGTGAACATGATATACGCTACCCACATCCCCAAGAGGGAGCGCAAGCGTGTGCTCAGGGACGTCTACGCTATAGAGCCAGTCGCCCCAAAATTTAATCCATGGTCGTGATACCCGATCACCTTTGATCGCCGGGATCATCCGACCAGTATCCGTCATGGTGGCTCAGCCGCACTGGTCTTAGACCCGATAATTGACGGGTTCCACCTGACTCGCGTCCTTATGGACGGAGGTAGCAGCCTTAACCTGCTCTACCAGGATACAACGCGAAAAATGGGCATTAACCCATCCCGGATCAAGCCCACCAGGACTACCTTCAAAGGAGTCATACCAGGTGTAGAGGCCCACTGTACGGGCTCAATCACGCTCGAGATTGTCTTCGGATCTCCAGACAACTTACGAAGCGAGGAGTTAATCTTCGATATTGTCCCCTTTCGCAGCGGCTATCATGCACTGCTCGGACGAACTGCGTTCGCTCGATTCAACGTAGTACCACACTATGCTTATCTCAAGCTCAAGATGCCCGGTCCACGCAGCGTCATAACGGTTAATGGAAATACGGAACGCTCCCTCCGTACAGAAGAGCACACAACTACCTTAGCAGCAGAAGTACAGAGCGGCCTTCTCAAGCAGAACCTTAATTCGGCTATCGAGCACGCGGACACCGTTAAGAGGGTCCGAACTACTCTACAGCAGGAGAGCTCATCTCGTCAGGAGCTTGGCTAGCAATCCATCCTCCGTCGCAGTTCCGATCAAGTGGTGGAATTCGTGCCGCGTGTACGTAATTACGCACTCAAAATCCCGTGGGCATCGACGGAGGCATAGCTAGCTTGTGGTCCATAGTACGGCTCAACCTACGTTGGATACACATATACTTTCATTTTTACATGTTTCCTTTTTCAGGTCTCAATCCCACAGGCACCATCTGATGGCCTGGTCATCGGTCCTCTTGAAGGATAAACACACCAAGACGGCGGGAAACGCAGATGTATGGGGGACTTTTTAGGTGATTTCGTTAATGATAACATTACTTGTTTTTCAGGACCCTCATGCAGCTCTCCCTTGGTTTCGGCATGTCAAATAGCCTGTTGCTTATCGCACTACATGTATCAATGCGCCTTGACATACTAATTAAATTACAATGAGAATAGTTTGCGGCTGGAGCTGTAGGACTCCAACCTTTTTGTACCTTTTCTGTTTTCTTTCTTTTATTTCCTTTTCAGCTCCCCTGTGGATAATCCTATCAGGTAGCACCTGTACACTTTGGTACACTTGATGTTTTCCAGGGGCTCCATAGCACCCCACATTACGGCAACAAAAGTCCGAACACTTTTTATAAGTATAGTTTGGCACCCCGAATTTATCATTATATGCATTGGCTCCGAATCATGTCTTTGGTCAATAGTTGGGTTGCCCGGCTCCTGTGCTTGCTACCTTACATTCCGCTATATCGGCTAAGGTAGTAAAGGGAGAACTACTACAATTGTGCCTTGGTTTATCCAAAGGAGCACCTTAGTAGAGAAAGCCGAAAACTGACTGTCATGATGCGGTGAGAGCCGGTCAGCTGTTCAGAGGTTGCAAATCGTTGGAGATTTCTTCCGCATTACGCCAAGGATTGGTACTTCCCGATCAGACTCTTATATCACTCTAGTTCGGATACTAGGGGTTGCGCACATGTTTTTATTGTCGCACTCATATGGCTAAGTGAGGGCGTTACAGCTGCATAGTCTGGTTGCCTGGTTCGTTGCGCTAAACAACTCGTTCAAGGACCATCTAATTGGATCAAGATTGTTTAGATTCCATCCCGAACACCCACATACTGCCTACGTGGAGGCAAAAGCCGACGACTGGTTAACCCTCAGATTTCATACAACACGGTCGCACAGGAAGTAAAAATTTAAAAACATAACAAGCATTATATTGCATAAACACTTTGTTTCATCATACAAGGCAGATGAAGCTCGAATACATTCATTCAAAGATGGTGTCCTTCCCACAATGATCCGCAACAATGCGGGACCCCTCTAAGACATCGCCGAAGTATCGCTCAGGTGTGTGGTATCCTTGCCCTCCGGCGGGCCCCCGGTAGCCAGCTTGACAGCGTCTAGCTTCGCCTACCAGACCTTGCAATAAGAGAAGGCCAGATGCGCGCCCTCGATGCAGACGGACCGCTTGATGACATCCAGTCGAGGACAGACATCCACTAGCTTCTTCACGAGGCCGAAGTAGCTGCTGGGAATAGCTTCGTCTGGCCACAGCCCGACTATCATATCCTTCATGGCTAGTTCGGCCACCCTATGTAGCTCGACCAGCTGTTTCAGCTGATCGCTGAAGGGCACCGAATGTTCTGGCGCGCAATATTGCGACCAGAACAGCTTCTCTACGGAGCTCCCTTCTTCGGCTCGGAAGAACTCTGCAGTGTTGGTCACACTACGTGGCAGATCAGCAAAGGCCCCTGGAGAACTCCGAATCCGGGTTAGTAAAAGGAATTTCCTCTTCACACTCCTGCTTTGCATATTGAATGCCTTACCCGCCATGATCTTCCTGGCCTCCTAGAACTCATGGAGGGCGCCTTGGTCTTCAATCCAGGCCGCCTCCGCACTCTTACGAGCCTCGGAAAGTTCGGCCTCTTGAGCCGACGCATTGTGCTCCAAGGTCTCGCACTTCTTCACCACGCCCTGGAGCTCCTATTGGACTTCGTCGACCCGGGCCTTGAGCCTTTTATGGGCGGCCTGCTCCTTGACAACCTTCCCCTCGGCTTCGACCAGGGCCGCTTTCAGGGCCTCGATCTTAGTCGTCGCCTCTGTTTACACCATGATACTTCGGTCATTGCATATCATTTTCCCTTTTTCGAATCCATGACAGGTCATTACTTACCTTGTCTTTGTTGGAGCTGCCTCTTCACCTGGCCCAGCTCCTCCTCGGCCTCTGCCAATTTCTGCTTTAGTCCAGAGACTTCGGTAGTATGCGAGGCCGTGATTAACAGCGACGCCTATACATACATTTCAGATAGATTTAGTTAGTTTCATGTAATAGGAGATTGATCCTCTGTCCAGTTTTTCTTTTCGAAAACCGAATAGTGTCTCAGGGGCTACTGTCTATATTTGGGGATTTTCTCATTTTTACGCTGCTTACCTCAAAACATGTTAACAGGCTGCTGCAGGCTTCGGTTAGTCCACTCTTGGCGGACTGAACCATTTCAATTACCGTGCCCATAAGGACACGGTGCTCATCCACAATGGAAGCGCCTCGCAGCGCTTCCAGCAGATTATCCGGCGCCCCTGGTTGGACGGAGGTCACCGGGGGAACAAGCATCCTCCCTTCTTCCGAAGGAGGTCGCGTGCCGGATTTCGGAGCAGCCTCGATCTCCGGAATGGAGTCCGGCTAAGGGTCGAACTGAGTTTGGCCCTCCCCACCAGTCTCCATGGGGATTGACTCCCCTTGGTGTCCGGCGACGGGATTTTCACCTTCTGGCGCCTCCTGAGCCTCTCCCCCACCTGGAACAGTCCTTCGGGACAGCACCTCCGCATCATCCTTGGCCTTGGGGGAGTGAGCGGCTGGCGGCGAATCATTGACCGGACTACAATAAAACATAACCAATCATTTATGGGTGGATACAAGTCTTAGTACTTACGATGCCGCCCGAGGCTTAGCACGGGGGAGTTTCTCCGAACTGTTGTCGACGTCCCATGCGGAGTTATCCACGAGGGAGCCCTTCCCCTTCTTTGGCGCCTCCGCCTCCAGAGTCGTGGAGGCCACCCTCTTCTTCCTCCCCCATCAAGGGGAGAGAAGCTTTCCTCCTCCTCATCCTCGTCGTCTTCAGCGGCGGGGGAACGGACCTTGTCTTCAGACATCACATCCGAAGTGCCCTTGCGGTGGGGGCCACTTCGGACCCCCTTGGCCTTTCCTGTGGCCTTCTTCTCTGGTGCCTTATAAGGCGCCAAATCCAGCATCTTCGCTAGGCGCGGGATGACTGGTTCTTCAGGCAGGGGAGCCGGACACCAGATCTGCTTCGCCTTCTTCAGCCAGTACTGAAAAAGCAATGATAATAAAAGTTTAGATATCACCCTTGAAACAAGCAAGTAGGGGATGTGTTGAAAATAACATACCTCGTTGGGGAGGTGATTTATGTCGTGGCCACGGTCCGAATCTGTGGCCGGCGGTATCTCGTTACCCTTGAAGTGCAACTTCCAAACATCTTCATGAGCTGTTTCGAAGAGCCTTTCCAAGGTGTGGTGCTTTTTTGGGTTGAAATCCCATAGAGGGCGGCTTCGGCTCTGGCAGGGGAGGATCCGGCGCACCAGCATCACTTGAATTATGTCGACGAGCTTGATGTCCCTATCGATCATGCTTTGAATGCACGTTTGCAGCGCAATCAGCTCATCTGAGGAACACCAGTTCGGGCTCTTCTCGACCCAGGAGGTAAGTCGCACAGGAGCGCCGAAGTTGAATGTGGCAGCCGTGGCCCAGGTGGTGCCGCGGGGTTCGGTGATGTAGAACCATTGTTTCTGCCATTCCTTGACAGACTCCATGAATGTGCCTTTTGGCCAAGAGACATTGGTGAGCTTGCTCACCATAGCGCCCCTGCACTCTACGTGCTGTCCATCCACCACCTTGGGCTTCACGTTAAAGGTTTTGAGCCATAGCCTGAAGTGGGGGTGGATGCGGAGGAAGGCCTCGCACACGATGATAAACCAGAGATATTGAGGAAGGAGTTCGGGGATAGATCGTGTAAGTCTATCCTGTAATAGAACATTATCCCACAGATGAAGGGGTGGAGTGGAAACCCTAGCCCGCGGAGGAAATGGGGGAGGAACACTACCCTCTCGTCGGGCTTCGACGTGGGAATGATTTGTCCTTGGGCTGGAAGACGGTGGGCAATTTCTTTCGCCAGGTACCCAGCCGCCCGGAGCTCAGCGATGTCCTCCTCCTTGATGGAGGAGGCCATTCACTTGCCTTGACCTCCTGATCTAGACATGGTTGGAGTGCTTTCTCGAGTGGGAACCAGATGAGAACTTGGGCGCTGGAGCTCAAGGGTAGAAAGGCAGAAGAAGAGAGAAGGCGTGGGAGAAGAAAGGGGAATCTTATCTTCTTATAAGGGCAGCGAATATTGAACGCCACCCCACTCGCCTCAAAATTCACCTGCTCTCGAGGGCGGTGTAAACGGCACGGTTGGGTTACCCATGCCTTTATTGATGAGAATCCCGTAATAAGGGGACATGATCTCTGCTTCGACAAGACGTGCCAATGGCAACCACGTGTCGAAACATGGAGCACCAGGAAAAAATGGTTCGAAATTATGACCGGATGGGCGTGATGTCATGTTGTAAAAGTTGTCAGCGGATTGGACTCGTGTATTATTATACTCTCTCTACGGTTGTGTGTGGTGTGTGTTACAGGTCCGAACACAATCAATTCGTTTGAAGACTATTCTAGAGTTCGGAAGGAGGAACCCGTTTTGCAATGCCAAAGACAGCACTACGCGCCGGATACCTTGTCATTGAAGGCAGGTTCAGGGGCTACTAAGGGAGTCCTCGATTAAGGGGTCCTCGGGCGTCCGGCCTATTAGCCATGTGCCGGACTGATGGGCTATGAAGATACGAAGACCGAAGACTACAGCCGAGTCCGGATGGGATTCTCCTTGGCATGGAAGGCAAGCCTGATGACCGGAAATGTAGATTCCCTTCTTTGTAACCGACCTTGTGTAACCCTAGATCCTCCTGGTGTCTATATAAACCGGAGGACTTAGTCCGGATAAGAGACTCATTATCATAGCCATACAAGCTAGACCTCTAGGGTTTAGTCATTACAATCTCAAGGTAGATCAACTCTTGTAACACTCATATTCATCAATATCAATCAAGCAGGACGTGGGGTATTACCTCCATAGAGAGGGCCCGAACCTAGGTAAACATTGTGTCCCTTGTCTCCTATTACCATCGACCTTAGACGCATAGTTCGGGACCCCCTACCCGAGATCCACCGGTTTTGACACCGACAGCGCCCCTTCCTCTCGTCCAATTCGGACTGCCCAGGGGGGCACCCCTTGTGGGCTCTCCTCTCTCTCCCCTATGGCCCATGTTGGCCCATTACTTCCCGGGGGTTCCGGTAGCCCCTCGGTACCTCGAAAAATATCCAATACGCTCCGAAACTATTCCGGTGTCTGAATACCATTGTCCAATATATCAATCTTTACCTCTCGACCATTTCGAGACTCCTTGTCATGTCTGTGATCTCATCCCGGACTCCGAACAATCTTCGGTCACCAAAAACATATAACTCATAATACAAATCGTCATCGAACGTTAAGCGTGCAGACCCTACGGGTTCGAGAACTATGTAGACATGACCGAGACACATCTCCGATCAATAACCAACAGCGGAACCTGGATGCTCATATTGGTTCCTATATATTCTACGAAGATCTTTATCGGTCAAACCACAATGACAACATACGTCATTCCCTTTGTCATCGGTATGTTACTTGCCCGAGATTCGATCGTCGGTATCTTCATACCTAGTTCAATCTCGTTACTGGCAAGTCTCTCTACTCGTTCCATAATACATCATCCCACAACTAACTCATTAGTCATTGTCGGCGTTCTGGGAAAGGGGGTCCCTAGACTTGCCTGCCTGCGGCCCACGGCGTGGCTCTACTAACGGCCTGGTACGACCCATGTTCATCAGCAAAGACTCAAGACCCTCGCGAGGCGGACGACACAAGACCTCCTCAGGGGCAGCCTCACTAGGCTGGCTCACGAGGAGCGGAGAGATCAAGGCGAGGGGCACCTCGCGAGGTTCCCGTGACGCGAGCCGTGAAGACCAAGGCCAGGCGGGCGCCAGCGGGCGCAGAGTACCAGTTGCCTCTTTGGTGCTAAATAGGCAGCTGCAGGCAAGGAGTCCCGAGGCATCAGGCAAAGGTTTCCATATCGGTGCAATGAGACCAAGAGCAGCAGGATGGCAGGACGGAGGTCATCACAGAGCCCACGACGGTGTCACCACCAGAGCCTTTGGCAGGCTAAGATAACCTTTTGTGAGGATAACTTGTACTAGTTGTCCCCCCTTCAAATTGGTTGTTGTGGGATCCCTTCCCGCCTAATATTTGGGAAGAGGACCCGAGCCTCTATAAATAGGACTAGCCACCACCATAGGGGGAGGGATCCCATCTCATCTGATCTTGGAGGGATCATTCAGATCATCCCCAACCACACAAGCTTATCGAGCTCGAGAACGCCTCCCCTCAGGAGGTTGTTCTTCCCTTGTACTTGTTCATCCCCAGCCTACAAGGCAATCCACCACACCAAACCGGAGTAGGGTATTACACCACATCGGTGGCCCGAACCAGTATAAATTCTTGTGTCCCTTGTTCCGTGGGTTCGGCGAGCTAGGCTTTGAGATTGTGGTGAGAGTGTGAGCTAGGGGGAGAGAGATCTTCATGCGCACCCCGGAGTTCGAACCTCAAGGGTTTTGCCGGAACCCGTAATCCGACATTTGGTGTGCTAGGTAGGGGTGTGCCGAAGTTCCAATCCTCCGTCGGCTCTGCCTCTCCGTCCGGTCCCCATGGCCAGCGCTGCTCCTATGACTAGATCAGCGGGCGCCCATGACGGCGCAAGGGGGCTCAGGGCCTTCACCCCCACCTTGCAACAGGCGCAGTGGCTGCACAAGTTCAAGCCAGAGATGCCGCCTCTCTACGACGGCGCGGCGGATCTGTCGGCCTTTGTGCTGGCATACGAGGAGGCCGTCCTGGAAGGTGGAGGCGACGACAAGATCATGGCCAACTGGTTCCCCATGGCCCTCGCTGGCGCGCCATGCGCCTGGCTGATCAACCTGCCAGGATCCTGTAACGCCCTCGATGTGGCTATATCTCCCACGTGTCG
This sequence comes from Triticum urartu, assembly GCF_056163025.1. Lineage (NCBI taxonomy): Eukaryota > Viridiplantae > Streptophyta > Magnoliopsida > Poales > Poaceae > Triticum > Triticum urartu. The sequence goes on from NC_141878.1 coordinate 119,287,529, forward strand.
AAGCACGACTTAGAGGCATAACCGCATTGAAAGCAATGTCGCAAGTGAGGTAATCTTCACACAACCCATGTAATACATAAGGGAAAGAGATACATAGTTGGCTTACAATCGCCACTTCACACAAATACATGAATAAAGCATTACATCATCCAAATACCATCAGGGTCCGACTACGGAACCAAAATAAAAGAAGAACCCCAAATGCGACAAGGTCCCCGATCGACCCCAACTGGGCTCCACTACTGATCAACTAGAACGAAACAACACAAAGGACAAGATCTTCATTGAGCTCCTCCTGAGCTTGGTTGCGTCATCTGCACGGACTCATCGGCACCTGCAAGCTGGTTTGGAAGTATCTGTGAGCCACGGGGACTCAGCAATCTCGCACCCTCGCGATCAAGACTATTTAAGCTTATGGGTAAGGTAAAAGGTATGAAGTGGAGCTGCAGCAAGCGACTAGCATATATGGTGGCTAACATACGCAAAAGAGAGCGAGAAGAGAAGGCAAAAGCACGGTCGAACAACTATGATCAAGAAGTGATCCTAGAACAACCTACGTCAAGCATTACTCCAACACCGTGTTCACTTCCCGAACTCCGCCGGAAAGAGACCATCACGGTAACACACGCGGTTGATGCATTTTAATTAAGGTCAACTTCAGGTTTTCTACAACCGGACGTTAACAAATTCCCATCTGCCCATAACCGCGGGCACGGCTTTCGAAAGTTCAAATCCTTGCAGGGGTGTCCCAACTTAGCCCATCACAAGCTCTCACGGTCAACGAAGGATATTCCTTCTAGCGGGAAGACCCGATCAGACTCGGAATCCCGGTTACAAGACATCCTCGACAATGGTAAAACAAGTCCAGCAAGACCACCCGATGCGCCGACATCCCGATAGGAGCTGCACATATCTCGTTCTCAGGGCAACACCGGATAAGCAATCCGTACAACTAAAACCAGCCCTCGAGTTTCCCCGAGGTGGTGCTGCAAGGGGCTCTAGTTTGGACCAACACTTAGACAAGCACTGGCCCGGGGGGTTTAAAATAAAGATGACCCTTGGGCTGGCCTAACCCAAGGGAAAAAAGGCTAGGTGGCAAATGGTAAAACCAATGTTGGGCCTTGCTGGAGGAGTTTTATTCAAAGCGAACTGTCAAGGGGTTCCCATTATAACCCAACCACATAAGGAACGCAAAATCCGGGAACATAACACCGATATGACGGAAACTAGGGCGGCAAGAGTGGAACAAAACACCAGGCATAAGGCCGAGCCTTCCACCCTTTACCAAGTATATAGATGCATTAATTAAATAAGAGATATTGTGATATCCCAACAAGTAAACATGTTCCAACAAGGAACAGCATCTCCATGTTCCAACAAGGAACAAACTTCAATCTTCACCTGCAACTAACAACGCTATACGAGGGGCTGAGCAAAGCGGTAACATAGCCAGACAACGGTTTGCTAGGGCAAGGTGGGTTAGAGGCTTGGTTCAACAATATGGGAGGCATGATAAGCAAGTGGTAGGTATCGCAGCATAGGCATAGCAAAAGAGCGAGCAACTAAGCAAGCAAAGATAGAAGTGATTTCGAGGGTATGGTCATCTTGCCTGAGATCCCGCAAGGAAGAAGAACGAGTCCATGAAGAAGACAAACAGACGAAGTTGAACGGATCCTCACAAACGCGACGTTATCGGAACTAACCCGAAGAAGCAACACCGGAAAGAAGCAAACAACATAGTAATAAACCATCACATAAACATGGCATGATGCACAACCAAGTATGATGCATGTCCGGTTTAAATATGCATGGCATGACAAAGTGCACAAACAAAACTACAAGTTAAGTGGAGCTCAATATGCAACGGGTTGCATATTGACGGAACACCACATCAATTATTTGGTTCTCTCTCGTTTAGGGACCCAACAATATTAAATGTTATTAAACATGGAAAGAGGTGAGGCATACCAAAACTACACCATCTAAACAATTTAAATGGGGCCGAATATAAAAAATAACGAATCCGGTAAATCCCCATATGCCTTAGTAATTTATTGCAACAACAATTTAAACATTTTAATTGTTGTGATCATGATGCGGATGACATGAACAAGTTTAAGAAATTTTTATTAAGATTTGATAAGAGCATTATGAAGCATTTGTCACCGTGGTGGAAAGGAAAGGGGTGCCACGGCAACGATAACGAAAACGGTGCCACGGCAGCGTTCCGATTCCGGTAACTCGATTGAGATACTGATGCAAAGGAGAAGTGTGCGGTTGCGTGCCGAAGATGGTGGGGCGCTCCCGGATACCGGGTGTCCCACGAGTTGGTGACAAGGAAAACGAGTGACAAATTGGACACAGTGCAAACATGAGCATCTCAAACATCGCAAGCATTCATACACGGACGTCGTCTCGAGGTTATACCTTCGAAGCGTGCAAACGGGACGGTTCGAGTTCGTCGAGGGAAGTAGAGGAAGTAGTTGTTCCGCGACGGTAGTCGTTCACGTTCATAGTGGAAGTAGTGGTTCACGCGACGGTAGTCGAACTTGACGTTCGCGGTACACGGGTCTTCGGCGACGGTCGTCGTACATGGTTCGGAGTGGTACTTGCATCTTCGGACTTGACGAATCCGAGGGCTTCGGGGTTCACCATTGAACTTGACGAAACCCACGGCGACGGAGAGGTACGAATCGGCGGTAGTCGTTCGGGCGGAGAGCGTCGTCGAACTTGGCGTTCTTCGAACTTGCTGGTCTCGTCGAAACGAAGGGGTACTTGGAGTGTCCGAGGTCTCCGGCCGTAGTGGTACTTGGCTAAAGGGATCTCTGGAGGCGGCCTTGCGTCCCTGGATTCGGTGACCTTGACAACGATAAAAAAAAGGCAGCGGGGCAGCAGCATGTAGATGACGTAGGTGACGGAGAGCTCGGCAAGAGGCGTCACATGCAGGAAGCGGAGCCGGCTGGTCGACGGGGCGAGGACGATGGCGATTGTTGCTGGGGCTCCTGTTGGACGCGGAGGACGACGGATGCGGGCGCTCGTGTGGCGCTAGGAGCGTGGCTCCAGCGATGTTGCTTGCTGGTGGCGACCAGAGACAGAGGCAGGGTCTCGGCGAGGTTGGCGAGGCCGAGGCGGCGAGGCACGGTGCCATGGCGAGGCAACGCCGTAGAAGAAGGCGCGACTGGTGGCGGAGGTCGCCGGGCGACGTGTGGACGAGACAAGGGGCGGTGGAGGAGTTCCTGCAGTAGGACGGCGATGCTGTCCCGTGGCTGGAGGACGACACGAGTGAGAGGAGGGATCGGGGGTGATGCGCGGCGCTAGGAGACGAGAGGGAGAGGGTCGACGGGAGGAGGTAAGGGATCAGGCACGAGTGAGAGGATCGAGGCCGCGAGGGAGAGAAGGGGATCGAGCACGGCCTTCTGGCACGGTGCGTGAGGGCGTGCGTGTGGCGGCGGCGTGGGAGGACGAGAGGGATCGAGAGAACGAGGGGAGTGGGAATCGGGTGAGGGAGCGCTAGGGTTCGGTGGCTAGGCTGCGGGAGGCCTTGGTGGGCCAGCGCGGGAGGCCCGGTTGGGTGGAGGATTGGGCCTAGAGAGGCCTGCTGGCTAAGCTCTCTCTCTCTCCCTTATTTTTTTAAACTATATAAACTTGAAGAAAGGCCGAGAGGGATTGAAGTGGAGTTTGGACATGAAGTAAATTTTCTCAGAGTCACAAAAATGAGCCTGATCCAAGAAAAATGGAAATGAACACATGGGTGAAGTTTGAAACGAACTCATTTGAATTTAATTCAAATGGTTTTGCATAGGAAGTAGGTGATAGGGAGGTCCAAAAATGTTGAGGTTTTTGGTGGAGCTCCGGAATAAGGTAAAAGAATTATCGACAAAGTTGAGAGTCGAAAACCGGAAGAAGGAAAGGTCAAGGATTTATCTAGCAAGTGGGTTGCGGATAATTCCAAATTAATGGAATACTTTATAATATCTCCCTAAAATATTGGGAGGATAATTTATATAGAGAAATCACCAGGTGAGTTCCCTTAATTTAAATAGATCAAAGATCTATGCAATTTATTTAGTTGAGTTGCAAAAGATTTATGAGAAGATGGCATGATGACATGATGCAATGCAAAAATAAAAGGGCAGGCACAAATGAAACACACGGCGAAACCCGGAACATATGGAAGTCTTCTCGAGCATCGGTCTCGGGGCGTCACAGATCCTTTGTGGCTTCTTGGGAGGAGCTGCATGGCCTTTTCGTTACACGCTTCACGGCACCGGTGCCTGTCGCCATCGCGGCCCTCCTCGACGGCTCGCAAGTGCCACCCTCGGACCGCCACACCAAGCAGTTCTTGCGCTAGATCGGCGCCGCCTCTGTGCAGCGGGGAGCCCCTCCAGGATGGGCAGCGCCCAAGGACGACCTCACCTTCGACTCAGGGGATCACCCCGCTACCATTGCTGGGTCAGTTGTGCTCCCAATGCTCTGCACGCCCACCATCTATAATGTCGCCATCACCAAGACTCTCATCGACGGTGGAGCAGGCCTCAACGTGCTCTCCGTGGAAGCTTTTGGCTTGCTTCACGTGCCGTACGGCCAGCTCTGCCCCACCAAGCCTTTCTCCGGAGTTGGCAGTGGGTCCACCAGCCCCTTGGGGCAAATACGCCTCCCGGCCACCTTCGGTACCTGGGACAACTACCGCACTGAGCTCATCGACTTCGACATCACCCGCATCGGTCTCCCGTACAACACCATCCTCGGGTACCCTACTTTGGCTCAGTTCATGTCAGCGACCCATCCGGCCTACAACCTCATGAAGATGCCGGGCAGCAGCGGCGTCCTCACCGTGGCCGAAGACACCAAGGAAGCTCTGGCGGCCCTCAAGCTCACCTTCAGGGCCGCAACGGTAGCGTGCACGGCCGGCAAAGCCACCCCAGGGGCTAAAGAGGCTGCGCCGGCGAAGAAGAAGTAGATGTTCACTCAAGACCGAGCCGAAACGAAGCAAGTGCCGGTCGAGGAAGGTGGACCCTCGGGAGCCACCTTCACCATAGGCTCCAACCTCGACCGGGATCAAGAGGAGGCATTGGTGAAGTTCTTGCGCGCGAACAAGGAGGTATTCGCCTGGGAACCCAAGCAGCTGGTAGGGGTCCCAAGGGGGGTAATCGAGCATCACTTAAGGGTGTGCCCCAATGTGCGCGCTGTGAAGCAGAAGGCGCGGTGACAGTCCACGAAGAAGCAGTCCTTCATCGTCCAGGAAACTCGCAAGCTGGAGGCAGCAGGTGTCATTCGCGAGGTCTGATACTCGGAGTGGCTGGCGAACCTTGTCGTCGTGCCAAAGAAAGGCGGGAAGGAACATATGTGTGTTGACTTCACCAACCTCAACAAGGCCTGTCCCCAAGACCAATTCTCGCTTCCGCGCATTGACCAGATCGTTGACTCCACCACCGAGTGCGACCTGCTGTGTTTCCTAGACGCGTTCTCGGGCTACCACCAGATCAAGATGGCAGTGGAGGATGTGGAGAAGACCGCCTTCTTGACCCCGTGCGGGGTGTACTGCTACACCTGCATGTCATTCGGACTATGCAACGCTGGGGCGACCTTCCAGCGGCTGATGCACATCGCCCTGGGTCAGTAGCTCGGGAGAAACGTTGAAGCCTATGTCGACGACATCGTGGTAAAATCTCGGAAGGCGAGAACCCTGATTCAAGACCTGGAGGAGACCTTTGCTAGCCTACGCCAGGTGGATTTGCGGCTCAACCCGGAGAAGTGCGTGTTCGGTGTCCCCTCCGGCAAGCTACTGGGTTTCCTCGTGTCTCACAGGGGGATTGAGGCTAACCCCGAGAAGGTCAAGGCAATAGAAGACATGAGCCCACCACAAACTCTCAAGGAAATGCAGAAGCTTGCAGGCTGCGTGACCTCGCTAGGGCGCTTCATCTCCAAGCTGGGGGAGTGTGCCCTGCCATTCTTCAAGATGATGAGGAAGAAGGGCCTGATCGAATGGACCCCAGAGGCAGATCTGGCATTTCAAGACCTCAAGAGATACCTAACCAGCCCACCGGTGATGGTGGCACCTCGCCCCCTCGAGCCTTTGGTGCTCTATCTGGCTGCTGCGCCTCACTCCACCAGCGGTGTTGGTGGTAGTTCGGGAGGAACACTGGGGCAAGAACCCGCAGTGCAATGCCGCGCCCTCGGCTGGAATTGTGCGGTCACAAGACGGCGCCGCTAAGGCCAAGACGATGCCCACAGACGATCACACCCCACAAGACGGCGTTCAAGGGCCGGTAGAGGCCCGGGAGGGTAACCAAGCTCCGGAGGTCACCCCACCTATGGAGGTGTCGCAACCTCCAGCAGTTGTGGACTCCATCGACGCTCCTGCCTTCGTCGAGCACCCGGTGTACTTCGTCAGCACGGTATTGCGGGACGCAAGGGTGCGGTACCCCATGCCCCAGAAGCTTCTGCTCGCGCTCCGGTGGCCTCACGCAAGCTGCGCCATTACTTCCAAGGCCACCCGATCTCGTCTCTGCTTACCCACTGGAGAGGGTGCTCTGGAGCCCTAATGCCACGGGAAGGGTCGCCGAGTGGAACATCGAACTTCAGGAATTTCATCTCGAGTTCAGCACAGCCAGGGTCATCAAGAGAGCTGCCCTAGCCGACTTCGTAGCCGAATGGACCGATGCCCCGGAACCTGAAGTTGGAGAGAGCATATCTCTCTCGCCAGGAAGTGAAGCACCAGATGGTTGGGTCATGTACTTTGAGGGCGCCTTCGCACGCCAAGGCGCGGGGGCTGGCGTTGTGCTCATCTCGCCCACCCAAGACAAGCTATACTACGCCGTGCAGCTCTGCTACCAGCGGGGTGAGAAGGTCTCCAACAACATTGCGGAATACGAGGGGTGGATCGCCGGCCTCAAGGCGGCGGCGGCCTTGGGGGTGAAGCGTCTCACCATCAAGGGCGACTCCCAGCTCCTCGTCAACTTCTCTAACAAGGTGTACGAACCAAGGGACGTGCATATGGAGGCCTACCTCGCGGAGGTGCGCAAGATGGAGAAGCAATTCTTAGGCCTAGAGCTACAACATGTGCCACGTGGCACCAACAAGGAGGCCGATGAGATCACCAAGAGGGCGTCAAGACGTCTACCCCAAGAACCTGGTGTTTTCGAAGAACGGCTCTTCAAGCCTTTGGCGACCCCCGCAGTCGCGGAGACTACATCACCTTGAGAGGAACTCCCCTAGCCACCAGCCTCGAGAACCCCCGCTTGCGGTCCGACCTCAGGAGCACGTCTACTCCTGGCGCTCGAGCCTTGGGAGGGATGCTAGACCGACGAATTCAAGGCGTACCTGATACGAGGGACACTGCCAGAGAAAGAGGAGGACGTGGAGCGCGTGGCCCGACATGCTACGACATACTGCATACAGGATGGTGAGTTATATAGAAAGTGACCAAATGATGTTTTCTTGCGATGCATCTCCAGGGAGCAGGGGAACGAGTTGCTAGCTGACATACATGGCGGGGACTGCGGGCACCACTCGTCGTCACGCACCCTTGTTGGCAAGGCATTGCGCGGCGGGTTCTACTGGCCCACGACACTCAACGACGCGACCGAGTTGGTGAGGTCCTGCCAGGCCTGCCAATTCCATGCCAAGCAAATCCACCAGCCTTCCCAGTGCCTCCAGACTATCCCACTTTCGTGGCCATTTGTGGTCTGGGGGCTGGATATCCTGGGCCCGTTCTGCGAGTGCCTGGGGGCTACCGCTACCTCTACGTCGCCATCGACAAGTTCACCAAATGGGCAGAGGTGGAAGTCGTCCGCACCATCCCAGCCGGGTCAGTAGTTAAGTTCATCAAGGGCCTCGTGAGCCAGTTCGAGGTCCCTAACCGCATCATCACCGACAACAGCTCGCAGTTCACTAGCAATCTCTTCAAGACCTATTGTCCTAACCTTGGAACGCAGATTTGCTACGCTTCGGTGGCACACCCCAGGAGCAATGGCCAAGCTGAGCGCGCCAACACCGAGGTCTTGAGAGGCCTCAAGACCCAGACCTTCAAGAAGAAGCTCGAAGCCTGTGTCAGGGGCTGGCACGACGAGATCCAGTCTGTGCTATGGTCCATCCGCACCACAGCCACCAAGCCAACAGGCGAGACCCCGTTCTTCCTCGTCTACGGAGCAGAGGCGGTTCTCCCTCACGAGGTCAAGCATCGCTCCGCGCGGGTCCTGGTGTTTGATGAGACATAGCAGGACGCCATGCGGGGGATGGACCTTGTGCAGGGGGGAACACCACCGTGAAGCCTCGCTCCGAGCGGCAAGATACCAGCAGGCGTTGCGACAGTACCACTGTCGCAGCGTCCGCTCCAGGACGCTCGAGGTGGGCAATCTCGTCCTGAGGCGGGTGCTCTCCAGGGAAGGGCTGCATAAGCTCTCACCCATGTGGGAGGGCCCGTTTAGGATTTCCCGTGTCTCCAGGCCTGGAGACACAGGACAGGATCCCCATCCAGAACGCTTGGAACATTCAGCACCTTCAGAAGTTCTACCCATGAAGCAAGGCCCAGTGCCTGTGAAGGTCTTCGCTCGTGACACTCTCACGTAATAATGAGTGAGGCTGTACATGCCCCGGAGTCTCCGGAGTGCCGCCCTCGGGCCTCGGGGGCTCCCTCCCACATCCTAGTGGCAGCACTTAGCTCCACGCTGGTGAGAAGACTAGACTAGGTGCCGGACGCGGCTGTTCATTTGCTTTCTATAGTTGGCTTGCCCCTTTTCCTTTAATGAAATTTGGAGTTCTGGCGTTTCTCGATGGTTTGGTTGAACCCCCTTCTTTCTGAATCTTCCCTTGATTCTTTGTTTTTCGCCAGGGAGGGCGGCAGTTGCCCGACGCTCTCCCTCGCACGCCTCGCAAGGGGGCTGGGCAGGTAGTATGCGCGTGCGCACTGGTCTCTGTGAGGCGTTCTCGTCTGAGCTTGTGATCGGCGCATCCCCTGTTAGTCCATGCCCCACGGGTACCTCGACACGGTGCGTTTGATCATAACCAGCCCATACCTGAGGCCTCGCGCAAGAAGGGTTAAGGATTTATTAACAAATTTTTGCAACTTCGCGATGTCGCTCGAATCAATAGCGGGGAAGCCCCACCAGGTGCCCAGAGACACGCGCCCTCATGAGGTCAAAGCTACGTCGGATGCATCGAGCTAAGTTACCCCTCTACATCCGTATAGGGCATAGATCTCACAACACAACCCGGAGGCAATAAACACACCACAAAAGCAACGTAAGCATCATGGTTCATTACACGCCCCGGCAGGGCTCCATACTCGTTTCTCACAATGCAGGAGGAAAGGGAAGGAGAGGACAAGCAAAAGAGGCTCCTGTGATGCGGCAGCTCATGAGGATCGGCCCCCGAATTCAGACGAAGCCCTCCTCGCGCTTCACCAGGGCGCGACGACGGGACGACCCGCCACTGTCCTTGAAGCGTGCCCGACGGCTGGTCATAGCCGCCACTACTGGAGCTCTCGCCGGAGGAGGAGCTGCCGTAGCTGGGCAAACCACGGCTGCCACCGAGGGCGAGTTCGTCCTCGTGCTCGTCACGGCCATCGCCAAGGCCAAGCGCCTCGCCATCATCGTCATCTTCAGGACAGCATCTGGCGCGGCGGCCGTCTTCCCTGAACACCCTCATGAAGAGGGTCGCTGCCCCATCGAACTTGAAGTGGAGGGTGCTGAGGGAGTCCTGGACTAAGGGGTCCTCGGGCGTCCGGCCTGTTAGCCATGGGCCGGACTGATGGGCTGTGAAGATACGAAGACCAAAGACTGCACCCATGTCTGGACGGGACTCTCCTTGGCATGGAAGGCGATCTTGGCGATCGAATAAGTAGATTACTTTCTTTGTAACCGACCTTGTGTAACCCTAGATCCTCTCGTTGTCTATATAAACCAGAGGACTTAGTCCGGAGGAGAGGGACAATCATTACCATAGTCATACAGGCTAGGCTTTTAGGGTTTAGCCATCTCGATCTCGTGGTAGATCAACTCTTGTAATACTCATATTCATCAAGATCAATCAAGCAGGAAGTAGGGTATTACCTCCATAGAGAGGGCCCGAACCTAGGTAAACATTGTGTCCCCTTCCTCCTGCTACCATCGACCTTAAACGCACAGTTAGGGACCCCCTACCCGAGATCTGCCGGTTTTGACACCGACATTGGTGCTTTCATTGAGAGTTCCACTGTGCTGTCCTCAAAAGGTTTGATGGCTTCTTCAATCATCCACAACAACGTTGTCCAAGGGGAGGTCTTCCTCCCCGGATAGATCTTTGTGTTTGTCGGCTTCGCACCGCGGGACAACTCGCTTGGCCATCTGGAGCAGATCGACAGCTACGCCCCTGGCCGCCAGGTCAGATTCGGGAGCTTGAACTATGTCGCGGATATCCGTGGAGACTTGATCTTTGACGGATTCAACACCGCGGAAATCGCTCCCCGTCACCTCGATGAACATGACTTAGATCTGTCATCGGGCCATACCCAGAAAATTGCACCTGTAACCGCTCTGGCCTTAGATCCGGAGCAGGTCACGCCATCCGAGGACAGGAAGCTTAACCCCGCCACGGAAGCCGCAGACTCCACGACGTTGGAACCGCACACAGACCTAACCTCTGGTAATGCCTGTGTCCCCGGAACCTCGGGCTCGTTTCCGGTTAAAAGTTCCGAACTATGTGCATCCGCACGTGTCGAGCATGATCGGTTATCGATCCCGATTTCAGTGCCGCAGACATCTTCCGGCACTCACCCTTGGGCGATGTGCTGAATTCATTAAAAAAATCTATCCTTAGGAGGGGAGTCGCAGCCGAACTATATCCGGTTCGAACTAGAAGCTGATGACAGGGAATTTCGCTCCCCACCCGCCACCCACTTTATGGCCACTTTCGAGGATTTAACCGACTCGCTTGATAACGGCTCCGAAGACATCGACGGTATGGACGATGATGCTGATGAGGAGCAAAACCCAAATCCACCATTTAATGGATGCTGGGCGGCCACTGCTTCATACGATGTATACATGGTGGACACACCCAAAACAACCAACGATGATGACAAAGAAAATCCAGTCGAGAATAAACCTCCTGAGACACAGCAAAAACGCCGGCGTCCTCGGCGCTGCTCTAAGTCACGTCATTCAAAAGACAGCAATGCTGGCACCGGAGAAAATAATACTCTGGACGACGCCGACAACAATGAGGACCTTGCTGAGGTAACATCTGAACATGAGGAGCAAGAAAACGGGCAAGCTAGCCTCGACGAACAGGCCAGGCCCAACGACTCGGAGGACGGTAGTTATCATCCGCTCTCTGAGGATGAGGAAAGCCTCGGCGACGAAAATTTCATCATGCCCGAGGAACCTCTCGAGCAGGAGCGCTTCAAGAACCAGCTAATAGCCACCGCAAGGAGCCTGAAAAAGAAGCAGCAACAACTTCAAGCTGACCAAGATCTGCTCGTCGACAGGTGGACTGATGTTCTGGCAGCCGAAGAATATGGCCTCAGTCACCCAGCCAAGAGTTACCCGAAGTGAAGGTTGCTACCTCAGTTTGATGAAGAGGCGCCGGAGCCCATACCTCCCTCGTGTGATGCGGCTGATCGACCACTATGCGGTCGGGACAATGCGGCGGACCGACCCACCACGTGGTCGAGATAGAGCGGCAACTCAGGCCGAATAGCAGCCTGCCCCACCGCCACGTAAAAATAGAGACAAAATGGTTCGGGGTCATACATACGACCTCCGGCAGACCCTCTATAGTAGAACATGACATATCCAATCGATTTACGGATCGCGAGGACATTCCTTGAAATGTAATGATGGCTACCTATTCGGACGTGACAAACCTAGTCGCGCCTGAGCCGACAACCGCAGACAGACTCCATCGGAGCTACGTCACGATGCGGCCAGGTATAGAGGCGCCGCACACCCTCTTTGCTTCACTGATGAAGTAATGGATCATGAATTCCCCGAAGGGTTCAAACCCGTGAATATTGAATCATACGACGGGACAACTAATCCCGCGGTATGGATCAAGGACTTTATCCTCCACATCCACATGGCACGCAGAGATGACCTCCATGCTATTAAATACCTCCCACTAAAGCTTAAAGGACTAGCTCGGCACTGGTTAAACATCCTGCCTGAAAATTCTATCAGCAGCTGGGAGGACTTGGAAGAAGCCTTCCTCGACAACTTCCAAGGTACATATGTCCGGCCACCAGATGCCGATGACTTAAGCCACATAGTTCAACAACCTGGAGAGTCAGCCAGGAAATTCTGGACTAGGTTCCTAACCAAAAAGAACCAGATCGTCAACTGGCCGGATGCCGAAGCCCTAGCGGCCTTTAAACATAGCATCCGCAATGAATGGCTCACCCGCCACCTCGGCCAAGAAAAGCCAAAATCTATGGCAGCCCTTACGGCACTCATGACCCGCTTTTGCACGGGAGAGAATAGTTGGCTGGCTCGTAGAAAAAACACAACCACCGAGGCAGGCCCCTCCGAGGTCAAAAACAGCAATGGCAAGCTCCGACGTAACAGACACAAACGCCGAAGCAATGGTGATAACACCGACGACACTACAGTCAACGCCGTATTCAGTGGCTCCAAGTCCAGCCAGCGGAAGAAACCATGCAAAAGAAACAATCAGGGACCATCCAACCTGGACCGCATACTCGATCGCCCGTGCCAGATACACGGCACCCCAGACAAACCAGCCAATCATACCAACTGAGATTGTTGGGTTTTCAAGCAGACCGACAAATTAAACGCCGAGAACAGGGAAAAGGGATCACAAAGCGAGGATGACAAGGAGGATCCCGGCAACCGAGCACAGGGGGCAGAAGAAGTTTCCCCCTCAAGTCAAAATAGTGAACATGATATATGCTAAACACATCCCCAAAATGGAGCGCAAGCGCGCACTAAGGGACGTCTACGTGATAGAGCCAGTCGCCCCAAAATTCAACCCATGGTCGTCATTCCTGATCACCTTTGATCGTCGGGATCATCCGACTAGTATCCATCATGGCGGCTCAGCCGCACTAGTCCTCGACCCTATCATTGACGGATTTCACCTAACACGCGTCCTTATGGACGGGGGTAGCAGCCTCAATCTGCTCTATCAGGACACAGTGCACAAAATGGGCATTAATCCATCATGGATCAAACCCACAAAGACTACCTTCAAAGGAGTCATACCAGGTGTAGAGGCCCGCTGTACGGGCTCAATCACGCTCGAGGTTGTCTTCGGATCTCCGGACAATTTCTGAAGCGAGGAGTTAATCTTCGACATAGCCCTCTTTCGCAGCGGCTATCACGCGCTGCTCGGACGGACCGCATTCACCTGATTTAACGCAGTGCCACACTATTCTTATCTCAAGCTCAAGATGCCCGGTCCACGTGGCGTCATAACAGTCAATGGAAATACGGAACGCTCCCTCCGTACAGAAGAGCACACAGCTGCCCTTAGCAGCAGAAGTACAAAGCGGCCTTCTCAAGCAGAACCTTAATTCGGCTGCCGAGCCCACGGACACCGTCAAGACGGTCTGAACTACCCTGCAGCAGGATAGCTCGGCTCGTCAGGAGCTAGACTAGCAATTCGGCCTCTGTCCCAGTCCTGGTCAAGTAGTGGCATTCGCACCACGCGTACATAACTATGCACTCAAAATTCCATAGGCATCGACGGAGGCATAGCTAGTTTGTGATCCACAGTACAGCTCAACCGACATCGGATACACACTTACTTTCACTTTTATTCATTTCCTTTTCAGGTTTCAATCCCGTAGGCCCCATCTGATGGCCTGATCACCAGTCCTCTTGAAGGATAAACACACCAAGACAGCGAGACACGCAGACGTATGGGGGATTTTCAAGGTGGTTTCGTTAACAATCACCCTACCTGTTTTTCAGGACCCACATGCAGCTCTCCCTTGGTTTTTCGCATGTCAAATAGCCTGTTGCTTATCGCACTACTTGTATCAATATGCCTCGACGTATTAATCAAAATACAACGAAAACAGTTCACGGCTGGAGCCTTAGGGCCCCAGCTTATCACTTTTGCACCCTTTCTGTTTTCTTTCCTTTTTTATCTTCTTCTCCACTATGGGTAACCCCATTAGGTAGCACCCGTACACTTTGGTACGTTTGATGTTTGCCAGGGGCTTCATAGCACCCCACACTATGGCAACAAAAGTCCGAACACTTTTTATAGTATAGTTCGGCACCCCGAATTTAGCACTATATGCATTGGCTTCGAATCATGTCTTTGGTCAATAGTTGGGTTGCCCGGCTCCTGTGCTTGCTACGTTATGTTCCCTTATATCGGCTAAGGTAGTAAAGGGAGAACTACTGCGATTGTGCCTTGGTTTATCCAAAGGAGCACCTCAGTAGAGAAAGCCGAAAACTGACTCTCATGATGCGGCGAGAGCCGGTCAGCTCTTCGGAGGTTGCAAATCATTGGAGATTTCTTCCGCATTACGCGAAGGATCGGTACTTCCCGATCAGACGCTTATAGCACTCGGATTCGGATACTAGGGGTTGTGCCCATGTTTTTATTGTCAAACTCCTATGGCTAAGTGAGGGCGTTCAAGCCGCATAGTCCGATTTCCTGGTTCGTTGCGCTAAACAACTTCTTCAAGGACCATATAATTGGATCAAGATTTTTTAGATTCCATCCCAAACACCTCCGTACTGCCTACGTGAGGGCAGAAGCCGACAACTGGCCAACCCTCAGATTTCATACAACACGGCTGCACGGGAGGTAAAATTTAAAACATAACAAACATTATATTATAAACCCACTTTGTTTTATCATACAAGGTAGAAGGAACTTGAATACATTTAGTCAAAGATAATCTCCTGCGAACACTGTGTTGCTACAATACGAGACCCCTCCAGTACGTCGCCAAAATACTGCTCGGGTGCATGGTGCTTCCTGCCCTCGGGCGGCCCCTCGGTCACAAGCTTGATGGCGTCCATCTTCACCCACCAGGCCTTGACGCGGGCAAAGGCCATACGCGCGCCCTCGATGCAGATGGACTGCTTGAAGGCGTCCAACCTAGGACAAGCATCCACCAGCCGCTTCACGAGGCCGAAGTAACTGCCGGGTATAGCTTTGGCTGGCCACAGACGGATTATTAAATCCTTCATGGCCAGTTCAGCCACCCTGTGCAGCTCGGCCAGCTGTTTTAGCTGATCACTGGAGGGCACCGGATCTTCTAGCGCAAGATATTGCAACAAGAACAGTTTCTCCGTGGAGCTCCCTTCTTCGGCTCGTAAGAACTCCACGGTGTCGGACACACTACGTGGCATATCAACAAAAGCCCGTGGAGAACTCCGAATTCGGGTTAGTAAAAGATACTTCATCTTCACATACTTGCTTTCCATACTAAATGCCTTACCCGCCGCGATCGTCCTGGCCTCCTGGATCTCTTGGAGGGCGCCCTGCGCCTCACTCCGGGCCGTCTCCGCACCCTGACGAGCCTTGGCGAGTTCGGTCTCTTGAGCTGACGCATCGCTCTCCAAGGTCTCGCACTTCCTCACCGCGTCCTGGAGCTCTTGTTGGACCTCGTTGACCCGGGCCTTGAGCTTCTTACGGGCGGCCTGCTCCTTGACAGCCTCCCCCTCGGCTTCGGCTAGGGCCTTTCTTAGGGCCTCGACCTCGGTCGTCGCTTCTATACATATCATGACACTTCAGACAATGCATATCATTTTACTTTTTTCGAATACATAACGGGTTATCACATACCTTATTTTTCTTGGAGCTGCCTCCTCACCTGGCCGAGCTCCTCTTCGGCCTGCTCGAGACTCTGCTTCAATTCGGTGACCTCGGCAGTATGCGAGGCTGCGGCCAACAGCGACGCCTGCATATTCATTTTAGACAAATTTTGTTAGTTTCCTGCAATAAAGGATTGATCCTCTGTTCGGCTTTTTCTTTCCGAACACCGGACAGTGTCTCAGGGGCTACTGTCTATATTGGGATTTTCTCTTTTTTGGTGTCGCTTACCTCAAAACCTGTCAGCAGGCTGCTGCAGGCTTCGGTTAGTCCGCTCTTGGCGGACTGAACCCTTTCAATTACCGTGCCCATAAGAACATGGTGCTCATCCACAATGGAAGCGCCTCATAGCGCTTCCAGCAGATTATCCGGTGCCCCTGGTTGGACAGGGGTCACCGACAAAATAGGAATACCCCCCTTCTTTCAAAGGAGGTTGCGCGCCGGATTCTGGAGCTATATCGGTCTCTGGAATCGAATCCGGCTGAGGGCCGAACTGAATACGGCCCTCACCCCCAGTCTCCAGGGGGATTGGCTCCCCCTGATGTCCGACTATGGAGCCCTCGCCTTCTGGCGCCTCCTGAGCCTCCCCCGGCCTGGGAAAGTCCTTCGGGACAGCACCTCTATGTCGCCCTTGGCCTTGGGCAAGTAAGCGGTCGGCGGTGGCTCGCTAGCCATCACCCTTGAATCCAACGAACCTCGTGACGAGGATCGCTGGGAGCTGTGGTGGGCAGGACTGCAACATCATAACTAATCATGTCAATACAACAAAGATGAGAGGCTAGATTTATGGGTATGTATGAGTCTTAGCACTTACGATGCAGCCCGAGGCTTAGTGCGGGGGCATCGCTTTGGACTGCTGTCGACGTCCCATGCGGAGCTGCCCACGAGTGGGCCTTTCCCCTTCTTGGGCGCCTCCGCCTCCAGAATTGTGGAGGCCGCCCTCTTCTTCCTCCCCCCATCAGGGGGAGAATCGCTCTCCTCCTCATCATCATCATCGTCATCTTCGGAGGTGGAGGAGCAGGTCTTGTCTTCAGACGTCGCGTCCGAAGCGCCCTTGCGGCGGGGGCCACTCCGGACCCCCTTGGCCCTCCCTTGGGCCTTCTTCTCCGGCGCCTTATAGGGCGCCGACACCAGCATCTTCGCTAAACACGGGATGGCTGGTTCTTCAGGCAGCAGAGCCAGACACTGGATCTGCTTCGCCCTCTCCATCCATTCCTGAAGAAGCAATGATAATAAAAACTCGGATATCATCCTTGAAACAAGCAAGTAGGGGATGCATTAAAAATAACATACCTCATTGGCGAGGTGATTAATGTCGTGCCTGTGGTTCGAGTCTGTGGCCGGTGGTGTCTCGTTGCCCTTGAAGAGCAACTTCCAGGCGTCTTCGTGAGTGGTTTCGAAGAGCCTCTTCAGGGTATGGTGCTTCTTCGAATTGAACTCCCATAGAGGGTGGCTTCGACTTTGGAACGGGAGAATCCGGCAAACTAGCATCACCTGGATTATATCGACAAGCTTGATATCTTTGTCCAGCATGCTTTGAACGCGCGTCTGCAGCTCTATCAGCTCATTTGGCGAACACCAGTTCGGGCTCTTCTCAACCCAGGAGGTGAGTCGCATGGGAGCGCCGAAGTTGAATTCGGCAGCCGCGGCTCAAGTGGCGCCGCGGGGTTCTGTGATGTAGAACCACTATTTCTACCATTCCTTAATAGTCTCTATGGAAGTGCCTTTTGGCCAGGAGACATTGGTCAGCTTGCTCACCATGGCACCTCCGCACTCCGCGTGCTGGCCATCCACCAACTTTGGCTTCACGTTGATGACCTTGAGTCATAGCCCGAAGTGGGCATGGATGCGGAGGAAGGCCTCACACACGATGACGAACACCGAGATGTTGAGGAAGGAATTCGGGGACAGATCATGGAAGTCTAGCCCGTAATAGAACATCAGCCCGCGGACGAAAGGGTGGAGTGGAAACCCTAGCCCGCAGAGGAAATGGGGGATGAATACCACCCTCTCATTGGGCTTTGGTGTGGGGACGACTTGCCCCTGGGCTAGAAGACGGTGGGCGATTTCCTTCGCCAAGTACCCAGCCGCCCGAAGCTCAGTAATGTCCTTCTCCTTGACGGAGGAGACCATCCACCTGCCTTGACCTTCGGATCCAGACATGGTTGAGTGCTTGCTCGAGTGGGAAAAAGATGAGAACTTGGGTGCTAGAGCTCAATAGTGGAGGGGCAGAGGAAGATAGAAGGCGTGGGAGAAGAAAGGGGAATCCTTATCCCCTTATAAAGGCAGTGAATATTGAACGCATCCCAACTCGCCCCGAAACTCGCCAATTCCGAAGGGCTGTGTGAATGGCACGGTTGGGTTACCCACACCCGTATTGATGAGAATCCCGCAATAAGGGGACACGATCTCTGCTTTAACAAGACGTGCCGATGGCAACCACGTCTCGAAACATGGAGCAGCAGACGAAAAACGGTTTGAAATTATGACCGGGTGGACGTGATGTCATGTTGCAAAAAGTTGTCAACGGATTGGACTCATGGATTATTATATTCTCCGCGGTTGTGTGTGGTGTGTGTGTGTGTTACAGGTCTGGACACGACCATTATGTACGAACACCATCTTAGAGTTCGGAAGGAGGAACCCACCTTGCAATGCCGAAGATAGATCTAGGCGTCGGATACCTTGTCATTGAAGCCAGGTTCAGGGGCTACTGAGGGAGTCCTGGACTAAGGGGTCCTCGGGCGTCCGACCTGTTAGCCATGGGCCGGACTGATGGGATGTGAAGATACGAAGACCGAAGTCTGCACCCGTGTCCGGACGGGACTCTCCTTGGCGTGGAAGGCGAGCTTGGCGATCGAATAAATAGATTTATTTCTTTGTAACCGACCTTGTGTAACCCTAGATCCTCCCGGTGTCTATATAAATCGGAGGACTTAGTCCGGAGGAGAGGGACAATCATTATCGTAGTCATACAGGCTAGGCTTTTAGGGTTTAGCCATCTCGATCTCGTGGTAGATCAACTCTTGTAATACTCATATTCATCAAGATCAATGAAGCAGGAAGTAGGGTATTACCTCCATAGAGAGGGCCCAAACCTGGGTAAACATCGTGTCCCCTGCCTCCTATTACCATCGACCTTAGACGCACAGTTCGGGACCCCCTACCCAAGATCCGCCAGTTTTGACACCGACAGGTGCACCGCCTGCCCAGGCCACGCGCGCGGGCGAACGTCTGCCAGCCGCGGGCCAGGTCTACGTCACCCGCAGCAGAGATCTCCACCGCGACCCATGAAGCCTTACTGTTGCAGCCATCGCCCTGCAGCCAGAGGCCGCTGGGACCTGGGGCCGCTGGGACCTGGGGCCGACAGTTCGCCAGCGAAGGAGCATGGAAGTTGAAGCCAAGTGCCGACCGGGTTCTCCGACCACACGACAAACTCCGGTAGCACCTCCGTTGAGTGGAAGCGCGGCCGGGAAGGCCGAGCGACCATGGCGCGCCTCCCCTCATTGATGGGTCTGCTCCGAGGGAGCTCGCCCACGCCCACGAGGGACCCAGAGGGGGTTGCGGAATGCTTGTGCGGGCGACCGCGCCCCCTCTTAGGCGGTGGCGAGCTAGGCCCCTCCTGGCGAGCTTTCCCCTTCTCGGCGGCCGAGAACCTCTTCACTGGTGCCATGGGTGTCGCGGCAAAGAAGAAGCGGGTGGAATGGAGGAAGAGATGAGAAACGGAGGCCCTGCTCCTCCCCTCATTTATAGCCAAGGGGAGGCCAATCACCAGCCTCCACGATCTAAGGTGACGATGACCTTTTTCTGCATGCAACATGGACTCGTCAAGTCGGGCAGTTGCCGAGGCGGCGTGGGGAAGCGAAGACGCCCACGTCATGTCAATCGCCATGCGTCAATCAAGGCCACAGGCTTTTGGGGCCCTCAGCGCTCTGCACTTGACCCTTGGCTACGCCTCGAAGCCAAGTCTGAGCGCGCCTTGGGCCCCGGGGCTACTGTCGGCGTTCTGGGAACGAGGGTCCCCAGACTTGCCTGCCTGCGGCCCACGGCGTGGCTCCAGTAACGGCCTATTACGACACATCTTCATCAGCAAACACTCAAGACCCTCGCGAGGGGCCAAGCCTCGCGAGGCAGATGACACAAGACCTCCTTAGGGGCACCCGCAATAGGCTGGCTCACGAGGAGCGGAGAGATCAAGGCGAGGGGCACCTCGCGAGGTTCCCGTGACGTGAGCCGTGACGACCAAGGCCAGGCGGGCGCCAGCGGGTGCAGAGTACCAATTGCCTCTTTGGTGCTAAAGAGGCAGGTGCAGGCGAGGAGTCCCGAGGCATCAAACAAAGGTTTCCATATCGGTGCAACGAGACCAAGAACAACAGGACGGCAGAATAGAGGTCATTGCAGAGCCCACGACGGCGTCACCACCAGAGCCTTTGGCAGGCGAAGACCACCTTTTGTGAGGATAACTTGTACTAGTTGCCCCCCTTCAAATTGGCCGTTGTGGGATCCCTTCCCACCTAATATTTGGGAAGAGGACCCGGGCCTCTATAAATAGGACTAGCCACCACCATAGGGGGAGGGATCCCATCTCATCTGATCTTGGAGGGATCATTCAGATCATCCCCAACCACACAAGCTCATCGAGCTCGAGAACGCCTCCCCTCAGGAGGTTGTTCTTCCCTTGTACTTGTTCATCCCTAGCCTACAAGGCAATCCACCACACCAAACTGGAGTAGAGTATTACACCACATCGGTGGCCCGAACCAGTATAAATTCTTGTGTCCCTTGTTCCGTCGGTTCAGCGAGCTAGGCTTTGAGATCGTGGTGAGAGTGTGAGCTAGGGGGAGAGAGATCTTCGTGCGCACCCCAAAGTTCGAACCTCAAGGGTTTTGCCACAACCCATAATCTGACAGTCACATTGCTTGCAAGGCTTATCATGATGTGCATTACCGAGAGGGACCAGAGATACCTCTTCGACACCCGGAGTGACAAATCCTAATCTCGATCTATGCCAACCCAACAAATACCTTCGGAGACACCTGTAGAACATCTTTATAATCACCCAGTTACGTTGACATTTGATAGCACACAAGGTGTTCCTCCGGTATGCGGGAGTTGAATAATATCATAGTCAAAGGAATATGTATAAGTCATGAAGAAAGCAATAGCAATAAAACTTAACGATCATTATGCTAAGCTAACGGATGGGTCTTGTCCATCACATCATTCTCCTAATGATGTGATCCCGTTCATCAAATGACAACACATGTCTATGGTCAGGAAACTTAACCATCTTTAATTAACGAGCTAGTCAAGTAGAGGCATACTAGGGACACTTTGTTTTGTCTATGTATGCACACATGTATCAAGTTTCCGGTTAATACGATTCTAACATGAATAATGAACATTTATAATGATATAAGGAAATATAAATAACAACTTTATTATTGCCTCTAGGGCATATTTCCTTGAGTCTCCCACTTGCACTAGAGTCAATAATCTAGATTACATTGTAATGATTCTAACACCCATGGAGTCTTGGTGCTAACCATGTTTTTCCCGTGGAAGAGGCTTAGTCAACGGGTCTGCAACAATCAGATCCGCATGTATTTTGCAAATATCTATGTCTCCCTCCTTGACTTGATCGCGGATGGAGTTGAAGCGTCTCTTGATGTGTTTGGTTCTCTTGTGAAATTTGGATTCCTTCGCTAAGGCAATTGCTCCAGTATTGTCACAAAAGATTTTCATTGGACCCGATGCACTAGGTATTACACCTAGATCGGATATGAACTCCTTCATCGAGACTCCTTCATTTGCTGCTTCCGAAGCAGCTATGTATTCCGCTTCACACGTAGATCCGGCCATGACGCTCTGCTTGGAACTGCACCAACTGACAACACCACCATTCAATATAAATGCATATCCGATTTGCGACTTAGAGTCATCTGGATCAGTGTCAAAGCTAGCATCGACGTAACCATTTACGACAAGCTCTTTGTCACCTCCATAAACTAGAAACATATCCTTAGTCCTTTTCAGGTATTTTAGGATGTTCTTGACCGATGTCCAGTGATCCACTCCTGGATTACTTTGGTACCTCCCTGCTAAACTTATAGCAAGGCACACATCAGGTCTGGTACGCAGCATTTCATACATGATAGAACCTATGGCTGAGGCATAGGGAATGACTTTCATTTTCTCTCTATCTTCTGCAGTGGTCGGGCATTGAGTGTTACTCAACTTCACACCTTGTAACACAGGCGAGAACCCCTTTTTTAACTGATTCATTTTGAACTTCTTCAAAACTTTATCAAGGTATGTGCTTTGTGAAAGTCCAATTAAGCATCTTGATCTATCTCTATAGGTCTTGATGCCCAATATATAATCAGCTTCACCAAGATCTTTCATTGAAAAATTCTTATTCAAGTATCATTTTATGGTACCCAAAAATTCTATATCATTTCCAATCAACAATATGTCATCCACATATAATATTAGAAATGCTATAGAGCTCCCACTCACTTTCTTGTAAATACAAGCTTCTCCAAAAGTCTGTATAAAACCATATGCTTTGATCACACTATCAAATTATTCCAACTCCGAGAGGCTTGCACCTGTCCATAAATGGATCGTTGGAGCTTGCACACTTTGTTAGCATCGACAAAACCTTCTGGTTGCATCATATACAACTCTTCTTTAAGAAATCTATTAAGGAATGCAGTTTTGACATCCATTTGCCAAATTTCATAATCATAAAATGCGGCAATTTCTAACATGATTCGGACAGACTTAAGCATCGCTATGGGTGAGAAGGTCTCATCATAATCAACTCCTTGAACTTGTCAAAAACCTTTCACAACAAGTCAAGCTTTGTAGACAGTAACATTAACATCAGCGTTAGTCGTCTTATTGAAGATCCATTTATTTTCTATGGCTTGCCGATCATCGGGCAAGTCAACCAAAGTCCATACTTTGTTCTCATACATGGATCCCATCTCAGATTTCATGGCCTCAAGCCATTTCATGGAATCTGGGCTCATCATCGCTTCCTCATAGTTCATAGGTTTGTCATGGTCTAGCAACATGACTTCCAGAACAGGATTACCATACCACTCTGGTGCGGAACGTACTCTGGTTGACCTACGAGGTTTGGTAGTAACTTGATCTGAAGTTTCATGATCATCATTATTAGCTTCCTCACTAATTGGTGTAGGCATCACTAGAACTGATTTCTGTGATGAACTACTTTCCAATTCGAGAGAAGGTACAACTAGCTCATCAAGTTCTACTTTCCTCCCACTCATTTCTTTCGAGAGAAACTCCTTCTCTAGAAAGGATCCATTCTTAGCAACAAATGTCTTGCCTTCGGATCTGTGATAGAAGGTGTACCCAACAGTTTCTTTTGGGTATCCTATGAAGACACACTTCTCCGACTTAGGTTCGAGCTTATTAGGCTAAAGCTTTTTCACATAAGCATCACAACCCCAAACTTTAAGAAACAACAACTTAGGTTTCTTGCTAAACCACAGTTCATACTGTGTCGTCTCAACGGATTTAGATGGTGCCCTATTTAACGTGAATGCGGCTATCTCTAATGCATAACCCCAAAACGATAGTGGTAAATCGGTAAGAGACATCATAGATCGCACCATATCTAATAAAGTACAGTTACGACGTTTGGACACACCATTACATTGTGGTGTTCCAGGTGGCATGAGTTGCAAAACTATTCCACATTGTTTTAAATGAAGACCAAACTCGTAACTCAAATATTCGCCTCCGCGATCAGATTGTAGAAACTTTATTTTCTTGTTATGATGATTTTCCACTTCACCCTGAAATTCTTTGAACTTCTCAAATGTTTCAGACTTATGTTTCATTAAGTACACATACCCATATCTGCTCAAATCATCTATGAAGGTTAGAAAATAACAATACTTGCCGCGAGGCTCAACACTCATCGGACCGCATACATCAGTATGTATTATTTCCAATAAGTCAGTGGCTCGCTCCATTGTTCCCGAGAATGGAGTCTTAGTCATCTTGCCCATGAGGCATGGTTTGTGATGTCTACTACGCAACTTTATTCTTGTAGACACGTGTTGGGCCTCCAAGCACAGAGTTTTGTAGGACAGTAGTAATTTTCCCTCAAGTGGGTGACCTAAGGTGTATCAATCCGTGGGATGTGTAGGATAAAGACGGACTCTCTCAAACAACCCTGCAACCAAATAATAAAAAGTCTCTTCTATCCCCAACACACCAAATACAATGGTAATTTGTATAGGTGGACAAGTTCGGCGAACAGATTGTGATAAAAGTGTAATATTGATGGTAGAAATATATTTTTATAATCTGAATAAATAAAAACAGAAACGTAGCAAATAGGAAACGGGCACAAAAACGGTATTGCAATGCTTGAAAATGAGGCCTAGGGTCCGTACTTTCGTGTAACACCCCAGATGTAACTTTTCCAATTTGTACTCCAACTCTTGCCGTTTTCGGCGTTAAGTTATATTTATTCCTCGGGTTCGGGTTTTTGTCTCCGTGTGTTGTTATCGTTGTCATGCATCTCATACCATGTCATCATGTGCATTGCATTTGCATACGTGTTCATCTCATGCATTCGAGCTTTTTCCCCGTTGTCCGTTTTGCATTCCGGCGCTTCGTTCTCCTCCAGTGGTCATTTCTAGCTTTCTTTCGTGTGTGCGGATTAAACATTTCCGGACTGGACCGAGACTTGCCAAGCGGCCTTGGTTTACTACCGGTAGACCGCCTGTCAAGTTTCGTATCAATTGGACTTCGTTTGATACTCCAACGGTTAACCGAGGGACCGGAAAGGCCTCGTGTGTGTTGCAGCCCAACACCCCTCCATTTTGGCCCAAAACCCAGCAAACTCTGCTCCATGTCCTAGAGCGTTCGATCACGATCGCGTGGCCGAAAACCGCACCTCATTTGGACTCTCCTAGCTCCACTTATGCCTATATATACACCCCCCCCCTCGAAAATTCCGGGTCAAACACTCCTAAAACCCTAGATCCATCTCTCCCGCCGCCGCCGGACGAAATTGCGCGAGACGGACATGTCCGCATAGCCCGCCGCCGCCACGTGTCACGTCGTGACTCGCCCCACCGCCCTGGTCCACATCGCCGTCGCCGGGCCCGAAGGCCCGTAGCCGGCCCCCGACGCCGCCTCCGCGGGCCAGAGGAGCCCGCGCCTCCCGGCCATCTCCGCCGCCATCTTCCTCGGCTCAGGCGGCCGGAGCAGCCGCCGCCACCGCACCGGATCCCGCCGCCATCTCCGCCGCCCGGCCCGGCTGCTCCACGCCGACCTCGCCGCCGCTCCCCTCCGTCCGCGGTGCCGCCTCCTCCGCCGAGCCGGACCACCGCCCCGGCCTCTCCCTCCTCGTCTCCTACTCCGGCCACGACGAACTCCGGCGAGAGCTCCAAGCCCGATCAACCTCGGGATCCGCGCCGCCGATCTAGATCTCGGTTGACTTTTCCTCTGAAAACCCTAATTTTTATGCCTACTTTCACCGTCCGTATCTCCGTATCTGTAGCTCCGATTTGGACATATAATATATCAAAATGTTCGCCTCGACGAGTACATCATTTCATTCCATTGCATCATTTTCATTTGAGTTCATCTTGATGCCCGAAATGCTGTTAGAAGGAGGCTTCGTGAGTTAATTGTCAGATCTGCTAGTTCATCTTAGGCTTTTGTCATTTTTGCCATGATTATTGTGTGCATGTTATGCCTGTGAGTCCTTCATATGTTTTGTTAAGCATTTTGTCTTATTTCCAGAGGTGCAACCCATGCATTTTTAGGATGTGTGTGGTGACTTGTACAAGCTTGCAAAGTGAGGCACCCGGGAAATCTGTTTTCAGAGAGTAGTTTTCACTAAGTCTGGGATTATTTAGTTCATGATGCCATATGGTCAGCTTGTTTCCTAGTGATCCGTGCCTCTTTTGAGGATGATCAGTAAAGGAGTTTTTTTAATCATGTTCTGCTCTATCCATCCATGTCTTTGTTTATAGTTATGGAGCACCCTAGCTTGAGTCAATCGAGCTCTACTTTTGCTTCATGGTGAATCTGGGCAGATCGTCAACTCGTTTGCGATTTTGCGGATGTTATTGTAGTTGATCTGTGTATGCTATGCCTTTGTTCTTGCCATGTCTAGCTAGCATTTTGTGCCTTCTTTATGGATGTATGCTTGTCTTGCCATGACTTGCACCGTAGTGAGTGCATCGAGCTCGTTTACATGCCTTCGTGAGTTATATTTCAGCATGTCTCAGTTTTCACTAAGTCTGAAAACTGATTGTGTTTTAGCTATGTTCGTGTGCCCGTTAGTATATTTTGTGGTCCCTTTTGGCCCCAGGTCACTTTGGGACTTTTGTTAAGCTTGTTGAGTATCTCCATGCCATATTCTTACTTGTCTTAATCAGGTCATGTATCATGTTGTTTTGCTGCTCCGAAGAGGGCTTCGTGATCTGAAATTTCAGACAAGTGTTAATTTCACTAAGTCTGGAATCTGTTTTGCATTTGCGTTTTTGCCATGCTTGTTTAAACCTCATAATGGATGAATTGGCCGTGGCTCAGTGCTAGTCTTTTGTTAAGAATCTTGTGTGCATCCCTGCCATGTATTTTGTTGTCATGTTTGGTGGCTGTAGCATGTTCATCTCATTGCATTTAGATGCCTACTTGCTGTAAATCGCAGACCGGTGTCATTCTTAAAACGCTTGCCATTTCTAAACCGTAACTCCGATTCCGGCGTTCTTTATATCATTTTCAAGCGATTTCATCTCATCTTTCCAGTGGCACCCTTGGAATTCCAAGTTGAGGCCAGGTTCATGCATTTCCTGTCATATCTTGCATTTTGCATCCTGCATCGCATCTCGCATAGCATATCATCATGTCATCTTATTGCTTGGTCTTGCACGTGGTTGATTGTATCCTTGTTGCCTGTTTGTCTTGTTTGGGTAGAGCCGGGAGACGAGTTCGCTACCGTGGAGCCCGTTGAGTTTTCTTGTGAGGATCCAGTCAACTCTGACAACTGTGCAGGCAAGATGATCATACCCTCGAAATCACTACTATCTTTGCTATGCTAGTTTGCTCGTTCTTGCTATGCCAATGCTACGATGCCTACCTTTTGCTTGTCAGCCTCCCAATTGCCATGTCAACCTCTAACCCACCTTGTCCTAGCAAACCGTTGATTGGCTATATTACCGCTTTGCTCAGCCCCTCTTATAGCGTTGCTAGTTGCAGGTGAAGATTGGAGGCCGTTCCTTGTTGGAACATCTTTTATTTACTTGTTGGGATATCATTATATTGCTATGTTATCTTAATGCATCTATATACTTGGTAAAGGGTGGAAGGCTCGGCCTCTCGCCTAGTGTTTTGTTCCACTCTTGCCGCCCTAGTTTCCGTCATATCGGTGTTATGTTCCCGGATTTTGCGTTCCTTACGCGGTTGGGTTATAATGGGAACCCCTTGATAGTTCGCCTTGATTAAAGCTTTTCCAGCAATGCCCAACATTGGTTTTACCATTCGCCACCTAGCCCTTTTCTTTCCCTTGGGTTCTGCAGACTCAAGGGTCATCTTATTTTACCCCCCCCCCCCGGGCCAGTGCTCCTCTGAGTGTTGGTCCAACCGAGCGATGTCCGGGGCTACCAGGGGCAACTCTGGGCTGGCCTACCCGTCGTCTTGCTCATCTGAGTGTGCCCTGAGAAAGAGATATGTGCAGCTCCTATCGGGATTTGTCGGCACATTCGGGCGGTGTTGCTGGTCTTGTTTTAACCTGTCGAAGTGTCTTGAGTTACCGAGATACCGAGTCTGATCGGAACGTCTTGGGAGGAGGTCTATTCCTTCGTTGACCGTGAGAGCTTGTTATGGGCTAAGTTGGGACTCCCTTGCAGGGATTGAACTTTCGAAAGCCGTGCCCGCGGTTATGGGCAGATGGGAATTTGTTAATGTCCGGTTGTAGATAACTTAAACCTTAATTAATTAAAATGAATCAACCGAGTGAGTTACCGTGATGGCCTCTTCTCGGCGGAGTCCGGGAAGTGGACACGGTGTTGGAGTTATGTTTGCGCAGGTTGTTCCTCTAGATTCTCGCTCGCGCTTTGTCTCCTCTTCTCGCTCTCATTTGCGAATAAGATAGCCACCATATATGCTAGTCGCTTGCTGCAGCTCCACACATAATTGCCTCACCCTTCCTATAAGCTTAAATAGTTTTGATCATGAGGGTGCGAGATTGCTGAGTCCCTGTGGCTCACAGATACTATAACTCCAGATGCAGGTCCAGGTGATTCCGCTCCAGGTGACGATTACGAGCTCAAGTGGGAGTTCGATGAGGACTCTCAGCGTTACTACGTGTCTTTTCCTGATGATCAGTAGTGGTGCCTAGTTGGGGTTTGATTCAGGGCCTTGTCGCATGTTGGGTTTTCTTCTATTTTGGCGCCGTAGTCGGGCCATGGGTGTTTGTATGATGGATGTTATTTATGTACTCTGATGTGACGTGGCGAGTGTAAGCCAACTATGTATCTCCCCCTTTTAATTATGTTACATGGGATGTTGTGATGATTTCCTAACTTGCGACATTGCTTTCAATGCGGTTATGTCTCTAAGTCGTGCCTCGACACGTGGGATCTATAGCCGCATCGAGGGCGTTACAAGTTGGTAATCAGAGCCTTCCCCGACCTTAGGAGCCCCATTGCTTGATCGTTTTAGCAGCCGAGTTGTGTCTAGAAAAAAATGTTTTGAGTCTTTAGGAATTATATATCGGAGAGCTTAGGAATTCTTTTTACTTCCCAGTCTCCTCATCGCTCTGGTAAGGCATCCTGACGTAGAGTTTTGACTCTTCTCTTCTCAAATTTCACTAAAAAAAATTTTAGGATCACGCGAGTATCTTGGAATTGTTCCGATGGCTTATGATGAGAACATTGTCTTGGTGCCTCCTGTCAGGGGTTGAGTGGAAGTGTCCCGGGGAGTTGAGCTCTGAGGTGTTGTCATCATAATTTTATCGTTGCAATTCTGGAATACTTGAGATATGTTCGCCGACATTGAAAATCTCTTTTATGCAGTTTGTTGGTGAGATAACCTCGACGCCACCCAGTACTGGGGCGGGAGTTCGGGAGTATCGCCATAACTTGTATAACGGATGCTTTTCGAAGGTTGAGGTAGATGGTTTCCGAAGTTTTCTTGGTTATGTGTTGAAGGATGGATACAGCTGGATGTAGGATTTGCTAGTTTGGGTGAGATATTATGCTTCCCCTGTATCCCCAACACCTGATTGCATAACCGGAAAGGTTCGGGAGTTTCATAGGTGGGAATTCTAGTAGCTCTAGTTCTTCTTCCACGGATATTGGTTTGAGATTGGGATTTCTTACCGATTATTCGTTCTTGATCCGTACCTTGTTGATTTATTTCTCTACCTTAATTCTACATGGATTCTCAATTTATGGATATGTGACCATTTGAAGAGGAATGCATTCGTTCATTTTGTTCGGATGTGAAGACTATATGTTGCAATTTTCATTCCGTTGGATTCAGCTTCAATATTTACCTATCAATGTGCTAATGGTGGTCAACCTCTTCAGGATGGCTCCCGCTAAGAGCACCAGTCAGAATCAGAATCAAGATCCGCCACCACCTCCACCTCCTCCAGAGGCATGGCAAGCTGTGATGGTCGCAACCAATGCAAACACTCAGCTGATCATGCAAATTCTCCAAGAGCGCAATCAAGGCAGTCAAGGGAATCAAGGCAGCAATCAGAGTCACTTTGCTACACTCAACCAGTTCCTTGCTAACGGGCCAAAGACTTTCAGTAATTGTGTTGAGGCAACCGATGCTGACGATTGGCTTGTGGATCTGTGTAAGCATTTCGAGTGCAGTAACGTCAGGCCTGAGGACTTTGTCAAGTTCGCTTCCTTCCAACTCAAAGATCAGGCAGTAGAATGGTTCCAGCAGTACAAGGATTCCAGAGGTGGACGTGTTATCACTTGGGATGATTTCCATCGAGATTTCCGAGCTCATCATATTCCGCAGAGCGTGGTTGAAAGCAAGCGTGAGGAATTCCGCAATCTGAAGCAAGGCTCTTTGTCTGTCTATGACTACAACAAGTTGTTCCAGAAGCTTGCCCGCTTTGCCAAGCAGGACGTGCCTGATGAGAAGAGCATGATATACCAGTTCAGGGGTGGTCTCAAAGAAGATATTCAGCTCGCTCTTGTTCTCTTTGAGCCCTTGAGGTACGATGAGTTCTACAACATGGCACTGAAGCAAGAGGCTGCTCAATTGAGGTGTGATGCTTCCAGGAAGCGAGTCAGAGATGTTACTCCTTCTTCCTCTACTCAAGTGGCCAAGCAGCAGAAGTTTTGGCTTCCTCCTCCTCCGTTCCGTCAGCCGTTTCAGCAGAAGAGCAAAGGTGGCAGTGGTTCTTCCCACCCACCCAACCCTGGCTTTCAGAACAAGACTTCGTCTCAAGCTCCAAGATCGAGTGCTCCGTATCACCGTCCGCTTTCAGAGGTCACGTGCAACAAGTGCCAACAGAAGGGTCACTATGCCAACAAGTGTTTCAACCAGAGGCGTCTTCCTCCTCCTCCTCCTGTCAGATCGGCAAGTACAGCTATGGTCAAGCATAACCCCAAGCATGCCAAGGTCAATTTGATGAATGCAGCTGAGGCAGAGGACTCATCAGATGTGATCATGGGTAACCTTCCTGTTAACGATGTTCCTGCAAAATTTCTTTTTGACATTGGTGCATCGCATTGCTTCATCTCAAAGCCTTTTGCATCTAAGCATGAGTTGACTTCCCAAGTTATGCATAAACCGTTAGCAGTCGTCTCTCCGGGTAAATGTTTGCTTGCTAATCACGAGGTTCCGGATATTTCTATCTTGATGGGTGATTTCAAGTTTCTGGCTTCTCCAATGGTTCTTGGTAACTCGGATATTGATCTTATTCTCGGGATGGATTGGCTTTCTAAGCACAAGGCTCAGCTTGATTGTGCAACCAGGCAGATTCAATTGACTCATTCGTCTGAGGATGTAATTGTCTTTGCCGCTCGGGATAATACCATTCGTCTGTTTTCTCTCAATGAGAAGGGTGAATTGGATGCCATCTCTCAAATTCCAGTCGTTTGCGAATATCAAGACGTCTTTCCAGAAGAGCTCCCAGGAATGCCTCCGCACCGGCCAGTTGAATTCGTTATTGAACTTGAGCCTGGCACGGAACCTGTGTGCAAACGTCCTTACAAGCTCGGACCTGAAGAGTTGAAGGAGCTGAAGAAGCAACCCGATGAGCAAGAAAGAATGGGTCTCATCCGGCCTAGTTCTTCTCCGTGGGGTTGTGGTGTTCTTTTTGTGAAGAAGAAGGATGGAACGGACCGACTTTGTGTTGATTACCGTCCAGTGAACAAGAAGACCATCAAGAACAAATACCCACTTCCCAACATCAATGAGCTGTTCGAACAACTCAAAGGTGCCCAAGTATTCTCCAAGCTTGATCTCCGTATGGGTTATCACCAGATTCACATTCGTGAAGAAGATATTCCCAAGACAGCATTCAGAACAAGCTTTGGTTCTTATGAATACACTGTCATGTCTTTTGGCCTCGCAGACGCTCCTCCGATGTTCTCTCGCATGATGAATTTCATCTTCAACGCCTACACCAATGACTTCGTTTTGGTCTATCTCGACGACATTCTGGTTTTCTCGAAGAACAAGGAAGATCATGCCAAGCACTTGCGTTTGGTTCTTGATAAGCTCAGGGAACATCAGTTCTACGCCAAGTTCTCCAAGTGCGAATTTTGGCTCGATGAGGTTCTTTATCTTGGTCATATCATCTCTGCCAAGGGCATTTCCGTGAATCCTGAGAAGGTGTCTGCAATTGTGAATTGGGAACCTCCTCAGAACGTGAAGCAACTCCGCAGTTTTCTCGGTCTCGCAAGCTATTGCCGAAGATTCGTTGAAAACTTTTCTAAGATCGTGAAGCCTCTCTCTAATCTTCTTCAGAAGCACGTCAAGTACGTTTGGTCTCCGGAGTGTGATATTGCTTTCAACACTTTGAAAGAGAAGTTGATCACTGCTCCAGTTCTGACTCCGCCTGATGAATCCAAGCCGTACGAGGTCTTTTGTGATGCCTCTCTCCAAGGTCTTGGCGCAGTTTTGATGCAAGAGAAGAAAGTTGTTGCTTATACATCTCGCCAGTTGAAGCCTAATGAGAAGAACTACCCCACTCATGATCTTGAGTTGGCGGAAGTTGTGCATGCTCTGTTGACTTGGAGACATCTTCTATTGGGAAGAAAAGTGGACATTTTCACTGATCACAAGAGTCTCAAGTACATCTCCACTCAGCCTAATCTCAACCTCAGGCAAACTCGATGGGTCGAAATGATTCAAGAGTATAATCCGAGTATTGAGTATACTCCAGGCAAGGCCAATGTGATTGCTGACGCTTTGAGCAGAAAGGCCTACTGCAACAGTCTGATTCTCAAGCCTTATCAACCCGAGCTTTGTGAAGCTTTCCGCAAACTTAATCTGCAAGTTGTTCCTCAAGGTTTCCTCGCCAACCTCCAAGTCTCTCCTACCTTAGAAGACCAGATTCGCCAAGCCCAGCTTCTTGATGCTATGGTGAAGAAGGTGAAGATTGGGATTGCCAAGAGTCAGTCCAAGTACAAGTGCTACCGCCTTGATGACAAGGACACTCTCTTCTTCGAGGATCGTATTGTTGTGCCCAAAGGTGAACTTCGTAAAGTGATCATGAACGAGGCTCACAATTCTCTCCTTTCCATCCACCCTGGGAGCACGAAGATGTATCAGGACCTTAAGCAAGCTTATTGGTGGACTCGAATGAAGCGCGAGATCGCTCAATTCGTGAATGAATGTGATGTCTGCAGAAGAGTGAAGGCAGAACACCAAAGACCAGCAGGTCTCCTCCAACCTCTTGCCATTCCAGAATGGAAGTTTAACCACATTGAGATGGACTTCGTGACTGGGTTTCCAAAGTCCAAGCGTGGCAATGATGCTATATTTGTTGTCATCGACAAGCTCACCAAAGTGGCTCACTTTCTGCCTATCAAAGAGTCGATCACTGCAGCTCAATTGGCGGAACTCTATACCTCTCGCATTGTCTCTCTGCACGGTATTCCTTAAGTGATCTCTTCAGACCGTGGCAGCATCTTTACCTCCAAGTTTTGGGATTCTTTCCAGAAGGCCATGGGCACCAACATCCGCTTCAGCACAGCTTTCCATCCTCAAACAAGCGGTCAAGTCGAGCGTGTCAACCAGATTCTTGAAGATATGCTCAGGGCTTGTGTGATCTCCTTCGGCATGAAGTGGGAGGATTGTTTTCCTTATGCTGAATTCTCCTACAACAATAGTTTTCAAGCAAGTTCGGGCAAGGCCCCTTTTGAAATTCTGTATGGCAGGAAGTGTCGTACCCCTCTCAACTGGTCTGAAATCGGTGAACGTCAGCTTTTGGGTAATGACTTAATCACAGAAGCAGAAGAAATGTGCAAAGTCATTCGAGATAACCTCAAAGCAGCCCAATCCCGCCAGAAGAGCTACTATGATAGTAAGCACAGTGATTTGGCTTTCGAGATCGGAGATCATGTTTACCTCCGTGTCTCTCCTATGAAAGGTACTCGTCGCTTCGGTATCAAAGGGAAGCTTGCCCCTAGATACGTGGGACCTTTCAAGATTGTCAGCAAGAGAGGCGACCTCGCCTATCAACTCGAGCTTCCTTCAAACTTTGCAAATGTTCATGACGTGTTCCATGTCTCTCAGCTTCGAAAGTGCTTCAAGACTCCTGACCGCACAGTCAACTTCGAGGACATTGAGCTCCAAGAAGATCTCTCTTATCGTGAGCACCCAGTTGCTATTGTTGAAGAGACTGAACGCAAGACTCGCAACAAGTCAATCAAATTTCTCAAAGTCAAGTGGTCACACCATTCCGACTGTGAAGCTACCTGGGAACGCGAGGATTACCTCCGTTCTGAGTACCCGGAGTTCTTTCAGTCCTAGATCTCGGGACGAGATCTTTTCGTAGTGGTGGAGTGTTGTAACACCCCGGATGTAACTTTTCCAATTTGTACTCCAACTCTTGCCGTTTCCGGCGTTAAGTTATATTTATTCCTTGGGTTCAGGTTTTTGTCTCCGTGTGTTGTTATCGTTGTCATGCATCTCATACCATGTCATCATATGCATTGCATTTGCATATGTGTTCATCTCATGCATTCGAGCTTTTTCCCCGTTGTCCGTTTTGCATTCCGGCGCTTCGTTCTCCTCCGGTGGTCATTTCTAGCTTTCTTTCGTGTGTGGGGATTAAACATTTCCGGATTGGACCGAGACTTGCCAAGCGGCCTTGGTTTACTACCGGTAGACCGCCTGTCAAGTTTCGTATCAATTGGACTTCGTTTGATACTCCAACGGTTAACCGAGGGACCGGAAAGGCCTCGTGTGTGTTGCAGCCCAACACCCCTCCATTTTGGCCCAAAACCCAGCAAACTCTGCTCCATGTCCTAGAGCGTTCGATCACGATCGCGTGGCCGAAAACCGCACCTCATTTGGACTCTCCTAGCTCCACTTATGCCTATATATACACCCCCCCCCCCCTCGAAAATTCCGGGTCAAACACTCCTAAAACCCTAGATCCATATCTCCCACCGCCGCCGGACGAAATTGCGTGAGACGGACATGTCCGCATAGCCCGCCGCCGCCACGTGTCACGTCGTGACTCGCCCCGCCGCCCCGGTCCACATCGCCGTCGCCGGGCCCGAAGGCCCGTAGCCGGCCCCCGACGCCGCCTCCGCGGGCCAGAGGAGCCCGCGCCTCCCGGCCATCTCCGCCGCCATCTTCCTCGGCTCAGGCGGCCGGAGCAGCCGCCGCCACCGCACCGGATCCCGCCGCCATCTCCGCCGCCCGGCCCGGCCGCTCCACGCCGACCTCGCCGCCGCTCCCCTCCGTCCGCGGCGCCGCCTCCTCCGCCGAGCCGGACCACTGCCCCGGCCTCTCCCTCCTCGTCTCCTACTCCGGCCACGACGAACTCCGGCGAGAGCTCCAAGTCCGGTCAACCTCGGGATCCGCGCCGCCGATCTAGATCTCGGTTGACTTTTCCTCTGAAAACCCTAATTTTTATGCCTACTTTGACCATCCGTATCTCCGCATCCGTAGCTCCAATTTGGACATATAATATATCAAAATGTTCGCCTCGACGAGTACATCATTTCATTCCATTGCATCATTTTCATTTGAGTTCATCTTGATGCCCGAAATGCTGTTAGAAGGAGGCTTCGTGAGTTAATTGTCAGATCTGCTAGTTCATCTTAGGCTTTTGTCATTTTTGCCATGATTATTGTGTGCATGCTATGCCTGTGAGTCCTTCATATGTTTTGTTACGCATTTTGTCTTATTTCCAGAGGTGCAACCCATGCATTTTTAGGATGTGTGTGGTGACTTGTGCAAGCTTGTAAAGTGAGGCACCCAGGAAATCTGTTTTCAGAGACTTAGTAGTTTTCACTAAGTCTGGGATTATTTAGTTCATGATGCCATATGTTCAGCTTGTTTACTAGTGATCCGTGCCTCTTTTGAGAATGATCAGTAAAGGATTTTTGTTAATCATGTTGTGCTATATCCATCCATGTCTTTGTTTGCAATTATGGATCACCCGAGCTTGAGTCAATCGAGCTCTACTTTTGCTTCGTGGTGAATCTGGGCAGATCGTCAACTCGTTTGCGATTTTGCCGATGTTATTGTAGTTGATCCGTGTATGCTATGCCTTTGTTCTTGCCATTTATAGCTAGAATTTTGTGCCTTCTTTATGGATGTATGCTTGTCTTGCCATGACTTGCACCGTAGTGAGTGCATCGAGCTCGTTTACATGCCTTCGTGAGTTATATTTCAGCATGTCTCAGTTTTCACTAAGTCTGAAAACTGATTGTGTTTTAGCTATGTTCGTGTGCCCGTTAGTATATTTTGTGGTCCCTTTTGGCCCCAGGTCACTTTGGGACTTTTGTTAAGCTTGTTGAGTAGCTCCATTCCATGTTCTTACTTGTCTTAATCAGGTCATGTATCATGTTGTTTTGCTGCTCCGAAGAGGGCTTCGTGATCTGAAATTTCAGACAAGTGTTAACTAAGTCTGGAATCTGTTTTGCATTTGCGTTTTTGCCATGCTTGTTTGAACCTCATAATGGATGAATTGGCCGTGGCTCAGTGCTAGTCTTTTGTTAAGAATCTTGTGTGCATCCCTGCCATGTATTTTGTTGTCATGTTTGGTGGCTGTAGCATGTTCATCTCATTGCATTTAGATGCCTACTTGCTGTAAATCGCAGACCGGTGTCATTCTTAAAACGCTTGCCATTTCTAAACCGTAACTCCGATTCCGGCGTTCTTTATATCATTTTCAAGCGATTTCATCTCATATTTCCAGTGGCACCCTTGGAATTCCAAGTTGAGGCCAGGTTCATGCATTTCCTGTCATATCTTGCATTTTGCATCCCGCATCGCATCTCGCATAGCATATCATCATTTCATCTTATTGCTTGGTCTTGCACGTGGTTGATTGTATCCTTGTTGCTTGTTTGTCTTGTTTGGGTAGAGCCGGGAGACGAGTTCTCTACCGAGGATCCCGTTGAGTTTTCTTGTGAGGATCCAGTCAACTCTGACAACTGTGCAGGCAAGATGATCATACCCTCGAAATCACTACTATCTTTGCTATGCTAGTTTGCTCGCTCTTGCTATGAAAATGCTACGATGCCTACCTTTTGCTTGTTAGCCTCCCAATTGCCATGTCAACCTCTAACCCACCTTGTCCTAGCAAATCGTTGATTGGCTATATTACCGCTTTGCTCAGCCCCTCTTATAGCGTTGCTAGTTGCAGGTGAAGATTGGAGGCCGTTCCTTGTTGGAACATCTTTTATTTACTTGTTGGGATATCATTATATTGCTATGTTATCTTAATGCATCTATATACTTGGTAAAGGGTGGAAGGCTCGGCCTCTCGCCTAGTGTTTTGTTCCACTCTTGCCGCCCTAGTTTCCGTCATATCGGTGTTATGTTCCCGGATTTTGCGTTCCTTACGCGGTTGGGTTATAATGGGAACCCCTTGATAGTTCGCCTTGATTAAAGCTTTTCCAGCAATGCCCAACATTGGTTTTACCATTCGCCACCTAGCCCTTTTCTTTCCCTTGGGTTCTGCAGACTCAAGGGTCATCTTATTTTACCCCCCCCCCGGGCCAGTGCTCCTCTGAGTGTTGGTCCAACCGAGCGATGTCCGGGGCTACCAGGGGCAACTCTGGGCTGGCCTACCCGTCGTCTTGCTCATCTGAGTGTGCCCTGAGAAAGAGATATGTGCAGCTCCTATCGGGATTTGTCGGCACATTCGGGCGGTGTTGTTGGTCTTGTTTTAACCTGTCGAAGTGTCTTGAGTTACCGAGATACCGAGTCTGATCGGAACGTCTTGGGAGGAGGTCTATTCCTTCGTTGACCGTGAGAGCTTGTTATGGGCTAAGTTGGGACTCCCTTGCAGGGATTGAACTTTCGAAAGCCGTGCCCGCGGTTATGGGCAGATGGGAATTTGTTAATGTCCGGTTGTAGATAACTTAAACCTTAATTAATTAAAATGAATCAACCGAGTGAGTTACCGTGATGGCCTCTTCTCGGCGGAGTCCGGGAAGTGGACACGGTGTTGGAGTTATGTTTGCGCAGGTTGTTCCTCTAGATTCTCGCCCGCGCTTTGTCTCCTCTTCTCGCTCTCTTTTGCGAATAAGATAGCCACCATATATGCTAGTTGCTTGCTGCAGCTCCACACATAATTGCCTCACCCTTCCTATAAGCTTAAATAGTTTTGATCACGAGGGTGCGAGATTGCTGAGTCCCTGTGGCTCACAGATACTATAACTCCAGATGCAGGTCCAGGTGATTCCGCTCCAGGTGACGATTACGAGCTCAAGTGGGAGTTCGATGAGGACTCTCAGTGTTACTACGTGTCTTTTCCTGATGATCAGTAGTGGTGCCTAGTTGGGGTTTGATTCAGGGCCTTGTCGCATGTTGGGTTTTCTTCTATTTTGGCGCCGTAGTCGGGCCATGGGTGTTTGTATGATGGATGTTATTTATGTACTCTGATGTGACGTGGCGAGTGTAAGCCAACTATGTATCTCCCCCTTTTAATTAAGTTACATGGGATGTTGTGATGATTGCCTAACTTGCGACATTGCTTTCAATGCGGTTATGTCTCTAAGTCGTGCCTCGACACGTGGGAGCTATAGCCGCATCGAGGGCGTTACATTTCGCTAGTGCAATCTCTCAACAATGCTAATATAATTGGATCATATAACCACCACTCAAAGTGCGATGAAGAATCACTCCAAAGTTCCTATCTAGTGGAGAACATAAGAAGAAATCATTTGTAGGGTACAAAACCACCTCGAAGCTATTCTTTCCGATCAATCTATCCAAGAGTTCGTACTAAAATAACACGAAATAATTTCAGATTCATAATATTCAATCCAACACAAAGAACTTCAAAGAGCGCCCCAAGATTTCTACCGGAGAAACAAAGACAAGAACGTGCATCAACCCCTATGCATAGATTACCCCAATGTCACCTCGAGAATCTGCGAGTTGAGTGCCAAAATATATATTAAGAATCAATACGATACCCCATTGTCACCACGAGTATTCAATTGCAAGACATATATCAAGTGTTCTCAAATCCATAAAAGTATTCAATCCGATAACCACGAAATCTCAAAGGGAAAAACTCAATTCATCACAACAAGATAGAGAGGGGAAAACACCACATGATCCAACTATATTAACAAAGCCCGCGATACATCAAGATCAAGACATCTCAAGAACACGAGAGAGAGAGAGAGGGAGAGAGATTAAACACATAGCTACTGGTACAAACCCTCAGCCCCGTGGGTGGACTACTCCCTCCTCATCGTGGTGGCCGCCGGGATGATGAAGATGGCCACCGGAGATGATTCCCCCCTCCAGCAGGGTGCCGGAACGGGGTCTAGATTGGTTTTCGGTGGCTATAGAGGCCTGCGGTGGCGAAACTTCTGATCTGGGTTAACCCCAATGGATTCTAGAATTTTTGGGACTTTATAGGGTAAAGAGGGGGTGCGGGAGGCCACCGAGGTGGGCACAACCCACCTGGGCGCACCCTGGTGGGTTGTGCCCCCCTCGGGGCACCCCCAGGTGCTTCTCTAGCCCATCCTGGGTGTTCTGGTCCATAAAAAATCTCCAAAAATTTCACAGTGTTTGGTCTCCATTTGATATTTATTTCCTGCGATGTAAAAAACATGAAAAAAAACAGCAACTGGCACTTGGCACCATGTGAATAGGTTAGTCCTGAAAAATGATATAAAATGACTATAAAATGATTATAAAACATCCAAGAATGATAATATAACAACATGGAACAATCAAAAATTATAGATACATTGGAGACGTATCAGCATCCCCAACCTTAATTCCTGCTCGTCCTTGAGTAGGTAAATGATAAAAACAGAATTTTTGATGTAGAATGTTGCCTAACATGTCATCTCATATTCTTTTTTTCTAGCATGGACATTTGGACTTTTATATTGTTCGAAGCAATAGTCTACTTTTTACATGACAACTTAAATACTCAGGCATATCAACAAGCAACCATGTCTTTCAAAATATCAACGCTAAAATAAGTTATCCCTAGCCCATCATGCTCAATCATTGATCCATTCATGAAACACACTCGCATATTAGCTACACCCAATGCTCAAGTACGATCATAGTGCCCCCTAGTTGGTGCTTTATAAGAGAAGATGGAGACTCAAATTAAAAATAAAAATTGCATAAAGTAAAAGAAAGGCCCTTCGCAGAGGGAAGTAGGGATTTGTAGAGGTGCCAGAGCTCAAAGCGAAAATTGAGAGATAAAAACATTTTGAGAGGCATACTTTTCCCACCAACAAAAACGACTTAGAGCTCACAACACTTTCCATGCTAGATATATCATAGGCGGTTCCCAAACAGAAATAAAGTTTTTATTCCTTTTTCCACCATACTTTCACTTTCCATGGCTAACCGTATCCACGGGTGCCCTCCATACCAACACTTCCCAAGGAATTTATTATTTGACAACATAAAGTAAATTCATTTTTGATTTTGGGACTGGGCATCCCTAATTCCTTTGCCTTACTCTCGTGCAATGACAAGTGTATAAACACTCATCATGAGA
Organism: Triticum urartu; assembly: GCF_056163025.1. Classification (NCBI taxonomy): domain Eukaryota; kingdom Viridiplantae; phylum Streptophyta; class Magnoliopsida; order Poales; family Poaceae; genus Triticum; species Triticum urartu. The sequence goes on from NC_141878.1 coordinate 119,327,511, forward strand.
ATAACACATCTAGCATGGAAAATATTGGCCACCCCTCACCGCCTCGCGAGCGGTACGAGCACACAAAAGAGAAATTTATTTTGAAAATTAGAGATGGCACATACAAATTTGCTTAGAACGGCAAGAGAATACCACATATAGGTAGGTATAGTGGACTCATGTGGCAAAACTGGTTTAAAGGATTTTGGATGCATAAGTAGTGATCATACTTAGTGCAAAATGAAGGCTAGCAAAAGATTGAGAAGCGACCAAAAACGAATAATCTCATAAGCAAGCATTGAGCATAATTAACACCGAATAATGCACCACAAGTAGGATGTAATTTCATTGCATGACTATTGACTTTCGTGCTTGCATAGGGAATCACAAAACTTAACACCCATATTCTTACTAAAGCATAATTACTCATCAACATGACTCACATATCACAGCATCATATCTCAAAACTATTACGAGGAATCAAGTTTATTTTGTCCAATGATCTTCATGAAAGTTTTTATTATATCCTTCTTGGATATCTATCACTTTGGGACTAATTTTCATGTGTTGCTTTTGATAAGCTCAATCAAATATAAGTGAAGATCATGAGCATAATATTTATTTCTCTCAAATTAATTTAAGTGAAGCAAGAGATAGTTTCTTCAAAAATACTAAAGCACACCGTGCTCAAAGATATAAGTGAAGCACTAGAGCAAATGACAAGCTACTCCAGAAAAGATATAAGTGAAGATCAAGTGAGTAGTTAAGTAAATAGGTAGCTATTTGAGGACTCTCTCTTATTAAAAAACTTTCAGATCTAAGCATTTTATTAAAACAGAAAGCAAAAAACAAAATAAAATGACATTCTAAGAATATCACACATCATGTGAAGAAGCAAAAAACTTAGGCGCAACCGATACTAACTGATAATTGTCGAAGAAGAAAGGTGGGATGCCTACCGGGGGATCCCCAAGCTTAGATGCTTGAGACTTCTTGAAATATTATCTTGGGATGCCTTGGGCATCCCCAAGCTTGATCTTTGGTGTCTCCTTAATTCTTCTCATATCACGGTTTTCCTAAATCTCAAAAGCTTCATCCACACAAAACTCAACAAGGACTCGTGAGATAAGTTAGTATAAACCAATGCAAAAACCTTATAATCCTCTACTGTAGCAAATCAATAAAATTATTATTCAACATTGCACACTAAAGGCTCTGCATATTTAATACTACTATCCTCAAATAGAATCATTAAACAAGCAAACATACGCAAACAATGCAAACATAACAGCAATCTGCCAAAACAGTACAGTCTGTAAAGAATGCAAGAGTACCAATACTTCCCTAACTCCAAAAATTACGATATTTTTCCACACTATATAAAATTTATCAGAGCTCATTTTCCAAATAGTTTCAACAGTTTATCATATACTGACTTTTCTAGGGAATTTTTGCAACATCGATAAACTTTCTGTTTTCAAACAGCAACATGTAGACTTGCAAAATAAGCATAGTAAAGGCTATCGTTGCCACTTTTATTGAAATAAAATATGCAAAACATTATTATAAATAACAGCAATCAAATACTAACAAAATAAAATGATGATCCAAGCAAAAAACATATCATGTGATGAATGAAACGTAGCTCCAAGTGAGGTTACCGATAATGTTGGAGACGAAAGAGGGGATACCTTCCGGGGCATCCCCAAGCTTACTTGCTTGGATCTTCCTTGAATATTACCTTGGGGTGCGATGGGCATCCCCAAGCTTAGGTTCTTGTCACTCCTTATTCTCCTCATATCGACATCTCACCAAAAATTTGAAAACTTCAATCACACAAAACTTAACGGAACTTTGTGAGATAGGTTAGTATGATAAAGAGCAAACCATTTCACTTTTGGTATTGTCAAAGACAAGATTCATAATTGTTCTCACACAATTCCTACTGCATAATATCATTTCCACAATTTATATTGAGCAATATAAACCATAGAAACTAGAAAACAAGCAAACTATGCATTGAAAACAGAATCTGTCAAAGACAGAACAGTCTGTAGTAATTTGTACTCCAACCATACTTCTGATACTTCAAAAATTCTGAAAAATTAGGAAAACCTGGGAAATTTGTCTATTTATATTTTTCAGAAATAATTAAAATTTTATCCCGCTTCTGTTAAAAATGAGAATTGTTTTCCTGAGTGCAGAAGTTTCTGTTTTTCAGCAAGATCAAATCAACTATCACCGTAAGCCATCCCAAAGTTCTTACTTGGCACTTTATTGAAACTAAAGCAAGAAAACATGATTAATACAGTAGCCTAATCATGTGAACACGCCAAAACAGTAGGGGTCAATTTTGGGTTGTCTCCCAACGAGCGCTTTTCTTTAATGCCTTTTAGCGAGGCATGATGATTTCAATGATGCTCGCATAAAAGATAAGAATTGAAACACAACAAGAGCATCATGAAGCATATGAATAGAACATTTAAGTCTAACCCACTTCCTATGCATAGGGATTTCGCGAGCAAACAAATTATGGGAGCAAGAATCAAGTAGCATAGCAAGGTAAAACAAGCATAACTTCAATATTTTCAACACATAGAGAGGAAACTCGATATTATTGCAATACCTACAAGAAAATGTTCATCTCTCATAATAATTTTTAGTAGCATCATGAATGAATTCAACAATATAGCTATCACATAAATCATTCTTTTCATGATGCGTAAGCATAGAAATTTTGTTACTCTCCACATAAGCAAATTTATTCTCATGAATAGTAGTGGGAGCAAACTCAACAAAATAACTATCATGGGATTGAAAATTAAAATCATGATGAAAAGTTTCATGGTTATAATGATTCGACATAGCATACATTTCATCACCATAATCATCATAGATAGCAACTTTGTTGTCATAATCAATTGCAACCTCTTTCAAAATAGTTGATTCATCATTAAATAAAGTCATGACCTCTACGAATCCACTTTCATCAATAAAATCATCATAAATAGGAGGTGTGCAATCATCATAATACATTTTCTCATCAAAACTTGGCAGACTAAAAATATCATCTTCATCAAATATAGCATCCCCAAGCTTATGGCTTTGCATATCTTTAGCATCATGGATATTCAAGGAATTCACACTAGCAATATTGCAATCATGCTCATTATTCAAATATTTTGTGCCAATCATTTTATTGATTTCTTCTAACAATTGAGCACAATTTTCCAATCCATCATTTTCAAGAAAGATATTATAAAGATGATCAATAATATGATGCAATCTCAATTCCATTTTTTGTAGTTTTCTTTTACAAACCAAACTAGTGATAAAACAAGAAATTAAAAGATTCAATTGCAAGATCTAAAGATATACCTTCAAGCACTCACCTCCCCAGCAACGGCGCCAGAAAAGAGCTTCGTTGATGGGATGTGAGTGCTTCTTACCTAACCTCCCCCGCAACGGCGCCAGAAAAGAACTTGATGTCTACTACGCAACTTTATTCTTGTAGACACGTGTTGGGCCTCCAAGCGCAGAGTTTTGTAGGACAGTAGAAATTTTCCCTCAAGTGGATGGCCTAAGGTTTATCAAACTATGGGAGGTGTAGGATGAACATGGTCTCTCTCAAACCACACTGCAACCACATAATAAAAAGTCTCTAGTGTCCCCAACACACCAAATACAATGGTAATTTGTATAGGTGCACTAGTTCGGCGAAGAGATGGTGATAAAAGTGTAATATTGATGGTAGAAATATATTTTTATAATCTGAATAAATAAAAACAGCAAGGTAGCAAATATTAAATGGGCACAAAAACGGTATTGCAATGCTTGAAAATGAGGCCTAGGGTCCGTACTTTCGCTAGTGCAATCTCTCAACAGTGCTAATATAATTGGATCATGTAACCACCCCTCAAAGTGCGATGAATAATCACTCCGAAGTTCCTATCTAGCAGAGAACATAAGAAGAAATCGTTTGTAGGGTACAAAACCACCTTGAAGCCATTCTTTCCGATCGATCTATCCAAGAGTTTGTACTAAAATAACACCAAATAATTTCAGATTCATAATATTCAATCCAACACAAAGAACTTCAAAGAGCGCCCCAAGATTTCTACCGGAGAAACAAAGACAAGAACGTGCATCAACCCCTATGCATAGATTACCCAAATGTCACCTTGGGAATCCGCGAGTTGAGTGCCAAAACATATATCAAGTGGATCAATACGATACCCCATTGTCATCATGAGTATTCAATTGCAAGACATATATCAAGTGTTCTCAAATCCATAAAAGTATTCAATCCGATAACCTCGAAATCTCAAAGGGAAAAACTCAATTCATCACAACAAGATAGAGAGGGGAAAACACCATATGATCCGACTATATTAACAAAGCCCGCGATACATCAAGATCGTGACATCTCAATAACACAACAGAGAGATTAAACACATAGCTACTGGTACAAACCCTCAGCCTCGAGGGTGAACTACTCCCTCCTCATTGTGGTGGCCATCAGGATGATGAAGATGGCCACCGGATATGATTCCCCCCTTCGACAGGGTGCCAGAACGGGGTCTAGATTATTTTTCGGTGGCTACAGAGGCCTACGGCGGCGGAACTTCTGATCTAGGTTAACCCCGAGGGTTTCTGGATTTTTTGGGAATTTATAGGGTAAAGAGGGGGTGCGGGAGACCACCGAGGTGGGAACAACCCACCTGGGCGCCCCTAGGCCCCAGGCGCGCCCTGGTGGGTCGTGCCCCCCTCGGGGCACCCCCCCAGGTGCTTCTCTAGCCCACCCTGGGTGTTCCGGGCCATAAAAAATCTCCAAAAATTTCGCGGTGTTTGGATTCCGTTTGATATTGATTTCCTGCGATGTAAAAAACATGAAACAGTAGCAACTGACCCTTGGCACTGTGTCAATAGGTTAGTCCCATAAAATGATATAAAATGACTATAAATGATTATAAAACATCCAAGAATGATAATATAACAGCATAGAACAATCAAAAAATATAGATACGTTTTAGACGTATCAGTTCGCAAGCATCAAGTGATTCCAAAAGCCCATCCGCATGGAGTTTCTTCATGCGCTTTATACCAATATGACCTAAACAGCAGTGCCACAAATAAGTTGCACTATCATTATTAACTTTGCATCTTTTGGCATCAATATTATGAATATGTGTATCACCACGATCGAGATTCAACAAAAACAGACCACTCATCAAGGGTGCATGCCATAAAAGATATTACTCATATAAATAGAACAACCATTATTCTCTAATTTAAATGAATAACTATCTCGCATTAAACAAGATCCAGATATAATGTTCATGCTCAATGCTGACACCAAATAACAATTATTCGGGTCTAAAACTAATCCCGGAGGTATATGTAGAGGTAGTGTGCCGACGGCGATCACATCGACCTTGGAACCATTTCTGACGCCCATCGTCACCTCGTCCTTAGCCAATCTTCGTTTAATCCATAGCCCATGTTTCTAGTTGCAAATATGAGCAACAAAACTAGTATCAAATACCCAGGCGCTACTATGAGCATTAGTAAGGTACACATCAATAACATGTATATCAAATATACCTTTCACTTTGACATCCTTCTTATCCGCCAAATACTTGGGGCAGTTCCGCTTCCAGTGACCAGCCCCTTTGTAGTAGAAGCACTTAGTTTTAGGCTTAGGTCCAGACTTGGGCTTCTTCCCGGGAGCAGCAACTTGCTTGCTATTCTTTTTGAAGTTCCCCTTCTTTCCTTTGCCCTTTTTCTTGAAACTAGTGGTCTTGTTAACCATCAACACTTGATGCTCCTTCTTGATTTCTACTTCCACAGCCTTGAGCATTGTGAAGAGATCGGGAATTGTCTTGTTCATCCCTTGCATATTATAGTTCATCACGAAGCCTTTATAGCTTGGTGGCAGTGATTGAAGAACTCTGTCAATGACACTATCATACAGACATGTTGAGTATGTGTTCACTGACAAAACTATTCTCCTCCATCTTGCAGCTATAGAACTTGTTGGAGACTTCATATCTCTCAACTCGATTTGCTTGAAATATTAACTTCAACTCCTGGAACATCTCATATGCTCCATGACGTTCAAAATGTCTTTGAAGTCCCGATTCTAAGCCGTAAAGCATGGCACACTGAACTATCGAGTAGTCATCAGATTTAGCTTGCCAGACATTCATAATGTCCGGAGTTGCTCCTACAGCAGGCCTTGCACCTGGTGGTGCATCAAGGATGTAATTCTTCTGTGCAGCAATGAGGATAATCCTCAAGTTACGAACCCAGTCCATGTAGTTGCTACCATCATCATTCAACTTAGCTTTCTCTAGGAACGCATTAAAATTCAAGGGAACGGTAGCACGGGCCATAGATCTACAACATAGATATGCAAAAACTATCAGGACTAAGTTCATGATAAATTTAAATTCAATTAATCATATTAATAAAGAACTCCCACTTAGATAGTGTGGCACCCCGGCTCAGAGCAACCAGTTTACCTTGCAATGCCAGCCCAGAGATCAAGTCTTCTAGCAACACACAACAGCTTGGTACAGAAAACAACCGCTTTATTGATGTTAGCGGAAACATAGGTTTGATATTACATCAATTAGCGAGGTCAAGCGGCACACACGGTGCGGCTGAACGGTATGTACATTATTTAATGAACATGAAGGGGCCTTGATCACGATAACTACGCGGCAGCGGAACAACGACGAAGTGGAACTCCATAGCACAGGGACACCTATGTGGACACGATCTAGACGCAGGAAGCTCTCCGATCCGAAACGACTTGCCTGAAATCTTGCATGACACGCCGGGTCAGTACATTGAATGTACTTGCAAGCTCACAAAAAACATAAGCATAATGGCAAACAATATCATGACAATTAATAATGTTAATGCAATGCACATCATACTACTGATGCAGTGAAATCCACTTGTATACTGAGTTGCTCGAACTCTCTTACCAGATGGGTTACCTTGTAACCGAACGGTGATCATACCTGGATCACAAATGAAACCAACACTCTGGTTCCAACCACGGTCATCTCATGATTCCACAAATTATCACATAACCAGTGCCAACAATCAACTTTTAGTGTGCAAGATTACTTATTAATGTTGATCCATGGTGTGACTTACTCACGAGCTATGTCTGTAACCAAGGACGTGGCTATCAATAGATTAAATACACTCTGCAGAGGTAGCGCACTTTACCCACACCACTAAATCCATGGCCTCGTCATCCCATTCGGGTGGACCAACGACATTCCGACGAAACTCCCCCATTGCCATGACACTCTCCCGGCCACTCCGACCAACTCCCCACTGGGCTAAGTCATGGGTGGCCCCATGCCTACCAAAGGCATCAACGGCCACCGTCGTGGCAAAAATGGTCCGAAACGGGGACAAGGTACCATAACAACAAACGGGCACACAAGGTTATGTCTGCTTACCGGGCCAGGGTACCGCACGCCCATAACCTTCCCTCGTTGGAGGTACCGACCAGAGGCATGACAACAGACTAAATCAAGACCTCTACATAAAAGTAAATGTGGTCGCACTGGGAAAAACTCGATTCAGTGGCACCATGACCCGATCAACTTTATGTTCAAGTTGGATTAACATCAGGTGTAACATGAAAATAAAATAACTCGAGTCATCATTTGCCATGATCATGCACTATACGACATGCAAAACATACCACCCAAAGTGACAGATCAACATCATAAAAAATTTCTACTTGCACTACTTACCAAATAAACTTTACTAGTTCTACTTTACTGGTTGTTAACATTCATCATTTTAATTATCTCATAACACTACTGCAGGATGCTACTAACGCGACACTATGATTAGAGACTGATGACGGGAAAATGGCGGGCGTGAGACACGCGTCCACGTCATTGATAAAGATTTAATAATTTAAATGCGTAGATGCATACAAAATAGGATCAAACATTGCAGGTACATTATTTCCAGAACTCTTACATTTACATAAAAGATCTGTTAATTACATCTCCGAAGAGAAAACCCCTAATTAAGAATTCCAACTATCCTATTACATAGAATTGCAACACATGAGTACTACAAAATGTAGAAATAAAAGAAGACTACAAAATGTAGAAATAAAAGTCCTCCTCACTGCCTTCGACGCCCGTGTACTCGGGGAGCCTTCAACTTCGTCTATGCTAACATATGCGTTGCATAACATTCATGATTTGACAATGTCCATTCATATAGCACGTTCATGCCTAGCTCATTAACCATCGCAAACATATGGTGGTTGTCCTTTTTAGTCATATGAGAATCTATTTAATGGTTAACTAGCCGAGCTAACGGGCGTGTGCGCAATATAGGGCATAACTCTTGTCATGAGTTAATTCTGACATGCATGTGATTTCTGTGTGCATGCCTGAAATGGCAGAATATTTAGTTCACTTTATAGCAACGTATATAGCGTTGAATCGAGCCATCATATGTGATGGCTATATGAAATTTGGTTATCACATATTCAATCGCACTATGTTATGTTCAGTGCAAGTGACATGGGCTATGACCCTAATTATCTTTTAGTTTTGTGGATGCATTCACCTATATGAAATGAATGCATGATTTAATTTTAATCTGTATGAGAGATTCTTTTATGACATATGGGTTATGCTTAAATACTAGTTTTGCTAGTCTCAAACATGTCATATGTGGGCATGTGACTAAGTGAATCTAGTCAAGTATTTATATGACTTCGGATTTGTGGTGCATGAGAATATTTGTATGATGTTTCACTTCACTTGTATTAGTAATAACATCATGTAGCAACATCGTGCTCATGTGTAGCATAACCAAATGAAGTATGGTGGTTTCTTCTTGCTTGTATTATCACCAACGTAGCACAAATTGTATGCTCGTAGTGTAACCAAACGGGATCACTAGGCATCTCATGCATTATCTTGATTTGTATCAACATAAGATCAAGATCACCATGAGACCAAAACAAAAAAACTTGTGGGTAGAACCGAAAATATATGAGATACGTGGTAAAAATAAAGCATCATTGATGGATATCTTGAATTGTATCATCATGGGATGCAAGATCACCATGAGACTAGAACAAGAAGGAATATATTTCTTACACTTGAATTGTATCAACATGAGATGCAAGATCCCATAAGACCAAAACAAGAACATAATTAAAGCATGGTTTGTATCAACAAGGGATGCTAGATCCCATGAGACCAAATTAGGTGTGCTATATGGAGCGATGTAGAACACCAATACTACTTGAGACATATGGTGCAAGAGCAGTGCATCAAGCAGAGAGCAAGGAGGTAGCCATGTATTCTCACCTTGCCTTGGATGTGGTCACGTGCATGTGATGTGGTGATGTAGATGAGCAGTCGCCCATGTAGAGCAGCTCGTGGGCGATGCAGATGGTAAGCAGCCGGCGACGAATGGCGCGGACGACGATCGGTCGGTGATGTGTGTGGACAATGAGGAGCGGCGCGATGGCGACGGCGACGATGACGAGGAGTAGCCGGCGACGAGGACGACGACGAGACGAACGGCCGATGGCGACAACGGCGAGACGAACGACTGGCGGCGATGATGTCTACTACACAACCTTCTTCTTGTAGACATTGTTGGGCCTCCAAGTGCAGAGGTTTGTAGGACAGTAGCAAATTTCCCTCAAGTGGATGACCTAAGGTTTATCAATCCGTAGGAGGCGTAGGATGAAGATGGTATCTCTCAAGCAACCCTGCAACCAAATAACAAAGAGTCTCTTGTGTCCCCAAACACACCCAATACAATGATAAATTGTATAGGTGCACTAGTTCGGCGAAGAGATGGTGATACAAGTGCAATATGGATAGTAGATATAGGTTTTTGTAATCTGAAATTATAAAACAGCAAGGTAACTAATGATAAAAGTGAGCGTAAACGGTATTGCAATGTTAGGAAACAAGGCCTAGGGTTCATACTTTCAATCGGGGCATCCCCAAGCTTAGACGCTTGAGACTTCTTGAAATATTATCTTGGGGTGCCTTGGGAATCCCCAAGATTAAGCTTTTGTGTCTCCTTAATTCCTCTCATATCACGGTCTCCCTAAATCTCAAAAGCTTCATCCACACAAAATTCAACAAGGACTCGTGAGATAAGTTAGTATAAACCATTGCAAAAACCTTATCATACTCTACTGTAGAAAATCACTAAAATTATTATTAAAAATTGCATACTAAATGCCTCTGCATATTTAATAGTCCTATCCCCAAATAGAATCATTAAAGAAGCAAACATATGCAAACAATGTAAACATAACAGCAATCTGCCTAGACAGGACAGCCTGTAAAGAATTCAGCAACATCCATACTTCCCTAGCTCCAAAAATTACGAAAGAAAATTACCACTGTAGTAAATTTATCAGAGCTTAATATGCAAAAGGTTTCAACATTTTATCACATTCTTACTTTTCTAGAGAATTATTGCAACAGCGGTAAACTTTCTGTTTTCAAACAGCAACATGTGGACTTCTAAAATAGGCATAGTAAAGGCTATCAATGCCATTTTTACTGAAATAAAAGATGCAAAATATTGTTATAAATAACAGCAAGCAAATCTTAACAAAATAAATTGATGCTCCAAGCAAAACACATATCATGTGGTGAATAAAAATATAGCTCCAAGTAAAGTTACCGATGAACGAAGACAAAAGAGGGGATGCCTTCCGGGGCATCCCCAAGCTTAGGCTCTTGGCTATCCTTGAATATTACCTTGAGGTGCCTTGGGCATCCCCAAGCTTAGGCTCTTGCCACTCCTTGTTCCATAATCCATCGAATCCTTACCCAAAACTTGAAAACTTCACAACACAAAACTTAATAGAAAACTCGTAAGCCCCGTTAGTATAAGAAAATAAATCACCACTTCAAGGTACTGTAATGAACTCATTATTTATTTATATTGGTGTTAAACCTACTGTATTAAAACTTATCTATGGTTTATAAATTATTTTACTAGCCATAGATTCATCAAAATAAGTAAACAACACAATGAAAACAGAATCTGTCAAAAACAGAACAGTCTGTAGTAATCTGTAACTAATGCAAACTTCTGGAACCCCAAAAATTCTAAAATAAATTGATGGGCGTGAGGAATTTATCTATTAATCATCTGAAAAAATAATTAACTAAATAGCACTCTGCAATAAAACATGGCAGCAATTCTCGTGAGCGCTAAAGTTTCTGTTTTTACCAGCAAGACCAACAAGACTTTCCCCAAGTCTTCCCAACGGTTCTACTTGGCACAAACACTAATTTAAAACATAAAAAATCAAACATAACAGAGGCTAGATAAATTATTTATTACTAAACAGGAGCAAAAAGCAAGGACCAAAAATAAAGTTGGGTTGCCTCCCAACAAGCACTATCGTTTAACGCCCCTAGCTAGGCATGATGATTTCAACGATGCTCACATAAAAGATAAAAATTGTAACATAAAGAGAGCATCTTGAAAAATATTACTAGCACATTTAATTCTAACCCACTTCCTATGTATAGGGATTTTGTGAGCAAACAACTTATGGGAGCAATAATCAACTAGCATAGGAAGGCAAAACAAGCATAACTTTAAAACTTTAAGCACATAAAGAGGAAACTTGATATTATTGCAATTCCTACAAGCATATATTCCTCCCTCATAAAAATTTTCAGTAGCATCATGAATGAATTCAACAATATAACCAGCACCTAAAGCATTCTTTTCATGATCTACAAGCATAAATTTTTATTACTCTCCGTATAAGCAAATTTCTTCTCATGAATAATAGTGGGAGCAAACTCAACAAAATAACTATCATGTGATTAAAAATTAAGATCAAGATGATAAGTTTCATGATTATCATTATTCTTTAAAGCATACGTGTCATCACAATAATTATCATAGATAGGAGGCATGCTTTCATCATAGTAAATTTGCTCATCAAAGCTTGGGGGACAAAATATATCATCTTCATCAAACATAGCTTCCCCAAGCTTGTGGCTTTGCATATCATTAGCATCATAGATATTCAAGGAATTCATACTAACAACATTGCAATCATGCTCATCATTCAAATATTTAGTGCCAAACATTCTAATGCATTCTTCTTCTAACACTTTGGCACAATTTTCCTTTCCATCATACTCACGAAAGATATTAAAAAGATGAAGCGTATGAGGCAAACTCAATTCCATTTTTTTGTAATTTTCTTTTATAAACTAAACTAGTGATAAAACAAGAAACAAAAATATTCAATTGCAAGATCTAAAGATATACCTTCAAGCACTCACCTCCCCGGCAACGGCGGCAGAAAAGAGCTTGATGTCTACTACACAACCTTCTTCTTGTAGACGTTGTTGGGCCTTCAAGTGCAGAGGTTTGTAGGACAGTATCAAATTTCCCTCAAGTGGATGACCTAAGGTTTATCAATCCGTAGGAGGCGTAGGATGAAGATGGTATCTCTCAAGCAACCCTGCAACCAAATAACAAAGAGTCTCTTGTGTCCCCAACACACCCAATACAATGGTAAATTGTATAGGTGCACTAGTTCGGCGAAGAGATGGTGATACAAGTGCAATATGGATAATAGATATAGGTTTTTGTAATCTAAAATTATAAAAACAGCAAGGTAACTAATGATAAAAGTGAGCGTAAACGGTATTGCAATGTTAGGAAACAAGGACTAGGGTTCATACTTTCACTAGTGCAAGTTCTCTCAACAATCTATACCTACTAATAAAGCAAGTTGTGTTTCTCCGATTTTTTCATCCGTTCACCAACGTAAAGTTTTTTCTTTCTATCCGAGGTGGTACTAAAACTTTTATGCATCCGTGTGCTAGAAAAGATAAAATAATTTTCATACATGGGCCGCACGCGCTGTGGCCCGACGAAGCCAGCCCAAATATTTATCTGCCCAGACAGCTGTGAAAGCCTATTTTCCGCACGCAGCGTCAAATAGTTGGAGCTTCGCAAAGGACGCCGAAGACTGGGCCTGCCCATTTTCTTTTTCTATGTGTTCTGTTTTTATTTTTTTCCTATTCCTTTCTCTTTTTCTTTCATGATTCTTTTTTCCTACCAATTTTACATTATATTCCCTTTTCTCAGAAATTAAAATCTTGAAAAAATCATCCAAAATTTCAATTTAGCCATATTTAGACAAAAAGTCATAATATAAATTTTTTATTCCTATCTTGTAAAATGTTCAAAACTTTAATAAGTTTTGTTCCCATTCCAAAATGTGTTCAAAATTTAAAATGTTCCCATTTTCAAAAATGTTTGTGAATCACAATAAAAAATCAAAATTTTCAAAATAAGTTGCATTTTAGAAAATATTCCAGATTTATAAAACATACTTGTTTTAGTGAAATATTCACAAATTCGAAATAATGTTTGTGGTTCAAAAAAATATGTTCTGAACTTTTTCTAAATGTTCAAAATATGTTCACACATTCAACAAATGTTCGGGTATTTTCAAAAGGATCATGTGGTCAAAAAATGTTAAAGAAGTTTTTAAAAAATCTACCTATTTCAAGTGATGTTCGCCTTTTTCCAAAAATAAATGAAATTTTAATAAATGCTTCGTATTTTTTAAAACGGTTCGGAGTTTCAAAAATTATTCATGATTCCAAAAATATTTGGCAATTCATAAATATTAATTTAAAATTCGTAAAAATTCAGAAAAAAACAAAAACACATAAATCTGATGCTACAACATATATTCTTAAATATTAATTAGTTAGCAGGACCCATTTGTTCGAGTGACTAGCAGTCGATAGTGGAGTTTTTGATGTCACAAGTTTGATCTTTCAATACGTCTTTTGGTTAGTTTAGAGAAAGCCTATTTTCGGCATGCAGTGCCAAATAGTTGGAAGTTCACACAGCTAGCACAAAACTGGACCGGCCCATTTTCGTTTTCTCTGTGTTATTTTTTTGTTTTTTCCTGTTCTTTCTCTTTTTCTTTCATGATTCTTTTTTCCTACCAATTTTAGATTATTTTCCCTTTTCTCGAAAATTAAAATATTGAAAAAATCGTTCAAAGTTTCAATTTTTTTCCATATTTTAGAATAAAAAATCAAAATTTAATTCTTTTGTTCCTCTCTTGTAAAATGTTCAAATTTGTTTTTTTTAAATCCAGTTCCAAAATGTGTTCAAAATATTTTTTTTCCACTTTTTCATAAAATGTGTGTGTATTGCAAATTAAGATTTTCAAAATAAGTTGCATTTGAAAATATTACAGATTTTAAAAATCGTTTTCATGAAATATTTCAAATTCAAAATAACGTTTGTGGTTAAAAAACACATTTTCTGAACTTGTTCTAAATATTCAAAACATGTTCACACATTCAAAAAATGTTCGTGTTTTTTCAAAAGGTTCATGTTGTAAAAAAATGTTTAAGAATTTTAAAGAAAAATCTACCTCTTTCGTATGATGTTCATATTTTTCCAAAAATGAATGACATTTTTAAACATGGTTTGCATTTTTGAAAGTTTTTCGGGGTTAAAAAATTTGTTCATGATTTCAAAAATATTTGGCATTCATAAATATTAATTATTTTCAAAAAAATCAGAAAAAAAACATAATTTTTTTAATCTGACGCTGCAACATATTGTTAAATATTAATTGGTGGGTTAGAAGCCCGTGGATGACTTTTTGAGGTCGCGAGTTCGATCCTTCAACATGTCATTTTTTAAATTTATATTATGCCTTCCAAACATAGGTCATTTTGGTGCCTGTCAATGGGCCGCCCCGGATGTGAACTGTTGGGCGTCCCACATGCTATTTGATGATAAAAGAGAATATGTTTGTTTGCTATAATTGAAATATAATGTGAGTACGTGTCAATGAAAAAGAATATGTTGGTTTGGCTCTAATTTTGAAGAACTATGGGCACGTGAGATTTGAAAAAGAGAACAGGCCCTGATAAAGAAGGTATTGTCTGGTTATGCATGGATTAAGCTAATAAAATGGGATTTATGCGTAATCCATCCGGTTATATTATCGTCGAAAAGACTGGTCGAAGCTACCGTGCCCCAAGGGTCGCCGCGCAGCTACCAAATGAGAACACAGCCACTGCCCTAACACGGAGGTGAACCTGAAGGAAAAAAAACACAAGTTGGCTGGTCGCTGCCATGCCGACTAATGTCACCACTATCAAGATCTCGCGGAAAAACATGACTTGCGAAAAGACCATAGTTCCTCGCTCTGTTGCACCACCGTTGTGGATACCGCTGATGCCGTTTTTGGTGAACACATAATTTGTATATCTCGTTGTTTCTCGAAAAAATATTTCTCCCGTTGCAACGCACGGACATATGTGCTAGTAATAACATAATTGGATCATATAACTATCTCTCAACATGCAACAAAGAGTCACTCCAAAGTCACTAATAGCGGAGAACAAACAAAGAGATTATGATAGGGTACGAAACCACCTCAAAGTTATTCTTTCCAATCAATCCATGGGCTATTCCTATAAGTGTCACAAACAACCCTAGAGTTCGTACTAGAATAACACCTTAAGACACAAATCAACCAAAACCCTAATGTCACCTAAATACTCCAATGTCACCTCAAGTATCCGTGGGTATGATTATACGATATACGTCACACAATCTCAGATTCATCTATTCAAACCAACACAAAGGACCTCAAAGAGTGCCCCAAAGTTTCTAGCGGAGAATCACGACGAAAACATGTGCCAACCCCTATGCGTAGGTTCATGGGCGGAACCCGCAGTTGATCACCAAAACATACATCAAGTGAATCACATGGTATCCCATTGTCACCACAGATACGCACGGCAAGACATACATCAAGTGTTCTCAAATCTTTAAAGACTCAATCCGATAAGATAACTTTAAAGGGAAAACTCAATCCATTACAAAAGAGTAGAGGGGGAGGAGAAACATATGATCCAACTATAATAGCAAAGCTCGCGACACATCAAGATCGTGCCAAATCAAGAACACAAGAGAGAGAGATCAAACACATAGCTACTGGTACACACCCTCGGCCCCGAGGGAGAACTACTCCCTCCTCGTCATGGAGAGCACCGGGATGATGAAGATGTCCACCGGAGAGGGATTCCCCCTCCGGCAGGGTGGTGCCGGAACGGGTCTAGATTGGCTTTCGGTGGCTACGGAGGCTTCTTATGGCGGAACTCCCGATTTATTGTGCTCCTCGATAGTTTTAGGGTACGTGGGTATATATGGGTGAAAGAGATACGTCAGGGGAGCCACGAGGGGCCCACGAGGATGGAGGGCGCGCCCTAGGGGGGTGGGCGCGCCCCCCTGCCTCGTGGCTCCCTCGTTCCTTTCCTGACGTGCACTCCAAATTTTTCCGATAGCTTTCCTTCCAAAAATAACTTCTCCAGTTGGTTTCATTCTGTTTCGACTCCGTTTGATATTCCTTTTCTTCGAAACACTGAAATAGGCAAAAAAACAGCAATTCTGGGATAGACCTTCGGTTAATAGGTTAGTCCCAAAATAATATAAAAGTGAATAATAAAGCTCAATATTGTTCAAAACAGTAGATAATATAGCATGGGGCAATCAAACATTATAGATACGTTGGAGACGTATTAGGCGACGACGGCGAGTGGCGTTGTAGCGTATATACGTGTGTGTGAGTGATGGACTGGAGATAGAGAAATCAATGGATGGATGGATGATGAGCGAGCAGCCCTTTGCAATGTTGTGTGTTGGCCTTTATATAGGTGGCCAGTGATGTATATTCCTGAGACCAACGCACGCACGTCCTAGAGATCGTGTGCAGAAACGTGGGTGTAGTGGTTGATTGCAGGCCAAGTTTCTTCAATGGACTTCTTGTACATGCGCCTGAGTGATGGAAAGGCCAGGGCGTGGCTATCCACACGTTTGCATGGGCTCTGGCCACTAATCCATATCTATTTGATAAGTTGGGCTTTTAGTTATCTTTGCATGGGTTATATCTGGGGACATTCGTATGCGTTTGGGTCATAGGCTGGCTAATCACTCTATTACTTCTTAATCTTGCCACATAATTAATCTAGACATAACACATGCATGCACATAGGAGCTCGTACATGCACCCATGCATGTACGTATCTATTTTATATAAGTGCACTTGGTCAACTTTATTATAATGACACAGGAAAACAATTTTTCATTGAGAATTAGATGATGGCTTGACATTTTTTTTGCATCGTCACGCGTTATATTATTTTACGCGAACATTATCGTGCCAATATTTTTTTAGCGGTGACGGAATAAGCATATGTGGATTTGTGCCAACGTTGGAATTTCACCGTTGATGATGGCGTATGTGTACGAGAGTCATATGTTCTCTAATTTATGCGACGATATTGTTCCTTCTATTTTATTTCCGGGTCTGTTGTTTTATATTGAGCGGCGCCGCAGAAATTTATCATGATATTTTTCATCCGTGTATTCAGCAACTCAGTATTTTTTATTTTACTAGCAAAAAGACCCATGCGTTGCAATGGGTGAAAATTAATATCACACACCTCTTGCCGTTTCATAGTTTATCCTCTTCCCCGCGCTTGTCCGCGATATTTGTGATGTTTATGTGATCAAAATGCACCCAAATGTGACCAATCCAAGATGACGAGCTAATCCACCAGCTAAGTCTTTGTATGCTAGCATTAATTGACAAGTTCATGTAAAATATTATGGACTCATGCAAAGCCCCTCGCACCTTGCATATTAGAGATCCCATTTAATTAGCTCACAGCAGACAATGATGTTAAAAGTTATATAAATAGGCAAGAATCAGTTTCATGTAGCAAGGTGGGACTATTGAATATCAAATATCGAAGGTTTGACTGTAGGGTACAAAATTCTAATTGTTGCGTTGCTGGATCTAGCCCAACAGTTGGACCGCAGGCTAAGGCCTAATGTTGTTGTGTGGCCTTTGTGTTGTTTGCAGTATATAAACGTAATTCCACATTTTATTATCGCAAGTGTTTGATGGCCTAGTTAGCTAGGGAAGTTAGAATGTAGTTTGTGGTTTCAAGTTCAAATCCTGCTTTTGCCATTTTTTTTTCCGCTGAACTATTATCATTATATTATAGAAAGCCCATCTCCGTGCATATGAAGCCTATCCTTGCGGTCACACAAGCCGAAATTCTAGGACAAACCAAAATATTTTATGACCAATATAAAAGGAAATGTTCCTTACATTTCTTAAACAATATGTTACCTAGGTGGACTAGTTTGCGTCTGTGTGCTCAAACTACATGAGCAGGGTTTGAGTCCATCCCAACTTAATTTATTTTTTTGAAGAAAATGAAACACAATTTTTTACGTACAACTCAAACGACGGACGAAAAAAACTAAGACCGGGACGACCTACGGAAAAGCCTGATGGACCAAAAAAAGTGAAGAAACAATCCTCCCTTTAATATTAGGGGAAGATGTAAATAATTTTATTTGAATAATATCTATGCGCCATCTTTTGATCGGTGTCAACAGACCGGTCGATGAAACTGTGTGCGATGCAATAATCACAAACGGTGGTGTAAAAGAACCGTAAAAAAGGTGCAAAACATTCGCGATGGCGGAGCCATCAAACACGGTTCAAAATTTAGTTGCGTGTGCGATGCAGGGCATACGGTTCAGTCCAATGAACTGTTTGCGATGAGGCGGAACAAAAGAAACGTGCAGCCTGATAAAGGTGTGTGCGATATACAACATAGAGTTCACTCGGATGAACTGTTTGTGATTAAGCAACACAAAAGAAACGGTCAGCCAGATCAAGGTCTGTGTGATTGAGGGCATGCGCTTCAGAAGAATTAACTATTTACGATTAGGCAACAGAACAGAAACGGGTCAGCCAGATCAAAGTGTCTGCGATTGATGGCATACACTTCACATGGATGAACTGTTAGCGATTAGCCACAACAAACTGAAACAGTTAGATAGATTAACGTGTGTGCGCTAGACAGACACACACATTCTAATTAAAAGAAGCGTGCGCGATGGTAATAACGAGCGCGCACGGTTGTTGGAACAAGACGTGTGCTGACATTGCCTATTGTGGTGCACCCTTTGGTGCAAACGCCACACAAGCGGCCGAGAAGGCGTACGTGCCCACGTTACGCCTTCCGGGAATAGTGCCACACTTATAATCGTCAGTAAATTTTGAGCATGCGTCCCGTCACACTCCAAATTGTAAACCTGTTCACACCGATCAAAACCTAAGTGATTTTCCACTTAGGAGCGTATTACTACTCAGTTATAAATACTACTACTCCAAGATGACTTCACGTTCCTCCTCAACTTCTCATCCACAAAAACAAAGTCATTCATCATCGTTTCCTTTGCGTCTGCCATGGCCAGCGTGAGTTCTTGGTCAAGAGATTGCCACCAGGAAGATGCGAGCATGGAAGCGGAAGCACAAGAGATGTCCCGCCTCGCCGCGAACGCAACCGGCATGTCCCGCCGTGCGGCCGTAGCAGCACAGAGGTCCCGCTACGCCGCCGAAGCAGCACGCAGGTCCCGCCACGCTGTCGATGCGGCAGACTAGTCCGGCCGCGCCGCGAAAGCAGAAGAAATGTCCTCCCGCGTCGCGGCAGCCTGGGAAAATGTCTCGCGGGCAGGCGAGGACTCTTACAGGCGCATGCATGCGATCGTCCATAGCCAGATGGATCAGATCTCCGGCTGGGCGAGGTTGCAGGACGACATGAAAGCCTCTTTCGCCGGCGTCACCCGGCAACTAAATGAGAGCAATGTGAAGCTCCGGGCCGAGCGCGACCTGCTGAGAGCGAAGATCGTCGGAAGTGCGGAGCACCAGGAGGAGACTGCTGCCTTCTTGAAGAGGACCGGCGTCATCATCGAGAAACTTATGGACAAGAATGCCATGCTGCGCATCGAGCGCAGAAGGCTGGTGGAGAAATCCATGGATGCTGTCAAGCAGCATCTTGAGGACAAGAAAGAGCTCATCGTCGCTCGCCGCGGAGACTAGTTCCCGTGGCCTGCAACAACATAGAGATCAACGAGCCAGATCGTTGTCTTCCTTCTTCTTTTGCCCTTGTGTATTTCGGGCGTTGCCGCATGTGGCTTGTTTTAATTATGTTCCAAAATATGTAAGATAATTGTTATCCATTGTCATCGTCCTTGTATTCATCATGCTTGCTATAAGTCGCAGTCGATGCTATATAGGTCCGTCAAATCTTACATCAACATCTGTGCAAAACTTTCTTTTCAGATTTTCATTTTTCTCTCTTAAATCTAAGTTCAGTGAGACATATAGCCACGCCATAGAATAGGGGCTTGGGCGCCATTAATGGAGATGTTGGGCGGTTGGGAGGGAGGTGCGCGGCGGGTAGCGGTCAAAGGGCTCTCCTCCCGATGAGCACGCACAGGGGTCTGATCGCACGCCTCCCGTACTCAAATAGCTACCCCGCACGACACCTCCTAGCCAATAAAAAGAGGGGACGCGTGTCGGCACGTAATTGGTAAGTAGAACGCCCACAGTTTCAATAATACTTGTGTTTCCGATTTGTAACGTGACAACACTTGTTCCAAAATGACTTTGTTGATTGTTAATGTGTGTGCCTTCGCAAATCGGCCAGAAAAATTACCACAGCATGTTGGTGCCATGTCATGACACTATGCCAAGTTTCATAATTTTCAAGGGTGTTTTCGATTTACAAGAATTAAAAAACTAAGTTTCTCAATCTTTCCGGCTGAGTCACGACGCCCGGATGTTTGAATTTCATTCCCACTAGCAAAAATGCCCGTGCGTTGCTATGGGAGAAAAAATAACACACGCCGGTGGGACATGAAACTATGTTTTACAAATCATATTGGGTACAACCTTCCTTAGCTAAAAGATGGGCAACTTTGTTCGCCAAACGACGCACCCAGCAAATCTTGGACTCCGCCAAGTCATCAAGAAGTTCTTTGTCATTACCCACCATTTTTTATATTTAGTTCTAATAAATGTCTATATTAATGTTGCACCGATTATTGCTTCTCGTTTGATTTTTTTGTTAAGAAGCCACCTTGGCATTCTTCTAATTGAAGAGTAGTTCATGGAACAGTCTCTGAATCAATTTTATTTTTTTATTTTTGGAAAACACGGTTTTTAATAAAAACAAATACTTTATTGAAAATTAGAAAATAGTGAGTTTTTATGGAACATTTCTAAATACGTTTTTTAAATGGAACAACTTTTGGAATTTCGACCAGTTTTTAAAAAGTGTGCACCTATTATAACACTAATTTTACCATGTTGATTTTTTTAGATATATAAGTTTGTCGTCTGGTTTGGAATCGTTATTCTTATATTTTTGATTATTTGGGCTTGGCCCAAACAAAGCACTTGACATAGACACTTCACGTACACAGAGAACACTTTGGTATTAAAAAAAGGGAGTGTCTATATTACAATCAGACTGAAATTGAACTGGCCTGCTATCAAATCTGTGATCCATGAGCAAGCAATGAAAGGGCCCAAATAGCAACACTGCCACGTCATTACTCTCACGACCTTCTCTAGGTTATTGACAATTTTGTTTTCTTCACAACACTTTTGGAAGGAAACCTGGAATTCTCATGGCATTATCAAGGATCTGAATTTGCTTGAAACAAGAACAATTCACAGAAAATAACTTATTCATCTACGAGGAGTGACAAGATGCTATAGAAAACCAGTTTGATGATACATGACCGTACAACCCAGTAACTGTAAGTTACAACAATGTACGACAGGACAGCAAGCTACATAAAGCTTCAGACAATGTACAGCAAGACAGCAAGCTACATAAAGTTTCTCTACATAAAGCCAGTATTGATCCAACTTCTTCAAATCCTGACAATCTACTTGGACAAGGTAATTAAGAAACATCAAGTAGAGAAACTGAAATGTAAACACATATCCAGGTTGCATCAGCAACAAAAATTCCTGAAGAAAATAAATAAATAAAAAGCATACACTTGCTGCGGGTTAGTTGAAGATGAAGGATCCATCATGTTATGGGGAAATTCATACACTTCAGACAATTTGCCACATGTGTGGAACATAAAGAGAGTAATAATGAAGCTGAGAAAAGCATGGGTAACCATCAGTTACGGCAGATTGAAAAGGAAGATGAGTATTTAAATGAAGAGGGTATTGAGATTTCTTGGAAAATGGAAATATTGTAGCACACGAAGGAAATGTCATGAACACTGAGAGCATTATAATGCCGCACCTAGAAATGGAGTTCAACGCAAGAGAAGGACAAGAATTCTTTGACTTCTATTTGAGTGTTGCCGGATTCTCAGTTACCATTGTTGCAGCATCGAGGTACAATGAGTATAAATGAATCACAATGAACTGCAACAAACATGGCAAAGCAAAAGAAGTAGAAAGAGAAAGTATAACCTATTAGGAGGACAACAGTTATAGCAAAATCAGAGTGCTAGGTAGTGATGGTGATCTCAGAAAGCGGTGGCCACTGGAAAATTCACTATTATCTCACTGTAAAAACAGCAGTCACAAAAGAACTACTAAAATTTACAGAAGCTATAGGACCATAAATCCATCATCAATGTATTATAAATTAAACACCAGGAAAATGTAATATACATTCATAAAAATTCATGTGATCAAGCATTCTATATGAACTCACCGTACAAACAACAATGACACACTATATGGAGCTACAACTAGTCAGCTACTACAATAAATTACAAAATATATAGGGCAGTGTAAATCCACCATCACCATATTGTAAATTCAAAATCTATAGGGCAGTGTAAATCCACCATCACCATACTGATGCAGCTAGATTAGTTTGTGTGATGAAGCATTCTATATCAGCTCACTATACAAACAACAGTCACCAACTTTGTGGAGCAACTTTAAATTACAAAATCTATAAGACAGTAAATCCAACATCAGGACCTTGTAAATTCAACGTCAAGGTACTGTATATGCATTCAAACTAATTCCAATAATTATATATGCATTCAAACAACATCAGCATTCTTGTAAGCTGAAAACAACATTGTTGGTTACCTATTACATATAGTAGAAACAAAATTATATTATGATACTCATATAAATCAGACAAACTTTGGGCTATTGTGCAATAGCATGGTTCAGTTTATGTGCTTCAAATCACACGGGTCGGAGAAACAAACCGACTCTCCTTTTGGCTATTGTGCAGTAGCACGGTTCAGTTCAATCGCTTGACCAAAACAACTCCAAATCAGTATGACTCGAGCAGTTTGAATGATGTACCTTGGCTACATGGGCAGATGTAATTCCGATGAAGTCGGCAGTACGGAGAAATTCCGGCTAGGTTGGCAGAACAGTGAGATTTCCATGACTTCGGCAGAACGGCAAGACACCAATGTCGAGCACGGATGAAACGACGCAATTGGGTTCAGGCTTCAGTCGAGGGAGTGGATGTGTATTTCTATGTGTTGGGCCTCTAGAACGGCCAAATCAGTCGCTGTCGGACACCCCATGGGCGCACGAAGGATTGGATCAAGACAAACACATTGCAATCTAGTATGTGGAAGGCAAAGCATAGAGATAAAAACTACCAATACATATGTTTTGAAAGTGAGTCGCTAATAAGATGAGCAAGCTAGGATGCTTGTGGTAGAATATATAGGCCTTTCATTGCTACACCTGCCATTATATAGAATGAGAAAGTAAGTCATATCAGTAAGTGTGGTCTACCATAGAGCATAAAGGAACTCGGTTGATTAAGTAGCTATATATGCACATGTTAAAAAATTCTAGGCTACAAAGCCAAAGGAAACAGGAAGTAATCTGATATTATTGCTCCAGTTTATACATGAAGACCCATTGTTCAGTTTAGATTGCAGTTTAAAGCAAGAGCACCAACTCATACTATGGAAACCTAAAGAGCAGACCACAAAATTACCCATTTACATAATCTAACAAACTTTAAGATAGCAGTCCTGTGACCACAAGTTTACCAGTTACAATAAACTTCCAAATCAATTTTCCTTTCAGCACATACATGTTGAAGTATCCTCTCTTCAGTTCATGCTAAGCTCCAATTTAAAATCTGGCAAGTAAACTGATACAAAATGAAATACATAAGACATATGTTGTAGCATAAGATTGCAGTGAATAAATTGTAAGGCATGTGTTGTAGCACGACCATTGCATAATTTATTTTGTTCCAAGACAAAAAGGACTAAATATTTTTTCAGACAAAAAATGTATCATCATGAAAGTGTTCTTGCTAGGTGGAGACTTGAGACTGTACGTCCAACCAATAATTCTGAAACTGCATACCTACTGTCAGGTAACCCAGCATCCTCAACAGTGACCACCACAGTAGTCCTCCATTCCTATTTCAGAATTGATCAGAACAAGATCATCATGCAGCCATCCCCTTTCGCCGTTGGGTCGTCGCCGCCACTGTAGCCGATCTATATTGTCGCCATGCGCCGAGCTCTCGTTCTTTAGACCGGCGCCCTCCTCACTCCCCCAGCCACCGGACGGCAGCTGCTCGCCCCCCACCACCACGGTTGGAGCCTGCGGGAGAAGGGGTCGGAAGGACACAGGGAGGAAGAGGGGTAACGAGCGAGAAGAGGGCTCCTAGAGCCTCGGCTGGGTAGGAGGGATGGGAGGGAACAGAGAGGAAGAGGGCGGCCGGAGCGTCATGGAGCGTGGGTACTCGACGAAGTCCCGTTCCGGCCATGGGGATGTGGATCCAGCGGAGGAGATCCTCCAGCGGCAGAGCTTGGCAGGGCACCGGCGCTGGGAGGTGCAGCCGACAGGGAAGGGGAGGGGCGTCCGGATCCGCGGGTGCTGGCAACGAACGGCAGCTCGGCGGCGGTGGTGGCTGGTGGCGCGCGGTGAGGCGGGACGGGGCAAGAGGTGGCGGCGCGCTGCAGGAGGAGATGGGATTGGGAGGCAGGGTCATGCGAGTGGTCGGGTTTTTTTTTTCTCTCCGCTGTATCGGTTCGGGCTGAGTTATGACGAGGACTGTGGGTTCAATTATTAAAAACCACAAGACCTTTCTGTAAAAATGCCGCGATGGTGAACCTCCGTGCTTTATAAAGGGAGAGATTTCTTGCATGGGACCTAGAAATTCACCCAAAGACACACATGTGATTTCTCAACCAACTTTGATGCACTTGAGCCTGTGCTTGTAGTTTGAATTTGAATTATGCACATTAAATGCGCAGAAACTCAATTAATGTATAAAAAGGCCAAACGAACCTGAAATAATTCCAAAATTTAGCACAATACTTCTATTTGGTCTAATATGCCTGTATAAAAAAATTAAGGCGAGAGAAGGCAGTGTACGTATGTCGTTTCGCACACGGGGGTGACATGTTCCCTCTCGGAACCACGAGCCTTCTTGAGGGAAGCTCCGGTTTGCAAGAAGCTTACACCAAAGCTTGTCCCAATTCGGCCAAAAAGTTACCGCAGCATGTTGGTGCCATGTCATGACACCATGCCAAGTTTCATGATTTTCAGGCATGTTCTGGATTTACAGGAATTAAAAAACCAAGTTTCTCAATCTTTCCGGCCGAGCCATGACGCCCAGATGATTAAATTTCATTCTCATTTCTTGCATGGGGCCTAGAAATTCTCCCACACACATGTGATTTTCAACCAACTTTGGTGCACTGGAGCATGTGCTTGTAGTTCAAATTTGAATTATGCATATTAAATGCATAGAAACTCAATTAATGTATAAAAAAAGGCCAAACGAACCCAGAATAATTCCAAAATTTAGCACGATACTTCTATTTGGTATAATCTGCCTGTGTAAAAAAATTAAGACGGGAAAAGGCAGTGTATGCATCTCGTTTCGCACACGGAGGTGACACGTTCCCTCTCGGAACCGCGAGCCTTCTAGAGGGAAGCTCCGGTTTATAAGAAGCTTACACTAAAGCTTGTCCCAATTCGGCCAACAAAATTACCGCAGCATGTTGGTGCCATGTCATGACACCATGCCAAGTTTCATGATTTTCAGGCGTGTTTTGGATTTACAGAAATTAAAAAACCAAGTTTCTCAATCTTTCCTGCCAAGCCACGATGCCCAGATGTTTGAATTTCATTCCCATTTCTTGCATGGGACCTAGAAATTCACCCAACGATACACATGCGATTTTTCAACCAACTTTAGTGCACTGGAGCATGTGCTTGTAGTTTAAATTTGAATTATGCACATTAAATGCGCAAAAACTCAATTAATGTATAAAAAGGCCAAACGAACCTGGAATAATTCCAAAATTAAGCACGATACTTCTATTTGCTCTAATCTGCGTGTGTAAAAATATTAAGGTGGGAGAAGGCAGTGCACGTATCTCGTTTCGCACATGGAGGTGACACGTTCCCTCTCGAAACCACGAGCCTTCTTGAGGGAAGCTCAGGTTTGCAAGAAGCTTACACCAAAGCTTGTCCCAATTCAGCCAAAAAAATTACCGCGGCATGTTGGTGCCATGTCATGACACCATGCCAAGTTTCATGATTTTCAGGCGTGTTTTGGATTTACAGAAATTAAAAAACCAAGTTTCTCAATCTTTCTGGCTGAGCCATGACGCCCAGATGTTTGAATTTCATTCCCATTTCTTGCATGGGACCTATAGATTCACCCAAAGACACACATGCAATTTTTCAATCAACTTCAGTGCACTGGAGCATGTGCTTGTAGTTCAAATTTGAATTATGCACATTAAATGCGCAGAAACTCAATTAATGTATAAAAGAGGCCAAATGAACCCGGAATAATTCCAAAATTTAGCACGATACTTCTATTTGGTCTAATCTGCCTGTGTAAAAAAATTAAGGTGGGAGAAGGCAGTGTACGTATCTCGTTTCGCACACGAAGGTGACACGTTCCCTCTCGGAACCATGAGCCTTCTTGAGCGAAGCTCCGGTTTGCAAGAAGCTTACTGATACGTCTCCAACGTATCTATAATTTTTGATTGTTCCATGCTATTATATTATCTGTTTTGGATGTTTAATGGGCTTTAATATGCTCTCGACTAACCTATTAACCAGAGGTCCAGTGCCAGTTTTTGTTTTTTTTGCCTATTTTAGAGTTTCGCCGAAAAGGAATACCAAACGGAATGAAACCTTCGTGATGATCTTTCTTGGACCGAAAGAAATCCAGAAGACTTGGAGTTGAAGTCTGGAACGCTACGAGGCGACCATGAGCCAGGAAGGAGCGCCCAGGGGGTAGGCGCGCCCCCACCCTCATGGGCCCCTCGTAGCTCCACCGACGTACTTCTTTCGCCTATATATACTCTTATACCCTAGAAACATCACAAAGAGCCACGAAACCACTTTTCCACCATCGCAACCTTCTGTACCCATGAGATCCCATCTGGGGCCTTTTCCGGCGATCTGCCGGAGGGGAATCGATCACGGAGGGCTTCTACATCAACACCATAGCCTCTTCGATGAAGCGTGAGTAGTTTACCACAGACCTTCGGGTCCATACTTATTATCTACATGGCTTCTTCTCTCTCTTTGATTCTCAATACAAGGTTCTCCTCGATGTTCTTGGAGATCTATTTGATGTAATATTCTTTTGCGGTGTGTTTGCCGAGATCCGATGAATTGTGGGTTTATGAACAAGATTATCTATGAATATTATTTGGATCTTCTCTGAATTCTTATATGCATGATTTGATACCTTTGCAAGTCTCTTCGAATTATCGGTTTAGTTTGGCCTACTAGATTGATCTTTCTTGCAACGGGAGAAGTGCTTAGCTTTGGGTTCAATCTTGTGGTGTCCTTTCCCAGTGACAGTAGGGGCATCAAGGCACATATTGTATTGTTGCCATCGAGGATAAAAAGATGGGTTTTATATCATATTGCTTGAGTTTATCCCTCTACATCATGTCATCTTGCTTAAAGCGTTACTCTGTTCTTATGAACTTAATACTCTAGATGCATGCTGGATAGCGGTCGATGTGTGGAGTAATAGTAGTAGATGCAGAATCGTTTCGATCTACTTGACACGGACGTGATGCCTATATTCATGATCATTGCCTTAGATATCTTCATAATTATGCACTTTTCTATCAATTGCTCGGCAGTAATTTGTTCACCCACCGTAATACATGCTATCTTGAGAGAAGCCACTAGTGAAACCTATGGCCCCTGGGTTTCTTTCTTATTATATTGCATCTCTTTTATTTACATCTTATCTCGTTTAGTATTTTGCAATCTTTACTTTTCAATCTATACAACAAAAATACCAATAATATTTACTTTACTATCTTTATCAGATCTCACTTTTGCGAGTGACTGTGAAGGGATTGACAACTCCTTTATCGCATTGGTTGCAATTTTCTTGATTGTTTGTGCACGTACTAGGTGACTTGTGAGTTGTCTCCTACTAGATTGATACCTTGGTTCTCAAAAACTAAGGGAGATACTTACGCTACTTTGTTGCATCACCCTTTCCTCTTCAAGGGAAAACCAACGCATGCTCAAGAGGTAGCAAGATGGATTTCTGGCGCCGTTGCTGGGGAGATCTACGCCAAGTCAAGACATACCAAGTACCAATCATAAACTCTTCTCCCTCGCATTACATTATTTGCCATTCACCTCTCATTTTCCTCTCCCCCACTTCTAAAACGATTTTTGAAAACCTTTGTCTTTTCTTCGCACTTCTCCCGTTCGTCTTTTTGTTTGCCTTGATGTCTTATTTGGCGCATTTGCTCATTTGGTTGGAATAATTGTGTATTTATTGCAAATCAGAGAACCTAAGATTTATGGATCCTCATCCGCTTGCCAATCTCTTTAAGAGATCCAATTATGATGAACCAATTGCTAGTGAGTTTTGTGCGCTAGATTATCTTTATGAAGTTTTGCTTGAAATTCGTGAATCTAAAAATTGTCATGAAGTACTTTATGAAGTGATTCATGATAGATCTTTGAATAAAAAGCATGATTGCAATGATGTTATTATAAATTCTATTAGTGTCAATTGTGCTAATAATATGCAAAACCCTAAGCTTGGGGATGCTAGTTTTGCTATGTCCACTACTTGTTGCAATGATCATGATTGGGGTGATTTTTCTTATGATCTTGAAAATTTATTTAAGCCCCATGATGAATATCAGATTGATAATAATGTTTGCAATAATATTGAAAGTGGGTTTGGAAGAGTGTCAACTTTAGATCCCACATATTTGGATAATGTTCAATCTTATGAAGTTTTTGATAAAAGTAGGTTCGGAGAGGTCATGACTTTATTTTATGACAATCCCACTATTTCGGAAGAGTGTCAACTTTGCATGCGTGTGGATCACGAAGAGAAAATTTCATGTGATAGTTATATTGTTGAATTTGATTATGATCCTACATGTAATTATTATGAGAGAGGAAAATATGGTTGTAGAAATTTTCATGTTACCAAATTACCTCTCGTTATGTTGAGATTGCTATTGTTCCTTTCTTCTTCACTGCATATGCTAGTTTTTGCTTGCCTTGATAATTGTTTGCTTATAAAATGCCTATGCATAGGAAGTATGTTAGACTTAGATGTGTTTGTCACATGCTTTATGATGCTCCTTTTGTGCTTCAATTCTTTTCTTTCATGTGAGAATCATTAAAATTATCAATGCCTAGCTAAAAGGCTTTAAAGAAAAGCGCTTGTTGGGAGATAACCCAATGCATTTCCTTTCTGTTTTTGAATAAATAATTCATATAGCTTCTGTTATGATTGTGTTTTTTATGTTTCAATTAGTGTTTGTGCCAAGTAAAGCCTTTAGGATCTTCTTGGGTGATTGTTGTTTGATCTTGCTGAAAAAACAGAAAGTATGTGCTCACGAAAATAGTTTTCATTTTTACCAGAGAGCGATAAAATACCAATTTCAATTGCAAAAGGTCAATATACAAATTATTTAGGTTGTCCTAATTGTTCAAGAAATTTGGAGTTACAGAAGTATTAGAACTATCCAGATTGCTACAGACTGTTCTGTTTTTGACAGATTCTGTTTTTCGCGTGTTGTTTGCTTATTTTGATGCATCTATGGCTAGTATCGGGGGGTATGAACCATAGATAAGTTGGAATACATTAGGTTTAACACCAATATAAATAAATAGCAAGTTCATTACAGTACCTTAAAGTGGTGGTTTATTTTCTTATACCAACAGAGCTCATGAGATTTTCTGTTGAAGTTTTGTGTTGTGAAGTTTTCAAGTTTTTGGGTAAAGATTTGATGGATTTTGGAATAAGGAGTGGCAAGAGCCTAAGCTTGGGGATTCCCAAGGCACCCCAAGGTAAAACTCAAGGACAACCAAAAGCCTAAGCTTGGGGATGCCTTCTGAGGCATCCCCTCTTTCGTCTTCGTCTATCGGTAACTTTACTTGAGGCTATATTTTTATTCATCACATGATATGTGTTTTGCTTGGAGCGTCTTGTAGGATTTGAGTCTTTGCTTTTTAGTTTACCACAATCATCCTTGTTGTACACACCTTTTGGGAGAGACACGCATGAATCGGAAATTATTAGAATACTCTATGTGCTTCACTTATATCTTTTGAGCTAGATAATTTTGCTCTAGTGCTTCACTTATATCTTTTTAGAGAACGGTGGTGGTTTTATTTTATAGAAATTATTGATCTCTAATGCTTCACTTATATTATTTTGAGAGTCCTTTAGAACAACATGGTAATTTTATTTGGCTATAAAATTAGTCCTAATATGATGGGCATCCAAGATGGGTATTATAAAAACTTTCATATAAAGTGCATTGAATACTATGAGAAGTTTGATTCCTTATGATTGTTTTGAGATAAGAAGATGGCGATATTAGAGTCATGCTAGTTGAGTAGTTGTGAATTTTAGAGATACTTGTGTTAAAGTTTGTGATTCCCGTAGCATGCACATATGGTGAACCGTTATGTGATGAAGTTGGAGCATGATTTATTTTTTGATTGTCTTCCTTATGAGTGGCGGTCGGGGACGAGAGATGGTATTTTCCTACCAATCTATTCCCCTAGGAGCATGCGCGTAGTACTTCGTTTCAATAACTAATATATTTTTGCAATAAGTATGTGAGTTCTTTATGATTAATGTTGAGTCCATGGATTATACGCACTCTCACCCTTCCACCATTGCTAGCCTCTCTAGTACCGCGCAACTTTCACCAGTACCATAAACCCACCATTTACCTTCCTCAAAACAGCCACCATACCTACCTATTATGGCATTTCCATAGCCATTCCGAGATATATCGCCATGCAACTTTCCACCGTTCCGTTTACTATGACACGCTCCATCTTTGTCATATTGCCTTGCATGATCATGTAGTTGACATAGTATTTCTGGCAAAGCCACTGTCGTGGAATTGTCACGGCAGATGTCCTAGAGAAAGGACTTAGTCATGGAGCCATCGCGACGGGTTAGCTTGAAGGGGTTAAAGCGGACACAGGGACGCAAGAGAATTTATACTAGTTCGGCCCCTTCGATGAAGGTAAAAGCCTACGTCTAGTTGTGATGGAATTGATGGGGTTTCGATGACTAGGGAGCAAACAAGCTTCGCCTATGTCTCGAGTTGTTGTCTGTTGTCCTTGAACCGCCACCGGGTCGTCCCCTTATATACACGGGTGACTCCCGTCGGCTTACAGAGTCCCAATACCGGCTCATAGATGTGTCCGGTTTGGTCTCTACTTGTTCCTAACTTACAATACAAGTTAACTACTAATGCTGGTTTACGGCTACAGGCCTTGAACCGACCATGGGCCTTGAGCCCTCGTCTGTCTTCTTGGGCTTTAACATACTTAACTACTGACGAAGTTAACCCGGCCCAGATAGGCCGGTTTACGCCTAGTAGTAATATCCCCAACATTGGGCCCCAGATTGATTTGAACGGGTTCATGTCAATCCCTTAACAAAAGCTTCATCTTCAACATCTTCTCATAAATTGGTAAACTGCCATGATGTCATCTTCTCTGATTGCTGTAAACCGGAGTGACGTCACATGTCATAATGAAGCTATCCATTATGCTTCTTTGTTTAATAGATCTGCGGAAATCGAGGCGACAGCTCCGTTTCGTGGCCCCTTGATTGTCGCGCCTGACACATGTTCTTTTGCCTTATAAATAGGACCGAAGGGTCATTTCTTTTCTCCCCTTCGTGCCTTCTTCGTCTTCCTCGCGTCGCCAGCCTCGGAGCTCCGTCGCCGCCGTCGACCTCTACCTCAACCTTGGCCGCTGCATCAACCTGAGCGCACCAGACCATCGCGGCAACCTTTCGCGTCTTCCTTAGCTCCGGTAAATCTTCTATCCTTTCCCCCGCAGATCTAACCTAGGGTTTCACAGTTCTTCAGTGTTCATCATCTGCCTCTTGCTCATACGATAGATCTTTAGATGGCTCCGCAAATCTTTATTCTGTGCAATGGTAGCTGTTTACCCTTCGCCTTCACTTACACATCTCAAAACCATAGATCTGTATATACGTCTTGTTTATTGATTCGGTACTGCTCCTTTTGGACCTCTGAATATTTATCTTTTTTCTAAACTTGCTTCAGATCCATCGCTGTAGAGAAATCTTACGAAATCTTTTTCTATAAACTTACTCATCTGCTTCAATGCTTAAACTCGGCGGTTTAACCTTGTAGAAAAAAATTGCCAAACCGGTATATACCATTAGTCCCCTTGTTGAACCGCCAGATGTTGTTGCTTCATAAAACTCCGGTTCAGATAAATCTGTCTCCGGTTTAACATTGCACATACCAATGTACCTTGATCAAATGCATTTTTGAACCAGGATCTTCTACCTTGTAGATTCCATCATGGCCAAGCAAGTATATGAATGCAATTGGGTTCCTTCTCGCGTCACAGAGGCTCAGCTGGACGATCTAGTTCTGATCGGGGCTTTAGGCAGCAAAGATACCATCCATTGGAGGGCTCCTGGCAAAGAATGCCCTCCCACTCCTCAAGAAGGAGAAGTTGTTGTTTTCGTAGATCACTTAGCTCGGGGCTTTAAGCCACCCGGTTCTAAATTTTACCGAGATGTTTTGGCCGATTTCCAACTCCATCCACAAGATACTGGCCCCAATTCTGTTACAAATATGTGTCACTTCCAAGTGCTCTGAGAAGCGTTCTTTCAAGAGGAGCCCACAGTGGAATTGTTCCGAGACCTTTTCCATCTAAACCGCCGTACTGAGTTTACTGACGGCTCCAATACGGAGTTGGGTGGCGTGGCGATCCAGAAAAGGAAAGAGGTCACATACCCTCATGCCAAACTGCACAGTCACCCCAAAGAGTGGAATCAGACATGGTTCTACTGCAAAGACACCTCCCCTGCTGGTGAGAATCCCTTGCCCGGCTTTCGTCCGGAGCGGCTTAGCAATACACACCCTTTTCCGCAAAGATTGACTGCCCAGGAGAGAAGCAAATATGCTCCTCAACTATCGAAGCTCAGAGCCTTTATGGCCAACGGTTTAACAGGGGTTGACCTCGCTCGCTGTTGGATATCATGGAACATACTGCCCCTTAGTCAGCGCTCCGGTTTGATGTGCGAGTATACCGGCAGTGTTGATGACCCACTGCGACATTCCAAAATCCAGCTCACCGATGAAGAAATCACAGAAGCTGTGAATAAGATGCTGAATGAACCGGAACATATCTATGCTAAAAACGGCCTGCTTCCCTTCTGTGCCACCAACAAACCGCCAGCTGTAAGACCTTGATTTTTCCTTTTGCTGAATCTGTTATTGATATATCTGGTCATTGTTTAATATCAGTGTTTGTGTAATCAGGGCAATGATCCGTTTTGGAGCAAGAAATTGCCGCAGGAGAAACTGGAAAAACCAGACAAACCGGAAAGAGCAACCCGGCAAAAGACTAAGGCTGTAAAGAAGACTGCCCATAGGAAAAGAACCACTGCATCTTCTAATCCGGCCCCTGATGATGATGTGGATAATCCGGACCTTGAGGTAGAGCTTGACTCACTTGGCTTATTTTTCATGCGTCTTATTGATGATGATATTTGTTAGGATGATGCCGAAGCCAGCCCCGCTGATGCTGCAGAGGTAATTATTCTCTCTTCCGATTCAGAACCTTTGCCTTCGCTAAAAATCCGTCAGGCAAACCAGAAAGTTAAATTTTCTCATCCTCTTGCTTATTTGGATCCCAAATTTCTTATGAAGACCCAACAGCACGAAGCTCGTTGCACAACCCGGCACAGCGGCCAGGTAGTTACCTCCGCCGGTTTACCGAACAGTCCGGTTCGGAAACGCCGTTCAGAGGTCTCTAATTTGCTTGTCAGTGATTGTCCTAAAGCGGGTTGCTTTCGTCAACCTCTTAATCCATCTGACTCTGATTACCAGGTTACTTCCCACTCATCTTCTGGCGAATCATCGGCTACTCAGCTGCCACCGCTCAAAATGGTGCTTGGGTAAGCTATACTTATTATGATACTTGCAGCACATCGCCTTAGAACATATGCTGTATTTGATTTTTTATTCTTTTCAGGGCCAAACCTAGGCCAAGCAAGAAGGCCCGCCTGGACAAAGCGGCCGAAGAAGATGCCGTTCTTGAGCCAGGCAAGACACCCGATCTTGAAGCGGCTATTCCTGAGGGTATACCCAACGATCCACCGCAGCCAGACGACGATCTTATTGCTGAAGAAAGACCTACTGATGCCTCAGGTCCTGTCAATCAGCCCACGGGCTCCATCCGGATTGAGAGATCCACCGGTCCAGCAAAACCTACTGACAAGCCAACAGCCCCAATGCAAACCGGCGATACTCAGGAGGACGAGGTTGTCATTATTGGCACTGGCCATACCGAGCCAAGCAATCCTGTTGCTTTGTCCAAACATTCTGCCAAGGAAGAATTTGCTACCTTTGGTAAAGGCAAGTGGAATGCTGATCTGGCAACTTACGCTGCTCTGAACGCCCAAGATATCCATTCCGGCTACCTGAACCGGCTGTATACCAGCCGTGACTATGAAGCCAGTCTGGTTAATATGATGAAGGACAAATACGAGGTAACTTCCATATGCTCTTTCCTGCTTGTACGCTTCAACACTTGCTGACTCTCCTAGCCCCCAAGGGCCGGTTTGTAATCTTCTTTCAAACCGGGACTTACTAACATAAATCTTAATACTTTGAAATTCGCCGATGTAGCCCCCAAGGGCCGGTTCAACTTAGCGTAGTTAAACCGGTACTTTAAGTAATTGAGATTGCCGCATCAGAATATATATATGAGCAAATAGCCATTAGCCCCCAAGTGCCAAGTTGAATACTGGTATTGATCTTGGGACTTTGTAAGCAATTGAAAGATGAAGATTGAATATGCATTAGCCCCAAGTGCTAAGTGCATAACTTGTTATGTGGTTGGTACTTCAATCCTTGTACCGTTTTGTTGATGCATATAACTGTCTGCATGCAGGCGGAGCTGAAAACGAAAGAAAGCCAAGTCGCCGATCTCCAAGAAAACCTGAAAACCCAACAAGCTGAAACCTCCAAAGCAAAAGAGGAATTAACCAACGCTTTAAGCGCCATGGAACAGCTTAAGGAGAGCTTCAAAAAGAAGCGGGCAGATTGGGCCACTGAAAAGTCCGCTTTAATCAAACGAGCAGAGGATGCCGAGGCTGCACTAAAACCAGTGGCGGATGAACTGACCAGCATAAAGCGGCACGTGCATGCCATGACTACTGCTATCTTTGGTAAGTCAGTTTGACGTCTGAATTGGCTCTACCTTCTTACAGAGTTGCCGGTTTATTAACCCTTTATGGTATTTCAGGGACACGCATTGGTCACTTGGGGTCAGATGTGTGGAAGAAACTGAAAGCCACCTGTACATTGGTTGAACAATTGTATAGTGGTGCCCAGCGGATCATCTGTACCGCATCCCATAACAAACCGGCGCCCACTTTGATTCAAGACACTCTGATGAAACTATCGGTGCTTCCTGCCCAGGTTGAAGAGCTGAAGAAATCTGCTGCTCGAACCGGTGCGATCAATGCCTTAATCCGGGCAAAAGCCTGGGTGCCGGATTTTGATCCTATTGAAGCGGCTCAGGGCTATCCCAGCTTGAAGGAAGGCGGGTCAGAATTTGGTGAAGCGGATCTGCGAGCAATAAACCGGGAGGTACGTCCGCTAGCTTGTCAATTGGCTGAAGAAGCAGACTTGTCTCATTATCAAGCCCAATATGACAATTAGAACAAGCGAATAGCTGCACCAATCCATGAATCAGAAAATCTGATCCCTCCAATCCGTAAGCATACTTACGCTCCCGATATTGACCCGTCATTGCTGATCCATGATGAAGCTGTTTTTCAAGCATTAATGGGAATCGACTGGACAACTGTTGATTTCCAGCCACTGGGTAGAGAAACGGAGGCTGAAGCGGCGCAGGATGACCCACAACCATCAGGCCAGGCTTGTGACCAAGCTTGAACCGGAAGCCGGTTTTAAAACTGCCTCTCCTTTGCAAAAAACAATGATATTATTATGGGCACTGTGTTGCCTTGTAATAGGCTAGCTGATACTTTGATGTTGTATGCCTTCGTGCATGATTTGTTCTTCCTATGGTGATGAATTTTCCAAAGCACTTTCTGCAATAAGAAACTCTTCAAGTGCCACCGCGGTTGTACCGTCAGGCGGAATATGATGTCTGCATATATGAAGTCAAAACATCCAAAAAAAATTAAGTATATAACCAAAATTTTGAGATACATAATACCTGCCATCATTGAGCATGAAGTTGGCTTGGCCAATCTTGAAGCGGAATTTTGCAAACCCACATTGTTGGAGGAGATAACAGCTCCTGTATATATATGACGCTGGTTTACCATGTAAACCGTGCCAGGTTATAATAAACACCATGTTACTCCATAAGAGGATGTTAACAACAAGGATCAAACCGGGCAAATAGTCTCCGGATTGACGTGAACTGTGTTCCGTCAATGAATTGGTTGAAAACTTTGTCGGTTTAAAAAGAACGCAATAAAAAAGAAAAGAGTATCTTGCAAAGAAAAGTGCGAAGCAAAAGCAATGAGAAGACAGTTTGCAAAAAAGGTTTATTTGAGCTGATCAAATGGCGTTACCATGGCCGAACATGACCAAGCTCCCGTTAGGTGTAACTATGGTTCTAGTCAGCCAGGTCCCCAAATGAAATCGTGGCATTTATGCCGACCAAGTGGCATGGCGATGGTTCGGGTTCGACCAAGCCCCCAAGTGATTCTATGGCCTTAGGCCGATCAAGAGGCATGAGTCGTTCAGACGTGACCAAGTCCCCAAGTGATCTGGTGGCTCTCGCCTATCAAGAGGTATGGTATTGGTTCATACACGACCAATCCTCCAAGTGATATCACACGATGCTTTTAGCAAAGTGAACTCAAGGGGTAAACCGGAAGCCGCTTTAGAACAACTTCGTGTAACCACACATGATGTAAAAGAACAGATACCCCGCTTTAGCTGAGGTTCTGGTTTATTATAGTTAATCATAATATATACATCGTTGTAATATGTACATAAGTAGAACCAATGGCTCAGGTATAATAAGGCCGAAGATGAGCTATGTTCCACAGCCTATTGGTTTCCTCCTCTGATGTACGTGAGTCCTTATGCTCTCGAATATCGATTAGATAATATGACCCGTTGTGCAGATTCTTGCTGACCACGAAAGGCCCCTCCCAGGGTGGGGATAACTTATGCATATCAGTCTGATCTTGGATGAGCCGAAGCACCAAATCTCCTTCCTGGAAGGTTCTGGTTCTGACTCGGCGACTGTGATAACGACGAAGATCCTGTTGGTAAATCGCCGATCGGGCGGCTGCTATGTCACGCTCTTCATCCAACCGGTCCAAAGCATCTTGCCATGCCGTTTCGTTGTCCGCTTCAATATAAGCCGTCACACGAGGTGAATCATGACGGATATCACTGGGGAGAACCGCCTCCGCTCCATAAACCATGAAGAACGGTGTGTATCCTGTTGACCTGTTGGGTGTTGTATTGATGCTCCATAACACAGATGGTAATTCTTCTACCCAACAACCCAGCGTTCTCTGCAAAGGAACCATGAGTCGGGGCTTGATGCCTCTCAAGATCTCTTGATTAGCTCTTTCTGCTTGACCATTGGACTGTGGGTGTGCCACCGATGAAACATCGAGCCGGATGTGCTCTCGTTCGCAGAACTCCTTCATGGCACCTTTGGACAAATTGGTACCATTATCTGTGATGATACTGTGTGGAAAGCCAAACCGGAAAATCACTTTTTTAATGAACTGAACCGCCGTGGCCGCATCACACTTGCTAACAGGTTCTGCCTCCACCCACTTTGTAAACTTGTCAACCGCCACCAGGAGGTGGGTCTTCTTATCTTTGGACCTTTTAAAAGGCCCAACCATATCCAGCCCCCAAGTCGCAAACGGCCAAGTAATTGGAATCATTCTCAATTCTTGAGCTGGTACATGAGCACGTCTTGAGAACTTTTGGCAACCATCACATCGTCTGACCAGATCCTCTGCATCAGCATGAGCAGTTAACCAATAGAAACCATGGCGAAACGCTTTAGCCACCAGAGATTTTGAACCGGCGTGGTGACCACAATCTCCTGCGTGGATCTCACGCAAAATTTCGCGGCCTTCTTCAGGAGACACACAACATTGAAATGCTCCTGACATACTGCAATGATGCAACTCGCCGTTGATAATAGTCATGGACTTGGATCGCCGGATTATCTGTCTGGCCAGAGTCTCATCCTCTGGTAACTCGCCCCGGTTCTTGTACGCCAGGTAGGGAAGCGTCCAATCTGGAATAACATGAAGAGCTTCCACCAATTGAGCTTCCGGATCAGGAATAGCCAAATCCGCTTCACCAGGGATCTTGACCAACGGGTTGTGCAGCACATCCAGAAAAACATTGGGCGGAACCGGTTTGCGCTGAGAGCCCAGCCGGCTTAAAGCGTCTGCCGCTTCATTTTTCCGCCGGTCCACGTGGTCCACCTGATAGCCTTTGAAATGACCTGCAACAATATCCACCTCACGACGATATGCTGCCATGAGTGGATCCTTGGAATCCCAAGTGCCAGACACTTGCTGAGCCACGAGGTCCGAGTCACCGAAGCACTTAACTTGACCTAGATTCATCTCCTTAGCCATCCGGAGACCATGGAGCAAGGCTTCATACTCAGCTGCATTGTTAGTACAAGGGAACATTAAGCGGAGAACATAACAAAACTTATCACCTCGTGGGGAAGTTAATACGACTCCAGCCCCCGAGCCTTCCAATTGCCTGGATCCGTCAAAATGGATGGTCCAATATGTGTGATCCGACTTTTCTTCAGGTGCTTGCATTTCCGTCCAATCATTGATAAAATCAACCAGTGCTTGAGACTTAATCGCCGTCCGAGGCACATACTTCAAATCGTGCGGCCCAAGCTCTATAGCCCACTTGGCAATCCGGCCAGTTGCTTCCTGGTTCTGGATGATATCCCCCAAAGGAGCAGAACTGACCACCGTAATTGGATGCCCTTGGAAGTATTGTTTAAGCTTCCGGCTTGCCATAAAAACTCCATACACCAGCTTCTACCAATGCGGATACCTTTGCTTGGACTCAATGAGCACCTCGCTGATATAATAGACCGGACGCTGAACCGGATGCTCCTTACCTGCCTCCTTTCACTCCACCACAATAGCCACGCTGACCGCCCGAGCATTAGCAGCAACATATAGCAGTAACGGCTCCTTGTCAATGGGAGCGGTGAGCACAGGCGGATTGGCCAATTGCCGCTTTAAGTCCTCAAATGCTTCATCAGCGGCAGAACTCCAGACAAACTGATCCGTCTTCTTCAACATCTGATACAAAGGGATTGCCTTCTCACCAAGACGACTGATAAACCGGCTTAACGCGGCAATCCGTCCTGCCAGGCGTTGAACATCATTGATACACTTTGGTTTAGCCAGGGAGGTGATGGCTGTGATCTTCTCCGGATTAGCCTCAATTCCCCTATTGGACACCAGGAAGCCTAATAACTTGCCCGCCGGTACACCAAAGACGCATTTGTCCGGATTAAGCATCATCTTGTATGTCCTCAGGTTATCAAAGGTTTCCTTTAAATCACCAATCAGAGTCTCCTTCTCCCTGGATTTAACCACGATATCATCCACGTACGCGTGTACATTACGGCCAATCTGTTTGTGTAGACAATTTTGCACACAACGTTGATAAGTTGCCTGGGTACTCTTGAGCCCAAAGGGCATAGACACATAGCAGAAGGCTCCAAAGGGAGTTATGAATGCCGTTTTATCCTGGTCCTTAACTGCCATTTTGATCTGATGATAGCCGGAATATGCATCCAAAAAACTTAAATGCTCACAACCCGCCGTAGCATCAATAATTTGATTAATATGGGGGAGAGCAAAAGGATCTGCTGGACAAGCTTTATTAAGATCTGTGTAATCCACACACATGCGCCAGGTGTCGTTTTTCTTAAGGACCAGCACCGGATTGGCAAGCCACTCAGGGTGAAAAACTTCAACAATAAAACCAGCTGCTAAGAGCCTGGCTACCTCTTCTCCAATTGCCTTGCGTCTTTCTTCGTTAAACCGGCGGAGGAACTGTTTCACCGGTTTGTATTTAGGATCCACATTAAGGGTGTGCTCAGCGAGTTGCCTCGGTACACCTGGCATGTCAGAGGGCTTCCATGCAAAAATGTCCCGATTCTCACGGATGAACTCGATGAGCGCGCTTTCCTATTTCGGATCCAAATTAGCACTGATGTTGAAATGCTTGGACGAATCGCCAGGTACAAAGTCAACAAGCTTAGTTTCTGCTGCCGATTTGAACTTCAGGGCCAGATCATGCTTCGTAGTTGGCTTCTTTAATGGAGTGATGTCTGCCGGATCACCATTGTCCTTATAATACTTCAGCTCCTCGGTGGCACAAACCGACTCTGCATAGGCCGCATCACCTTCCTCGCACTCCAAAGCGATTTTGCAGCTTCCGTGAACCATTATTGTCCCCTTGTGACCCGACATCTTGAGCTGCAAATACACATAACAGGGCCGTGCCATAAACTTGGCGTAGGCCGGTCGCCCAAATAGGGCGTGATACGGACTTTGGATTTTCACCACTTCAAACATCAATGTCTCCGACCTGGAATCATGATCATCCCCAAAGGCCACTTCCAGAGCTATCTTACTAATAGGATATGCTGACCTGCTAGGTACTACACCGTGGAACACCGTATTAGACGGTTTAAGATTTTTATCTGTCAATCCCATACGATGGAAGGTCTCATAGTACAAGATATTAATGCTGCTACCTCCATCCATGAGCACCTTGGTGAACTTATAACCTCCCACCTAAGGCGCCACCACCAGAGCCAACTAACCCAGATTATCGACCTGGGGAGGGTGATCCTCTCTGCTCCATATGATTGGCTGTTCAGACCAACGTAGATAACGGGGTATGGCCGGTTCAACAGAGTTGACCACGCGCCTCTGAACCTTCCGGTCTCGCTTGTCCAAGCTAGTGGTGAAGACATGGTACTGCCCACTACTCAACTGCTTTGGGTTGCTCTGGTAACCTGACTGTTGCTACTGTTGGTTGTAACCACCCTGGTTGTTCTGACTAGTTTGACCATTATGTCCACCCGGATTTCCATTAAATCCTGAACCGGAACTTCCTCCACCGTAACTCGGCCCGGATCTTGAGCCACCGCCAGATTCGTGATCATACCGGAAATTATTAGAATTCTTGAACTCCTGCATAATAAAGCAATCGTTCCAAAGGTGGTTTGCTGGCGACTCCTTCGTCCCATGTCTTGGACAGGGCTGGCTTAGCAGATAATTTAGGCGGTCTGGGTTAGGGTTGGATGCCCCATTACGATTTTTCGGTTTACCCCTGCGTCGCTGGCCATTGTCCTGTGCGTTAGTATTAGCCACAAAGTCCATGTTACCATCCACTTTACGCTTGCCTCCACCACCATTGCCTGCCCAGTGATGCTGCTGTCCTTTGGAGTTGCTGTTCCTCTTTCCCTTCCCTGTCTTGTCATCATCAGATTCGGGATCCTTGGTACTATCAGAATCAGCATATTTCACCAAAGCGGCCATGAGGATCCCCATGTCAGTGCAATGACGCTTCATCTGTCCCAACTTCAGCTTTAGGGGCCCAAACCGGCAGTTGCCTTCTAGGGTTAACACTGCGGTGTCAGCGTTGATGCGGTCTGATGAGTGCAACACTTGTGAAACCCGGCGCACCCAATGAGTCGTTGACTCTCCTTCCTCCTGGACGCATGCAGCTAAGTCCACTATCGACATAGGCTGTTTACATGTATCCTTGAAATTGCTGATAAACCGGACTCGTAATTGGGCCCATGAACTGATAGAATTAGCCGGCAAGCTTTTTAACCAAGTACGGGCCGTTCCTTCAAGCATCATGGTGAAGTATTTCGCACACACCGCGTCATCCACATCAAGCATCTCCATGGCCATCTCATAGCTCTCCACCCATGTCTCCAGAGGCTGACCCGCCGTGTAATTTGGTACCTTGCGCGGGCCCTTGAAATCCTTGGGCAGGCGCACATTGCGTAAAGCGGGGATAAGGCAAGGCACCCCCAAAGAACTAGAAGTAACACCAGGTTCGATCGAGATGGTTGGACGAACCGGCGTGAGCTGCCGAGCCTGATGCTGTGTGGCTAACTCGGCCTCCCCGCGCGCTCGGGCCCGGTTCACCACTTCCTGAGCGTTGTCAGCACCACCCGTCGGGTTGTTGCCACGGGGTGCTCCACGTCGTTCGTTACTCGACACTGCCGGTTCATCCATATGTCTTCTATAGCTCCGGCTTGGATGGGGGGTCGAGTGGATCCGGTCGCGGCTGTACGAGTATGCTTCCTGTTGGACCAAAGCTGTCCTCAGAAGCTCCTTGACCCGTCGCGTCTCTACTGCCTACGGCGAATCACCTTCAATTGGAATGGCCTCCAGCAGTGCAGCAGCGGCAACGAGATTGTCCATCGGGTTGGAGTAGTGACCCGGAGGTGTTAAAACAGCCTGAGGTGTAACGGTGTTTTGACGAGGCGGGTCCATCTGACGAGGCTGAACCGGTGCCCCGGTCCCGGGAGCTTCATCCCGGTTTCCCTCCAGCGGATTGCCGGTTCCTACTCCTGGAGTGTTGAAAAGGTCTCTGGCCTCAAAAACCGGAGGCAAACGGGATCGGTACTTCCTCCTCATGACTTCCTGTGACGCACTCTGGTCCAACATGAGCCTGTAGGCTTGTGCGTCTAAAGCGGCCCGCTCCGTGGCCATCCTGGTGTCCTCAGCTGCCAGACCTGCCTTGGCCTGGGTGATCTGTTCCTTCACTTTTGCAATCTCGGCG
This sequence comes from Triticum urartu, assembly GCF_056163025.1. NCBI lineage: Eukaryota > Viridiplantae > Streptophyta > Magnoliopsida > Poales > Poaceae > Triticum > Triticum urartu. The sequence goes on from NC_141878.1 coordinate 119,370,831, forward strand.
TTGTGAATGCCCTGATCCGCCGGATTAGCCTCCGCCATTAGCACAGCCAATGCATCAAACAGCTCTGATAGAACTTGAGCCGGCGGGCGCACAGGGCCTCCTGCCCCGGCAGCCGTCGCTGCTGCTAAACCGGAGGTTGTTGCCGCAGCGGTCAAAGAATGAAGCACTGCTTGTGTGCCAGTCATGAATATTCCAACCCGGTTGGGCAGATCAGAGGGGTTTGGAATACTGTCGCCATCGGAACAGTCCCCAATCCGTCCGTCTTGTAGCTGATAAAGAGATTCGGTTTCTCCGGTCGATGACTCGTCATCAGAATAAACGACGGTATCGCCGCGAGATTCCGATCCATCCTCATAACTTCCTCCATGGATGACTCCCACGAAGGCACGCTTCATGGCCGGTTTAACTCGGGCGGATCACGCACGCTGAGCCGTCTTGACGAGGTCGGTGTAGATGTCCGTCTCAGGGCCGGGTTCACCGATCTTGCCAATGAAAACGTGAATGCCTCCAAAGGGGACCCGGTAACCGTATTCAATTGAGCCGGCCTCGGGGCCCCAGCCTGCATCGTCGATGTAGAACTTGCCGCGACGACTCTTAGTCATCCGGCCTACAGCGTAGCCCTCGAGTCCTTCAAAGCGGCCCTGCAAGAACCGGAAACCATCGTTCATAATTTTTCATACATGTCACTCTTGAATCATTGCACATCTCGGTACACCATCGGAGGCATTCACATAGAGTCATATTTTGTTCTAAGTATCGATTTGTAATTCTTGAGTTGTAAGTATATAAAGGTGTGATGATCATCATTATTAGAGCATTGTCCCAGTGAGGAAAGGATGATGGAGACTATGATTCACCCACAAGTCAGGATGAGACTCCGGGCGGAAAAAAAGAGGCCATAAAAAAGAGAAAATGCCCAAATAAAGAAATGATGAGAGAAAAAGAGAGAAGGGACAATGCTACTATCCTTTTTCCACACTTGTGCTTCAAAGTAGCACCATGATCTTCATGATAGAGAGTCTCTTATTTTGTCACTTTCATATACTAGTGGGGATTTTTCATTATAGAACTTGGCTTGTATATTCCAATGATGGGCTTCCTCAAAATGCCCTAGGTCTTCGTGAGCAAGCAAGTTGGATGCACACCCACTTAGTTTCTTTCTGAGCTTTCATACACTTATAACTCTAGTGCATCCATTGCATGGCAATCCCTACTCACTCACATTGATATCTATTGATGGGCATCTCCATAGCTCGTTGATATGCCTAGTTGATGTGAGACTATCTTCTCCATTTTGTCTTCTCCACAACCACCATTCTATTCCACCTATACTGCTATGTCCATGGCTCACACTCATGTATTGCGTGAAGATTGAAAAAGTTTGAGAACATCAAAAGTATGAAACAATTGCTTGGCTCGTCATCGAGGTGGTGCATGATTTAAATATTTTGTGTGATGAAGATAGAGCATAGCCAGACTATATGATTTTGTAGGGATAGCTTTCGTTGGCCATGTTATTTTGAGAAGACATGATTACTTTGTTAGTATGCTTGAAGTATTATTATTTTTATGTCAATATTAAAATTTTGTTTTGAATCTTTCAGATCTGAACAATCATGCCACAATAAAGAGAATTACATTGATAATTATGTTAGGTAGCATTTGAAGGAAATATGCCCTAGAGGCAATAATAAAGTTATTATTTATTTCCTCGTATCATGATAAATGTTTATTATTCAGGCTAGAATTGTATTAAACCAGAAACATAATACATGTGTGAATACATAGACAAACATAGTGTCACTAGTATGCCTCTACTTGACTAGCTCATTAATCAAAGATGGTTGAGTTTCCTAACCATAGACATGAGTTTTCATTTGATAAACGGGATCAAATCATTAGGAGAATTGTGTGTTTGACTTGACCCATTTCGTTAGTTTAGCACTTGATCATTTTAGTTTACTCCTATTGCTTTCTTCATGACTTATACATGTTCCTATGACTATGAGATTATGAAACTCCCGATTACCGGAGGAACACTTTGTGTGCTACCAAACGTCACAACGTAACCGGGTGATTATAAAGGTGCTCTACATGTGTCTCCAATGGTGTTCGTGGAGTTGGCATAGATCAAGAATAGGATTTTTCACTCCGATTGTCAGAGAGGTTTCTCTGGGCCCTCTCGGTAATGCACATCACTATAAGCCTTGCAAGCAATGTGACTAATGAGTTAGTTACGGGATGATGCACTACAGAACGAGTAAAGAGACTTGCCGGTAACGAGATTGAACTAGGTATTGAGATACCGATGATCGAATCTCAGGCAAGTAACATACCGATGACAAAGGGAACAACGTATGTTGTTATGCGGTTTGACCGATAAAGATCTTCATAGAATATGTAGGAACCAATATGAGCATCCAGGTTCCGCTATTGGTTATTGACCGGATACGTGTCTCGGTCATGTCTACATAGTTCTCGAACCCGTAGGGTCCACACGCTTAAAGTTCTATGACGATCGGTATTATGAGTTTATATGTTTTGATGTACTGAAGGTGGTTCGGAGTCTCGGATATGATCACAGACATGACGATGAGTCTCAAAATGGTCGAGACATAGAGATTGATATATTGGAAGCCTACATTTGGACATCAGAAGAGTTCCGGGTGAAATCGGGATTTTACGGGAGTGCCGGAGGGGTTACCGGAACCCCCCGGGGGTTAATGGGCCTTGTTGGGCCCTAGTGGAGAGAGAGGGGCCGGCCAGGGCGGGCCGCGCGCCCCCTCCCCTCTGGTCCGAATTAGACTAGGAAGGGGGGCGGCGCCCCCCTTTCCTTCTCCTTCTCCCCCTTCCTTTCCCCTCCTAGTAGGAGTAAGAAAGAGGGGAGTCCTACTCCTACTAGGAGGAGGAGTCCTCCTCCTGGCGCCCTACAGAGCCGGCCGGACTCCCCCCTTTCTCCTTTATATACGGGGGCAGGGGCACCCTAGGGTACACAAGTTGATCATTGATCTCTCCCAGCCGTGTGCGGTGCCCCCTCCACCATAATCCACCTCGGTCATACTGTAGCGGTGCTTAGGCGAAGCCCTGCCACGATAGCTTCATCAACATCGTCACCACGCCATCGTGCTGACGAAACTCTCCTCGAGCTCTACTGGATCGTGAGTTCGCGGAATGTCACCGAGCCGAACCTGTGCTGAACGCGGAGGTGTCGTACATTCGGTACCGAGGATCGGTCGATCGTGAAGACGTACGACTACATCAACGGCGTTGTCATAACGCTTCCGCTTAACGGTCTACGATGGTACGTGGACGACTCTCCCCTCTCGTTGATATGCATCACCATGATCTTGCGTGTGCGTAGGAAAATTTTGAAATTACTACGTTCCCCAACAGTGGCATCCGAGCCAGGTTTATGCGTAGATGTTATATGCACGAGTAGAACACAAGTGAGTTGTGGGAGATACAAGTCATACTGCTTACCAGCATGTCATACTTTGGTTCGGCGGTATTGTTGGATGAAGTGGCCCGGACCGACATTACGCGTACGCTTACGCGAGACTGGTTCTACCGACGTGCTTTGCACACAGGTGGCTGGCGGGTGTCAGTTTCTCCAACTTTAGTTGAACCGAGTGTGGCTATGCCCGGTCCTTGAGAAGGTTAAAACAACACTAACTTGACGAACTATCGTTGTGGTTTTGATGCGTAGGTAAGAACGGTTCTTGCTCAGCCCGTAGCAGCCACGTAAAACTTGCAACAACAAAGTAGAGGACGTCTAACTTGTTTTTGCAGGGCATGTTGTGATGTGATATAGTCAAGACATGATGCTATATTTATTGTATGAGATGATCATGTTTTGTAACGGAGTTATCGGCAACTGGCAGGAGCCATATGGTTGTCGCTTTATTGTATGCAATGCAATCGCCCTGTAATTGCTTTACTTTATCACTAAGCGGTAGCGATAGTCGCAGAAGCAATAGATGGCGAGACGACAACGATGCTACGATGGAGATCAAGGTGTCGCGCCGGTGACGATGGTGATCATGACGGTGCTTTGGAGATGGAGATCAAAGGCACAAGATGATGATGGCCATATCATATCACTTATATTGGTTGCATGTGATGTTTATCCTTTATGCATCTTATTTTGCTTTCTTTGACGGTAGCATTATAAGATGATCTCTCACTAAATTTCAAGGTAAAAGTGTTCTCCCTAAGTATGCACCGTTGCCAAAGTTTGTCGTGCCCAGACACCACGTGATGATCGGGTGTGATAAGCTCAACGTTCATCTACAACAGGTGTAAGACGGTTTTACACACGCAAAATACTCGGGTTAAACTTGATGAGTCTAGCATATGCAGATATGGCCTCAAAACACTGAGACCGAAAGGTCGAGCGTGAATCATATAGTAGATATGATCAACATAGTGATGTTCACCATTGAAAACTACTCCATTTCTCGTGATGATCGGTTATGGTTTAGTTGATATGGATCACGTGATCACTTAGATGATTAGAGGGATATCTATCTAAGTGGGAGTTCTTAAGTAATATGATTAATTGAACTTAAATTTATCATGAACTTAGTACCTGATAGAATTTTTCTTGTCTATGTTATTGTAGATAGATGGCCCGTGTTGTTGTTCTGTTGAATTTTAATGTGTTCCTTGAGAAAGCAAAGTTGACAGATGATGGTAGCAATTACACGGACTGGGTCCGTAACTTGAGGATTATCCTCATTGCTGCACAGAAGAATTACGTCCTGGAAGCACCGCTAGGCGCCAGGCCTGCTGCAGATGCTGCTGATGACGTTAAGAACGTCTGGCAGAGTAAAGCTGATGACTACTCGATAGTTCAGTGTGCCATGCTTTACAGCTTAGAACCGGGACTTCAACGACATTTTGAACATCATGGAGCATATGAGATGTTCCAGGAGTTGAAGTTAATATTACAAGCAAATGCCCGGATTGAGAGATATGAAGTCTCCAATAAGTTCTACAGCTGCAAGATGGAGGAGAATAGTTCTGTCAGTAAAAATATACTCAGAATGTCTGGATACCATAACCACTTGACTCAACTGGGAGTTAATCTTCCTGTTGATAGTGTCATTGACAGAGTTCTTCAATCACTGCCACCAAGCTACAAGAGCTTCGTGATGAACTATAATATGCAAGGGATGGATAAGACTTTTCCCGAGCTCTTCGCAATGCTAAAAGCTGCGAAGGTAGAAATCAAGAAGGAGCATCAAGTGTTGATGGTCAACAAGACCACCAGTTTCAATAAAAAGGGTAAAGGGAAGAAGAAAGGGAACTTCAAGAAGGACGGCAAACAAGTTGCTGCTCAAGAGAAGAAACTCAAGTCTGGACCTAAGCCTGAGACTGAGTGCTTCTACTGCAAACAGACTGGTCACTGCAAGCGGAACTGCCCCAAGTATTTGGCGGATAAGAAGGATGGCAAGGTGAACAAAGGTATATGTGATATACATGTTATTGATGTGTACCTTACTAGAGCTCACAGTAGCACCTGGGTATTTGATACTGGTTCTGTTGCTAATATTTGCAACTCGAATCAAGGACTACGGATTAAGCGAAGACTAGCTAAGGATGAGGTGACGATGCATGTGGGAAATGGTTCCAAAGTTGATGTGATCGCCGTCGGCACGCTACCTCTACATATACCTTTGGGATTAGTTTTAGACCTGAATAATTGTTATTTGGTGCCAGCGTTGAGCATGAACATTATATCTGGATCTTGTTTGATGTGAGAACATTATATCTGGATCTTGTTTGAGTAATATCTTTTATGGTTATTGAGGGAGTCCTGGATTAGGGCGTCTCCGGACAGCCGGACTATATCCTTTGGCCAGACTGTTTGACTATGAAGATACAAGATTGAAGACTTCGTCCCGTGTCCGGATGGAACTCTCCTTGGCGTGGAAGGCAAGCTAGGCAATACGGATATGTGTATCTACTCGTTTGTAACCGACCTTGTGTAACCCTAGCCCTTTCTGGTGTCTATATAAACCAGAGGGTTTTAGTCCGTAGGACAACATACAATCATACCATAGGCTAGCTTCTAGGGTTTAGCCTCTCCGATCGCGTGGTAGATCAACTCTTGTAATACCCATATCATCAAGAATAAATCAAGCAGGACGTAGGGTTTTACCTCCATCAAGAGGGCCCGAACCTGGGTAAAACATCGTGTTCCCTGCCTCCTATTACCATCCACCTTAGACGGACAGTTCGGGACCCCCTACCCGAGATCCACCGGTTTTGACACCGACATTGGTGCTTTCATTGAGAGTTCCTCTGTGTCGTCGCCGTTAGGCTTGATGGCTCCTACGATCATCGATAGCGATGCAGTCTAGGGTGAGACTTTTCTCCCCGGACAGATCTTTGTGTTCGGCGGCTTCACGCTGCGGGCCAACTCGCTTGGCCATCTAGAGCAGATCGAAAGTTATGCCCCTGGCCACCAGGTCAGGTTTTGAAGCTTAAACTACACGGCCGATATCCGCGGAGACTTGATCTTCGACGGATTCGAGCCCCTGCCTTGTGCGTCACACGGTCACGATGAGTGCGATTTAGCTCTACCATCGGACAGTGTTCAGGAGATTGCACCAGCAGCCACTCCGACCCTCAATTCGGAGCCAGTTGCGCCATCCATGGACGGGTGGATGGACCCCGCCACGGAGGCCTTATCCTCAGCGGCGATCGAGCCGAACATCGACCTTACCCTGCACGAGAGCCGTGTTGTCAAACTGCCGAATCCCTCTCCGGCCACGGACTCTGAACCGCCTGCGCCCGTTCCTAGCGAATCCGATTGGGCGCCGATCATGGAGTTTACCTCCATGGATATTTTTCAGCACTTTCCCTCTGGCGACATACTGAACTCATTAAGGTCTCTCTCCTTGTCAGGAGGATCCTGGCCGAACTACGTCCGGCAGGATTGGGATGCGGATGACGAAGAAATTCGCCGCCCACCCACCACCCACTTAGTAGCCACTATCGGCGACTTAACCGACATGCTAGACTTTGACTCTGAAGACATCGACGGTATGGACGACGATGCGGGAGATGAAGAGGAACCACTGCCCATGGGGAACTGGACAACCACCTCATCATACGATATATACATGGTGGACACACCCAAAGAAGGCAATGGCGATGAGACTGCGGAGGATGACCCCTCCAAGAAGCAACCCAAGTGCCGACGTCAGCGGCGCCGCTCTAAGTCCCGCCAAAGCAAAAGTGGTGATACCGGCACAGGAGATAATAGCACTCCGGATAGTGCCGAAGATGGCAATAATCCCCTCCAGCACGATTTAGGGCAGGAGGATGGAGAGGCCAGCCCTCCTGAGAGAGCGGTAGACGAGGAGGATGATAATTACACGCCTCCCTCTGAAGACGAGGCAAGCCTCGACGATGACAAATTCATCATGCCAGAGGATCCTGTCGAACAAGAGCGCTTCAAGCGCCGGCTTATAGCCACGACAAATAGCCTTAAGAAAAAGCAGCAGCAGCTTCAAGCTGATCAAGATCTGCTAGCTAACAGATGTACTAAAGTCATGGCGGCCAAGGAATATAAACTCGAACGCCCCTCCAAGAGTTACCAAAAATGCAGGTGGCTACCCCGACTGGAGGAGGAAGCGTATGATGCGGCTGATCGGCCACCCCATGTTCGCGACAGAGAGGCACTCCAGCCAAAAGCTCAGCCCGCACCCCGACGCCATTCAAATAAAAAGGCATGGGGAAATACGCCAGACCTGCGAGACGTATTGGAGGACAAAGCAAAACATGCAAGATCGATCTACTGATCACAAGGGCGCGCCACTACTTGAGACGATAATCGTCACGCCGGATACAGTAAAAGTAAATCCGACAGGGCCGAGCACAGCGGGCAAGACTCATTGGAGCTGCGTCGCGATATAGCCCAGTACAAAGGCGCCACACACCCCTTATGCTTCACAGACGAAGTAAGGGATCATCAAATCCCAGAGGGTTTCAAACCCGTAAATATAGAATCATACGACGACACAACAGATCCTGCGGTATGGATCGAGGATTTCCTCCTGCATATCCACATGGCATGCGGTGATGATCTACACGCCATTAAATACCTCCCACTCAAACTCAAAGGACCAGCTCGGCATTGGCTCAATAGCTTGCCAGCAGAATCCATTGGCTGTAGGGAAGATCTGGAAGCCGCATTCCTCGACAACTTTCAGGGCACTTATGTGCGACCACCAGATGCCGATGACTTGAGCCACATAATTCAGCAGCCAGAGGAATCGGCCAGGCAATTCTGGACACGGTTCCTAACAAAGAAAAATCAAATCATCGACTGTCCGGATGCAGAGGCCCTAGCAGCTTTCAAGCACAACATCCGCGACGAGTGGCTAGCCCGGCACCTTGGTCAGGAAAAGACGAAATCTATGGCAGCCCTCACGACACTCATGACCCGCTTTTGTGCGGGAGAAGACAGCTGGCTGGCTCGCAGTAATACCATATCAAAGAACCATGGTACTTCAGATACCAAGGACGGCAATAGCAGGTCACGTCGCAACAAACATAAGCGCCACATTAACAGCGATAATACTGAGGATACGGCAGTCAATGCCGGATTCAAAGGCTCTAAACCCGGTCAGCGGAAAAAGCCATTCAAACAAAGCACTCCGGGCCCGTCCAGTTTGGACCGTATACTCGATCGCTCGTGTCAAATACACGGCACCCCTGACAAGCCAGCCAACCACACCAACAGGGATTGTTGGGTGTTCAAGCAGGCCGACAAGTTAATTGCCGAAAACAAAAATAAGGGGCCACATAGCGATGACGAGGAGGAGCCCCGGCAGCCGAATACCGGAGGATAAGAGGTTCCCCCCACAAGTGCGGACAGTGAACATGATATACGCAACCCACATCCCCAAGTGGGAGCGGAAGCGTGCGCTCAGGGACGTATATGCGTTGGAGCCAGTCGCCCCAAAGTTCAACCCATGGTCCTCCTGTCCAATCACCTTTGATCGCAGGGACCACCCCACTAGTATCCGTCATGGCGGATTTGCCGCACTGGTCCTAGACCCAATCATTGACGGATTTCACCTCACTCGAGTCCTTATGGATGGCGGCAGCAGCCTCAACCTGCTTTACCAGGACACAGTGCGCAAAATGGGTATAGACCCCTCAAGGATCAAACCCACAAAAATGACCTTTAAAGGCGTCATTCCAGGTGTAGAGGCCCATTGCACAAGCTCAATTACACTGGAAATGGTCTTCGGATCCCCGAATAACTTCCGAAGCAAAGAATAAATCTTCGATATAGTCCCGTTCCGCAGTGGCTATCATGTACTGCTCGGGCGAACCGCATTTGCGAGATTCAATGCGGTACCGCATTATGCATACCACAAGCTCAAGATGCCAGGACCTCGGGGGTCATCACAGTTAATGGAAACACAGAGCGCTCTCTTCGCACGGAGGAGCACACTGCGGCCCTTGCAGCAGAAGCGCAAAGCAGCCTCTCAAGGCAATCCACCAGTTCGGCGTTTCAAGACTCGGACACCTTCAAGCGCGCTTGGAGTAATCGGCAACTAGACCGCCTGGCACGATCTGAGCTCGCGTAGCAAGGCGGTCCCCACCCCAGTCCCAGCCAAACAGCGAAATCCGTGCCACGCGTACATAATTACGCATTAAAAATACCATGGGCACAGGTGGGGAGGGGGGCACAACTACGGCACGCCCCAAGACGCGGCTTAAACCGCACTAGGGGCTTCCCGCTTTGTTATCTTTCTCTTTTCAGGACTTTAATCTCTGAAAACCTTATCTGGCAGCATGATTGCCGAACACATGATGCAGCAACCAAGGAGGTAGAAAGCTACGTCACACCATGGAACTCCCAGGTGGATTACGATAACGAGTGAAATATTTGCTTTAATACTATTCCTCAGCTTGCCCTTGGAAGGGACATAGTCCTAATTTTTGCTTATCGCACTATCTGTATCATTCTGCTTTAACGCACCTTTTTGAATAAACAATGCATAGCATTAAGACTATTATTGCATTCTTCCTTTTTTTATATATATGTGTTCATTAATGACGCCTTGCAACAGTACACTTTGGTACGGCCAATACACCAGGGGCTTAAATACCCCACAATATGGTGTGAGAAGTCCGAACACTTTCACAGGTGCGGCACCCCGAACTTATAGCATTATATGCATCAGCTCCGAATCATGTCTTTGGTCAAATGTTGGGTTTGCCCGGCTCCTATGTTTTGGTACCTTACGTTCCGCTCTATCGGCTAAGGTAGCACTAGAACTACTGCAATTGTGCCCCGGTTCTGCTGGGCTAAGCATCTCAGTAGAGAAAGCTAAAACTGACTGTCATGATAAGGCGAGAGACTGGTCGCTGTTCGGCGAGGTTTTGAGTCCCTAAAGACTTATGCCGCTTAGAGCGAGGAGCCGGTCCTGTCCGGCTTAAAGGCATGTATCGCGCCCCGAATTCGGCCTTCCGAATACCAGGGGCTTCGCCGAAATTTAAAATTATAGAATTCTATGGCTAAGTGAGAGTGATAAAGCATTATTAGTCCGGTTTCCTTGTTCGCTGTGCTGAGCACCTCCCTCGAAGGACCCAAAAATGGGAACAAGAGTGCTCAGGTTTATCCCGAACACCCCAGCACTCGCGGCATGGGGGAAGAAGCCGAGAACTAGCCATCTCTCAGATTGGATAAACATCCAAACATAAGGTAATATTTTAAAATCAAACAAGCGTTGCATAGCGCATATGAAACAAGTTTTCATCATACAGGATCACACGAGCAAGTTTACTCAAATATTACATCTTTCGTGCACTCGTCCGCTACGAGACGGGCACCCTTCAGAACACCCTCGTAGTATATCTCGGGGTGGCGATGCTCCTTGCCCTCCGGCGGCCCTTCCTTGATCAGCTTCACGGCGTCTAGCTTGACCCATTGCCACTTCACACGGGCGAAAGCCCGGCGTGCACCTTCGATGTAGACGGATCGCTTGACGACTTCCATCCATGGGCAGGCATCCACAAGCCGCCTCACCAGGCCGAAGTAGCTGTTCGGAAGAGCGTCGCCAGGCCACAACCAGACTATAAAGCCCTTCATGGCCTATTCGGCCGCCTTGTGTAGCTCGACCAGCCGCTTTAGCTGGTCGCTCATTGGCACCAGGTGTTCGGTCCCAGTATATTGCGCCCAGAACAACTTCTCCGTTGAGCTTCCCTCCTCGGCCTGGTAAAACTGTGCGGCATCCGACACGCTGCGGGGCAAATCTGCGAATGCTCCTGGAGAGCTCCAGATTCGGGTAAGTAATAGGTAATTTACTTTCACATGATTGCTTTGCATATAGAATGCTTTACCCGCCGCTATCTTCTTCATCGCATCAATCTCCTGGAGGGCCCTTTGGGCTTCGGCCTTGGCATTCTTCACGCTCTCAAGGGCCGCAGCAAGCTCAGACTCTCGCGTCTTCGAGTCAAGCTCCAACGCCTCGTGCTTCGTCACGAGAGCTTGGAGCTCTTGCTGCACCTCGCCCACCCGCGCCTCCTGCTTTTTCGCTCGGTGCGCTCCTTGGCCGCTTTGTTTTCGGCCTCGGATAGTGCTTGTTGCAGGGTCGCCACTTCGGTAGTGGCCCCTGGCAAATTTATGATGGTCCTGTCATTTTGCAATCACATATTTTTATATATACACATCTATAGACTAGGTATTACTTACCTTTGTTCTCCTCGAGCTGCCTCTTGGCAAGGCCGAGCTCTTCCTTGGACCCTTTGAGGTCCTTCTTCAGTACGGCGACCTCCGCAGTCAGTGCGGCAGAGGCCAGCAGCGAAGCCTGCATACGCATATAGACATACTTATATTAGACTCCTGCGATATTGTTTGATCCTCTGTTCGGCTTTTCTTTGTGAACACCGAACATAACATCAGGGGCTACTGTCTATGCGGCAATATTTTTCGTATATTTTGAATACTCACCTCAAAGCCTGTTAGAAGGCTGGCACAGGCTTCAGTCAGTCCACTCTTGGTAGACTGAACCTTCTGGATCACCGCACTCATAATAGTGCAGTGCTCCTCGTCGATGGAAGCGCTACGAAGCGCTCCCAACAGATTGTCCGGTGCCTCTGGATGGACAGAGGTCACCGGCACATGCGTCTTGCCCCTCTTGGAAGGAGGCCGCCTGCCCGAGTCCGGAACCACAGGAGGTTCCAGCGCGGTGTTCGGCTGAGGGCCGAACTCGGAGCCCTCGGGGGCTTGTCTTCCCCTGCTCTCGGAGTCCAGAAGGTCACTTTGAGGCACCTCCGAGATTGTCTCCCCTTGACTCAGTGCCTCTTGAGACAACACCTCGGCGTTGTCCATAGGGCAAGGGGAGCTGGCGGTCAGAAGTGGATCGCTATCCATATCCGACGAGCCCAGGGAGCCATCCGACGATACGTCGATACAGGCTCATGGCGGTCTGCATAGCCATAATTCGGCGTTAGGAGAGGCAGTGCGACAAAGGTATGCTATGAGTTACTCTGGTATCCGAATACTTACGACTTCGCCAGGGGCTTGGCCCTGAGCAGCCACTCGTCTTTGCCTTCAGCGGCGGTGGTGGAGTAGTCCGGAAGGAGAGTCCTTCCCTTCTTGGACCCTTCGGCCCCCCCGGTTGGGGCGGCCTTCCTTTTCTTGTCTCCCCCGACCGGAGGGGGAGCATCTTCATCTTCGTCCTCGTCTTCGGGGGAGGAGTGCGCCGCGGAGTTGTCAGACGATGAGTCCGATACTACCTCGCGCTGGGAACTCTTTCGGGTTCCCTTTGCCTTCTTGGTCTTCTCCGGCACCTTGTAAGGAGCCGGAGTCAGCATCTTCGTTAGGAGAGCATCTGCTGGGCCTTCGAGCAAAGGAGCCGGACAGTCGATCTGCCCGGCCGTCTCCTGCCAGTCCTGTCAAAGGTACGGGAGCTTAGATCCTGCATAGAGTCAAACTATGAAAAGCGAGTATCCTGTAAGAGGTAAAACAACTTACCACGCTGGCTTGGCGCTTCGCGCTGAATCCTCGATCCTCAGTAGTGGGAGGGGGAACCTTGGTACCCTTGAATAGCACCTTCCAGGCATCCTCGTGTGTTGTGTCGAAGAGCCTATTTAGAGTTCGGTGCTGGGCCGGGTCGAACTCCCACAAGCTAAAAGCCCGTTGTTGACACGGGAGGATGCGGCGGATGAGCATGACCTGGACTACGTTGACGAGTTTGAGCTTCTTGCTCACCATGTTTTGGATACATGTTTGGAGTCCGGTCAGCTCTCTTGAATTACCCCAGGACAGGCCCTTCTCTTGCTAGGAGGTCAGCCGCGTGGGGATGCCAGATCGGAACTCGGGGGCCGCTGCCCATGTAGGGTCACGCGGCTCGGTGATGTAGAACCACCCCGATTGCCACCCCTTTATGGTCTCTACAAAGGAGCCCTCGAGCCATGTGACGTTGGGCATCTTGCCCACCATGGCACCTCCGCACTCCACCTGGCGGCCACTCACTATCTTCGGCTTGACATTGAAGGTCTTCAGCCATAAGCCGAAGTGGGGCTTGATGCGGAGGAATGCCTCGCACACGACGATAAACGCCGAGATGTTGAGGATGAAGTTCGGGGCCAGATCGTGGAAATCCAGGCCGTAGTAGAACATGAGCCCTCGGACGAATGGGTGGAGAGGGAATCCCAGTCCGTGGAAGAAATGGCTAAGGAACACTACCCTCTCATGGGGCCTGGGGGTGGGGATGAGCTACCCTTCATCTGGGAGCCGGTGCACGATGTCGTCGGGCAGGTATCTGACTCTCCTCAGCTTCTTGATGTGTCCCTCCGTGATGGAGGAGACCATCCACCTGCCTCCCGCTCCGGACATGGTTGGAGAAGGTTGAGGTGGGAAGTGCAGACTTGGGCGCTGGAGCTCGAGTGTGCGAAAATGGATGAGCAAAGGAGGAAGAAGGCGTGGATGAAAAGGTGAATCCTCATCCCTTTATATGGGCGGCCGAAACTATGCACCCCCACTAGCCTGGTAAAACTCGCTTATCCCCCAAGCACCGTAATCGATGGCGCGGTTGGGTTACCCATGCCCGTATTGATGAGAATCCCGTAATAAAGGGGGTCACGATCTCTGCCTTGACAAGATGTGTCAAAAAACTGCCTCGCGTTATGTGCGGGGCTAGTTAAAGGAAACGGTTCGAATAATCACCGGGCCATGACATAACGTCATGTTGACGAAACAAGTCAGCAGATTAGATTTGTGGAAATATTATTCTCTCTACGATGGAATGTGGAACTTATTTTGCAGGGTCGGACACTATCCTTGTATTCAAATTTTTCTGTGGTGTACTCAGAGGAGGAACCTGCCTTGCAATGCCGAAGACAATATTGCATGCCGGACTCATTGTCATTGAAGCCTGGTTCAGGGGCTACTGAGGGAGTCCTGGATTAGGGGGTCTCCGGACAGCCGGACTATATCCTTTGGCCGGACTGTTTGACTATGAAGATACAAGATTGAAGACTTCGTCCAGTGTCCGGATGGAACTCTCCTTGGCGTGGAAGGCAAGCTAGGCAATACGGATATGTGTATCTCCTCCTTTGTAACCAACCTTGTGTAACCCTAGCCCTTTTCGGTGTCTATATAAACCGAAGGGTTTTAGTCCGTAGGACAACATACAATCATACCATAGGCTAGCTTCTAGGGTTTAGCCTCTCCGATCTCGTGGTAGATCAACTCTTGTAATACCCATATCATCAAGAATAAATCAAGCAGGACGTAGGGTTTTACCTCCATCAAGAGGGCCCGAACCTGGGTAAAACATCGTGTTCCCTGCCTCCTATTACCATCCGCCTTAGACGCACAGTTCGGGACCCCCTACCCGAGATCTGCCGGTTTTGACACCGACAGTCATGCACTCTTGAAGAGTGGTCTATTTATGTTGAATCTCGATAGTAGTGATACACATATTCATAATGTTGAAGCCAAAAGATGTAGAGTTGATAATGATAGTGCAACTTATTTGTGGCACTGCCGTTTGGGTCATATTGGTATGAAGTGCATGAAGAAACTCCATACTGATGGACTTCTGGAATCACTTGATTATGAATCACTTGGTACTTGCGAACCATGCCTCATGGGCAAGATGACTAAAATGCCGTTCTCCGGAACAATGGAGCGAGCAACAGATTTATTGGAAATCATACATACTGATGTATGTGGTCCAATGAATATTGAGGCTCACGGCGGGTATCATTATTTTCTCACCTTCACAGATGATTTAAGAAGATATGGGTATATCTACTTAATGAAGCATAAATCTGAAACATTTGAAAAGTTCAAAGAATTTCAGAGTGAAGTGGAAAATCATCGTAACAAGAAAATAAAGTTTCTACGATCTGATCATGGAGGAGAATATTTGAGTTACGAGTTTGGTCTACATTTGAAACAACGCGGAATAGTTTCGCAACTCACGCCACCCGGAACACCATGGTGTAATGGTGTATCCGAACATCGTAATCGTACTTTACTGGATATGGTGCGATCTATGATGTCTCTTACTGATTTACCGCTATCATTTTGGAGTTATGCTTTAGAGACAGCTGCATTCACGTTAAATAGGGCACCATCGAAATCCGTTGAGACGACGCCTTATGAACTGTGGTTTGGCAAGAAACCGAAGTTGTCGTTTCTTAAAGTTTGGGGCTGCGATGCTTATGTGAAAAAACTTCAACCTGATAAGCTCGAACCCAAATCGGAGAAATGTGTCTTCATAGGATACCCAAAGGAGACTGTTGGGTACACCTTCTATCACAGATCCGAAGGCAAGACATTCGTTGCTAAGAATGGATCCTTTCTAGAGAAGGAGTTTCTCTCGAAAGAAGTGAGTGGGAGGAAAGTAGAACTTGATGAGGTAACTGTACCTGCTCCCTTATTGGAAAGTAGTTCATCACATAAACCGGTTCCTGTGACACCTACACCAATTAGTGAGGAAGCTAATGATAATGATCATAAAACTTCAGATCAAGTTACTACCAAACCTCGTAGATCAACCAGAGTAAGATCTGCACCCAAGTGGTATGGTAATCCTATTCTGGAAGTCATATTACTTGACCATGGTGAACCTACGAACTATGAAGAAGTGATGGTGAGCCCAGATTCCGCAAAACGGCTTGAAGCCATGAAATCTGAGATGGGATCTATGTATGAGAACAATGTATGGACTTTGGTTGACTTGCCCGATGATCGGCAAGCCATCGAGAATAAATGGATCTTCAAGAAGAAGGCTGACGTTGATGGTAATGTTAATGTCTACAAAGCTCGACTTGTTGCGAAAGGTTTTCGACAAGTTCAAGGAGTTGACTTCGATGAGACTTTCTCACCCGTGGCGATGCTTAAGTCTGTCCGAATCATGTTAGCAATTGCCGCATTTTATGATTATGAAATTTGGCAAATGGATGTCAAAACTGCATTCCTGAATGGATTTCTGGAAGAAGAGTTGTATATGATGCAACCAGAAGGTTTTGTCGATCCAAAGGAGCTAACAAAGTGTGCAAGCTCCAGCGATCCATTTATGGACTGGTGCAAGCCTCTCGGAGTTTGAATAAATGTTTTGATTGTGTGATCAAAGCATATGATTTTATACAGACTTTTGGAGAAGCATGTATTTACAAGAAATTGAGTGGGAGCTCTGTAGCATTTCTAATATTATATGTGGATGACATATTGCTGATTGGAAATGACATAGAATTTCTGGATAGCATAAAAGGATACTTGAATAAGAGTTTTTTAATGAAAGACCTTGGAGAAGCTGCTTATATATTGGGCATCAAGATCTATAGAGATAGATCAAGACACTTAATTGGAGTTTCACAAAGCACATACCTTGATAAAGTTTTGAAAAAGTTCAAAATGGATCAAGCAAAGAAAGGGTTCTTGCCTGTGTTACAAGGTGTAAAGTTGAGTAAGACTCAATGCCCGACCACTTCAGAAGATAGATAGAAAATGAAAAGTGTTCCCTATGCTTCAGCCATAGGCTCTATCATCTATGCAATGCTGTGTACCAGACCTGATGTGTGCCTTGCTATTAGTTTAGCAGGGAGGTACCAAAGTAATCCAGAAGTGGATCACTGGATAGTGGTCAAGAACATCCTGAAATACCTGAAAAGGAATAAGGATATGTTTCTCGTTCATGGAGGTGACAAAGAGCTCGTCGTAAATGGTTACGTTGATGCAAGCTTTGACACTGATCCAGACGATTCTAAATCGCAAACCAGATACGTGTTTATATTGAACGGTGGAGCTGTAAGTTGGAGCAGTTCTAAAAGTGTTGTGGCGGGATCTACGTGTGAAGCGGAGTACATAGCTGCTTCGGAAGCAGCAAATGAAGGAGTCTGGATGAAGGAGTTCATATCCGATCTAGGTGTCATACCTAGTGCATCGGGTCCAATGAAAATCTTTTGTGACATTACTGGTGCAATTGCCTTGGCAAAGGAATCCAGATTTCACAAGAGAACCAACCACATCAAGAGACGCTTCAATTCCATCTGGGATCAAGTCCAGGTGGGAGACATAGAGATATGCAAAATACATATGGATCTGAATGTTACAGACCCGCTGACTAAGCCTCTTCCACGAGCAAAACATGATCAACACCAAGACTCCATGGGTGTTAGAATCATTACTGTGTAATCTGGATTATTGACTCTAGTGCAAGTGGGAGACTGAAGGAAATATGCCCTAGAGGCAGTACTAAAGTTATTATCTATTTCCTCATATTATGATAAATGTTTATTATTCATGCTAGAATTTTATTAAACCGGAAATATAATACATGTGTGAATACATAGACAAACATAGTGTCACTAGTATGCCCCTACTTGACTAGCTCGTTAATCAAAGATGGTTGAGTTTCCTAACCATATACATGAGTTGTCATTTGATAAATGGGATCACATCATTAGGAGAATGATGTGATTGACTTGACCCATTTCGTTATCTTAGCACTTGATCGTTTTAGTTTACTGCTATTGCTTTCTTCATGACTTATACATGTTCCTATGACTATGAGATTATGCAACTCCCGATTGCCAGAGGAACACTTTGTGTGCTACCAAACGTCACAACGTAACTGGGTGATTATAAAGGTGCTCTACATGTGTCTCCGGTGGTGTTCGTGGAGTTGGCATAGATCAAGAATAGGATTTGTCACTCCGATTGTCGGAGAGGTTTATCTGGGCCCTCTCGGTAATGCACATCACTATAAGCCTTGCAAGCAATGTGACTAATGAGTTAGTTACGGGATGATACACTAAGGAACGAGTAAAGATACTTGACGGTAATGAGATTGAACTAGGTATTGAGATACCGACGATCGAATCTTGGGCAAGTAACATACCGGTGACAAAGGGAACAACGTATGTTGTTATGCGGTTTGACCAATAAAGATCTTCGTAGAATATGTAGGAACCAATATGATCATCCAGGTTCCGCTATTGGTTATTGACCGGAGACATGTCATGGTCATGTCTACATAGTTCTCGAACCCGTAGGGTCCGCACGCTTAAAGTTCTGTGACGATCGGTATTATGAGTTTATATGTTTTGATGTACCGAAGGTGGTTCGGAGTCCCTGATATGATCACGGACATGACAAGGAGTCTCGAAATGGTTGAGACATAAAGATTGATATTGGAAGCCTACATTTGGACATCAGAAGAGTTTCAGGTGAAATCGGGATTTTACCAGAGTGCCGGAGGGGTTACTGGAACCCCCCGGGGGATAATGGGCCTTGTTGGGCCCTAGTGGAGAGAGAGGGGTGCTACCTCTTGAGCACTGCGTTGGTTTTCCCCGAAGAGGAAGGGATGATGCAGCAAAGTAGCGTAGAACCAAGGTATCAATTCAGTAGGAGGCTACGCGTGAGTCCCTCGTACCTACACAAAACAAATAAATCCTCGCAACCAATGCAAATAGGGGTCGTCAATCCCTATAAGGCCACTTACGAGAGTGAGATCTGATAGATATGATAAGATATTTTTTTTGGTATTTTTATGATAAAAGATGCAAAGTAAAATAAAGGCAAAGTAAATAGCAAAGGAAATAACTAAGTAGTAGGAGATTAATATGATGAAGATAGACCCGGGGGCCATAGGTTTCACTATGTCAACTACATGATCATGCTAAGCAATATGACAATGATGAATGTGTCATGATGAATGGAATGATGGAAAGTTGCATGGCAATATATCTCGGGATGGCTATGGAAATGCCATAATAGGTAGGTATGGTGGTTGTTTTGAGGAAGGTATAAGGAGGTTTATGTGTGAAAGAGCGTATCATATCACGGGGTTTGGATGCACCGGCGAAGTTTGCCAACTCTCGATGTGAGAAAGGGCAATGCACGGTACCGAAGAGGCTAGCAAGGATGGAAGGGTGAGAGTGCGTATAATCCATGGACTCAACATTAGTCATAAAGAACTCACATACTTATTGCAAAAATCTACAAGTCATCAAAAACCTTGGTACTACGTGAATGTCCTAGGGGGATAGATTGGTAGGAAAAGACCATCGCTCGGCCCCGACCGCCACTCATAAGGAAGACAATCAAATAACACCTCATGTGTCAAATTTGTTGCATAAAGTTTACCATACGTGCATGCTACGGGACTTGCAAACTTCAAAACAAGCATTTCTCAATTTCACAACTACTCAACTAGCACGACATTGATATTATTACCTCCATATCTCAAAACAACCATCAAGCATAAAACTTCTCTTAGTATTCAAAACACCCTTAAGAAAATGTTACTAACTTTGAATACCTAGCATATTAGGATTTTAAGCAAATTACCATGCTATTAAGACTCTCAAAATAATCTAAGTGAAGCATGAGAGATAAATAGTTTCTATAAAACAAATCCACCACCGTGCTTTAAAAGATATAAGTGAAGTACTAGAGCAAAACTATATAACTCAAAAGATATAAGCGAAGCACATAGAGTATTCTAACAAATTCCAAATCATGTATGGCTCTCTCAAAAGGTGTGTACAGCAAGGATGATTGTGGTAAAATAAAAAGCAAAGTGTCAATAATACAAGACTCTCCAAGCAAAACACATATCATGTGGCGAATAAAAATACACCTCTAAGTAAAGTTACCGATAGAAGTAGACGAAAGAGGGGATGCCTTCCGGGGCATCCCCAAGATTTGGCTTTTAAGTGTCCTTAGATTATCTTGGGGGTGCCATGGGCATCCCCAAGCTTAGGCTCTTGCCACTTCTTGTTCCATAATCCATCAAATCTTTACCCAAAACTTGAAAACTTCACAACACAAAACTTAAAGTAGAAAATCTCGTGAGCTCCGTTAGCGAAAGAAAATAAAAGACCACTTCAAGGTACTGTAATGAACTCATTCTTTATTTATATTGGTGATATACCTACTGTATTCCAACTTCTCTATGGTTTATAAACTATTTTACTAGCCATAGATTCATCAAAATAAGCAAACAACACACGAAAAACAGAATCTGTCAAAAACAAAACATTCTGTAGTAATCTGTAGCTAGTGCAAGATCTGGAACCCCAAAAATTATAAAATAAATTGATGGACGAGAGGAATTTATCTATTAATCATATGCAAAAAGAATTAACTAAATATCACTTTCCAAATAAAAATGACAGCAGTTCTCATGAGCGCTAAAGTTTCTGTTTTTTACAGCAAGTTCAACACGACTTTCCCCAAGTCTTCCCAATGGTTCTACTTGGCACAAACACTAATTAAACACAAAAAACACAACCAAAACATAGGCTAGATAAATTATTTATTACTAAACAGGATCAAAAAGCAAGGAATAAAAATAAAATTGGGTTGCCTCCCAATAAGCGCTATCGTTTAACACCCCTAGCTAGGCATAACAAGCAAGGATAAATCTAGGTATTGCCATCTTTGGTAGGCAATACATAAGTGGCTCTCATAATAGATTCATAAGGTAATTTAATTTTCTTTCTAGGAAAGTGTTCCATGCCTTTCCTTAATGGAAATTGGAATCTAATATTTCCTTCCTTCATATCAATAATTGCACTAATCGTTCTAAGGAAAGGTCTACCAAGAATAATAGGACATGAAGGATTGCAATCTATGTCAAGAACAATAAAATATACGGGCACATAATTCCTATTTGCAACAATAAGAACATCATTAATTCTTCCCATAGGTTTCTTAATAGTGGAATCCGTAAGGTGCAAGTTTAGAGAGCAATCATCAAAATCACGGAAACCTAACAAATCACACATAGTCTTTGGAATCATGGAAACACTAGCACCAAAATCACATAAAGCATAGCATTCATGATCTTTAATTTTAATTTTAATAGTTGGTTCCCACTCATCATAAAGTTTTCTAGGGATAGAAACTTCCAATTCAAGTTTTTCTTCATAAGATTGCATCAAGGCATCAACGATATGTTTAGTAAACGCTTTATTTTGACTATAAGCGTGAGGAGAATTTAGCACAGATTGCAACAAGGAAATACAATCAATCAAAGAGAAATTTTCATAGTTAAATTCCTTGAAATCCATAATAGTGGGTTTAGCAACATCTAGGGTTTTAATTTCTTCAATCCCACTTTTATCAAATTTAGCATCAAGATCAACAAATTCCGAATTCTTGGAACGCCTTCTAGGTAAAGGTGGATCATATTCAGTCCCATCATTATCAAGATTAATATTTCAAAACAAAGATTTAATAGGGGACACATCAATAACGTTTAGATCGTCATCTTTATTTTCATAGGAACTAGAAGAACACGCTCTTATAAAGGCATCTTTCTTAGCATGCATCCTAGCGGTTCTTTCTTTGCACTCATCGATGGAAATTCTCATGGCTTTGAGAGACTCATTGATATCATGCTTAGGTGGAATAGATCTAAGTTTCAAAGAATCAACATCAAGAGAAATTCTATCAATGTTTCTAGCCAAATCATCAATCTTAAGCAATTTTTCTTCAATCATAGCATTAAAATTCTTTGGCGAAGTAATAAATTCTTTAATATTAGATTCAAAATCAGAGGGCATATTATTATAATTTCCATAAGAATTGTTGTAGGAATTACCATAATTATTAGAGGGGTTACTAGGATAAGGCCTAGGGTTGAAATTTCCTCTATACGTGTTGTTACCAAAATTGTTCCTACCAACAAAATTCACATCCATAGATTCATTATTATTATCAATCAAAGTAGACAAGGGCATATCATTAGGATAAGAAGAAACACTCTTATTAGCAAATAATTTCAAAAGTTCATCCATCTTTCCACTCAAAACATTAATTTCTTCTATCGCGTGCACCGTTTTATTAGTAGATCTTTCAGTATGCCATTGAGAATAATTAACCATAATATTATCTAGGAGTTTAGTAGCTTCTCCTAAAGTGATTTCCATAAAAGTGCCTCCCGCGGCCGAATCTAAAAGATTTATAGAAGCAAAATTCAATCCGGCATAAAAATTCTGAACAATCATCCACAAATTTAAACCATGAGTAGGCAATTACGTATCATTAATTTCATTCTCTCCCAAGCTTGTGCAACATGTTCATGATCAAGTTGCTTAAAATTCATAATATCGTTTCTAAGAGAGATGATCTTAGCGGGAGGAAAATAGTTAGAGATAAAAGCATCTTTGCACTTATTCCATGAATCAATACTATTTTTAGGCAAAGACGAAAACCAAGCTTTAGCACGATCTCTAAGTGAAAAAGGAAATAGCTTCAATTTAATAATATCATTATCCACATCTTTCTTCTTTTGCATGTCACACAAATCAAAGAAGCTATTTAGATGGGTAGCGGCATCTTCACTAGGAAGGCCGGAAAACGGATATTTCATGACAAGATTCAGCAAAGCAGTATTAATTTCACAAGATTCAGCATTGGTAAGAGGAGTAATCGGAGTGCTAATAAAATCATTGTTGTTGGTATTGGTGAAGTCACACAATTTAGTATTATCTTGAGCCATCGTGACAAGCAAGCAAACTAACACACAAGCAAACAAAAAGCAAGTGGGCAAAAAGAGGCAAATAGAGAAAGAGAGAGAGGATAGAGAGAGAGAGGGCGAATAAAACGGCAAGGGTGAAGTGGGGGAGAGGAAAATGAGAGGCAAATGGCAAATAATGTAATGCGGGAGATAAGGGTATGTGATGGGTACTTGGTATGTTGACTTTTGCGTAGACCTCCCCGGCAACGGCGCCAGAAATCCTTCTTGCTACCTCTTGAGCACTGCGTTGGTTTTCTCCAAAGAGGAAGGGATGATGCAGCAAAGTAGCGCAAGTATTTCCCTCAGTTTTTGAGAACCAAGGTATCAATCTAATAGGAGGCTACGCGTGAGTCCCTCGTACCTGCACAAAACAAATAAATCCTCGCAACCAACGCAAATAGGGGTTGTCAATCCCTATAAGGCCACTTACGAGAGTGAGATCTGATAGATATGATAAGATAATATTTTTGGTATTTTTATGATAAAAGATGCAAAGTAAAATAAAGGCAAAGTAAATAGCAAAGGAAATAACTAAGTAGTAGGAGATTAATATGATGAAGATAGACCCGGGGGCCATAGGTTTCACTAGTGGCTTCTCTCAAGAGCATAAGTATTCTACGGTGGGTGAACAAATTACTGTTGAGCAATTGACAGAATTGAGCATAGTTATGAGAATATCTAGGTATGCTCATGTATATATGTTGGAAATATGCCCTAGAGGCAATAATAAATTAGTTATCAATATATTTCCTTGTTCATGATAATCGTTTATTATCCATGCTAGAATTGTATTGATAGGAAACTCAGATACATGTGTGGATACATAGACAACACCATGTCCCTAGTAAGCCTCTAGTTGACTAGCTCGTTGATCAATAGATGGTTACGGTTTCCTGACCATGGACATTGGATGTCGTTGACAACGGGATCACATCATTAGGAGAATGATGTGATGGACAAGACCCAATCCTAAGCCTAGCACAAGATCGTGTAGTTCGTATGCTAAAGCTTTTCTAATGTCAAGTATCATTTCCTTAGACCATGAGATTGTGCAACTCCCGGATACCGTAGGAATGCTTTGGGTGTACCAAACATCATAACATAACTGGGTGGCTATAAAGGTGCACTGCGGGTATCTCCGAAAGTGTCTGTTGGGTTGGCACGAATCGAGATTGGGATTTGTCACTCCGTGTAAACGGAGAGGTATCTCTGGGCCCACTCGGTAGGACATCATCATAATGTGCACAATGTGATGAAGGAGTTGATCACGGGATGATGTGTTACGGAACGAGTAAAGAGACTTGCCGGTAACAAGATTGAACAAGGTATCGGGATACCGACGATCGGATCTCGGGCAAGTGCTATACCGGTAGACAAAGGGAATTGTATACGGGATTGACTGAATCCTTGACATCTTGGTTCATCCGATGAGATCATCGTGGAGCATATGGGAGCCAACATGGGTATCTAGATCCTGCTGTTGGTTATTGACCGGAGAGTTGTCTCGGCCATGTCTGCATGACTCCCGAGCCCGTAGGGTCTACACACTTAAGGTTCGATGACGCTAGGGTTATAGGGAAAGTATGTACGCGGTTACCGAATGTTGTTCGGAGTCCCGGATGAGATCCCGGACGTCACGAGGAGTTCCGGAATGGTTCGGAGGTAAAGATTTATATATGGGAAGTCCCGTTTTGGTCACCGGAAAAGTTTCGGGTGCTATCGGTAACGTACCGGGACCACCGGGAGGGTCCTGGGGGTCCACCAGGTGGGACCACCAGCCCCAGAAGGTTGCGTGGGCCAAGTGTGGGAGGGGAGCAGCCCCATGTAGGCTGGTGCAAACCCCACCAAGGCCCAAGGCGCAGGGAGAGTGGGAGGGGGCAAACCCTAGGTCCAGATGGGCCTTAAGGCCCACCCTAGGGCGCCCCGCTCTCTTTCCCCCTTTGGCCGCCACCCTAGATGGCATCTAGGGCTGCCGCCCCCCTAGGGAGGCAACCCTGGAAGGGGGCGCAACCCCTCCCCCCTATATATACTTGAGGTATTGGGGGCTGCTCAACACATGATTTGATCTCTCTCTTGGCGCAGCCCTACCTCTCTCCCTCCTCGTCTCTCGTAGTGCTTGGCGAAGTCCTGCTGGAGTCCCACGCTCCTACACCACCACCACGCCATTGTGCTGCTGCTGGACGGAGTCTTCCCCAACCTCTCCATCTCTCCTTGCTGGATCAAGGCGTGGGAGACGTCACCGGGCTGTATGTGTGTTGAACGCAGAGGCACCGTTGTTCGGCGCTTAGATCGGAATCGACCACGATCTGAATCGCTACGAGTAGGACTCCTTCATCCGCGTTCTTGTAACGCTTCCGCATTGCGATATTCAAGGGTATGAAGATGCACTCCTCTCTCTCGTTGCTAGTCTCTCCATAGATTGATCTTGGTGACACGTAGGAATTTTTTTGAATTTCTGCTACGATCCCCAACAGTGGTATCAGAGCCAGGTTTATGCGTAGATTCTATGCACGAGTAGAACACAAAGTAGTTGTGGGCGATGATTTGTTCAATTTGCTTGCCGTTACTATTCTTATCTTGATTCGGTGGCATTGTGGGATGAAGCGGCCCAGACCGACCTTACACGTACGCTTACGTGAGACTGGTTCCACCGACTGACATGCACTTGATGCATAAGGTGGCTGGCGGGTGTCTGTCTCTCCCACTTTAATCGGATCGGATTCGATGAAAAGGGTCCTTATGAAGGGTAAATAGAAATTGGCATATCACTGTTGTGGTTTTGCGTAGGTAAGAAACGTCCTTGCTAGAAACCCATAGCAGCCACGTAAAACATGCAACAACAATTAGAGGACATCTAACTTGTTTTTGCAGGGTATGCTATGTGATGTGATATGGCCAAAAGGATGTGATGAATGATATATGTGATGTATGAGATTGATCATGTTCTTGTAATAGGAATCATGACTTGCATGTCAATGAGTATGACAACCGGCACGAGCCATAGGAGTTGCCTTAATTTATTTATGACCTGCGTGTCAATGAAAACGCCATGTAATTACTTTACTTTATTGCTAACCGTTAGCCATAGTAGTAGAAGTAATAGTTGGCGAGGCAACTTCATGAAGACACGATGATGGAGATCATGATGATGGAGATCATGGTGTCATGCCGGTGACGATGGTGTTCATGCCGCGCCTCGAAGATGGAGATCAAAGGCGCAAGATGATATTGGCCATATCATGTCACTTTATGATTTGCATGTGATGTTTGTCATGTTTACATCTTATTTGCTTAGAAAGACGGTAGCATAAATAAGATGATCCCTCACTAAAATTTCAAGAAAGTGTTCCCCCTAACTGTGCACCGTTGCTAAGGTCCGTTGTTCCGAAGCACCACGTGATGATCGGGTGTGATAGGTTCTAATGTTCGCATACCACGGGTGTAAGCCAGATTTACACACGCAATACGCTTAGGTTAACTTGACGAGCCTAGCATGTACAGACATGGCCTCGGAACACGGAAGACCGAAAGGTCAAACATGAGTCATATAGAAGATACGATCAACATGAAGATGTTCACCGATGATGACTAGTCCATCTCACGTGATGATCCGACACGGCCTAGTTGACTCGGATCATGTATCACTTAGATGACTAGAGGGATGTCTATCTAAGTGGGAGTTCATTGAATAATTTGATTATATGAACTTAATTATTATGAACATAGTCAATAGGTCTTTGCAAATTATGTCGTAGCTCACGCTTTGGTTCTACTATTTTAGATATGTTCCTAGAGAAAATTTAGTTGAGAGTTGACAGTAGCAATTATGCGGACTGGGTCCGTGAACTGAGAATTGTCCTCATTGCTGCACAGAAGGGCTATGTCCTTAATGCACCGCTGAGTGTGTTGAACCTCGAGCGTCGTCTGTAGATGTTGGGAAACATATGACATACACGTTTTGATGACTACGTGATAGTTCATTGCATAATACTAACGGTTTAGAATTGTGGCACCGAAGACGTTTTGAAACGTCGCAGAACATATGAGATGTTCCAAAGACTGAAATTGGAATTTCAGACTAGTGCCCACGTGAAGAGGTATGAGACCTCTGACAAGTTTCTTAAGCTTGCAAACTAAGGGAGAAAAGCTCAATTGTTGAACATGTTCTCAGATTGTCTGAGTACTACAATCGCTTGAATCGAGTGGGAGTTAATCTTCCAGATGAGATAGCGATAGTTCTCCATAGTCACTGCCACCAAGCTATTAGAACTTAGTGATGAACTATAACATATCAGGGATAAACATGATGATCCTTGAGCAATTCGCGATGTTTGACACCGCGAAAGTAGAAATCAAGTAGGAGCATCAATTGTTGATGGTTAAACCACTAGTTTCAAGAAGGGCAAGGGAAAGAAGGGATACTTCATGAGACGGCAAATCAGTTGCTGCTCTAGTGAAGAAACCCAAGGTTGAACCAAACCCGAGACTAAGTGCTTCTGTAATGAGGGGAACGGTCACTGAAGCAGAACTACCCTAGATACTTGGTAGATGAGAAGGCTGGCAAGGTCGACATAAGTATTTTGGATATACGTTATATTAATGTGTACTTTACTAGTACTCCTAGTAGCACCAGGGTATTAAAATACCAGTTCAGTTGCTAAGTGTTAGTAACTCAAAATAATAGGCTACGGAATAAATGGAGACTAGCTGAAGGTGAGATGACGATATGTGTTGGAAGTATTTCCAAGGTTGATATGATCAAGCATCGCATGCTCCCTCTACCATCGAGATTGGTGTTAAACCTAAATAATTGTTATTTGGTGTTTGCGTTGAGCATAGACATGATTGGATTATGTTTATCGCAATACGGTTATTCATTTAAGGAGAATAATGGTTACTCTGTTTATTTGAATAATACCCTCAATGGTCTTGCACCTAAAATGAATGGTTCATTGAATCTCGATCGTAGTGATACACATGTTCATGCCGAAAGATATAAGATAGTAATGATAGTACCACATACTTGTGGCACTGCAATTTGAGTCATAATGGTATAATACGCATGAAGAAGCTCCATGTTGATGGATTTTTGGACTCACTTGATTTTGAATCACTTGAGACATGCGAACCATGTCTATTGGTAGATATGCATGAAGAAACTCCATGCAGATGGATCGTTTGGACTCACTTGATTTTGAATCACTTGAGACATGCAAATCATACCACACGGGCAAGATGACTGAAAGGCCTCGTTTTCAGTAAGATGGAACAAGAAAGCAACTTGTTGGAAGTAATACATTTTGATGTGTGCAGTCCAATGAATGCTGAGGCACGGAGTGGATATCGTTATGTTCTTACTTCACAGATGATTTGAGTAGATGTTGATTATATTTACTTGATGAAACACAAGTCTGAATTACTGAAAGGTTTAAGTAATTTCAGAGTGAAGTTGAAGATCGTCGTGGCAAAATGATAAAATGTCTGTGATATGATCATAGAGATGAATATCTGAGCTACGAGTTTGGCACACAATTAAGACATTGTGGAAATTGTTTCACGCTAATACCGCCTGGACCACCATATTGTGATGGTGTGTCCGAACATCATAACTGGACCCTATTGGATATGGTGCATACCATGATGTCTCTTACCGAATTACAACTGTTGTTTATGGGTTAGGCATTAGAGACAACCACATTCACTTTAATAGGGCACCACACAATTCCGTTGAGACAACACCGTATGAACTATGGTTTAGAGAAACCTAAGCTATCTTTTCTTAAAAGTTTGGGGCTGCGATGCTTATGTGAAAATTTTTTAGGCTGATAAGCTCGAACCCAAAGCAGATAAATGCATCTTCATAGAATACCCAAAAATAGTTGGGTATACCTCCTATTTCAGATCCGGAAGCAAAAGTGATTGTTTCTAGAAACGGGTCCTTTCTCGAGGAAAAGTTTCTCTTGAAAGAATTGAGTGGGAGGATGGTGGAGACTTGATGAGGTTATTGAACTGTCACTTCAACTAGTGTGTAGCAGGGCATAGGAAGTTGTTCCTGTGGCACCTACACCAATTGAAGTGGAGGCTTATGATAGTGATCATGAAACTTCGTATCAAGTCACTACCAAACCTCATAGGTCGACAAGGATGTGTACTACTTCAGAGTAGAACATAATCCTGTCTTGGAAGTCATGTTGCTAGACAACAATGAACCTACGAGCTATGGAGAAGCGATGGTGGGCCTGGATTCCGACGAATGGCTTGAGGCCATAAAATCCGAGAGAGGATCCATGTATAAAACAAAGTATAGACTTTGAAAGAACTACTTGATGGTCGTAAGGCTGTTAGGTGCAGATGGATTTTAAGGAAGACAGACAATGATGGTAAGTGTCACCATTAAGAAAGCTCGACTTGTCGTTAAGATGTTTCCCGACAAGTTCAAGAGTTGACTACGATGAGACTTTTTCACTCGTAGCGATGCTAAGAGTCTGTTGGAATTATGTTAGCAGTTACTGCATTATTTATGACATCTTGCAGATAGGATGTCAAAACATTGTTTCCTCGACTTTTTCTTGAGGAAAGGTTGTATGTGATACAACCAGAAGGTTTTGTCAATCCTGAAAGATGCTGACAAGTATGCAAAGCTCCAGAAACCCTTCTAAGGACTGGAGTAAGCATCTCAGAGTTGGAATGTACGCTTTGATGAGATGATCAAAGATTTTGGGTTCATACAAAGTTTATGAGAAACTTGTATTTCCAAAGAAGTGAGTGGGAGCACTACAATTTTTTTGATGAGTATATGTTGTTAACATATTGTTGATAAAAAATGATGTAGAATTTCTGGAAAGCATGCAGGGTTATTTGAAAAGTGTTTTTCAATGGAAAACCTGGATTAAGCTACTTGAACATTGAGCATCAAGATCTATAAGGATAGATCAAAAACGCTTAATAGTACTTTCAAATGAATACATACCGTGACAAGATTTTGAAGGAGTTCAAAATAGATCAACAAAGAAGGAGTTCTTGGCTGTGTTACAAGGTGTGAGTATTGAGTAAGACTCAAGACCTGACCACGGCAGAAGAGAGAGAAAGGACGAAGGTCGTCCCCTATGTTTTAGACGTAGGCTCTACAGTATGCTATGCTGTGTACCGCACCTGAAGTGTGCCTTGCCATGAGTCAGTCAAGGGGTACAAGAGTGATCCAGGAATGGATCACATGATAGCGGTCGAACTTATCCTTAGTAACTAGTGGACTAAGGAATTTTCTCGATTATGGAGGTGGTAAAAGAGTTCGTCGTAAAGGGTTATGTCGATGCAAACTTTGACACTAATCCGGATGACTCTGAGGAGTAAACCGGATTCTTATAGTAGAGCAGTTATTTGGAATAGCTCCAAGTAGCGCGTGGTAGCTGCATGTACAAGATGACATAGAGATTTGTAAAGCACACATGGATCTGAAAGGTTCAGACCCATTGACTGATAAACCTCTCTCACAAGCAAGATATGAACACACCCCATGGGTGTTGGATTCATTACAATCACATAGTGATGTGAACTGGATTATTGACTCTAGTGCAAGTGGGAGACTGTTGGAAATATGCCCTAGAGGCAATAATAAATTAGTTATTATTATATTTCCTTGTTCATGATAATCATTTATTATCCATGCTAGAATTGTATTGATAGGAAACTCAGATACATGTGTGGATACATAGACAACACCATGTCCCTAGTAAGCCTCTAGTTGACTAGCTCGTTGATCAATAGATGGTTACGGTTTCCTGACCATGGACATTGGATGTCGTTGACAACGGGATCACATCATTAGGAGAATGATGTGATGGACAAGACCCAATCCTAAGCCTAGCACAAGATCGTGTAGTTCGTATGCTAAAGCTTTTCTAATGTAAAGTATCATTTCCTTAGACCATGAGATTGTGCAACTCCCGAATACCGTAGGAATGCTTTGGGTGTACCAAACGTCACAACATAACTGGGTGGCTATAAAGGTGCACTACGGGTATCTCCGAAAGTGTCTGTTGGGTTGGCACGAATCAAGACTGGGATTTGTCACTCCGTGTAAACGGAGAGGTATCTCTGGGCCCACTCGGTAGGACATCATCATAATGTGCACAATGTGATGAAGGAGTTGATCACGGGATGATGTGTTACGGAACGAGTAAAGAGACTTGCCGGTAACGAGATTGAACAAGGTATCGAGATACCGACGATCGAATCTCGGGCAAGTGCTATACCGGTAGACAAAGGGAATTGTATACGGGATTGACTGAATCCTTGACATCGTGGTTCATTCGATGAGATCATCGTGGAGCATATGGGAGCCAACATGGGTATCTAGATCCTGCTGTTGGTTATTGACCGGAGAGTTGTCTCGGCCATGTCTGCATGACTCCCGAGCCCGTAGGGTCTACACACTTAAGGTTCGATGACGCTAGGGTTATAGGAAAAGTATGTACGCGGTTACCGAATGTTGTTCGGAGTCCCGGATGAGATCCCGGACGTCACGAGGAGTTCCAGAATGGTTCGGAGGTAAAGATTTATATATGGGAAGTCCCGTTTTGGTCACCGGAAAAGTTTCGGGTGCTATCGGTAACGTACCGGGACCACCGGGAGGGTCCTGGGGGTCCACCAGGTGGGACCACCAGCCCCAGAAGGTTGCGTGGGCCAAGTGTGGGAGGGGAGCAGCCCCAGGTAGGCTGGTGCGCCCCCCCACCAAGGCCCAAGGCGCAGGGAGAGTGGGAGGGGGCAAACCCTAGGTCCAGATGGGCCTTAAGGCCCACCCTAGGGCGCCCCCTCTCTTTCCCCCTTTGGCCGCCACCCTAGATGGCATCTAGGGCTGCCGCCCCCCCTAGGGAGGGAACCCTAGAAGGGGGCTCAGCCCCTCCCCTCCCCCTATATATACTTGAGGTATTAGGGGCTGCTCAACACATGATTTGATCTCTCTCTTGGCGCAGCCCTACCTCTCTCCCTCCTCGTCTCTCATAGTGCTTGGCGAAGCCCTGCTGGAGTCCCGCGCTCCTCCACCACCACCACGCTGTTGTGCTGCTGCTGGACGGAGTCTTCCCCAACCTCTCCCTCTCTCCTTGCTGGATCAAGGCGTGGGAGACGTCACCGGGTTGTACGTGTGTTGAACGCGGAGGCGCCGTTGTTCAACGCTTAGATTGGAATCGACCGCGATCTGAATCACTACGAGTATGACTGCTTCATCCACGTTCTTGTAACGCTTCCGCATTGCGATCTTCAAGGGTACGAAGATGCACTCCTCTCTCTCGTTGCTAGTCTCTCCATAGATTGATCTTGGTGACACGTAGGAATTTTTTTGAATTTCTGCTACAATCCCCAACAATATAGGGATCACGTCCGAGACAAGTAGACCAACTCCTGCCTGCATCTACTACTATTACTCCACTCATCGACCGCTATCCAGCATGCATCTAGAGTATTAAGTTAAAAACAAAGTAACGCCTTAAGCAAGATGACATGATGTAGAGGGATAGACTCATGCAATATGAAGAAAACCCCATCTTGTTATCCTCGATGGCAACAATACAATACGTGCCTTTCTGTCCCTACTGTCACTGGGAAACGACACCGCAAGATTGAACCCAAAGCTAAGCACTTCTCCCATTGCAAGAAAGATCAATCTAGTAGGCCAAACCAAACAGATAATTCGAAGAGACTTGCAAAGATAACCAATCATACATAAAAGAATTTAGAGAAGATTCAAATATTGTTCATAGGTAGACTTGATCATAAACCCACAATTCATCGATCTCAACAAACACACCGCAAAAAGAAGATTACATCGAATAGTTCTCCACAAGAGAGGGGGAGAACATTGTATTGAGATCCAAAAAGAGAGAAGAAGCCATCTAGCTACTAACTATGGACCTGTAGGTCTGAGGTAAACTACTCACACTTCATCGGAGGGGCTATGGTGTTGATGTAGAAGCCCTCCGTGATCGATGCCCCCTCCGGCGGAGCTCCGGAACAGGCCCCAAGATGGGATCTCATGCACACAGAAAGTTACGGCGGGGGAATTAGGGTTTTGGCACCGTTTCTGATCGTTTGGGGGTACATAGGTATATATAGGGGGAAGGAGTACGTCGGTGGAGCAATAGGGGGCCCACGAGGGTGGAGGGCGCGCCTGGTGGGGGTAGGCATGCCCCCTACCTCGTGGCCTCCTCTTTCTTTTCTTGACATAGGGTCCAAGTCTCCCGGGTCTTGTTCGTTGAGAAAATCACGTTCCCGAAGGTTTCATTCCGTTTGGACTCCGTTTGATATTCCTTTTCTTCGAAACCCTAAAACAGGCAAAAAACAGAAATTCTGGGCTAGGCCTCCGGTTAATAGGTTAGTCCCAAAAATAATATAAAAGTGGATAATAAAGCCCAATAATGTCCAAAACAGTAGATAATATAGCATGGAGCAATAAAAAATTATAGATACGTTGGAGACGTATCAAGGGGCCGGCCAGGGCAGGCCGCGCGCCCTCTCCCCTCTGGTCCGCATTGGACTAGGAAGGGGGGGCGGCGCCCCCTTTCCTTCTCCTTCTCCCCCTTCCTTTCCCCCTCCTAGTAGGAGTAAGCAAGAGGGGAGTCCTATGATACGTCTCCAACGTATCTATAATTTTTGATTGCTCCATGCTATATTATCTACTGTTTTGGGCAATATTGGGCTTTAATATCCACTTTTATATTGTTTTTGGGACTAACCTATTAACCGGAGGCCCAACCCAGATTTGCTGTTTTATGCCTATTTCAGTGTTTCGAAGAAAAGGAATATCAAATGGAGTCGAAACGGAACGAAATCAACTGGAGAAGTTATTTTCGGAAGGAAAGCAACCCAGGGAACTTGGAGTGCACGTCAGGGGAGACCCGGGCTGCCCACGAGGGTGGGGGGCGCGCCCACCCCCTAGGGCGCGCCCCCTACCTCGTGGGGCCCCCGTGGCTCCTCCGACGTACTTCCTGCACCCATATATATCGTCGTACCCTAAAACATCCAGAACAGAGATTAGATCGGGAGTCCGCCGCCAGAAGGCTCCATAGCCACCAAAAGTCAATCGGGACCCTGCTCCGGCACCCTGCCGGAGGGGGGATCCCTCACCAGTGGCCATCTTCATCATCCTGGCGCTCTCCAAGACGAGGAGGGAGTATTTCACCCTCGGGGCTGAGGGTATGTACCAGTAGCTATGTGTTTGATCTCTCTCTCTCATGTTCTTGATTTGGCACGATCTTGATGTATCGCGAGCTTTGCTATTATAGTTGGATCGTATGTTTCTCCTCCCCCTCTTCTCTCTTGTAATGAATTGAGTTTCCCCTTTGAAGTAATCTTATCGGATTGAGTCTTTAAAGATTTGAGAACACTTGATGTATGTCTTGCGTGGGATAACCGTGGTGACAATGGGTTATTCTATTGATCCACTTGATGTATGTTTTGGTGATCAACTTGCGGGTTTCGTGACATTGGGAACTGTAACATCCCAAATTTTCAATTTGGAATGTTATACATTAGATCATCATGCATATCATATTTTCTTGTATTTTGGTCGATCCTAGAAATTTCACGCAACTCAAGGACCTTCGGAGAGAGTTGGAGATTTCGTTATTTTCATATTTGAGAGTTTCTCGAATTTGAAAAGAGGATCATTTGATTTATTTATTCCATCTTCAATTATTTTTCCGATATCAAAAATATGGGAGAGGGAATAATATGACTTTCCCAAAAGTTAGGAAAAATGAAGATCTAATGAATAAACCAAATTTTGGTTTTGCCGGAGTTTTGTTTGCTTTTTATTTGGATAGGGAAAAATGCGCGTTTTCGAAAATTGCATATTAGGTCTGGAGAAAATTTCATTTTGTTCGACTCATTTTTAGGAGTCGGGGAAAATTTACTTTAGAAATTTTGGAGCCCGTTTAGTTTTCTTTTCTTTTGTTTTTCTGCGCGCGTAACCGTTTAAAAAAAAAGAACTCCAGCAGGCCAGCCGGGCCAAGGCCCAAGCTAGCCACCGCCTCCCCAGCGCAGGCAGCCGGCCGCGCCAGGCCATCGCGCGCGCCAGGCGCCAGAGGCAGGAGCCGCCGCCGCCCCTTTTTGATTCCTAGTAGGACTTTAGTCCTACTCCGTTTCCTCTTTTTCTTTCCTATTCCTACTCTATTTCTTGTCCCCTACCCCAAGAAACCCCCTCCCCTCACCAATATAAATACCCCCACACCCCCCTCTCCTCACACCAAAACCCAAGCCCCTCTCCTCTTAAGCCGCAGCAAGCAGCAGCGCGCAGCCCCAAGCCGCCGCCTTAGCCGCGCCGCCGCCGCCTTAGCCGCGCCGCCGCCGCCCTTAGCCGCCGCCGCCCGGAGCCCGCCTCCCGAGGTAGCCGCGCCTCTCTTTTTCTTCCCCGGTCCGGTTTTTCCTAAAAGAACCGTTCTGTTTTCTCTCTGTTTCTTTTCTTTTTCTTCCCGTTTTTGTTTCGGGTTTTTTCCGAAACCCTAGATCGGTTTTCCGTTTCTTTTTTGGTTTCTTTTCCGAAAACCCTAGATCGGTTTTCATTCTTCTTTCGGACCGTTCGTCTAAACGAACATGATCACCGATTCTTTTCCGGTTAACGACGCCCGTTCGTTTAACCGTTCGTCTTTTTCTTTTCGTCGGATTTATTCCGCGATCGTGATCTCAGATCCGATCTTCGTTCTAGTCTTTCTTCTCGCTCGTTTATCGGAATCAGGTGATTCAAACGCCTGGAGTTTCGTTTCGAAACCGCCGTTCCGTCTAATCAACTTAAACAAGTTTTTGCCCCGGTAAAATTTGACCTAGCTTCAACTTGCTAGAACCGAGTTGTTTTCTTCCGCCATTTGTTTTCCGTTTCTTTGTTCGGTTCGTTCTTTCTTTGCAACCGGAGTTCTTAAGTTGAACTTTCTGGTTCGTTCTCTCGTTCTAGTTTTACCTGTGCATTAGATGAGTACTTATTGTGTGCTTGTTGTTTGTCTGCGATAGATCACCCGGATTGCGCCGCCTGTTACTTCGAAACCCTAGGTCTCGCGGATCATCAGCAAGGCAAGTAACACTTTGATCATACCTTTTCTACAACCCATGTTTTATTGCATTAGATCAATCCTCTCACATTGCATGATTAGGATCTAACTAAATTGTGGGATGGGAAGTAGATGAGGTAGTACCTATTACCTGTATTATTATGAAACCTTTGGGAGTTACTTCTACGTTTCCTTATTATGCCATGCTATGCTAGTAGACGTGGATTGGGTGAGTGATATCCATGACAGATGTGAGATTGATAATTTAATGGTTTATTTAAGGTGGCAACCTAACACACATCTGGGTGGATTGAGGCACCTGATGTCTATCAGGACTTGCCTATTTTTTTGGACCGCCACCCAGGCTCAAAGGGATCATAAGATTATTCATGCTAGAAACTTCCGTGTGCAGCCACAAGCCATTATGGGCTCTGGCATAGTTGACTAAGTTGTGCGAACTCTTACAGTGGTAGACTAGCAGATGTAGGGGATGTAGGTGTACCGGTCTACCCGATCGTAAGGTGCTAGCGCTTCTGAAAGACTATGTCTCGGTCATCCGTTTCTCAAACACCATGTAGTGCGAGAAACCAAACGGAGGCGATCGAGTCTTGTGGGGAAAAGTGCGCAAACCTCTGCAGAGTGTACAAACTAATCATGATTAGCCGTGTCCCCGGTTATGGACAACTTGAGTATCTAGTACTTGAATATCATGTGAATCTCATCACGTTACTTCTAATGAATATTGTTGGGTTTTAATGATGTTACTTAATTGGGATTGAGGATGCTGTCAACCATTCTCAATGTTTCACAACCACCATGATAGTAATTAAATTTATTCCTTTGCAGTAGGGAAAAATTGGCTTTCGCAAAAACCTTATAACCATAGAGCTTTTCCACCAGCCATATATGCATATAGTGATAGCCATTGTTCATCATTTTCTCTATGGTGTGAATTTTCCAGTACATTCAATGTACTGACCTGTTTCGGGCTGCAACGTCTCATGTTGCAGGATTATCTTACAACGAGTAAGTGATACGTTAGGGTTACGATTTCTACACTCAACTTTGCCGTTGGTGTTGATGGGAATCCACAACCTTGTTGCTTCCGCTATATGGATTGAGGTAATAGCATTTACGTTACTTTATACATGTGATTTACCTCTGTTATAAATCCTTCGAGTACTGTGTGTGTCAGCATACCGATCCAGGGATGACACTTAAGCACAGAGACTTGATCCATTCGGGTCAGGTCGCTACAAGATGGTATCAGAGCACATGTTGACTGTAGGACGTGACCCTAGAAACTGGCAAGCCCATAGCAAAGATTTTTCTCTACAACTTTCCCTTTCAAAAAGATCTTTTACCTCTCTTCTCTTCTGAGCTTATTCAAAATTCCCTTTAGTGAGACCATACCCCCTTTCCCCTTTTGACCACACGAAGATTCGACTGATGAGACCACTCGAAGAAGTACAAGATATCGGACAACTAAGACCACTTCGGAATGAAGAGTATTTTCTGTGCATCTGAATAATGGAAACTACAACGGTTGAAGACCCAAGACAAGTAGAATTTGAAGGCTCTGAAGAATTCCCAGATTTGTATGACCTAGGAAGGCTACCCTTATGAAACTTGGCAGACTATGAAAGTTGTCAATACCCGAGATCAAGGTGTATCGGAGAAATACTGAAACAAGGAACATGAGAACTCAAAGTTTTGTCAAAGAAAACCCTAAGGCAGGAGATATCAAAATGTGGAGAGATAGCTCATGGAAATGACAAGAGCAGAAACACGGTTATCTGTGATGTCATCACCCGCTCATGCTATTGACACCGTGCTGAGTTAAAGATGCATTTCTTCAGAATGGATTTGATGGAAGAAGGCTGATGGAGCACCTATCAGTAAGATGAAGTTTTAACCTTAGCTGGTGTATCACCAGGATCTGGAGTAGTACATCAAGAAGTTTAAGGTGGAGCTCCATGAAGCTGTATTAGACAAGGAAGCATTTCGTGAAGAACTCAGGAACCAAAAGCTGAAAGTAGCCAAGCTGGAGGAGCTACAACCTCGAGATACTAGAGATTTGTGAGGAACTGAAGGACAGTATGACCATGGTTCATGTGAAGGATGTTGAAACCAGAAGTTTGGAACGCAACTCCAGAATATTAAAGGATGTCATGAGAGACTTCGCGTCAACAGAGTTGATCTGGCAAAAGAACTTGAGAAGGACAAGCATGATTGGAAGAAGTCATCTGAGACATGAATAAGACTTGAAGAGTTTGGCGATGTTGACCTTAGAAGACCAAAACCCTGTTATACACCTACGTTAGATGCGACGTTTGTGAGCTGTCATCTGTTTGATGTTTTTTTTTGACAGCCACAATAAAACCTGTCTTTTCAAAAACCTTTGTTCGTATTGTGTGCATCCCTCTCTATCTCTCTTATCTCACCCCAAAACCCATGGACCTAATAGAGGATGAATGGAGATGAGCTTGTATTTTCGGGACCGATGAGTCAATTGGAGACAGACCGATGGATTCAGAACATGGAGGATCATATGGAGAATAACCCTATAGCCGGAAAGGATATGGCCCAGCATGCTCTTCAGTGCTTTGAAAGAGGTGCTGCTACTTGGTGGAGAATGTACCAAACCATCAATGGATGGCAAGGAGTAACCACTTGGAAAGAATTTAAGTTGACTTTGCTAAAGTCTCAGTTTGTGTCCCAGAAATTGAAGCCTTATGGAAAGGATATGTAGAAAACTTATACATGCAAGTTTTGTGGAGAAATAGGACACAACCATAAAGAACACAAGGATGAATGCCCTAATTGTGAAGGAAGTCACCTAGCTGAAGAATGCCCAACTAGGCAGATCACGTGTTTCTTGTGTGAAGGGACTACCCACTACCCTGCTCAGTGTCACATTTACCCCATGGTATGAAGGACCGTACAACAGAATAAAGAAGTAATGAAAGGAGCCCTTATGGAAAGTTTAGAAGAACCTGTGATGAAGGAAGAGGTGGAGGACACGCCCAAAGAAGAACCAGTTAAACCCTACACTAAGTCTTGCTATTCATGTGGAGAAGAAGGACACATCTCCCAAAATTGTATGAATGGGAATCTAGTAGAATTCCCGACAGAGGAAGTAGAATATGACCCACAGGAGATAGAAGCCCTGATTGGAATGGAAAAGTCCAGGAAGAGAAGCAGATTGGATTCCAGGAAGGACCTGAGTCATATCATCTGTTACAGGTGCAAGGAGTCAGGGCACTACCTCAAAAATTGCCCAAAAAGGAAACCTCGATACTTGTCAGAAGTAATATGTTTTAGTTGTAAAGGAGCAGGGCACTTTACTAGAGAATGCCCCAAGGAGAAGGAAACTTGTGATAAATAGTTGAGTTTATAACAGAAGAAATATAGTAGTAGTAGTAAGAACATTTTCCTTCAGATTGAGGTGTTGAGTTGAGGCATGTAATGGAGAAGCGAGAGATTGTAATCATTTGATAATGAATAAAGTAGCATCGTTGGTACTGATATGGATTTTATGAGTTGTTACTCTATGAAGAAGAATTTTGACCATTTTGAGGATAAGAGAAATATGGTCTATGAAAGATTTGTGCATTTTAAGGGTGGTAGTACCCTGTAGTGGATTTCGGACAAAATGAATACGAGTTTTGTCTCGATATGTGTGATACCCCAAGAGTATGTGGGATGAAGTTGGAGACCGACAGTTGTTTGGACCAAAGGTGATCAAAGGAGTTAGAAGAGAATGTTAAGTTGATTCGAGATAGACTGAAGGTAGCTCAGTCCAGGCAGAAGAATTATGCAGACTCAAAAACGCAAGAAGGTAGTCTATGAAATTGGAGACAGAACATGTCTTCGCGTGTCCCCTATGCGAGGAGTTAAACGGATTGGAGTTAAGGGACAGTTAGCCCCGAGATTTGTAGGACCATACCGAGTTTTGGAGCGTATGAGAGAAGTGGCCAACAAGTTGGAGTCACCCGAAGGACTGCCAGGAGTTCATGATGTGTTTCACGTTTCCCAGTTGAAGAAGTGCCATGCAGAGATGGCCAATATTCCCCTGTAAGGACGCTTGACCGCGGAAAGGATAATGATGTTCCATGAAGTGGAATATGGACTTCATAAGTATAAGTTTTTATCTCGGTATGAGGGATATGCCAAGAGGATGAATAGATAAATTACTATTGGATGTAAAGGAGGTATGATGTTGGAAATATGGATCAATGAAAATTCCATGATGAGTCTGAGTAATCATGTCCTAGTTTGGTGCCAATAGAAGGAAGGAAGACAGTACAATTGGATGGATTAAAGAGTACTAGGAAGTTGGAAGTTGGAATAATGATTAGTTGCCCGATGATAAGTTCAAGGACTACAAGTGATGATATGGGCCATAACCCACAGGCCCTAGGACCTGCCAAGAAGCAAGCACACTCTTGCTGAAGGAAAAACCCTGGAAGAGGATATGCCCTTATCGATAGACGATCTTATAGGAGTAACGCAAAACCTGAGAGTTGTGAAGGAACGATAGATGTTTGTTTGGCTTGCAGAATCTATGGAGTTATCCGAACTTGGTTCGTCGACAAGAGAAATTCTGCAATGCTTGTGAGGATGACCGAGTGTTAGAATGCGAGATTCGCTAAACTGTATACAAGGTAATGATTTGGGTGCGGGATGGATTGATCACCATACCGACTTACTCTTATTATTCGCCTTGCTATATGGGATGGTAAATCTGAGTGACTTACCTATAGTAGAGAGACGACGATGAAAACCTTGTTAAACCTTAGAATGGTATAGGTATTTTTCCCTTGTACAAGGCAGCTTTGCCAACCGTAGGTTATACGGTGAGGATCACCCAGACCCATTTCCTGCAGGAGAAACCATAAATTGTTGACCACCATGAGATATCGATAGTTGTTTAGTTTTAGCGCCCGACCCATCAGCTAAGAAGACCCAATCTCGAAATAACCTTACC
Organism: Triticum urartu; assembly: GCF_056163025.1. Taxonomy (NCBI): domain Eukaryota; kingdom Viridiplantae; phylum Streptophyta; class Magnoliopsida; order Poales; family Poaceae; genus Triticum; species Triticum urartu. The sequence continues at coordinate 119,411,873 of NC_141878.1, forward strand.
AAGATGAAAGGACAAAAGAATTGAGGAAAAAGTTATGCCACTACCGGAAGAGCCAGAGAAGGAATTTTTCCGAGGATTTGAGAAGACCGACACTGTCAAGAATAAGGATGGAGTATATGAGTTTTGATGGAACAGTAACCATGCTTCTAAGGGTGGTAGCACCCCAGACCCCTGGGATGATCGATGGATTTTGAGGAGACCCCCAAACCCTAACCTATCTTGCTAGCCTCTCCGAATCTCGAGGACGAGATTCATTTTAAGGGTGGTAGGTTTGTAACATCCCAAATTTTCAATTTGGAATGTTATACATTAGATCATCACGCATATCATATTTTCTTGCATTTTGGTCGATCCTAGAAATTTCACGCAACTCAAGGACCTTCGGAGAGAGTTGGAGATTTCGTTATTTTCATATTTGAGAGTTTCTCGAATTTGAAAAGAGGATCATTTGATTTATTTATTCCATCTTCAATTATTTTTCCGATATCAAAAATATGAGAGAGGGAATAATATGACTCTCCCAAAAGTTAGGAAAAATGAAGATCTAATGAATAAACCAAATTTTGGTTTTGCCGGAGTTCTGTTTGCTTTTTATTTGGATAGGGAAAAATACGCATTTTCAAAAATTGCATATTAGGTCCGGAGAAAAGTTCATTTTGTTCGACTCATTTTTAGGAGTCGGGGAAAATTTACTTTAGAAATTTTGGAGCCCGTTTAGTTTTCTTTTCTTTTGTTTTTCTGCGGCGTAACCGTTTAAAAAAAAGAACTCCAGCAGGCCAGCCAGGACAAGGCCCAGGCCAGCCACCGCCTCCCCAGCGCAGGCAGCCGGCCGCGCCAGGCCATCGCGCGCGCCAGGCGCCAGAGGCAAGAGCCGCCGCCGCCCCTTTTTGATTCCTAGTAGGACTTTAGTCCTACTCCGTTTCCTCTTTTTCTTTCCTATTCCTACTCTATTTCTTGTCCCCTACCCCAAGAAACCCCTCCCCTCACCAATATAAATACCCCCACACCCCCCCTCTCCTCAGACCAAAACCCAAGCCCCTATCCTCTTAAGCCGCAGCAAGCAGCAGCGCGCAGCCCCAAGCCGCCGCCTTAGCCGCGCCGCCGCCGCCCTTAGCCGCCGCCGCCCGGAGCCCGCCTCCTGAGGTAGCCGCGCCTCTCTTTTTTCTTCCCCGGTCCGGTTTTTCCTAAAAGAATCGTTCCGTTTTCTCTCCGTTTCTTTTCTTTTTCTTCCGGTTTTTGTTTCGGTTTTTTTCCGAAACCCTAGATCAGTTTTCCGTTTCTTTTTCGGTTTCTTTTCCGAAAACCCTAGATCGGTTTTCATTATTCTTTCGGACCGTTCATCTCAATGAACGTGATCACCGATTCTTTTCCGGTTAACGACGCCCGTTCGTTTAACCGTTCGTCTTTTTCTTTTTGTCGGATTTATTCCGCGATCGTGATCTCAGATCCGATCTTCGTTCTAGTCTTTCTTCTCGCTCGTTTATCGGAATCAGGTGATTCAAACGCCTGGAGTTTCGTTTCGAAACCGCCGTTCCGTCTAATCAACTTAAACAAGTTTTTGCCCCGGTAAAATTTGACCTAGCTTCAACTTGCTAGAACCGAGTTGTTTTCTTCCGCCGTTTGTTTTCCGTTTCTTTGTTCGGTTCGTTCTTTCTTTGCAACCGGAGTTCTTAAGTTGAACTTTCTGGTTCGTTCTCTCGTTTGAGTTTTACCTGTGCATTAGATGAGTACTTATTGTGTGCTTGTTGTTTGTCTGCGATAGATCACCCGGATTGCGCCGCCTGTTACTTCGAAACCCTAGGTCTCGCGGATCATCAGCAAGGCAAGTAACACTTTGATCATACCTTTTCTACAACCCATGTTTTATTGCATTAGATCAATCCTCTCACATTGCATGATTAGGATCTAATTAAATTGTGGGATGGGAAGTAGATGAGGTAGTACCTATTACCTGTATTATTATGAAACCTTTGGGAGTTACTTCTACATTTCCTTATTATGCCATGCTATGCTAGTAGACGTGGATTGGGTGAGTGATATCCATGACAGATGTGAGATTGATAATTTAATGGTTTATTTAAGGTGGCAACCTAACACACATCTGGGTGGATTGAGGCACCTGATGTCTATCAGGACTTGCCTGTTTTTTTGGACCGCCACCCAGGCTCAAAGGGATCATAAGATCATTCATGCTAGAAACTTCCGTGTGCAGCCACAAGCCATTATGGGCTCTGGCATAGTTGACTAAGTTGTGCGAACTCTTACAGTGGTAGACTAGCAGATGTAGGGGATGTAGGTGTACCGGTCTACCCGATCGTAAGGTGCTAGCGCTTCTGAAAGACTATGTCTCGGTCATCCGTTTCTCAAACACCATGTAGTGCGAGAAACCAAACGGAGGCGATTGAGTCTTGTGGGGAAAAGTGCGCAAACCTCTGCAGAGTGTACAAACTAATCATGATTAGCTGTGTCCCCGGTTATGGACAACTTGAGTATCTAGTACTTGAATATCATGTGAATCTCATCACGTTACTTCTAATGAATATTGTTGGGTTTTAATGATGTTACTTAATTGGGATTGAGGATGCTGTCAACCATTCTCAATGTTTCACAACCACCATGATAGTAATTAAATTTATTCCTTTGCAGTAGGGAAAAATTGGCTTTATGCAAAAACCTTATAACCATAGAGCTTTTCCACCAGCCATATATGCATATAGTGATAGCCATTGTTCATCATTTTCTCTATGGTGTGAATTTGCCAGTACATTCAATGTACTGACCCGCTTTCGGGCTGCAACGTCTCATGTTGCAGGATTATCTTACGACGAGTAAGTGATACGTTAGGGTTACGATTTCTACACTCAACTTTGCCGTTGGTGTTGATGGGAATCCACAACCTTGTTGCTTCCGCTATATGGATTGAGCGACCCGACCCGAATGGATCAAGTCTCTGTGCTTAAGTGTCATCCCTGGATCGGTATGCTGACACACACAGTACTCGAAGGATTTATAACAGAGGTAAATCACATGTATAAAGTAACGTAAATACTATTACCTCAATCCATATAGCGGAAGCAACAAGGTTGTGGATTCCCATCAACACCAACGGCAAAGTTGAGTGTAGAAATCGTAACCCTAACGTATCACTTACTCGTCGTAAGATAATCCCGCAACATGAGACGTTGCAGCCCGAAAGCGGGTCAGTACATTGAATGTACTGGCAAATTCACACCATAGAGAAAATGATGAACAATGGCTATCACTATATGCATATATGGCTGGTGGAAAAGCTCTATGGTTATAAGGTTTTTGCGTAAAGCCAATTTTTCCCTACTGCAAAGGAATAAATTTAATTACTATCATGGTGGTTGTTGAACATTGAGAATGGTTGACAGCATTCTTAATCCCAATTAAGTAACATCATTTAACCCAACAATATTCATTTAAAGTAACGTGATGAGATCAACAGGATAATCCAAGAACTAGATACTCAAGATGTCCATAACCGGGGACACGGCTAATCATGATTAGTTTGTACACTCTGCAGAGGTTTGCGCACTTTTCCCCACAAGACTCGATCGCCTCCGTTTGGTTTCTCGCACTACATGGTGTTTGAGAAACGGATGACTGAGACATAGTCTTTCAGAAGCGCTAGCACCTTACGATCGGGTAGACCGGTACACCTACATCCCCTACATCTGCTAGTCTACCACTGTAAGAGTTCGCACAACTTAGTCAACTATGCCAGAGCCCATAATGGCTTGTGGCTACACACGGAAGTTTCTAGCATGAAAGATCTTATGATCCCTTTGAGCCTGGGTGGCGGTCCAAAATAAAACAGGCAAGTCCTGATAGACATCAGGTGCCTCAATCCACCCAGATGTGTGTTTAAGTTGCCACCTTAGGTAAACCATTAAATTATCAATCTCACATCTGTCATGGATATCACTCACCCAATCCACGTCTACTAGCATAGCATGGCATAATAAGCAAACGTAGAAGTAACTCCCAAAGGTTTCATAATAATACAGGTGATAGGTACTACCTCATCTACTTCCCATCCCACAATTTAATTAGATCCTAATCATGCAATGTGAGAGGATTGATCTAATGCAATAAAACATGGGTTGTAGAAAAGGTATGATCAAAGTGTGAACTTGCCTTGCTGATGATCCGCGAGTCCTAGGGTTTCGAAGTAACAAGCGGCGCAATCCGGGTGATCTATCGCAGACAAACAACAAGCATACAATAAGTACTCATCTAATGCACAGGTAAAACTCGAACAAGAGAACGAACAGAAAGTCCAACTTAAGAACTCCGGTTGCAAAGAAAGAACGAACCGAACAAAGAAACGGAAAACAAACGGCGGAAGAAAACAACTCGGTTCTAGCAAGTTGAAACTAGGTCAAAATTTACCGTAGCAAAACTTGTTTAAGTTGATTAGACGGAATGGCGGTTTCAAAACGAAACTCCAGCGCTTGAATCACCTGATTCCGACAAACGGGCGAGAAGATAAACTAGAACGAAGATCGGATCTGAGATCGCGATCGCGGAATAAATCCGACGAGAAAGAAAACGAAGAACGGTTAAACGAACGGACGTTCGTAAACCGGAGATAATCGGTGATCACGTTCGTTGAGACGAATGGTCCGAAAGAAGAACGAAAACCGATCTAGGGTTTTCGGAGAAAAGGAAAACCGAAACGAAAAACCGATCTAGAAAACCGAAACGATTTAGAAAAGAACCGGAAAGAAAACGAATCGGTAGGGAAGAAAAGAATCGGAAGAAAACAGAACGATTTTCTAGAGAAAAACCGAACCGAGGAAGAAAAAGAGACGCGGGGCAACCTCGGCGAGGTCTCGGCGAACGGGGCTCCGGCGGCGTGGGCGATGGGCGGCGGCGGCGTGGGTGAGGGGCGCGGCGGCGCGGGTGAGGGGCGCGGTGGAGGGCTTGGGGTTTGGTTTGATGATTTGGAGGGGGGGTGTGGGGGTATTTATATTGGTGAGGGGAGGGGGTTTCTTGGGGTAGGGGACAAGAAATAGAGTAGGAATAGGAAAGAAAAAGAGGAAACGGAGTAGGACTAAAGTCCTACTAGGAATCAAAAAGGGGCGGCGGCGACTCCTGCCTCTGGCGCCTGGCGCGCGCGATGGCCTGGCGCGGCCGGCTGCCTGCGCTGGGGAGGCGGTGGCTGGCCTGGGCCTTGGCCCGGCTGGCCTGCTGGATTTTTTTTAAACGGTTTCGCGCGCAGAAAAACACAGAAAAGAAAATCTAAACGGGCTCCAAAATTTCTAAAGTAAAATTTTCCCCGACTCCTAAAAATGAGTCGAACAAAATGAACTTTACTCCGGGCCTAAAATGCAAATTTTTGAAAACACGCATTTTTCCCTATCCAAATAAAATGCGAACAAAACTCCGGGAAAACCAAAATTTGATTTATTCATTAGATCTTCAGTTTTCCTAAATTTGGGAAAGTCATATTATTCCCTCTCTCATATTTGATATAGGAAAATGATTGAAGATGAAATAAATAAATCAAATGATCCTCTTTTCAAAATTTGAGAAAACTCAAATATGAAAATAACGAAATCTCCAACTCTCTCCGAGGGTCCTTGAGTTGCGTGAAATTTCTAGGATTGGGCAAGATGCAAGAAAATATGCTGTGCATGATGATCTAGTGTGTAACATCCCAAATTGAACCTATGCATAGGGGTTGGCACACGTTTTCGTCGTGATTCTTCGGTAGAACTTTGGGGCACTCTTTGAGGTCCTTTGTGTTGGTTGAATAGATGAATCTGAGATTGTGTGATGCATATCGTATAATCATACCCACGGATACTTGAGGTGACAATGGAGTATCTAGGTGACATTAGGGTTTTGGTTGATTTGTGTCTTAAGGTGTTATTCTAGTACAAACTCTAGGGCTGTTTGTGACACTTATAGGAATGGCCCAACGGATTGATTGGAAAGAATAACTTTGAGGTGGTTTCGTACCCTACCATAATCTCTTTGTTCATTCTCCACTATTAGTGACTTTGGAGTGACTCTTTGTTGCATGTTGAGGGATAGTTATGTGATCCAATTATGTTAGTATTGTTGAGGGAACTTACACTAGTGAAAGTATGAACCCTAGGCCTTGTTTCCTAGCATTGCAATACCGTTTACGCTCACTTTTACCATTAGTTACCTTGATGTTTTTATAATTTCAGATTACAAAAACCTTTATCTACCATCCATATTGCACTTGTATCACCATCTCTTCGCCGAACTAGTGCACCTATACAATTTACCATTGTATTGGGTGTGTTGGGGACACAAGAGACTCTTTGTTATTTGGTTGCAGGGTTGCTCGAGAGAGACCATCTTCATCCTACGCCTCCTACGGATTGATAAACCTTAGGTCATCCACTTGAGGGAAATTTGCTACTGTCTACAAACCTCTGCACTTGGAGGCCCAACAACGTCTACAAGAAGAAGGTTGTGTAGTAGACATCAAGCTCTTTTCTGGCGCCGTTGTCGGGGAGGTTAGCGCTTGAAGGTATATCTTTAGATCTTGCAATTGAGTCTTTTAGTTTCTTGTTTTATCACTAGTTTAGTTTATAAAAGAAAACTATAAAAAATGGAATTAAGTTTGTCTCATACGCTTCACCTTTTTAATATCTTTCGTGAGTATGATGGAAAGGATAATTGTGCTCAAGTGCTAGAAGAAGAGATCTCTAAAATGTTTGGCACTAAATATTTGAATGGTGAGCATGATTGCAATGTTGTTACTATGAATTCCTGGAATATCCATGATGCTAATGATGATTGCACTAGTTATGATGAAAATGCCTCCTATAAACATGTCAATTTTTGTGGAGTAGACTAGGTTTGCAAGTACACACCAAATAGGGAAGATAAATATTGCAAGAGGCATAAGTACTTAGAAACCAAATTGTTGCAAGAAGAGCTAGATGAATGTGCCAAAAAATTCAATATTTTTTGCGCTCCTTGTGAACTTTGCAATGAACATGGTCTTTTAAATCTCCAATGCAAATTGTTTCATGACCGAATCGTATCCAAAAATTGTGATAATTTGATTACCCTTGAGCATCATAAAGAGCTTAGTCTTATTTTGGGGTATGAGGAAATGAAACGTATAACCGAGGATATTCCAAAGTTTAATCTTGATAAAGTTCTTCATTTTGATCTAGAGAATATTTATATGTATTGTGCGGTGAATTGTATTGAAAATCCTTATATTGCCAACTACATAAAGAAAAGAAAACAAATAGAAGATGAAGAGAATACTAATGAAAGGGAGGAGACTTCCCAATATCCTCCTATTATTTCTTATGATGAATCAGGTAACGAGGAGGAGCCTCCTATTCAACCAATCTCATTAATAAGGAGCTCCAAAAAGAGGATTGAACCCACACATGATGTGGTGAAGAAGAAGAAAAGAAAAAGGAAGAGAGGTAAAAAGATATCTCCCCCAAATAATGCTGCTCCTATTACTATTGTGACTCATGAAAATACAATTGTGGAAGATAATGATACTTCTTATGATCTTGAAAATCTTTTTGGCACTTGCTTGGATGCATATGATAATTGCTATACTATTGGTGCTATCCATACAATTAATGATGAGAGTGATTATGCTTATAATATGAAAAGGCCCAAGCTTGGGGATGCTATGTTTGATGAATATGATGTTTTTGAGAATATATTTGCTGCAATTAATGTTTGTCCCAAGCTTGGGGATGCTACGCTTAATGAAGATGACATTTTTAGTATCCCAAGTTTTGATATGCAAATTTATAATGATAATAACATGCCTCCTACTTATGATAATTATTGTGATGATACATATGCTAGAAAAAGTAGTGAGGATTATATTTATAAAACTTGTCATGATTATGGTTACCCCTTTTCTGAACATTACTCTTTTAATGTGGAAACAATTTATAGTATTCAAGTTTCTTATGATACTCCCACTATTCCAAATGAGAAGAATTTTGCTTATGTGGAGAGTAATAAAATTTCTATGCAAGTAGATCATGAAAAGAATGCTTTAGGTGCTGGTTATATTGTTGAATTCATTCATGATGATACTGAAAATTATTATGAGGGAGGAACATATGCTTGTAGGAATTGCGATGATATCAAGTTTCCTCTCTATGTGCTTAAAGATTTGAAGTTATGCTTGTTTTACCTTCCTATGCAAGTTGATTCTTGTTCCCACAAGTTGTTTGATCACAAAATCCCTATGCATAGGAAGTATGTTAGACTTAAATGTGCTAGTCATATTCTTCATGATGCTCTCTTTATGTTACAATTCTTATCCTTTATGTGAGCATCATTGAAATCATCATGCCTAGCTAGGGGTGTTAAACGATAGCGCTTGTTGGGAGGCAACCCAATTTTATTTTTGTTCCTTGCTTTTTGTTCCTGTTTAGTAATAAATAATTCATCTAGACTCTGTTTAGATGTGGTTTTATGCCTTTAATTAGTGTTTGTTCCAAGTAGAACCTTTGGGTAGACTTGGGGGAAGTCTTTGCGATCATGCTGTAAAAAACAGAAACTTTAGCGCTCACGAGAACTGCTGCCATTTTTATTTGGAGAGTGCTATTTAGTTAATTCTTTTTGCAGATGATTAATATATAAATTCCTCAGGTCCAGAAATTTATTTGAGAATTTTATGAGTTACGTAAGTATACGTTTGATCCAGATTACTACAGACTGTTCAGTCTTTGACAATTCTATTTTTCGTGTGTTGTTTGCTTATTTTGATGAATCTATGGCTAGTTAAATAGTTTATAAACCATAGAGAAGTTGGAATACAGTAGGTTTAACACCAATATAAATAAAGAATGAGTTCATTACAGTACCTTGAAGTGGTGATTTATTTTCTTATACTAACGGAGCTTACGAGTTTTCTGTTAAGTTTTGTGTTGTGAAGTTTTCAAGTTTTGGGTAAGGATTCGATGGACTATGGAATAAGGAGTGGCAAGAGCCTAAGCTTGGGGATGCCCAAGGCACCCCAAGGTATTATTCAAGGAAAAGCAAGAGCCTAAGCTTGGGGATGCCCCGGAAGGCACCCCCTCTTTCGTCTTCATTCATCGGTAACTTTACTTGGAGCTATATTTTTATTTGCCACATGATATGTGTTTTGCTTGGAGCGTCAATTTATTTTGTTAGGCTTTGCTTGCTGTTTGAATAAAATACCAAGATCTGAAATTATTAAATGTTAGAGAGTCTTCACATAGTTGCATGATTATTCGACTACTCATTGATCTTCACTTATATCTTTCAGAGTAGTTTGTCATTTGCTCTAGTGCTTCACTTATACCTTTTAGAGCATGGTGGTAGTTTTATTTTGAAGAAATAGATGAACTCTCATGCTTCACTTAGATTATTTTGAGAGTCTTAAATAGCATGGTAATTTGCTTAAAATCCTAATATGCTAGGTATTCAAGAATAATAAAATTCTCTTATGAGTGTTTTGAATACTAAGAGAAGATTGATGCTTGATGATTGTTTTGAGATATGGAGGTAATAATATCAAAGTCGTGCTAGTTGAGTAGTTGTGAAATTGAGAAATGCTTGTGTTGAAGTTTGCAAATCCTGTAGCATGCACGTATGGTAAACGTTGTGTAACAAATTTGAAACATGAGGTGTTATTTGATTGTCCTCCTTATGAGTGGCGGTCGGGGACGAGCGATGGTCTTTTCCTACCAATCTATCCCCCTAGGAGCATGCGCGTAGTACCGAGGTTTTTGATGACTTGTAGATTTTTGCAATAAGTATGTGAGTTCTTTATGACTAATGTTGAGTCCATGGATTATACGCACTCTCACCCTTCCATCCTTGCTAGCCTCTTCGGTACCGTGCATTGCCCTTTCTCACATTGAGAGTTGGCGCAAACTTCACCGGTGCATCCAAACCCCGTGATATGATATGCTCTGTCACACATAAACCTCCTTATATCTTCCTCAAAACAGCCACCATACCTACCTATTATGGCATTTCCATAGCCATTCCGAGATATATTGTCGTGCAACTTTCCACCATTCCGTTTATTATGACACGCATCATCATTGTCATATTGCTTTGCATGATCATGTAGTTGACATCGTATTTGTGGCAAAGCCACTGTTCATAATTCTTTCATACATTTCACTCTTGATTCATTGCATATCCTGGTACACTGCCGGAGGCATTCATATAGAGTCATACTTTGTCCTAGTATCGAGTTGTAATCATTGAGCTGTAAATAAATAGAAGTGTGATGATCATCATTCAATAGAGCATTGTCCCAAAAAAAGGAAGGCCAAAAAAAAGAAAGGCCAAATAAAAAATAGAGGGACAATGCTACTATCCTTTTTCCACACTTGTGCTTCAAAGTAGCACCATGATCTTTATGATAGAGAGTCTCTTGTTTTGTCACTTTCATATACTAGTGGGAATTTTTCATTATAGAACTTGGCTTGTATATTCCAACGATGGGCTTCCTCAAATGCCCTAGGTCTTCGTGAGCAATCAAGTTGGATGCACACCCACTAGTTTCTTTTGTTGAGCTTTCATACATTTATAGCTCTAGTGCATCCGTTGCATGGCAATCTCTACTCCTTGCATTAACATCAATCGGTGGGCATCGCCATAGCCCATTGATTAGCCTCATTGATGTGAGACTTTCTCCATTTTTGTCTTCTCCACATAACTCCCTCATTATTCTATTCCACCCATAGTGCTATATCCATGGCTCGCGCTCATGTATTGCGTGAAGGTTTATGAGTTTGAGATTACTAAAGTATGAAACAATTGCTTGGCTTGTCATTGGGGTTGTGCATGATGAGAGCATTCTTGTGTGACGAAAATGAAACATGACTAAACTATATGATTTTGTAGGGATGAACTTTCTTTGGCCATGTTATTTTGAGAAGACATGATTGCTTAGTTAGTATGCTTCAAGTATTATTATTTTTATGTCAATATGAACTTTTGTCTTGAATCTTTCAGATCTGAATATTCATATCACAAGTAAGAAGAATTACATTGAAATTATGACAACTAGCATTCCACATCAAAAATTATCTTTTTTTATCATTTACCTACTCGAGGACGAGCAGGAATTAAGCTTGGGGATGCTTGATACGTCTCCAACGTATCTATAATTTTTGATTGCTCCAGGCTATATTATCTACTGTTTTGGGCAATATTGGGCTTTAATATCCACTTTTATATTATTTTTGGGACTAACCTATTAACCGGAGGCCCAGCCCAGATTTGCTTTTTTATGCCTATTTCAGTGTTTCGAAGAAAAGGAATATCAAACGGAGTCGAAACGGAACGAAATCAACTGGAGAAGTTATTTTCAGAAGGAAAGCAACCCAGGGAACTTGGAGTGCACGTCAGGGGAGACACGGGCTGCCCACGAGGGTGGGGGGTGCGCCCACCCCCCTAGGGCGCGCCCCCTGCCTCGTGGGGCCCCCGTGGCTCCTTCGACGTACTTCCTGCACCCATATATATCGTCGTACCCTAAAACTTCCAGAACAGAGATTAGATCGGGAGTTCCGCTGCCAGAAGGCTCCATAGCCACCAAAAGTCAATCGGGACCCTGTTCCGACACCCTGCCGGAGGCGGGGATCCCTCATCGGTGTCCATCTTCATCATCCTGACGCTCTCCATGACGAGGAGGGAGTAGTTCACCCTCGGGGCTGAGGGTATGTACTAGTTGCTATGTGTTTGATCTCTCTCTCTCTCTCGTGTTCTTGATTTGGCACGATCTTGATGTATCGCGAGCTTTGCTATTATAGTTGGATCCTATGTTTCTCCTCCCCCTCTTCTCTCTTGTAATGAATTGAGTTTCCCCTTTGAAGTAATCTTATCGGATTGAGTCTTTAAAGATTTGAGAACACTTGATGTATGTCTTGCGTGGGATAACCGTGGTGACAATGGGTTATTCTATTGATCCACTTGATGTATGTTTTGGTGATCAACTTGCGGGTTTCGTGACATTGGGAACCTATGCATAGGGGTTGGCACACATTTTCGTCGTGATTCTTCGGCAGAACTTTGGGGCACTCTTTGAGGTCCTTTGTGTTGGTTGAATAGATGAATCTGAGATTGTGTGATGCATATCGTATAATCATACCCACGGATACTTGAGGTTGCATTGGAGTATCTAGGTGACATTAGGGTTTTGGTTGATTTGTGTCTTAAGGTGTTATTCTAGTACGAACTCTAGGGCTGTTTGTGACACTTATAGGAATGGCCCAACGGATTGATTGGAAAGAATAACTTTGAGGTGGTTTCATACCCTACCATAATCTCTTCATTCGTTCTCCGCTATTAGTGACTTTGGAGTGACTCTTTGTTGCATGTTGAGGGATAGTTATGTGATCCAATTATGTTAGTATTGTTGAGGGAACTTACGCTAGCGAAAGTATGAACCCTAGGCCTTGTTTCCTAGCATTGCAATACCGTTTACGCTCACTTTTACCATTAGTTACCTTGATGTTTTTATAATTTCAGATTACAAAAACCTTTATCTACCATCCATATTGCACTTGTATCACCATCTCTTCGCCGAACTAGTGCACCTATACAATTTACCATTGTATTGGGTGTGTTGGGGACACAAGAGGCTCTTTGTTATTTGGTTGCAGGGTTGCTTGAGAGAGACCATCTTCATCCTACGCCTCCTACGGATTGATAAACCTTAGGTCATCCACTTGAGGGAAATTTGCTACTGTCCTACAAACCTCTGCACTTGGAGGCCCAACAACATCTACAAGAAGAAGGTTGTGTAGTAGACATCATCCTACTCCTACTAGGAGGAGGACCCCTCCTCCTGGCGCGCCCTACAGGGCCGGCCGGCCTCCCCCTTGCTCCTTAATATATGGGGCAGGGGGCACCCTAGGACACACAAGTTGATCATTGATCTCTCCCAGCCGTGTGCGGTGCCCCCCTCCACCATAATCCACCTCGGTCATACTGTAGCGGTGCTTAGGTGAAGCCCTACGACGATAGCTTCATCAACATCGTCACCACGCCGTCGTGCTGGCGAAACTCTTCCTCGAGCTCTACTGGATCGTGAGTTCACGGGACGTCACCGAGCTGAACGTGTGCTGAACGCGAGGTGCCGTACATTCGGTACTGAGGATCGGTCGATCGTGAAGACGTACAACTACATCAACCGCGTTGTCATAACGCTTCCGCTTAACGGTCTACGAGGGTACGTGGACGACTCTCCCCTCACATTGCTATGCATCACCATGATCTTGCGTGTGTGTAGGAAAATTTTGAAATTACTACGTTCCCCAACAGCATTCCACATAAAAATTTATGTTTTTATCATTTACCTACTCAAGGACAAGCAGGAATTAAGCTTGGGGATGCTTGATACGTCTCCAACATATCTATAATTTTTTATTGTTCCATGCTATTATATTATCTGTTTTGGATGTTTAATGGGCCTTAATATGCTCTTTTATATTATTTTTGGGACTAACCTATTAACCAGAGGCCCAGTGCCAGTTTCTGTATTTTTTCCTATTTTAGAGTTTCGCAGAAAAGGAATACCAAAAGGAATGAAACCTTCGTGATGATCTTTCTTGGACCGAAAGCAAACCAGAAGACTTGGAGTTGAAGTCTGGAACGCCACGAGGCAGGAGGGCGCGCCCAGGGGGTAGGCGCGCCTCCACCCTCGTGGGCCCCTCGTAGCTCCACCGACGTACTTCTTCCACCTATATATACTCTTATACCCTAGAAACATCGTAGAGAGCCATGCAACCACTTTTCCACCACCACAACCTTCTGTACCCGTGAGATCCCATCTGGGGGCCTTTTTCGGCGATCTTCCGGAGGGGGAAATCGATCACGGATGGCTTCTACATCAACACCATAGCCTCTCCGATGAAGCATGAGTAGTTTACCACAGACCTTCAGGTCCATAGTTATTGGCCATCATCATCTTGTGCCTTTGATCTCCATCTCCAAAGTACTGTCATGATCTCCATCATCATCGGCTTGACACCATGATCTCCATCATCTTGATCTTTATCAACGTGTCGTCACATGGTCGTCTCCTCATCTATTGCTTTTGCAACTATTGCTATTGCATTGCGAGAAAGTAAAGCAATTATATGGCGCTTGCATCTTATGCAATAAAGAGACAACCATAAGGCTTCTGCCAGTTGCCAATAACTTTAACAAAACATGATCATCTCATACAACAATTTATATATCATCACGTCTTGACATATCACATCACAGCAAGCCCTGCAAAAACAAGTTAGACGTCCTCTACTTTGTTGTTGCAAGTTTGACGTGGCTGCTACGTGCTGAGCAAGAACCGTTCTTACCTACGCATAAAAAACCATAATGCGGTATAGTGATTTTTTTTTTATTCAAAAAGAACCCTGTTCATTGAATCCGATTCCACTAAAGTTGGAGAAACTGACACCCAGCAGCCACCTGTGTGCGAAGCACGTCAGTAGAACCAGTCTCGCGTAAGCGTACGCGTAATGTCGGTCTGAGCCGCTTCATCCAACAATACCGCTGAATCAAGAATCAACTAATGACGGCAAGCAATATGTATGTACCCACACCCACAACTCCTTTGTGTTCTACTCATGCATATAACATCTACGCATAGACCTGGCTCGGATGCCACTGTTGGGAACACAGTAATTTCAAAAAAAATCCTATGCACACACAAGATCTATCATGGTGATGCATAGCAACGAGAGGGGAAGAGTGTTGTCGATGTACCGTCGTAGACCGTAAGAGGAAGTGTTATGACAACGCGGTTGATGTAGTCGTACGTCTTCACGATCCAACCGATCCTAGTACCGAAAGTACGGCACCTCCGCGATCTACACATGTTTGGCTCGGTGATGTCCCACGAACTCTCGATCTAGCTGAGTGTCGAGGGAGAGCTTCGTCAGCACGATGACGTGATGATGGTGATGATGAAGCTACTGGCGCAGGGCTTCACCTAAGCACTATGACGATATGACCGAGGTGGATTATGGTGGAGGGGGCACCGCACACGGCTAAGGGATCAATGATCAACTTGTGTGTCTATGGGGTGCCCCCTGGCCACGTATATAAAGGAGGGGAGGGAAGAGGTGGCTGGTGTCCTGGACTAGGGGGTACTCACCACATCGCCTCCCGACCAGGTGGATTGGGCCAAGGACCCCCATGGCGTTTCACTCATGGGCCACTTTGGGCAGCCCATGTCGCATACAAGGAGTATTCCAAAAGACTTGGTGATCAAGACAAGGACTCCTCTCCACCAACATATTTGGCTAGGACTCTTGTTATCCTAGGCCTGCATTATATAAGCCAAGGCTAGGCTAGTCGATAGATTATTATGGCAATCATTATCATAACCATACAAGCTAGACCTCTAGGATTTAGCCATTACGATCTCGTGGTAGATCAACTCTTGTAATACTCATATTCATCAAGATCAATCAAGCAGGATGTAGGGTATTACCTCCATAGAGAGGGCCCGAACCTGGGTAAAACATTGTTTCCCCTGTCTCCTGTTACCATCAACCTTAGACGCACAGTTCGGGACCCCCTACCCAAGATCCGCCGGTTTTGACACCGACATTGGTGCTTTCATTGAGAGTTCCGATGTGTGATCGACAAAGGATCAATGACTCGACTATAGATCAACTACGACGTCAGCATCTTCGTCGCCGGCTTGACTGGTCACGTTGACCGAGGACTGCGCCCTACCTTCGATCACCATGTTCGGATGAGGGCCTTCATCAACATCAACTTCGATCTCTATCAAGATCATCGAGGAATCATCCATGGAGCTCGGGGGCTCAACGTCAACATTGCCCTCGGGCAACCGTGCTATTTTTCTGGACAGCAAACTTGCATCCGCCGCTACCGCCTCCTCGAGTATCGTTTTAACGATTGCTCTAGTGGAATTACGCGGAATTGAGTCTACAACAACCCTAGAAAATTTCGTCGAGTTCCGATGGAGGAATCTCTGGCAATCTATGATATACCGGAGCCCTGTCAAATCTGGACGAGTTTAGGGCGTGATCACCAGAGCCCATCTCGGAGGTCCTTTAGAAGATACAACCGTTCATCTGCTGCAGAATTACCATATCTACCACCCCTCAAAATTTGAGCTCGATCCGACCATCCCAACTCCGGGAACCTTCCGATTAGTGCATCACTTTTCAGATCTGTTTTCTGCGCGAGAACGAATCCGACCCGAGTTCATCTTTTTTATGAACGGGATTTCAGACATCCTTTTTGAAGGAAATTTTGTATGGGGTATTGTGTTTTGTTCCCAAACACATCCCACTAAATTTAAAGTCTTTTCCAATATGATCTTCACCATCACGTCGGTGTCAAACCAGCCCGACAACGTTGCTCTACGGCTACCGACCTTCGCTAGACACGTCGTCGCTTTGTTGAGCCGAGCTCAACTTCTTCGGATCATCATCTCTGCGAGCCGAACAAGAGTTCGGCATCGCGAAGGATAAATCATCACCAACATCGCCGCCCCATGAACTACACGGAGCGGGCACACCGGCATCGCCGCACGGTCACTTCATCAAGCCGGCATTGACCATGTCACGAGCTACGACCTGCATCGGCATGGCTGCACTGTTGCTTCTTCAAGCCGATGTCCATCACGCCGGCCTACTTCGACACCCCAACTAGACTAGGGGCTCCGCTATTTCTTTGTCAACCTACTCCGGAGACTTCAGCGTCACTAGCCGACCAGCTTCGTTACGTTAGCAGGACCGGGGGCTTTGCCTTGGCGACACAATCTTTGCCAGCACCGCCATGCCGTCGCTTCATCACCCATTAGGCAATGGGTGTGCGGATCGAGTCCCAATTTTGGGAGTAACCTTTCTTCGGACTGCTACAACAAATAAACCAGGTGCTATTAATCCTAGCAATTTTTGTTTGTTTGGGTTTATCTTTTCCAAGGAATTATTACTCTGGTTTGTTCCATCATCTATACACAGGTCTATCAAATGGTGGCCCCATTAACGACGGTCGCATGGTGGTTCGGTCAGTTTCCGTACATAGTTCGGCGAATGCCGTATCCGGAGCTCGGACCGACCTGTGAATTCGGTTTTGCCACGCCTTTACCGCATCATGCCAACGCCCTACATCGACATTGACTTCGGCGCCATGCCACATATCTTTAAATAAATTTTTTTGCGAAAAGCAATTACACAAGGATTTTATATATATTTATATTATTCGTTTTGGACAGCACTATTTTATGTGTGTAGGTGATCGACTTCGACTACGTCACGCGCTCACTTCGGCAAGCCAACGTCATCGTCCCAATTGGCATAAATCGGCTCGCATGATCATCTTGTTGGTTGAATTGCCATACCGTCATGTTCGGTTGCCTCGGGGACTTCGGCATCATCAAGAGGGTCCTACCTCATCGGGTAAATGAGCTGGATAGGGTAGCGCTGTCACCTCGACTGGACCGGGGGCTTCGTCATCATTTCATTAACCCACGTCGGGGACTTCGGCGTCACTCTGCCGGCCTGCATTGGACGAGCCATGTCACTACCTCGGAGTGCCGAACTCCTTTCTCGGACACCTCGGGCTTGGAGGCTGGGACCTCGGCCATGCCGAGGACTGCGAACCTTGTCGGATCTGTCACAGATCAATGGGTGTCTTCGTCCCGCCACAAGCCCGAATCACGTCATCAACACCGAGCACATTAAACAGCTAAGTCGCTTTCATGCTCAAAAACTTTCAGTTTTAAATTTTGTTCGGTTTGACCAAGCATTATACTTTTTGGCAAAAAGTTGTTTCTGACAAAATTCCTTGTCAAAAATTTGTTTGTGACACGCAAATTCAAATACCCCATTTATTTAGGGGCTTCCTTTATGAAGCCTTTCCTCTTGCATATGATTATACTTGTATGGCTTCGTTCCTTGTTCGTGTATTACGCCATAATATGCACCATGTTGACTTAAGTGTTTTGCAAGCTGGGTTGCCTGGCTCCTATGCTTACCCCTACGTTCCCGATTGTTCGGCTAGGCGGTAAAGGGAGCACCTCTGTGATTGTTACTACCGGGTCATCCAAGTTAGTACCACAGACTGGGTGAAGCCGAAAGCTAGCGCTCTTATTGTTTTCAATCATGGTCGGCACACAACGGAACTCATGAGTACAAAAAATATGTTGCACAAGTCTCATAGTAACAATGAGCAACCGAAGAAAGGTATCGGTGGGGGTACTATTTTCTTCGAAGATGCTTCTTACACTTCGTCGGTAATATAGCATAAGTTCCTTGAGCGTGCTTTGTCTGTTACAGCCTTATGGCCTGATTTCCTGGTTATCGGAAACATCATCGATATTCTCGACAGGTGGAGTACATAACACTTTTTGGCCCTTGACCGAAGAGGGAGAAGCCGACGGTCGGTTAAGACGCATTTAAAGTTCGGGTGAACACAGATATGATATAAGTACTTCGGTACATACAATCATTATACATAAAATTCTCTTACCCAAGTCACTTGGGGGATCTTAAAATTTATATGAGTTGTTTTATAGTAAATTTGTTTTCTTCTTGGTCATTGCAAAGTCTTTTTCTAAACTAACCACGGAGAAGTACTCCGCCTTTGAGATAGGGAGCTTGAAGCCATAGGCGGACCCGCGTGAAGTCTCGAGATCGGATGTGGCATGTTAAAGCACAACAGAAGAACATTTTTTTTTCCAATTTTCGGATTGGCACCGAACACTTGATCTTGTTCGGACATCAAGTTTTTACTGACATTTTTTGGTTTTCCAAGCTTATGACACTTTTAAACTATTTGTGTGTTTCCAGCATAAGTCTCGCAGTGCAACGCCGGACACCTTTAGAGATTTGGCAAAAACATTCTCGGATATTGCTATATATGCATTGGTTTCAAATTGTGTCTTCGGTTAAATAGTTGGGTTGCCCGGCTCCTGTGCTTGCCTCCTATGTTCCGCTTTGTTCGGCTAGGTGTGCAAAGGGAGAACCACTGCGATGGTGCTTCCATCTCGCATGGTTAAGCACCTTAGTGGAGAAAGCCAAAAACTGACTGTCACAATAAGCGTAAACTGGTCAGTGATCCGATGACTATGTTAAATGATGGGCCGTTCATAACATTGGCCGAAGTGTTTACGGCTTGACCTCGGCTGTCGCCGAACACTAACTGAGGGCTCGTAGCCAGCTTCCGCAGTTTAAAGCTTGTATGACTAAGTGAAAGTTATAAAGCCCGCATATCTGATTGCCTAGTTTCCGCTAACACAACCGCCTTCGGGCACCGAGACGTCGGCTAAGGGTTGTCTTGTTATTGCGGAGACACCCTGCGTAGTATCTACAAAGGGGTAGAAGCCGACGATGGGACACTTTCAACTGATAAACGGTCGCAACGGAGTCAAAATAAACATATCATCGTCATTTGTATTTAATATGCAAGGGCTGCCTTCCGTAATCATCATTATAAAGCCATAAATATGCATCAATTTGACTTAAGATTTTTGCCAAGCTGGGTTGCTGGCTCCTGTGCTTACCCCTACGTTCCCGATTGTTCGGCTAGGCGGTAAAGGGAGCACCTCTGTGATTGTTACTACCGGGTCATCCGAGTTAGTACCTCAGACTGGGTGAAGACGAAAGCTAGCGATCTTAAAGGATCACATTGGTCGGCAACGACGGAAGTGAAAATTTTGGTTCATTAATACCATAGAGTTCAGGAACTTTCCCCGAACTAAATCCTAAATATTTTCCTCCCACATTGATCGGAGGTGAGGTTTCATGATCATGATAAGCATGACAACCCAAAGAAAGGAACCGATAGCGGGACTATTTTCCTTGGAAGATATTTCTTAATATAACATATCTCTCCCCGTACCTTTGTTTATCAAACCGTATGACCGGATTGCCTTGTTTGTCGTAAATCTTTGCTCTCATGAAGGCTTTATAAAGAAGGACAAACACTCCCCGGCTGTTGGCCGAGGAGGTGGAAGCCGATGGTCGGTCAACAAAGTTTTATACAATGCGGATCCGAGCATTAATGATGTAAAATACTTGGATACATAGGATCATAAATTGCGAGTAAAGTCGATTTATTGCAGCTCATCTTTTAAATACCAAGTGAGCAACTTACATAAAGCTCTCCTAAATCCCAAGTGGCATCGATTTCCTATCTATTAAGCCCCTTGGGGACAACCTTGGCGAGCCCAGCTTTCGCTGGCTCTTGCTCCTTTAAGAGATCTTTATTCTCTTTTCGAGAAGTTTGTGGTAAATACAACAATTTTTTTCCACACGGACATCGATCCTTAATTCGGCCACCCGTGCACATATTAAGGCTCAGGGGCTACTGGGCTTCGCACTCATTATTTATAAATATTAAAGGGGCACATCGATCCCCTAATCTGGTGTTGCCACCCGACCAGTGTCTCGGGGGCTACTGCGTTGCCTGTTCAGTGCAGAAAATTCAAAGTGCTTAGTGTTCGGCTTGACCGAACTATGGGCAAACGCGTCTTGAGACAACAATAGGTACAATCTGGACCTATCTGGCGTCAAGCTGATATATTGCGGCAACTTCTCAAAACCCTCTCTCAAGGGCCCGTTCACCGATCACTATTATCTCTAATATATTACACTGTGTTTCTATTCCTACGTATGCTGCCGAGCTAGGAGTTGATCCTCAGGCCGATTTCGCAAATCGACCTGAGTCTCAGGGGCTACTAGGATCAGCAATTTGATGTTTTACTTTAGGTGCACCTCGGGTTTAGACTGACACACGCCTCAAGGGCTACTGGATATACATATACTGGCTATATATATCGGCAGAGAGTAAATTGCACCAATCAAAAATATTCACAAAAATCAGCCCGCGGTCGGGGTGGTGCACCACCTCAGAAGCAGTCCGGCATAAAGCTCGGGCGCCAGTGGTTGGCTCCATAGAGGGCATTTCCGGCATTAAGTTCGGCTGAATTCGTTCAATCTTTTAAAATACCGAGGTAGTTTACGACACCTCGGACGCTGACCATCGTTGGAGCTTGGAAGTGTTCCGACATAAAGCCCGGATTCGAATGGCTCGTTCCATAGAGAACTTTTCAATGTTAAACTCGGATAACCTCCTTCAAACTTTTCCAAGCCAAGGTGATCTATGACACCTCGGATATAGTCCAGCGTTGGAGCTCGGATATAGTCCGGCATTGGTGCTTGGCTGTAATAGATATCTCGATGCAGTCCAGTGTTGGAGCTCGGATGCAAGAGGACACTGTCGCACGGGAACAACTTCAAACCCAAGGTGTGGCATAAAAAATAATCCTAAGGAATTGATAAAGGCCGAGAACTTAAAGGGGCTCCTCGGATACCCGATGTGTAAACCCTTCGGATTCACTTCGGCGATCCTCAAGATCAAAGACGAGAAGATTTGTTGAACCAGTTTCAAGACCGACGACTGAAGATGAAGAACAGTTCGCAAGGATCGAGGAGCGTCCCCAACTTGAAGACCGGTTCAGGGGGCTACTGATGGTGTCCTGGACTAGGGGGTACTCACCACATCATCTCCCGACCAGGTGGATCGGGCCGAGGACCCCCATGGCGGTTCACTCATGGGCCACTTCGGGCAGCCCATGCCGCATACAAGGAGTATTCCACAAGACTTGGTGATCAAGACAAGGACTCCTCTCCACCAACGTATTCGGCTAGGACTCTTGTTATCCTAGGCCTCTAGTGCATTATATAAGCCAAGGCCAGGCTAGTCGATAGATTATTATGGCAATCATTATCATAACCATACAAGCTAGACCTCTAGGGTTTAGCCATTATGATCTCGTGGTAGATCAACTCTTGTAATACTCATATTCATCAAGATCAATCAAGCAGGACGTCGGGTATTACCTCCATAGAGAGGGCCCGAACCTGGGTAAAACATTGTGTCCCCTGTCTCCTGTTACCATCGACCTAAGACACACAGTTTGGGACCCCCTACCCGAAATCTGCTGGTTTTGACACCGACAGCCGGCCCTAGGGGGACGCACCAGGTGTGGGGAATCCTACTAGGACTCCCCAGTCCAAGTAGGATTCCCCTCCCCTTTCCTATTTGGAGTAGGAGAGAAGGAAATAGAGGGAGAGGGAGAAGGAAAGGGGGGCCGCGCCCCCACCCCTTGTCCAATTCGGTTTGGGCAGAGGGGGAGGCGCGCACCACCTCTTGTCCCTTCTCCCCTCTCTCCACTAAAGCCCAATAAGGCCCATTACTTCTCCCGGTGAATTCCCGCAACTCCCCGATACTCCAAAAAATACCCGAATCACTCGGAACCTTTCCGATGTCCGAATATAGCCTTCCAATATATCGATCTTTACGTCTCGACCATTTTGAGACTCCTCGTCATGTCCGTGATCTCATCCGGGACTCTGAACAACCTTAGGTACATCAAATCACATAACTCATAATACCAATCGTCATTGAACGTTAAGCGTGCAGACCCTACGGGTTCGAGAACTATGTAGACATGACCGAGACTCATCTCCGGTCAATAACCAATAGCGGAACCTGGATGTTCATATTGGCTCCCACATATTCTATAAAGATCTTTATCGGTCAAACCGCATAACAACATACGTTGTTCCCTTTGTCATCGGTATGTTACTTGCCTGAGATTTGATCATCGGTATCTCAATACCTAGTTCAATCTTGTTACCAGCAAGTCTCTTTACTCGTTCCGTAATGCAACATCCCGTAACTAACTCATTAGTTACATTGCTTGCAAGGCTTATAGTGATGTGCATTACCGAGAGGGCCCAGAGATACCTCTCTGACAATCGGAGTGACAAATCCTAATCTCGATCTATGCCAACTCAACAAACACGATCGGAGACACCTGTAGAGCATCTTTATAATCACCCAGTTACATTGTGACGTTTGATAGCACACTAAGTGTTCCTCTGGTATTCGGCCATTCGGGAGTTGCATAATCTCATAGTCATAGGAACATGTATAAGTTATGGAGAAAGCAATAGCAATAAACTAAACGATCATAGTGCGAAGCTAACGGATGGGTCAAGTCAATCACATCATTCTCTAATAATGTGATCCCGTTCATCAAATGACAACTATCGTCCATGGCTAGGAAACTTAACCATCTTTGATTAACGAGCTAGTCAAGTAGAGGCATACTAGTGACACTCTATTTGTCTATGTATTCACACATGTATCAAGTTTCCGGTTAATACAATTCTAGCATGAATAATAAATATTTATCATGATATAAGGAAATATAAATAAAAACTTTATTATTGCCTCTAGGGCATATTTCCTTCAGGTTGAAGACTTGAAGGGAACTGCATGAATAATATGAGTTATATCACCTCTTTAGCCCATAATCCTTTGATTAATGCTCAGAACATTTCTATACCTTTCGGGAAATTCCTATTTATATTGATGTATGATAAGGATAGGTGCTAAAACTTCTTAGTGGGTTCATAATGGCTAAATGCTTGTGATACTTGGTGGAATTTGTTACTGAATGTGTTGTTTTTTGGCAGATCAACATATAGAGAACGACAACCATGAAATTACGCAGAGGTTTGTTTCTTATTTCAAGATATGTCTTGGCTGAAACAGAGAACTTAAGCAGCAAGAACATGGTAGGAAAATGTAGCTTTTGAAATTTATATTGAGTGAAGCATAGTGACCAAAGTATAGCTGTGAAGACGGAGGCAAGAGGTTGCATTTCAAACTGAACTCGAGATGATCAGCTTGGCATTGCACTGGAATCCCTTTAGGTTCTTCTGGCTTGCCATGGCTACCATCGAGAGGCTACTGGTGTGTGCATATATAGATGAATACCAAGGAATGACACGAAGCCTTCTGTCTCATACAAGTTAAGCATCAACTGCAGAGCTTTCTGAAACTTTGATCAAACCTAGAATCTAAACAAATATGCCAAAAAGGTGCTTTAATTAGAAACTTCAAACTTCCTATTGTTCTCAGATATGTATTGTCTTAGTTTTTCAAAATAGGTATAACATTTCCCATCGGAATGGACGGGGCGTGGCAATGCGTGCCTTCCTGATTGTCTAATAATGCTTATTTGGAGTCTTGATATTCCAATAGTCTCGAAAGTTTTTTCAATCAGCTTGTTTTTTTATTCCTGTAATTCTTTCTAATGGCTTATACTATCCCTTCTATTTTGAATCTTGTCTTTTCTCCGGAATCTGGTTTATGATTAATGCCAACTGATGTGGTAAGTCATGTTGTATCTTTTGTCAACAGAGTCTGCTTTAAAATTTGCATCATTTGCACTTATAGGCTTTTTTCCTACTGCATGAACAAACAATGAGACTTTAAACAGAAAGTTTTTTTGTACAACCAGAAACAACCAAACAAAATTTTATACTACAGTGGTTCTATTTTTTCACTAGAAAAGTGACAACCTATAGACAACTTTTATGCGTCATGTATACATAGGTGCTAGCAATTGTTTTGCACATCATATATACATAGGTGCTGGCAATTGTTTTGCACCTAATATATATGATTTTTAAATCTTATATCATTTATTTTCTAGGTTTTATCCATCTGATTCATGGTTGTCTTAAACATTATTTATTTATTTCAGGTACACATAAAAGCTACATGAGATATCAACTTATGATGTTTAATTTCTCCAACCGATAGGATGATTACTTTTGAGGTTGGTTAAAAATTAATAAATCATTTGTCTTATCCATGCATTCCTCTGAACCTTACAACAACCAGGTTTCACAATGAAGGCGAGCACATAAAGCACCATTAGTTGATTCCTTTGTAGTAATCAATAAATTCAATTAATGGTTATGTATTTTGCTACTTCAACTTTGTTAGGCAATTATACCATACTTGATGAGTACCATATGTCTGTAGCTAACACATTGTTGTATGCAATATTCTTATATGCTTTTGTTTTGGTGAAATAAACTTCTGATCAATGCTCTCCTTGGAACTCTCTAAGTGAATAGGAACAGAAGGCATTTTTTGGAAAATAAGACAAGGATAGGGAGGCCCAAATGCAGTAACTGTAGTTAGGGAGGCAAGTGAGAAGGTGGCGATGGACTAGGTTTTTTCTCTTAGTTTGTGGTGGAATTGAAATTATTTGCTTTTGTTAAATGGTCGGAGTACTTCTATATGTTGCTCTTCATTGATTAAAAACGGCACAACAAGGCGCGCATTTCCTTCTAGTCATGTTTGGAAAAGCGTAAATTCTGGAAGTTGTGAATTCTTTACATACATGTCATTTTTATGTTTGCATCCCCATTTCCTCTTTCTAAGTTTAGCATCTGTGCTGTTGTTCCCCACTGTCCTCTGAGAAGAGAAGTGCCACCGGTCGCACCCCGTTCACCGCCGGCACCCGTCACTGTCGTAAACCAAACCAAGGTACCTTTCCGACTCCCCACAAGACCACCACCACCACCGGGTTAATTTTCCTCAGCCAGATCCATGATTTGCCCTCTCTATTTGTAGATCTAACCTGACCCTGGCCCCTGCCTAGCCCTTCCTCTTCCGCTCTGTCACATCCCTAGCTTCTGGCATTGCACTAGGCTAGCTTCATGTGTGCATCATGTTTAAATTTTGACTAAACTTGAAATGGTGATGTTCAAACCCTAGCACCAAATGAAATCCAACTAGGATCACAATGAAATATTCTTAATGATCCCAAAATGCCTTTGGAAATGTTCATCATTTCTGATAAAGGTAAAAACCTCTATCAAAAATGATAAACATATTTATAGGTCATTTCTGGATTTTTGAATTAACTCATATTGTACTTGAATTGGGGCATTTAAATCCTATAAATATTTTAAATGCTCTAATAATTCTGAAATTAGTTGAGGGCTGTTGGGAATAATTTCAACAGTGCCCACAAATATTTTCAGGATTTTTGGAAATGCTCTGGCATTTTTAATAAACACCAAAACAATTGCAGAAATTAGAAAACAGAAACAATTAATAAAAGAGAGAGAGAGAGAGGGTTTTTACCTGGCACCCACCTGGGCCCCACCTGTTTTGGCCCAGCCCACCACCTGGCATTGCCACTCGTCATCCAGCTCCCGCCAGTCGGACGCCGCGCGCCGGCACGCGCCGAGCCACCTCCTGCTTCCGCCAACGTTGGAGGCTAGCTGGACGCGCCACGCAACCGCCCCAACCCCTCTGGCCTATCCACTCCTTCTCTCCCCTCCTCTGCTCTCTCCTCCAGCGCACCCGAGCACAACCACAGCCGCCACTCGCCGTAGCCATGGCCACCGGCCACCCCACGCCTCGCTGACGCGCCCAGAAGCTCTGCCACCTCGTCCTCCACCCCCTCACCAAGCCACGCCCCGCCGGAAGCCCTGCAACGTCGTCCCCGACCTCGTCTTCAACCTCTGACCGCCGGTGAACTTACTAGGGATTCGCGAGCTCCAGCCCCTCCCCGGCCTCGCCGTTGCCTCTACTGGAATCGCCGTGAGCCCCTGCCCTTTTCCCCTCTCTCCCCGTGCTCGTCCGCGCCTTCTATCCACCGTAGCCATTGGAGCCGATAGCTCCTCGCCGCCGGCCATGTCGCCACCACGACCACGACCGTGCAAGCACGCGTCCGAGCCCACCGCTGCACTCGCGGCACTCCCGCGGGTCAATCACGACCATCCACGGCTCCGGACATGCCCCGCAACACGCAAACCGCCGTTGGCCGAACTCCGGCCGCCGCCGCGAGCTCCCTTCCGACGAGCTCAGTCCATCCCAGCTGCTCCCGCTTGCCCCGTTTGATGCGCGCGATCGCCAGCTCCCCGTAGAGCCTCTCCGCCGCTCATTTGGTCGCTGGAGGAGCTTTTCCGACGCCCTCGGCCGTCTCTGGTGTCGCCGGCGACGACACGCGGGTCAACTCCGGCAAGTTTGACCCAACTGACCAGGGGTTTCACCTTCCCTGGCTCACTGACATGTGGGCCCCAGGCCACTAACTAAACTAGGATTAGTATTAGTTTAACGCTAACTAAATTTAGTTAATTAACTAACCACTGACCAGTGGGTCCCACTGGTCAGGGTTGACCTGGACCGTGCCTGTTGACCGCTGACATCACAGTGACGTCATGCTGATGCAATAACTCTTTTCTGGATTTATTCTTTTATAGGAAATTCCAGAAAAATGCCTAAACTTCTAAAAATCATAGAAAATCAACCGTAACTCCAAATGAAATAAATTACATATGAAAAATTATCAGAAAAATCCAATCTATCCATTTATGTTACTTTCATGCATGTTCAACCAACTTATACCCCCTGTATAAGTGAAAACATGATAATGGAATTTTAAATACCCCTTATGGAGTTTGCATATGAACCCTTGGTTCATATGGACTTCATTTAAATTGTTGCTAGATGCATTAGCACAAATCATAGCATATTGCCATGTCATGATCATGCATCATATCTTCGCATTTGCATTGATTGTGTTCCTCTCTATTGCCGGTGCTTGTCTCCTTTCGGTAGGCGTATTCCGACGATGAGTTCGATGACACCGATGAAGAGATATATTATCTTCAGAAGTGCCAAGCAAGCAAAAACCCCTTGTTCATTCCGATACAATCCCACTCTCTCACTCCTACTCTCTTTTACTACATTAGGACAACAACGATTCAATTGTTACTTACTGTGGTAGTTGAACCCCTTATCCTCTGCATGACCTGTCATTTCCACAGTAAATAGATGAAACCCACTAGCATGAGTAGGAGTTGTGTGAGCCCTGATGTGCCTACTCATTCATGCTTGTTTGTCATGCCTGCTACTGCTTAGAGTTGAGTCAGGTCTGATTCATCGGGGGTGAATTGGAACAGTGATGAACATGTCCTACTGTGTGTGAGCTAAGTGTGTGAACACGATTTGGTAAAGGTAGCGGTGAGAGGCCATGTAGGAGTACATGGTGGGTTGTCTCACTGAAACCGTCCTCAGGAACTGAGTTCTGTGTTTGTGATCCATGAAACAGCTACTACCACACATTGGGCCCTGAAATATGACCCCGCTTGACTTATTGACCCCTCTCGTCCTCTGTCCAGGAGTTGCAACTAGTTTCTGGTGTTAGTAGGTTATGTGTTGGCGGTCGTGTGTAGCACTGACCCCAGGGGTGGGCTATGATGCGGTAGATACACTGTGGCCGGGTATGCCGGGTGCCCGTTTGGCGTCTCGGGACCCTGTACACATCGTTTGGGGCCGTTGAGGACACCCCGGCCGGATTTCCTTGCGGATGGAACCCGAATAGGCGATAAACCTGGACTAGAGACTTGTGTGGTTAGTCAGGTCGTGGTCTACACCCACGTCGGCTTTCGCTTGAAGTCTGCCGAGCACATGTCGTGTGCAGACGCTAAGTGGTGGAAACATGTGTGAAGAAGTACACCCCTGCAGGGTTATAAATGATCTATTCGAATAGTCGTGTCCGCGGTAAAGGACTTCTGGGTTGCCTATAACAGTTCATAGACAAGTGAAAGTGGATACTCTAAAACTCGCAAGATAACTGTGAGTGCTATGGATGGCCTTCTCGTAAGGAGACGGGAACGGATCCATAGTGGTGTATTGAATGGTGAATATGTGGACTCGTGTGCGCCACCTCAAAAGAGTTGCTTACAGTCATAGTTCAGGTTAGCCACTGAGTCAAAGCTGGCTTGCTGCAGTTAAACTCCACCACCCCCTTTATTGATACCGATGCATATGTAGATAGTTCTAATGTAAGTCTTGCTGGGTACATTTGTACTCACGTTTGCCTATTTTATGTTTTGTAGAGAGACGTCAGTCTCGCTAGTAGTTCCGTGTGGACTTCGACGTTTAGCTTGATACCTCAGCTACGATCTTGTGCCCTCGGCAGGATCTGGTAGATAGTCAGGTTTCTTAGCCTTTTTCATTTGTAGACGTCTGTACTCAGACATGTTAAGCTTCCTCATGTGCTTTGATTGTATGCTATGATTGTTGGGTCATGAGACCCATGTTTGTAATATCTCACTCCTCGGAGCCTAATGAATAAATACTTGAGTTGTAGAGTTATGTTGTGATGCCATGTTGTATTTACACATATCGAGCATATTGTGTGTATGATTGAAATGCTTGGTATGTGTGGGATCCGACAATCTAGTTGTTTATCCTTGGCAGCCTCTCTTATGGGGAAATGTAGTCTAGTGCTTTCATGAGCCATAGTAGTCCGCTACAGCCCGGTTCACCGGAGTCCTGTTAGCCCAGCACTACTGCTCAGGACACTTGACTGACCGGCATGTGTTTCACTTCGTTCCTGTGTCTATCCCTTCGGGGAAATGTCACGCCGTGACATCTGGAGTCCTGCCTAGCCTGCTACAGCCCGGGTTCTCGGAGTCTTGTTAGCCCAGTGCTACAGCCCGGATTCACACGCTGCTGACAGACACGCTCGATGTGATTCATGTATGCATGTCCCCATAGGTTAGTGCCGCTTTGGGTTCACGACTAGCCATGTCGGCCCGGGTTCTCTGTCATATGGATGCTAGCGACACTATCATATACGTGAGCCAAAAGGCGCAAATGGTCCCGGGCCATGGTAAGGCGACACCCGTGGGAGTACCGTGCGTGAGGCCGCAAAGTGATATGAGGTGCTACCGGCTAGATCGATGTGACCTAGAATCGGGGTCCTGACAGCTTTGGTATCATAGCCTGACTTCCTGTAGGATTACCAAGCCAAACTGGTCGAAGTTGAGTCTAGAAATGCTTTAGTTATATAAGGGGATTGATTGTGGAAGGGAATGTAAGGCTCTTTTTACTCCTTTACCCTATGCCTTCTGATCTGAGTCACCCTCTTCTTTTCTGCGCGGGTTAAGAACTAGGCTTCTCTTCTATCTCTCAGGATGACGTGTTGCTAAACCGTAGTTGCCTAGGATTGTTGAGTTCAAGCCCCAGTTCAGTTCCTACTATCTTTTGTGTGTTGACAGTTGATCTCGGAACCTTGATATTGTGTTGTTGAGTGGTTATGCCACCATTTTGCATGATGTCTCAAATCATTTTGAGCATTTACAGCCGTTATGTTGTCCGAGTCATCCCAGGTCTCTAACTAGTCTGGTGCATTTGCAAACCCTTTCTTCCCGTTTCCGTTGTCCTTTTGGGCCAGATTAAGCACACTAACGGTTTGTTGAGGTACTCTACTACCTCGGCATATATGTTGGAGCTATTATTATGACCTAGGTGTTTTGGGGAGTCACCTAGTAATCTAGCCATGTTTTGTGTTCCCGGTGTGATGATTCTGGCCACCATTCTCAAAAGCATCCCGTGATGCCATTTAATAGTAGGTATTCTACTCCTGGATTCTTGACCCAAGATTCACTCTACTTACCTCGTGTTGATAGTGTTGCTCGTACCTTTAGGATATTAGTAACCATTGCGATAGTCCTCGAGGTCCCTGGTATTTCCTTCCTCCAAATATCATGAGCTACTTATGGCAGAAGTTCTTCTGAACCAAAAGATCACAACCAGAGTGCTCTTAATGGGTTCTCCATTCTACATTGTGATTCTGCCAGTTCTACCTTTCTGCATGGGTTATCTAGAAGAAATGTTGAGCTTTGCTCGACATACTAATCTATGCATCCACAACTCAGAAAAATATGTGTTCCTTTGAGTTGTGCCTCTTTAGTTGTTTCTGACCTCCGTCTATCAATTGATAGTCAAGAGTATGCGTGCATTCGTTCATCGTTGCCTTTACTCTTGCGTTCCGTCAAGCCATTCTATCTCGGAATGACTAGGAGAAACAAACTCCAGTACCTTATCCATTTCTAGGATTGGGTCAAAGCAGTTGTAATCCCCAGATCAAAATACCAATCTAGCTTTTGCTCTGTTCTACCGTGGAGTGTCACCTTCTTCTTATCAAGAATGTCATGAGAATTGCACCACCTCTTATGAGTTCTTGATTTAGTGATACTTCTTGCCATCATTGTTCATTCCTTGGTTCCGTGTTGTTGTAACCGGAATGCCGGCAAGTGAATCGTGATGTGTGAAATCAATACTCCTAGCAACTCTATTGCTTGGTAGTTAATGGACAATAATTTCATTCTTAGCGTGTTGGTTATTGAATCATCATCATAAGATTTATCGTGCGACCTAGTACATTTTCCCCGGTGCACTCTTCGATCAATGAGTTAGGATTGTGTCATTCCTCGCTCTTTTGATCATATCATCTTGTCCTGAAAAGAAAGATTGTTCTCGAGCCTTGTAACATATCGGTGGTTCGTGATTTTTCGAATATCTTCTCGGAAGTATTACCAGGTTGTCACCTAACCGCTATGTGGGGTTCGTGATCAAGTTGGGTTCTTGCAAACCAGCCATTCTCCAAGAATCTGTGTCGGTTACCCCCCTGAGCTAGTTGGTTAAGCTAAACAATAACTTGGAGAGTTGGAAGATAAAAGCTTGCCAGCTTAGTTCATCTCAAGGGATATATTTGCGTGTGTTGAAGATAGATGATATCTTCATCGATTGGTCCCTGTGATCAGTTGTTGGACCTATTGTCATATCAAAACTTTGATTTGAGTATGGGCTATCATCAAATCAAATCAGAACCAATGATGTTCATAATGTTGTCTTACTCGTGGTTGATCCCTCGAGCATACACCATTATATCTTTTGGGTCTGACCAATGCTATCACTTGTTCACATAATTATGGAATTCCATCTCCATGGAAACCTGGATGAATTGTTGTTGAGCCCATCAGCAACACTACTACCTTCTCCATGATTTGTGTTGAACATCCAGCTAGTATTAGAAACTTTATAAGCATTATCTTCATGTTTCATTCATGAAGCATACGTTTGGATGAAAAAAGTGACTACCTCTGATTCACGTGCATTTGGTGAAAGCTGCCGCCGTGAATTCGAGAAATTTAGTTTTGCTTCCTCTGGAATCATCCCAAGTCAGTCATGCACATGCGAAGTATTCTATGGTCTGATAGACTGATCATCTTCATTCCATACGTATCCCTAGCACACCAAGCCACTGATTGACTTGTTTAGGGAGAAGAAGTTTCTTCTTAGGAGCTAGACTTATGCAAGGACTTCGATATCCTCGTTGACGGTTCCCTCCTGAACTCGGTAGTGTTTCGTTGAAAGACTACCGGGTGGCCATGCTTGTCTAGGACAACGTGTTCACATGCTTGTGGTAGAACCGGCTCATGTTTTGGAGCTTACTATCGTAGTTCATTCCCCTGAGAATCTCGCAACATCATCTCGTCGATTTGTGTTGCAAACTTTCATTTTTCTTTCCAGACCCGATGAGTCTGGATTATCCTGACACCAACCAGATCTGAATCCCAGGCAGATATGATGGTTGGAACGTTTCTCAAGGATAGTAATATTGGTCTCTCTGTAACCCGGTAAAGTGGATGTTGTGGCCAACACACCCAACCGGAAGACTTATCATTGTAGTATCTTGATTGAGAAAGTTGGCCACCTCCCCATAAGGATTTCGTAGGATTTACTCTAGTAGTTGTTCCTTATGGATCCTTTGTATTCCAAAGTCCGACCACTACTTGATGACTATGTTGATGCTTTAAAGCATGACCGTGGTAACCAGTACATCAAGGAGAACATTAGAAGCGGAGTGCTAAATGACTCTCGGTCGATCATCCAGATTTCATTCCCTTGGCCTCGCTAACGTGAAATCTGAGAAAGGGTTGTCTTTCTATGCATCTGCATTGTCCATCACTATTCGTCAAGGTAGTAAGATGTGTTGCCAGGATCCTCGACTCGGATGTTGGTAGAATCTTGATGAATATGGAAATGCTCAAGTTCTTGAGAGCACGCGCAAGCAAATTCATCCATTACGTTGTCTTCAACAAGGTAGTCCACATCATCCATTCTAGTCCAAGTATATCATTCCTTCAAACTCCTTCAAATGATCGATTGTGATTTGCCTTAGGCTGGTATAAAGAGTTTCAATGATCTTTGAATCAAAAGTAATTCTTTTTGCCACTTAAGGGAACAATCCAACAAGTCACCTCCCCCAAGGTGCCCCGTTGTGGAATTATGGCAGTTAACTCCTTGCTACGTCGTGATCGAGCGTGGATTTGTTGCCTACCTACTGGACCTTCGTCATCTGTTACACTCCATACCCCTGGATGTATGTTTCATGTCTCAGCTCGAGAGATGTTTTATATCTCACCCCAAGAGTTGATCTTGAGTTGCCCGATCTTTGAGAAGATCGATTCCGGTAGAGTTCCTGTCCGTCGTCATTATGTTGGATGAAGATCTTGAGAGGAAGGATGCCAAGATCGATCAGAAGCAGTTGGATCATAAAGATTGTGTTAAGCCTTGCATCCCCTTTGTCCTCTCACCTCACGTCCTGAATCTCGGGACGAGATTCTTGTATAGTGGGGGTGAGTTGTCACATCCCTAGCTTCTGGCATTGCACTAGGCTAGCTTCATGTGTGCATCATGTTTAAATTTTGCATAAACTTGAAATGGGGATGTTCAAACCCTAGCACCAAATGAAATCCAACTAGGATCACAATGAAATATTCTTAATGATCCCAAAATGCCTTTGGAAATGTTCATCATTTCTGATAAAGGTAAAAACCTCTGTCAAAAATGATAAACATATTTCTAGGTCATTTCTGGATTTTTGAATTAACTCATATTATACTTGAATTGGGGCATTTAAATCCTATAAATATTTTAAATGCTCTAATAATTCTGAAATTAGTTGAGGGCTGTTGGGAATAATTTCAACAGTGCCCACAAATATTTTCAGGATTTGTGGAAATGCTCTGGCATTTTTAATAAAGACCAAAACAATTGCAGAAATTAGAAAACAGAAACAATTAATAAAAGAGAGAGAGAGGGTTTTTACCTGGCACCCACCTAGGCCTCACCTGTTTTGGCCCAGCCCACCACCTGGCGCTGCCAGTCGTCGTCCAGCTCCCGCCAGTAGGACGCCGCGCGCGTGGTCGCCGCGCGCCGGCACGCGCCGAGCCACCTCCTGCTTCCGCCCACGCTGGAGGCTAGCTGGACGCGCCACGCAATCGCCCCAACCCCTCTGGCCTATCCACTCCTTCTCTCCCCTCCTCTGCTCTCTCCTCGCAGCGCACCTGAGCGCAACTGCAGCCGCCGCTCGCCGTAGCCATGGCCACCGGCCACCCCACGCCTCGCCGACACGCCCAGAAGCTCCGCCACCTCGTCCTCCACCCCTCACCGAGCCACACCCCACCGGAAGCCCTACAGCATCGTCCCCGGCCTCGTCTTCAACCTCTGACCGCCGGCGAACTTACCAGGGATTCATGAGCTCCAGCCCCTCCCCGGCCTCGCCGTTGCCTCTACTGGAATCGCCGTGAGCCCCTGCCCTTTTCCCCTCTCTCCCCGTGCTCGTCCGCGCCTTCTATACACCGTAGCCATCGGAGCCGATAGCTCCTCGCCACCGGCCATGTCGCCACCGCGACCACGGTCGTGCAAGCACGCATCCGAGCCCACCGCTGCACTCGCTGCACTCCCGCGGGTCGATCACGACCATCCACGGCTCCGAACATGCCCCGCAACACGCAAACCGCCGTTGGCCGAACTCCGGCCGCCGATGCGAGCTCCCTTCCGACGAGCTCAGTCCACCCCAGCTGCTCCAACTTGCCCCGTTTGATGCGCGCGATCGCCAGCTCCCTGTAGAGCCTCTCCGCCGCTCATTTGGTCGCCGGAGGAGCTTTTCCGACGCCCTCCGCCGTCTCTGGTGTCGCCGGCGATGACACGTGGGTCAACTCCGGCGAGTTTGACCCAGCTGACCAGGGGTTTGACCTCCCCTGGCTCACTGACATGTGGGCCCCAAGACACTAACTAAACTAGGATTAGTATTAGTTTAACGCTAACTAAATTTAGTTAGTTAACTAACCATTGACCAGTGGGTCCCACTAGTCAGGGTTGACCTGGACCGCGCCCGTTGACCGCTGACATCACAGTGACATCATGCTGATGCAATAACTCTTTTCTGGATTTATTCTTTTACAGGAAATTCTAGAAAATTGCCTAAACTTCTAAAAATCATAGAAAATCAACCGTAACTCCAAATGAAATAAATTTATATGAAAAATTACCATAAAAATCCAATCTATCCATTTATGTTACTTTCATGCAAGTTCAACCAACTTATACCCCCTGTATAAGTGAAAACA
This sequence comes from Triticum urartu, assembly GCF_056163025.1. Taxonomy (NCBI): domain Eukaryota; kingdom Viridiplantae; phylum Streptophyta; class Magnoliopsida; order Poales; family Poaceae; genus Triticum; species Triticum urartu. The sequence continues at coordinate 119,446,999 of NC_141878.1, forward strand.
TGATAATGGCATTTTAAATACCCCTTATGGAGTTTGCATATGAACCCTTGGTTCATATGGACTTCATTTAAATTGTTGCTAGATGCATTAGCACAAATCATAGCATATTGCCATGTCATGATCATGCATCATATCATCGCATTTGCATTGATTGTGTTCCTCTCTATTGCCGGTGCTTGTCCCCTCTCGGTAGGCGTATTCCGACGATGAGTTCGATGACACCGATGAAGAGCTATATTATCTTCAGAAGTGCCAGGCAAGCAAAACCCCCTTGTTCATTCCGATATAATCCCACTCTCTCGCTTCTGCTCTCTTTTACTGCATTAGGACAACAACGATTCAATTGTTACTTACTGCGGTAGTTGAACCCCTTATCCTCTGCATGACCTGTCATTTCCACAGTAAATAGATGAAACCCACTAGCATGAGTAGGAGTTGTTTGAGCCCTGACGTGCCTACTCATTCCTTCTTGTTTGTCATGCCTGGTACTGCTTAGAGTTGAGTCAGGTCTAATTCATCGGGGGTGAGTTGGAACAGTGATGAACATGTCCTACTGTGTGTGAGCTAAGTGTGTGAACACGATTTGGTAAAGGTAGCGGTGAGAGGCCATGTAGGAGTACATGGTGGGTTGTCTCACTGAAACTGTCCTCAGGAACTGAGTTCTGTGTTTGTGATCCATGAAACAGCTACTACCACACATTAGGCCCTGAAATATGACCCCGCTCGACTTATTGACCCCTCTCGTCCTCTGTCCAGGAGTTGCAACTAGTTTTTGGTGTTAGTAGGTTATGTGTTGGCGGCCGTGCGTAGCGCTGACCCTAGGGGTGGGCTATGATGCGGTAGATACACTGTGACCGGGTATGCCGGGCGCCCGTTTGGCGTCTCGGGACCCTGTGCACATCGTTTGGGGCCGTTGAGGACACCCCAGCCGGATTTCCTTGCAGATGGAACCCGAATAGGCGATAAACCTGGACTAGAGACTTGTGCGGTTAGTCAGGTCATGGTCTACACCCACGCCGGCTTTCGCTTGAAGTCTGCCGAGCACATGTCGTGTGCAGACGCTAAGTGGTGGAAACATGTGTGAAGAAGTACACCCCTGCAGGGTTATAAATGATCTATTCGAATAGCCGTGTCCGCGGTAAAGGACTTCTGGGTTGCCTATAACAGTTCATAGACAAGTGAAAGTGGATACTCTAAAACTCGCAAGATAAGTGTGAGTGCTATGGATGGCCTTCTCGTAAGGAGACGGGAACGGATCCATAGTGGTGTATTGAATGGTGAATATGTGGACTCGTGTGCGCCACCTCAAAAGAGTTGCTTGCAGTCATAGTTCAGGTTAGCCACTGAGTCAAAGCTGGCTTGCTGCAGTTAAACTCCACCACCCCCTTTATTGATACCGATGCATATGTAGATAGTTTTGATGTAAGTCTTGCTGGGTACATTTGTACTCATGTTTGCCTATTTTATGTTTTGCAGAGAGATGTCAGTCTCGCTAGTAGTTCCGTGTGGACTTCGACGTTTAGCTTGATACCTCAGCTACGATCTTGTGCCCTCGGTAGGATCTGGTAGATAGTCAGGTTTCTTAGCTTTTTTTCATTTGTAGACGTTTGTACTCAGACATGTTAAGCTTCCGCATGTGCTTTGATTGTATGCTATGATTGTTGGGTCATGAGACCCATGTTTGTAATATCTCGCTCCTCGGAGCCTAATGAATAAATACTTGAGTTGTAGAGTTATGTTGTGATGCCATGTTGTATTTACACATATCGAGCATATTGTGTGTATGATTGAAATGCTTGGTATGTGTGGGATCTGACAATCTAGTTGTTTATCCTTGGCAGCCTCTCTTATGGGGAAATGTGGTCTAGTGCTTCCATGAGCCATAGTAGTCCGCTACAGCCCGGTTCACCGGAGTCCTGTTAGCCCAGCACTACTGCTCAGGACACTTGACTGGCCGGCATGTGTTTCACGTCGTTCTTGTGTCTGTCCCTACGGGGAAATGTCACGCGGTGACATCCGGAGTCCTGCCTAGCCTACTACAGCCCGGGTTCCCGGAGTCCTGTTAGCCCAGTGCTACAGCCCGGATTCACACGCTGCTGACCGACATGCTCGATGTGATTCATGTATGCATGTCCCCATAGGTTAGTGCCGCTTTGGGTTCACAACTAGCCATGTCGGCCCGGGTTCTCTGTCATATGGATGCTAGCGACACTATCATATACGTGACCCAAAAGGCGCAAACGGTCCCGGGCCATGGTAAGGCGACACCCGTGGGAGTACCGTGTGTGAGGCCGCAAAGTGATATGAGGTGCTACCGGCTAGATCGATGTGACTTGGAATCGGGGTCCTGACACGCTCCATGGAGGAGGCGGAGAAGGGGGAGATCTTCGAGTGGAACACCAAGCCGAGCTCCATGGAGGAGATGGAGAATGGGGAGATCTTCGAGTGGAACACCAAGACGAGCTCCATGGAGGAGGCGGAGAAGGGGGAGATCTTCGAGAGGAACACCAAGCCGAGGTTGGATGACCATCCACAGGCAACGGTAGCGGGGGCTGCCAGCCTTTTGAACGTCGACCTCATCCTGGAGATCCTTTCCCGCCTCCCAGCCAGATCCGTCCACCGCTTCAGGTGCGTCTCGGTGCTCGGGCGCGACCTCATCGCCGACCCCACCAACTGCAAGAAGCTACCCCAGACCCTTGCCGGCTTCCTCTACACGTCCTTCTACAGCAGCGGGTATCGCCACCACTTCACTGGCTTCTCCAACGGCGCATCCCCCTTCGTCCCTTCCCTCCCTTACCTGCATCCTAACAAGGATGAGGGCATCACCCAGGTGGACGCCTGCAACGACCTCCTTCTCTACAGCCGCTACAACAGCAGGGATGATTACCATTTTGTTGTGTGCAATCCCGCCACCGGGAGGTGGGTGGAGTTGCCACCTCAACCTCAAACGCAGGAGCCGATGCACGGATTTAACCATACCGCGGGCTTGGCTTTCGATCCAGTAGTCTCCCCCATTTCCATGTTCTTTGTTTCGAGCGGGCCTTTCCGAAAAATTTCATCACAGGAGTAAACATCTACTTGTCGCATACAGGAGCCTGGAGTTAGAGGCAGTGGGATAGTTGAGAAAGCTACCCTGTTCAGGAGTGAATGTGTCTTTGTGGGCAGTATGTTGTACATCATGGGTAACCTGGAGGACATCAACAGCGAGTATGTGCTGGTGGGGGTGGACATGGAGGGGAAAGTATGTGCTTTGTGGGCGGTATTACAGTACAATTTATCCCCATGAAACTAAGACAGTGGGGTATGACGTGTGCCGTACGGTTCAAAATTTGGTACTATTGGATTGTCACAGGGGTACTTACACTATGCTATAGCTCCTGTCAATAATAACAATGAACTCCTAGTTTCTGAGATAGCACTCTGGTGCCTCAAGGATTGTGACAGTAATCAATGGGTCCAGAAGCATACTGCCAGCATCGATGAGCTTATGAGCATGACTGGACAGAAGTACAGGGTGGTTGGGATTCATCCAGATTGCGACACCATTTTCCTGGCTCAGTGTGGAGGTAATACCTTGGTATCATATGACATGTGGCATCAGAAAGTTGGTTGTATCCTTGATCTTGAGAAAAACAGTGTACACAAATTTCTACCCTATGTTCCTCTGTTCTCAGAACCATTAGCAGATGCTGATGGGTAATAGCTTTACCTTCAAACCACCCCTGTGTTTCCTCCCAAAACTGGCTCTTATTTCGTCTGAACAATTTGTCTGTGTACCTCTGAATCTGCTTCAATTATGGCCCCCCAATTTGCTGGTGCTTATACTCCTTCTTGCTTGATTTCTAGTTCAGAGCAATAACTGGTAAACCTACAGATTAAGCATCATTTCATTTTCAAAGAATGTTATTACCCTTGTTCTTGTTTGCCTAGCGCTGGCTATTATTCTGGACATGTCTTAGTTTCATGGGGATAAATTGTACTGTAATAGGCCCTCTTGTCCATAACAATCAGTTATATTATTATTATTATTATCATTATTATTATTATTATTATTATTGTCCTAAATCTTAGTGCATATTGTCAACCTGCCAGTGTATTAAAAGGTTCAGTCAGACTTGTTACTGGTGGTGATCTCTAGTTGACTTTATGCATTTGGTATTTTGCAAAGCACTTCCTTTGAGAAATTCTTTATTTGGGTTTGTTGTAGCTACTGATTCAGTAAAGCTTTGGATCTTCTGACCACGGAGAAATTGTATTATTAATAGCAAAAAGTGAAATATAATTGTAAGCTTTGACGAAAACAAAGTGCTAGGGGTATGCATGTTTGGTCCATCATACTGTATAAGCTTGCGCTTCATGTATGGAAAATAGGATTTTGGCAGGTACATAGTTGCCATGAACATATAGGCTTGTCTATTGGTTTAGACGCTTTGTGTTATGCACTCTTAACTAAAGCCTGATGTGCCTAGTATAGGCTATATGAAGTCAATGACACTGACAGCTGGAAGACAACATCATTCATCATATGATGACTAAAAATATTGTTGACTAGAAGTACTTTGCAAGATAATAAAAGTTAGGTGTTTAGAAGAAGGGTTTGTGTCAACAAGAAAGTTATTTGTCCCTAGGCAATCGATAACAAGTACCGGTAATCATTCTTGTAATTCTATATGAGGGAGAGGCATAAGCTAACATACTTTCTCTACTTGGATCATATGCACTTATGATTGGACCCCTAGCAAGCATCCGCAACTACTAAAGATCATTAAGGTCGTGAAACCCAACCATAGCATTAAGTATCAATTCCTCTTTACTCCCATACGTCATACCCCACTTACTCGGGTTTAAGCTTCTGTCACTCTCGCAACCCACCATAAGCGAACCATGAACATATTGTAACACCCTACAACGGGGGCTCCTCACGTTTGCGCGAGAACGGAGGGCACCGTAGGATAGCACCATAAATAAAATATACAATCATACCAACCAAGATCACGATTAACCCACAGCACAAAACGGATCTGCTCAAACATCATAGGATAACCATAGATCATTGGAAAATAATATATGGAGTTGAGCACCATGTTTAAGTAGGGATTACAACAAGGAGAAGAGGTGTTACACTGCTGCATAGAGGGGGAGAGAGTTGGTGTTAACGGTAGCAAGATTGTTGATGTAGATCGTCATCCCGATAGTTGCCCCGGCGGCACTCCGGCACCACCGGAAGCGAGGGGGAGAGAGCCCCCCTCCTTCTTATTCTTCCTTGGCATCCCCCCTAGATGGGAGGAGAGTTTCCCCTCTGGTCCTTGGTCTCCATGGCGGCGGAGGGGCAGGAGCCCCTTCGAGATTGGATCTCCCTCCCTGTTCTCTTCTATTTCACGTTCCCCTGATCTGGTGGAAAACCGTTTCTTATATTCTGGGAGATCCGTAACTCCGATTGCGCTGAGATTTTACATGATTTTTTTTCCGGATATCCCATGGTGTATGCTCTTTGCGGATGATGTGGTGCTAGTTGACGATAGTCGGTCGGGGGTAAATAGGAAGTTAGAGTTATGGAGACAACCCTTGGAATCAAAAGGGTTTAGGCTTAGTAGAACTAAAACCGAGTACATGATGTGCGGTTTCAGTACTACTAGGTGTGAGGAGGAGGAGGTTAGCCTTGATGGCCAGGTGGTACCTCAGAGGGACACCTTTCGGTATTTGGGGTCAATGCTCCAGGAGGATGGGGGTATTGATGAAGATGTGAACCATTGAATCAAAGCCGGATGGATGAAGTGGCGCCAAGCTTCTGGCATTCTTTGTGACAAGAGAGTGCCACAAAAGCTAAAAGGCAAGTTCTACAAGACAGCGGTTCGACCCGCAATGGTGTATGGCATTGAGTATTGGCTGACTAAAAGGCGACATGTTCAACAGTTAGGTGTGGCGGAGATGCATATGTTGAGATGGATGTGTGGCCACACGAGGAAGGATCGAGTCCGGAATGATGATATACGAGATAGAGTTGGGGTAGCACGAATTAAAGAGAAGCTTGTCCAACATCGTCTGAGATGGTTTGGGCATATTCAGCGCAGGCCTCTAGAAGCTCCAGTGCATAGCGGATGGCTAAAGCATGCGGAGAATGTCAAGAGAGGGCAGGGTAGACCGAATTTGACATGGGAGGAGTCCGCTAACACTACAAAAAATACACTTCCGTGATGATACGTGTTTGTCACAGTAGGTCGCATTTTGTATCATGCATGTACATCCATGATGATTTTATGACAGAATCAAGATAGTCATACCTGTGCTGTCGTAGAAGTGTTCCATGAAATTACCAAAATTATCATCACGGAAGTGTCCACTTCCATGACGATAAATCGCGCATCACAAAAGTGCTTTCGTCAAGGGTGACCAACACGTGGCATCCACCGTAACGGAACGTCGTTAAGCTATCGGGTCAGATTTTGGATCCGATAACCCGTTAACAGCCCTGATCAATGGGAAATTTCCACGTGTAAAATTCTGATTGGCCGAAGGAAACACGTGTTGCCTCACCGTTGGGACAGATGTCATCCACTCATTGGACAGGAGGCGCCTATGATAGGTCAACACGTGGCACGGCCCAACAGTGGCCCATTCCACTGAAAAAGGCCGGCCCAGTAAAAATTAGCAGGCTGGCCCATATAAGGTCTACTTGTGTCACGTCTATTTAAGCCCACGGCCCTTACAAGATGTGCTAATTCGGCCCGTCAACGGCCCGTTAAAGATTTGACACCATTGCAGCCCATCGCCAGTTCGAGCCCGTTAACAGCCGCTATATATTTGGGCTCAATATCGGCCTGATGAGATTTCGGCCTGTTAACGGCCCATTTAATGGATGGACCAATTTTCAGGATGTACATCTTTCGGCCTTTTAGCGACCCATTTAAATGTTGGGCTAATTTCCGGCCCGGTGTGTCTTTTAGCCTGTTGACGGCCCATAAATCTGATGGGCCATTTGTAGTCGGACCTGAGTTTCGGCCTTTTAGCGGCCCATTTAAGTGTTGGGCCAATTTCTGGCCCGGTGTCACTTTCAGCCTGTTGATGGCCCATAAATCAGTTGGGCCATTTGTAGTTGGACCTGAGTTTTGGCCTTTTAGTGGCCCATTTAAGTGTTGGGCCAATTCCCGGCCCTGTGTGCCTTTCGGCCTGTTAACATACCATAAATGAGTTGGGCCATTTGTAGTCGGGCCTTAGTTTTGGCCTTTTAACGGCCCATGCCCTTCATGGTCCAATACCAGCCTAGTTTCTCTTTCGGCCTGCTAAAGGCCCACAACACAGTTGGGCCGTTTACAATACGACCTAACTTTCGGCCTCTTAGCGGCCCATGCTCTTCATGGTCCAGTACAAGCCTGATGTCTCTTTCGGCCTGCTAAAGGCCTACAGTATAGTTGGGCCATATGTAGCCCAAACTTAGTAACGGCCTATTAACGGCCTGTGAAATAAATTGGGGCCACCTATTGCCCGCTTCAATATCGGCTTGTTAACGACTGGGAGGTAAGAGGGCCGACCATTAACTTCCAGCCTAGTAACGGGACATTAACTTAATGGCCCCACTAAAGTTCGTTCATGTCTTTAGGCCAAATTAGATAATTTGAGCCCATTACGACGAGCAATTATGCACAGGACCAAAACCGATCAAGCAAAGGTACGACATATAGGGAATAACGTTGCACATCCAGCATATATTACAAGAAATTACATCCACTGGGCAATCAAAGATTGATGCCAGTGCAAATAAATGAGCAGAACCTAACCATCTACAACGTCACAATCTGCAACCTCAGCACAGATGACGCCCATAAGTATGTGGGTAAGTTCTTGCTGCTTTGCTACACTGTCTCTAAAAACATTGATCAGTTGTTGTGTCGCATGACTCTGCACCTCTGATTCATCCACCATTTCCATCATTGCTTTAGCCATTAATTGGTTCACAAACATACATTTATTCCGTTGCATTCGAGACAGAGGATACTAAACAGATTCAGATGGAGATTTTGGCAGGCTTGTATTATTGATAGTGGAGAGTGTCTCGACCACTGCATCATAACATAAATTAGGACGGGAACCAAATAGATTAATCATGAGTTATTGACATATTACCTGGCCTAGATTTACTGGAAAGAAACAATGGGGTTGCCTTGCTGTTTTCAGAGTTTGTCTTCTTATCTTCAGCAGCCTGCACAAAATTAACACACTAGCATTGCTATCATTGGCCAAGTAAGATAATAGGAAAGCAACATTAACACAACGAACGTTTGGGCAACTAGCCTACACCAAATTAACACAATATGGCATAGCTATCATCAGCCAGATAAGGTAATACGAAAGAAACATTGACACAATGAATGAATGGGCAACCAGAGAAGCACTACAATTCAGTAATGTGCGTGATACGAGATAGTACATTCATGCAGCTCAGTATGCAAAACTACCAGGCAGTTTTCCTTATAAAAAATCAACATTGGCGCCTTTAACATTTTGCTACAACTAATTTTAGATCAGATAAAGGTTAGATTCACGCCGATTAACAAAATACATGCTGATGTAAAAATATAGTGATATACAACAGGTACTGACATCAACATTGGAGCACAGAGAATTCCCGTAAGATATTTTCCTCGAATACGATCCCAATGGAGGAAGTCTTGTATCATTTAACCTTATTTTCTAAAAGAGAGATGGGTAAGAAACATGTAGAAAATATGATCAGAATGCTATAAAATTTCATGATGCGAGGATACGCACACGCTTCTTAGAATGGAGTTGACATTCTTTTGCTGGACTGGAGCGGACTAGTTCTTTGGTCACTGGAATCTGCTTATTATCAGTGGCCAATCCACAAAGACTCCCCGTCATCCAGATCTGGCGGCGGTAGTACCTTCAACCCATGCAACTCTAAAAGATAGCCATCTAAGCGCTGCTTCTGCGGCTAACTTGCGGCCCCCCACCCTTACGTTAGACACCAGCCAACCGGCAGCCTAGGAGCTCTGCCGCCTCGAGGGGTGCTGCTTCCCATTGGGAATCGATTGGCCCAGAATAAAAATTCAGACAACTGACGCCTAAATAAAGTGATTTGAGATGAGGGTGCAACCTATCTGGCGGCATGGTGAAGTAGGCAGGTCCAGCTGTCGAGTCGGTGAGGCCGGCGCGGTTGCGGTGGCGACCGGCGGCAGGGAAAGAGTGATGTCGCGACGGTCGATGGCTACGCGGAAGCAGCGCCAGGACTCTGGATGGATCCGAAGTTGGAGCCACTCCAGCGCCGTGAACAATGGCGGGGGTGAATCGGCTCTGGTACGGTTCACGCGGCCGTCGTCGAGGCAGCACCAGCAGCACGGAGTAAGAGGCACACGGCCCAGTGCACGACGGCAAATGGACAGTGTCTCCGGCATTAGGGAGGAGGGCGGCTGTGAAATTGGTGCGGTGAGGGGCGCCATGGAGGTGGGGCTGAGGTTTCGCGGCTCGGGAGAAGGGAGCTTCCCAAGGAGAAGGTGATTTGGCGCCCACGAGGTATGAATGGGGGGGAATTGGGAGGGGAGTGGAACCATGTCTTACGGACGCATTTGTCTGAAATGTGAGGGGGGTTACAGTTCTACCCTTGCCTATAGGCTTCTCGGCTTGGGTCTGTGTACTGAGGGTCGGGGATAGTAGAGTAACTTTGCTTCTCCACAAATAGTGGGCGCGAGCGATTTCGGGCGAGGAGGGCGTGTTTTGAACTATAGTGGGCGCGAGCGATTTCGGGCGAGGAGAGTGTGTTTTGAAATAGTGGGCACGAGCTATTTCGGGCGAGGAGAGCGTGTTTTCCGACCATGGTTTATGAATTATTCGGCACATGTCATTTTGGCCGAGGAGAAGGCGCGCTTGGATGAAGTTACAAACCTACCCTCGATGTACAACGGGCCAATTGATGTGTGTCCCACATAGGATGGTAATTTCGCGTCTCCCATTTATTTGCTCAGGCGAATTCCATCGAGCAGAGAGGATGTTTAACGGTTCGTTCAAATTTTGGGAGAACGAGCATCCACGTCTACCTTACCAAGTCGATTCAGATCAAATTTTGAAATATTAACTTGCCACTTCTTTTTTTGATGGAGAGATGATGCTCGGGAGTAATGTGTTTTTACATGCTTGTTGCTAGCGATTTACTATATGACAAATAGTTGACCCACTCAAAAACACGAATCAAACCCAAAAGGAAATATCTCGATTCAATGAAATAGCTTGTTCAGTAGGTCAAAATAGTGAACTAAATCCAAAATTGAACACCTCAATTGAGTAGCATGTTGTACAGTATTATAGTACTCCATGAACATGTTGAAAGTCAAATTAATGAACTTGTTTGATATACGCATATATCCGTTCATGTGTGGATTGCAGACAACATGTTCTCCAATTTAAATATTTGAATGCAAGTTTATATCGAAACATGGTTTATATCAGTCTTTGATGCATAAAACGCGACCTCCCCCTCTCCCGGACTCCTATTCTCTCTCTCTCTCTCTCCAACAATCTTCAATTCTATCGCACGCATCCGACACAAAAACCTTGTTGGTCCCTCTCCCTTTCTCTCCATCTCTCTCTCTTTGTGTGTGTGTGGGGGGGGGGGGTCTTTCTAGTTCGCATGCATATATACACCATCTATAGGTCTCTCTCGCACACTATGTATGATACTCTAGCTAGTACAAGCTAGATATCTTGGGTGCACTCATCGTACGCACACAAATTCCTTGGCTCTTTGCCCGTAACTCTCTCATGCACCACTATGTCGTCTCAGAGCTCTTCCCCCCTCTCTCAAACTCTCCATCCACCTGGGTCACACATACACATGCATATCTCACTCGCACTCGATAGGCCCATCTAAAACTCTATCTCTCCCCCTCATTCTCTCTCCATCTCACACGCGCACACACACAATCTCATTCCCAGCTAGCCAAGTATGATGGTCTCTCACTCAATTGTAGGCACACGCAGCCCCCCCTATATGTATATGACTAGCTAATCTTAGTCTCCATCACAAACATGTGCATGGTCTATCTCGATTTCTCTCGGGTCAACTTTCTTTTGCGCACGCACTCCCTCGATCTCCCACCCATATAGTCCCCTCACGATCTCGATGGGGTCTCTCTATCACAAACACACCCTCTCTCCCTCCCCATGCATCCATGCCATCCATGTGTCCCTCTCGACCTTTGTTCCTTGTTGGCCAGACCTCTATTGGACATGTGCTATAGGGGTGTCTCTCTCCGTTGCAAACAATCACACACTAGCTATCTTCGTGTATCTCCTCGCCTCGCTTTTCCATCTCGGAGATGCATGCGTGATATGTTCGCATAAGAAACGAAAAAACACACACTCTCTCTAATTTATCGTTTGTTGTCACTTTCTCTTTCACACACATACTCTTTTTGCACACTTACTCATTCTCCTTCACACGCACTTGATCTGTCTCGGCTGAGGCACTCTCCTCGGTCCATAGCATATAGATTTATTGAAAAGTCAAACATCACAAAGTTTGACCATGTACGTGGAGAAAAAGAATTACATCTAGTACGGCAAACATATACCATTAGATTCACCATGAGATGTAGTTTTGTATGATGTATCTTTGGTATTGTAGATATAAATAACATTTGCGTAAACCTGATCAAAGTTTCTAAAGTTTGACTTCTAAAAAATTTACATGCACTGCATTATCGAGCGGATGGAATATCTCTTTCCCCCTCTCAGCTATCTGACGCACCACTCAGCCTTATCGGGGCTCCTCAATCTCTCTCAAACTTTATTGGTCAGTTTGGTTTGTGACCTGACCCTCATGCCTTGATGGCCGGTACTGCCTGGTGTGGACGTGAGATGTAAAATATTTTTGCTTGGCCAGGCTTGTGTGGTGCTGAAGCGTTTGGTTCATGCCTGGGCCAGGCAAAGCATCAATGTCCCATCAATAAATCCATGCATCAATTATTTAATGCTAATATCCATCCATGTTGCTGTTAGCCTCGTGGCCACACGACCAGGCACGGCCAGGCGTTCGAAATCGGTCACCTGGGCCAGGCTACTTGCAGTGTCTGGAGTTCAGCCAGGCTAATTAAAGTGCAAGGGAACCCAGGCCAGGCGGGCTTTCTTTTTCATAGGGTAGCAACCAAACAAGCATGCATGAAATCCAGCCACAACCCCAGGCCAGGCAAAAGATGCTCAGGACGCAAGCCAAACTAGCCTTATATCTCCCTGGTTCACACATACACATGTCTCGCTCGCGGTATACATATAGACCCATCCAACACTCTCCGCCCTTGTTCTCTCTCCATGTGACACGCACCCCCCTAAGTTCCATAATACCTCACTCCATCATAGGCGCAAGCACTCCCCCCCTCCTAAGTATGATTATCTCTTACTAGCCATAAGGAACACACGTATTGTCTCCTTCCATCCATACGTCTATCTTGATATCTCTCGGGGCATCTTCTATCGCGCACACACCTTGTCACTCGATCTCCCACCCATGTGGTCCCATCACAATCTCCAGGGGATCTCTCTATTACAAACATACACTCCCTCCTCCCCATGTCTGCATTTTCTCTGTACGTCTCTCTCGACCTCTCTCCCTTGTTTGTCAGACCCCTCTTGGCCACTTGCTAGGGGTCTTGCTCTCTCGGTTCCAAACAACCACACAATATCTCCTCACCTTGCCTCCGTTGTCGAAGATGCGTGTGTGATATGTTTGCATAAGACACGCATGCTTTTTCTCTACTTTTATTGTGTGTTGTCCATGTCTCTTTCACACACGCACACACACTTTTTTCACTCTCTCTCTCTCTAGTTAGGGACTCTGTCACGTCCATAAGCATATGGATGTTTTGAAAAGTCAAACCTCAGAAAAGTTTGACCAGGTATATGTGGAGAAAAACATTTACATCTGGAACGATCATTAGATTCATCACAACATGTTCTTACTTCATACTATCATTTATCTTTGGTATTGTAGATATAAGTAATTTCTTTATAAACTTGGTCAAAGTTTAAAAAGTTTGACTTAAAAAAAATGTTGGAACTACATTATCGAATGGAGGGAGTAGCTCTTTCTCTCTCTCTGCTATCTCTCACGGGCCTCCCCTCTCACTCGAACTCTCTATACCGACGGATTATACGCTCACTGTGTCAGCGTATAGCTCCGTATATTGTTTAGTTGACCGGTCAACCAATCCACATGCTGCCTTGTCAGCTCGTGTTCTGTATCTTCGTGTGCTGGCCCATGTGGCAGTGGGTGAAAATAAGTAAACTAGAGGCCCATCTGACACGCGGTGAAGTAAACAAAGTTGAAACCACTCGGGGTAGCACCCCGCACGCTAGTAAATTGAGGGCACATTGAGGACAAACTTCTTGCACGCGAAGGACGCACTCGCGCACAATTCACCACTGCGCGGCGACATGCACAGAAGGACGCACTCGCGTACACCCAGCACACAACACACACCAGCACACGTGTACACCGGCGTCGCCGCCGGTTGAGATGGACGGCGAAGCAGCCAACAAGCTGAGGCGGCTCGAGCCAAAACCGCATCCGGCGAGCCTCGACTTCATCAGCAGCCTCCCCGACGACATGCTGCTCGTCATCATCGGCCTCCTCCCCACAAAATCTGTCGTGCGGACCGCCCTGCTCTCCCGGTGGTGGCGCCCCCTCTGGCGCTGCGTCCCCCTCAACCTCGTCGTCGACAGCTGCCTCTGCGACGGGGATTGCAAACGCATGGCCGCAGTCTCCAAGATCCTTTCATCGCACCCTGGGCCAGCCAGACGCCTTGACATCCGCATGTTCAGTACCAACTGCAAGGTCCAACCCAAGTTCAACGAGTGGTTCTTATCCCCCGCCCTAGATCAGCTCGAGGAGCTCAGCTTTGAAGCTGGACGATGTCGCTCTCTGCCGTCGTCCGCGCTCTGCCTCACGCCAATGTTGCGCCGCGCCAGCTTCAGCTCCTGCTATCTTCCCCAGATTAATGCCGCGCCCGCCCTTCTTCTCCCTCAACTCAAGCAGCTCGACCTCTTCGACGTTTTCATCTCGAAGAAGGCTATGGAGCACCTGCTCCGCAGCTGTACTGTGCTCGAGTACCTTCGTCTTGAGCAGATCCACGGGTTCATTAGCCTCCACATCGCCTCGACGAATCTCCGATGGATTTATGTGTCTTGCTGGCCCCGCAACAAGACATCAATTGGGAAGAGATCACTCCAGCTGTTCCACGTTATGGTCATTGAGAATGCGCCTTTCCTTGAGAGATTGCTTGTATCGGATCTAGAAGGTCCAACAAAAATCAGGGTCATTGACACGCCGAAATTAACAGCGTTGGTGTACTCGTCTGCCAAATTCTCCGAACTCTTTATTGGATCCGTAATCGTTCAGGTACAACACTCATCTTCTTCTCCGTCTTCTTGAAATTCACATTTTTTTAATTTCTTCTTGATGTATTTACGACCGTCTTCCAGAAAATGATTCCCACAAGCTTGACCCAGTCCATGCGCACAGTGAAGATCTTAGCACTAAAATATATCGGCCCCAATCTAGATCAAGTTGTTGGATTCCTTACATGCTTTCCGTGCACCGAGAAACTACTCATCGAGGTGAAACTTCTTTCCTATAAGTAAACGGTAATCACAACGTAGCTCAATTTTTTTCGTAATTTTCCCAAATTACGATGACAAGTGTAGTGTTCAAAACTGCATCTACGCACTGCACTGAAAGAAATGTTTTTAGTATTTTTTCTCACGTGATCACCTGCATCATTTTTATGCTGTACTACTATAGTAGCCTAGGCTAGTCATAGTGGAAAGTAACTTAGACTACTCCAGTAACTCTATGGTTACCCTAAGAGCAAGTACTACCTTCGTCCTGGTTTACTCTTCCAATTTTGTAGTATCAAAATTTGACCATAGATTTAACTGACAAAATGTTAATGCATGTCACTAAGAACTATATCGTTGGATTCGTATTTGAACATAATTTCAAATGGTGTAATTTTTAGTGACATGCATTGGCATTTTCTTAGGTAAATCTATGGTCAAAATTTTATACTAAATACAAGGTAGTATTCCCTCCGTCCCAAAATTCTTGTCTTACATTTGTTTAGATACGGATGTATCTAACACTAAAATGTAACTAGATACATCCGTATTTAGACAAATTTAAGACAAGAATTTTGGGACGGAGGGAGTACAAAAGTGGGCTATGTAGGCCAAAACATGTGCCAAATTCACTTGTGATGCATTTGGCATCGATGCCCCTCCATTGCTCACCTGGTGCCCCAATCTGGATCACCTACTTTGCTCTGGTGCCAAATTAACTCACGCAATGAAAAAACACTGCGTGGGAGAGAGAGAGGATTGAGGCAATAAAAAACACTTGTTTGGGAGAGTGAGAGGCTAGTGTAGTTGGTTTGATTGATTTGTTTATACATGTGGGTCTGTGTGCACAGCGGTGCCAACTCTCTCACATCGCGAGAGCGGTGCCAAAATCTTTTGATTTGACATCGATGCGTATTATGTGGCATACTTTTGCGAAATATGGCATCAGCCACATAGTGGAAGGCAACAAATGCCCAAGCTCTTCACGTGCTCCTAGTTAAATGAGATGAAACAGAAAGAGAGAGAGAGAGAGAGTATCACTAGCCAGCCAACCCTATCGTATGAGCGAATGATATTGGTACCTCTTGATGACACGTCAATCTTATGCAGCCAACTGCTCTAATATGTTCTCTTCTTTTGCAGATAAAAAAAGACCCGAAAGTGAAAAATGTGCTGCACTATAACAATCTCATCGAATGCCTTGATCTCCATCTTACAAAAATTGATTTGATCGACTGCCGAGGCAGCACATCTGAGATTAAATTGGCCAGGTTCTTTGTTCTGGAGGCAAGTGTGCTCAAGGTAATGAGGTTTGGTGTTCTCTGGCGCAACAATGAATGGCGTGCTGATCACCACAAGCGTCTAAGCCTAAATGACAAAGTCTCCGCAGAAGCTGAATTTGTTTTTGAAACATCAAGTGGCCAGAGACTCGAAAACTTATTTTCCCATTAGTGACTTGTCAGGGCGGTGGATTTTAGTTTGTACGATAATGCTGCATCCACCTAAAGTAATGAAAGTTCTTGCGTAAACTTCCTAGTAATTCCCTCTTCGTAGGTGCAGCATTACTCCTAACATTTGTAATATCAGTTTGAAACTTGTAATATTGCCGTGTCCTATTCCTGCGTTTTCAAAATCCCGTGAATCAAACAGGTCCTGAGTTGCTGATGATGTTGTGCCTCCCATCTTTCACCAATAGCCCTCGGATCTAGATCTGACGCATACAAACCAAGCTTCTCCATTTTTGCAAAAAGATGCCCGCACTTGTTCCCTATTTACAAACAACTCCTTGTCTCTCACAATTAGCCTTATCTCCTCCCCACCACATCTAGAAGGCCATGGAAAAATCTGGTGCGATGGCCGCTGCCGGAGCCGTCCACCCGCAATCTTGGTGTTCCGTGCAATGCGCGGGCATCTACGCACGAGAAATTATGTCGAACAGGGCTAGTTGTAAGCAGGCTAGCTCTACAGCCATGATGATAGTGACTGCAGACGGTGAGGCTGACTATGGTATGCCGAACACGGCGCCTATACTCAGGTGTCATCTCCAGCGCAGGGTCTTGTCACTTCACTGTGAGGAGCAGCACGTAATAATTTGACCAACGGGTAGTACAGTGCTAGTACTCCTACTACTACATTGGTAGTACTACTACTAGTACTAGTAGCACCACCGTCTGGATTTAGGAGTACTACCACGTCCATCTGGATTTTAGTATTTGACTAGCAATATCTAGTAATGCATGTCACAAAAAATGTACTACTCCCTCTGTAAATAAATACATGGTGTTTTATTCCTATCGGTGAGAGAACTTAATGTTTTTTTGCTAACTAGAGTACTAATAGGATTACATGCAATGAGCTAAACACTGCATGTCATGTTTGGTAGTCTCAAGTCATTGAAAGCATGCACGGCCCACATCTCTCATTGGTTGATATGTCATGAAATAAGAAACAAGGAGGGAGTTAATGCACCGTGCCTAAGTATTTTGGGATTATTTGGTTTTCGTAAGGTGACTTACACAACATTTTTGTTTACATGCATTAACATTTTATTAGTTAAATCAAAGGTCAAAACTTGGCACAAAATGCAAAGGGGACCAATAAACCAGTAAACATCAAACTTCTCTCGTTTGGCCCCAACTAGAGGTCCGGTGAGATGACTATACTGCACCGGCACGGAGGGGGACGCGGCTTCATTGACTTACGGCAACTGCCTTTGGGTGAATGACACGTGGGCCCAGGGGGTGGCTGGCCCACCTATCATACAGCCAAAGGCAGGTGCAGTAGAGGGCCGAGGAGTAGTACGAAATCCTACGCACCTACGCACGCTAACCAAGGGCAAGAGTGATCACTCGAATCGCAAGATCAGTTGACTAGAAGCTAAGCTAGACCCATGGAGGCGATGAGCACGAGCATCAGCCGGCTGTGCCAGATGGTCCATGACACCGGCCTGCGGCCCGGCACCGTGGAACGTCTCCAGGTAGTATTGCTTGAGGCCGCCAGGGCGAGGGGCCGCTTGGACGACAGCTTCGTCTCCTTGTTCGACGAGGTCCTCGTCGGTTTCCTAGACAAGTTCACTGTCGTCAAGAAGCTTGCGGACGACTTTGACGTAAGCCTCCAGCCGACGCGCCTAGGCTCTGCGATGCCCGCCACCCTCAACGGCCACTATGGTGACAACCTCTTTGACGCACTGGTGGCCCTGCGACTACCCACCGTCGTGCCGGAGAATGTCCACCTCGAGGTCGCGCTCGCCGCGCAGCGCCTGGTGCAGCAAGACACCATCGACATAATCACCCACGTCTACGCGCAAATCGTCCACAAGGACTACTACATGCAAGAGGAGGACGATAGGACGCTGGCCTTCTTGGACCGCAAGGCAACCTTGGACGACACTGTTCAGAAGCACGTTGAGCTCGCCGCCAACGCCGCTGCTCCTCACACGTCGGTTGGTGACCTGGCGCACTAGGGCATGAGGATGTCGTTGATGGATCCGTATGTATTTTTATCTTTCTGTCAAATCCATGTAGTAGTATATGATACTACAGTAATTATCTTACCTTTCGCATCAACTTCATAATTTTCGTGCGTACTCCACGCATGAACGGCGCCAGAACCAAACTTCTCGTTACTCTAGGCAAAATCGTTATTTTCTATCTATCGGTCGTGCCATGGAGCAGAACCAAATTTTACAAGTTACAAGTTCAAAAGGAAAAGCATGTCGTGTTCGCATCGCACCCCACACGGTTGGTCCGGCATGCCGCTCAAGCGGGAATGCGTGCGGTGTTGCATTTTCACTTACAAGTGGGACCGCAGTTGAGCAAACCAACTATCGGCAAACCCCCACACCGCCCACCATGCGATGGCTGAGAAAACAGGAGGGAGAAGAGATGGTTGTAGCACGGACTCCAAGAAAATTGGTGTCGAATGGGACTCGTGTGGGTGGCGTGTGCCATACTTCTAGACGTGAATGCTAGTTATGGCCCATGCCACCCCACTATATCGAGCCTATATCGAGGTACGTAGAACAAATTTCCTGCAGTCCGTGCTCAGCCCTCCTCTATCTCTCTTCTCAGCTAGCCAGCGGACGCACGGAGCCCATCGTCTGCTTGCTCACATGCGGCCCCACATGTAAGTGAAAACGCAAGAGGACCCACTGAACCTGCACATCTTTCACCTCGATGTGCTGGTGATGAAAAACAAATCCAATAAAGATCTTCGGTGGCCGCTTTTGGAGTTACTCAAGAGTAGTAAGATTCTATTTATAGTTTAACCCAAGATGCACATCCCGTGGCTTCAACTACCACTCTATTTTCTTTCATGACACGACCTGGATGCTGGATGTCCCACGTGTCGGCAAAAGGAGGAAGAACCCGACCAAATCTTCGGTTGTGCTCTCGGATTAGACTAGTTGTGCTAACTTAAAAAATTTATTGTGTACTCCCCCCGTTCCAAAATACTTGACTTTGATTTATCCAAAAATTGATGTACCTATATACTAAAACATGTCTAGATACATATATATTTTGACAAATAGAAGGCATGTATTGTGCAATGGAGGGAGTAGAATGGATGCAAGTTTTTGTATTGGGAAGAAGAGTACATCCATATATTGATAGAGTGCAATTTAGTAGATGTTCTATCACTTTCAGCTAGCACAGAGGCTAGAGATGAGATTAGTGCACTTGTTGATACTCCTACTAGAATAGAGGCTAGACATGAGACTAGATGCGAGGAAGCAACGTCTACTTCTTTACACTCGAAGAAGAAAGAAGCACGCAAGATCGAGCCTCTGCAGGTCAACAATGAATGCATCGAGAAGGCACTAATCCAACTTACAGGAGTAGTAAAATGTATTCTTGTGGTTCTTGTTTTTTTGGTCTTGCTTTTCTAGTCAAAATTATTGTTGGAGTTCGTGCAAAACGGAGGTCCGTTTGGGGTCGTGCGTTGGAGTTGGCCTTACAAGTGGGACCGCAGTTAAGGAAACTGACTATCGGCAAACCCCCACCTCGCCCGACGCACGATGGCTGAAGTTAGAGAAACGACGAGGTTGAAGAGATTGCTCTAGCACGGACTCCAAGAAATAATATGGTGTCAGATGGATGTCGTGGTGGTGGCGTGTGCCATACTCCTGGACGTGAATGCTTGTTCTGGCCCATGCCACCCTACTACTCCTACTACTTACTCCTACTATATAGTACTAGTATCGAGGATTCGAGGTGCTGATTACGTACAGCGAACACATTAACATATGGCTACAGGAAAAATACCCGCCCGACGCGCGAAGCATGTGAAGCTAGTACAAATATTGTACTACTATTGTTGATTGGCCTCATCCGATAACCTGTTGCAATGCACATACAATTATGTATTCAGAAAATATTTTTTTGCCTCGTCGCACCACTCACTCAGAGAAGCGACTCAAAAGCCATTCATAAATTTAGTAAGTTTACCACAGGCATATCATTTTATTACATACAACAGGTCATCAACCCACATCGACAATGAGGATACATTATAAATACTAAAGTTTTCACTGCACAACAAATAACAAGCAATGAAATGAACTTCAACTCAACCATTCCTCGGCGTTGGAAATGCTTGCTTTGAACCACAAGTGATTCTCTGGGACGGGCCATCGATTGTCGATCTGGAAACCAACGCAGGACTGATCATCCGGGCTGAAGCGGCCTACTATATCAGTACCAGGGTAGGGAACCACCCAAATGTCCGAGGTATAGACACAGTTGCTTCTCATAAATGGTACTAGTAACGTTGTGTCAACAGCAGCTGGATTGCCTTTCACCATCATCGGATAGTTTTGTCCAAGGAAGAGCGAGTTTTCTCCAAGACTATCAATTATGTACTAGGGAGAAGGAGTTGGCGCTAGCACACTAGTATCCATCGTGAATACCATGCAACGGGTGTTGGAATAGGTCCAGAGAGTGCGACCATGGGAGACTACACCTGCTTCCTTAGCAGTAACATCATCAGTGGGTTGTATACGCACAAGAAGAGGTGATCCATCGGAATTAGTTGCCAGGCACCACAGAGTATATGGGCGCTGCTCGTCCTCATGCTCGTGATCATCACCATCGTCATCTCCCCCTTGGTTATAAATTTTTTCAAGTATAGGTGGTGGGATGTTCACAGGACCTTGGAAACACAAAAGGAAGGTTAATTAGTAAAGGGAAACTTGCTAACCCGCATGCATGTGGATGAAACAATTATAATTACAGTGGAAGACAAATGTACTGAAACTACGAGGATCCCATGCAAAAATAGTGCCACGAGTGGTGGCAGCAAACACAAGGCCCTCGTATTGAATTGCATCACAGTACTCATCCGTGTACAGAAACTGATTTTTGAGCAATATCCATCGAGTCAAACCACCAAGGACGGCAACAAGCTTGTTGAAGATAGCAACAACTTGATAGTTGTTGTAATTCCAAGAGCAGTTGGGAACTCGACAAATTGCTATCTTCCGTGGAAGACAGTCACCATGATCGTATTTGAACGTGCGTACAATACCGGTGTGCTCAACCTCTGAGCAGTCTGCTGAGATTTTTGGAAGTCGAACCCGGTCACGAGTGCACACATTCACAAGTTCCCACTCGCAGTTGGACCCAATGTAAACAACCCAATCTCCATTTGCGCCCGCCCAAGCCTTGCCCTCAAGCGATGGCATCTTAACATCATATGTATCATTATCAAGTGGCATCAACTTGCACAGAGCGAGGCCTCTATCATGCCGGCGCCAGTCATCAGGGTCACGGCGAAGAAGATAGGGGAGATCAAACCGCTCATTGACTCTTGGGTTCCTTGTAATGATGTTATTGGTTGAGTTGAGAATGGGCTTGAACGAACCTGCCATGCTAGCCAAGGTGATGACGTCGCACCGATCAATGAGTTCCTCCACCACGTCATCTTTTAGATCGGGGCAAGAATAACGGGGTCGTTTCCGGCCTGTTCCCTCCATGGAGAAGACGATCGAACAACGGCAGAAGAAAGGGTGAAGGGCTGAAGGAAAATGGAGGAGGGAGAGGAAGAGTGTGCGACAACAGTTCCAAATCGAGAGGGAAAGGCGAAGAGTCGGTGGACGGTTGCGAGTTTGCCACGATTCACGAAGAGGCGCCCCAGCCTACACGTCCGTTCGGAAATACTCCTACTACTCGCCGTCGTCTCACTGATATGTTGGAACGGGACCACATGTCAATGAAACATGGTGTGTAATTTCTCGTGCAAAATGCGATCTGGCCGCGTTGGCCCAAGGTGCCGCATTAGTTATCGACCTTTATTTTTTTAATGCCGTGCCGATCAGTTTTGAAGCACAACTAACTGGTACTGTACGTAGAGAAAATATAAACTACTCTACCACTACTCCACCTCCAGTACTAGTAGTATAAAAAAGATATATAGGCTAGAGCTTGAGCGCTTTCTTGCTAAGGGCTGCCCACTTGCTTCTCACACTACCACCCTCTCTCCAGATCTAAAAAAGACGACCCCTCTCTCCCTCCTCACCGGTGGTCACAGATTCGCCGGGGAAGAAAAGGACGTGCAGCATTGATGCACTCGTCATCGGCGAGCGAGGTCACGCACTGACGACAAGGCCATCCTCTCAGACCTAGCGCCCGCGCGGGATGGCCTCCGTCCCCAAGCTCGCTGCCGTAGTGTGTGCGGAGGACGACAACCACGAGCGAAGCCACTTCCCACTGACCCTCAGCTATGCTACCTCTTCTCGAACCATAACCTTGTTCTATTGCCCCATCTGCCACGTCGTTGCATGTGGATCTTTTTCCACTCCACCATCTTCCCAATTTGCTATCCTCTGCTCTGCTGGCCACGCAGACGAAAACCATAATTTGCACTATTAAAGGAAACCCTACTTCATGCAGACTAATCCATGTCTGGGTTGAATAAGGAAAGGAAGGGAAACTATACTGTCCAAGAGAGTAGGCATCGAACCCGCATCTAGGTTGAAAAGGGGAAATCAGTAGCTAAGGAACGAGTCTCGTGTCTCTTGGTTGAAGAAGGCTAGAAAGGCATGACAACGCAATAGATAATGACCAGGTCGATCGGTTTGTTGTCCTCGCATAGGAAAAAGGTGGCTAAAGAGAACAAAAATGGGACATAATCCACATATGTTGCCTGGATATTTGTTGCTCTGGGCAACCATACCTCCCTCACCACTCTGCGTCCGTGGAGGTACATCGTACTGGTGCGCCCACTGTCCGAATGGGTCTCCCATGCTCTTATTGCCACTTTTTTTGCTGTTAGTATAATGCCAGCAGTCAAGTCAACCAATTATACTGCTAAAGTGATGCCACATTTAACTAATGTCGCTCTCAGTCTAATGCCACCGATAAATTTAAGCAATGCCATTTAATGTCACTGGATTATTTCAGGGTTAGCTGTTGATTGTGGATGTATTAAAGATTTTTCAGCTAAGGCATTCTAATGTTGTTGCACAGCCAGTATACCAACGATGAAACTTGTTACTACCTTCAGATTTTTGCACTGTTAATGCTTATAGATTACATACCTCACTTTCATGAGATAAGTTAATTTTTTTGTACAGTGTCACCAAAATGCCAAGGCGCTGATGTCATTTTATTTTGGTTAAACTGCACAGACAATTATGAAGACAAGAGGAAAGGTCAAGAGTGGGCACCTCCTCCTCCGGCTGTTCTCTTGATTCATTCGATCAAGTTCTTATATTTGATCGATTATCAAGATTGGGATAGCAATTTTTAAGGTCCCCCCGAGTTCAAAATGATATTTACCTTGGAGGTACATGGTTTGCAATTTTTTTATACTGTCATTAGTTAATAATGCTAGTTACCTTCAGACTTTTGTATTTGGTTTAATGCTCATGCACAGCTAGTATACCAATGCTGAAACTTGTTACCTTTACATTTTGTATTGTTAATTCTTATAGAAACCTTCCAGTGCTAGAGTTTATTGAAATCTGTTCAGTAAAACCATTGTATTGTACCTTGTAAACTAACTACTCTACTGTTGCACTAGCCACTGTATTAGTGTATATTTGTAGTATTCGAATGGTGTTGCATTAGCGTATGGACATAAATAAAGTGTGGCAAGCTTTCCCAGATATGTGTTCAAGAAAACTACTACCTGTTTTTCTAAATACTAGACGTTTGGGTACTTTAAATTGAACCGCGAAAACGTCTTATATTAAGGAACAAAGGGTGTATAGTTCACTCAAATTATCCGGTAAAGCTAGTCACACCTTTGTTAAAATTAATGTTCATTATGTTATCGGAGGAGGTCTATATGTTTGTCTCTAATGCCTGTCGACTACATACCTGACATCATGATGTAATGTTAAGTCATTTCCTTTTGTACAGTGTCACTGAATTGTCAAGGCGGTGATGGCGTTTTATTTTAGTAGAACTGCACAAAATTTTCTTAAAATAAGAGGAAAGGTCAGGAATGGCTCAGTTTTTCAGAAAAAACTATGTATGCCTTCCTGACATCAGCCGATGTTGCTTTATTTATTCCTTCAAACAGGTGGTTAGAAACAGTCTTGCTACTTTTTCCCATTAAGAAATTGGAATACTTATATTTGTGAGTATATGCTTCAACTAGTGCCACTTTTAGAGTAATCACACTTTCAATATCTATGCAAACAGGGATGCTCGATTTTAGTGGAACTGCACAAAAAGTCCAACTGGTTCAACATTAGGAGCATGTTTTTTTCCAAACCTTTATATCCAATTGGTGGCACTATGAGCTGTTCATTACGAAGGTACATGGTTTGCTACTCTTTTTGTACTGTCATTAGATAGTAATACTAGTGGTTTGCATGTGAATTTATTGGCAGGGTGGACCTACATTGGAGGTGCAGGACAGGATTCAATGATTGGATGCTCAATTTCGGTTGTATCGATTTCACCTCTTCCATCACTGCGAACATGGATATCCTTGGTCTGATGAAGAATAGGCGGTATATTTCTGCTCTGAACTAGCAAATCAATTCAGTATGAAATTGTCCAGGGCAAAACATAACTGTATCAGATTGTCCAGTGCAGAACATGACAAATGCTAAGCGGAAGAGACATGTTTAAACCGAAAATACAAGGTGTGGTATATGTTTACTAGCTGCTTGATATTTGTGCAGACAGAGATGTCTGCCCGTTGCTATTTGGCAAACAAACAAAGTGTCTGCAGTTTTGGTTGAACTGCACAAGAGAATAATATAGTCACTGCATGCAGTGCCATTTGAAAATAGACACAGAAAGATTGGATAGTCACTTCATGGACTGCAGAAAAGTAGTACTGTACTATTTATTGGCCAACACTAGGTGCTTCATTGCTTTGGTCTGATTATACAATGGGCATCATTTTGCCTAAGTTAAAGTTTGTATTCCGAAAATAGTCTCGTGGTGTGATCGAGAGAAGACCAAATCATATTGCAGCGGATGTTCCTCCATCTCATGTGTGGTTCATTCTCATGGTTCCAGCTATTGGTGAAACCAATTACGTTTGCAAGAGGAATTGTAGACTTCACACACAAATTTGTCTTTCAGTCTGTCTGAATGTTGGCCAAGAGAAGCATCCATGTTAGTAGGAAGAACAGATGTTTTTTCTAGATCTTTGCTTTTGGAGCTACATATTTGTATATGATCTGTGAATCATTGAGATGCATTAACATGTTGATCTTATGTATGGGAATTGTACTAGTTAGTTTTAGTTGCGACGCAAGATCCGAAGTGGCTGATCTTTGCTTTTGGAGCTACATATTTGTATATGATCTGTGAATCATTGAGATGCATTAACAGTTACTTATTTCTGTTCGCTCAGTGTTTACAAGTTACTGATCGATCACTAGCTAGCCTACAAATGTGCTCCTAGCAGTTTTATTTGCGACGCAAGATGCAAAGTGGCAGTTTTTGAATAAAAATGCCTACCTCTGAAGAAACTGACAAGCTACACTATCGATCCAACACGGATAAAAATGCCTACCTCTGAAGAAACTGACAAGCTACACTATCGATCCTACACGGATAAATAGCGGATCACACACGTACTACCTCCTTTCCGGTTTGCAGGGCTCAATTCAAGAAATGACCTATGAAAGTGCAACTATCCCGGGTGGTTTTGGTAATTCCTAACAACATATAGCTCATTGAGCTAACATTATTCCAAGATTAATATTTCAGGAAAAGCTCAATGAATGGCATGGCATGGATGAGGAAAGTGGATCCCTCAAAATTCTAAGGACAAAAAGTTTGGCTCAAGCTTCAAGATCAAGACTCTACATTTTATATTTTAGTGATCCAAGATCACATTGAGTCTATAGGAAAAGCCAATACTATCAAGGAGGGATGAGGTGTTGCTTAATGGCTTGCTTGCTCAAAGTGCTTAGTGATATGCTCCAAAACCCTCAACTACTTTCCCACATCCACATATGACCTAAACCAAAAGACAAACTCGGCCCCACCGATTCTATCTATCCGGCGCCACCGAGTTTCAAATGTCATAGCCACTGCCACAAACCCTAGGCAAATCGGTTTCACCGATAGGGATCTTGGTCTCACCAAGATGGGATTGTAATCTCTCTGTTTCCCTTCATAACATTTCGGTCTTACCGAGATGAGGGATCGGTCCCACCAAGATTGCAATGTAAACTCTTTGTTTCCCTTTTGTAACATTTCGGTCTCACCGAGATGAGAAAATCGGTCCCACTGAGTTTACCTGACCAACTCTCTGGTTAGCTTATTACCAAAATCGGTCCCACCGAGTTTGTGTAATCGGTCACACCGAGATTACGTTATGCCCTAACCCTAACCATACCGGTCCTACCGAGTTGCATCTCAGTCCCACCGAAAATCCTAACGGTCACTAGGTTTGCTGAATCGGTCCGACCGAGTTTAACCATTTGGTCCCACCGAGTTTGGCAAATTATGTGTAACGGTTAGATTCTGTGTGGAGGCCATATATACCCCTCCACCCACTCTTCATTCGTGGAGAGAGCCATCAGAACATACCTACACTTCCAATACACATTTTCTGTGAGAGAACCACCTACACTTGTGTTGAGGTCAAGATATTCCATTCCAACCATATGAATCTTGATCTCTAGCCTTCCCCAAGTTGCTTTCCACTCAAATCTTCTTTCCACCAAATCCAAATCCTGTGAGAGAGAATTGAGTGTTGGGGAGACTATCATTTGAAGCACAAGAGCAAGGAGTTCATCATCAACACACAATTTGTAACTTCTTGGAGAGTGGTGTCTCCTAGATTGGCTAGGTGTCACTTGGGAGCCTCCGACAAGATTGTGGAGTTGAACCAAGGAGTTTGTAAGGGCAGGGAGATCGCCTACTTCGTGAAGATCTATCGCTAGTGAGGCAAGTCCTTCGTGGGCGACGGCCATGATGGAATAGACAAGGTTGCTTCTTCGTGGACCCTTCGTGGGTGGAGCCCTCCGTGGACTCGCACAACCGTTACCCTCCGTGGGTTGAAGTCTCCATCAACGTGGATGTACGATAGCACCACCTATCGGAACCACGACAAAAACATTTGTGTCTCCAATTGTGTTTGAATCCTCCAAACCCTTCCCTTTACATTCTTGCAAGTTGCATGCTTTACTTTCCGCTGCTCATATACTCTTTTGCATGCTTGCTTGAATTGTGGGGAGATTGCTTGACTTGTGCTAAGATAGCTAAAATCTGTCAAGAACTAAAATTGGGAAAAGGCTAGATTTTTATTTGGTCAAGTAGTCTAATCACCCCCCCTCTAGACATACTTTCGATCCTACAAGTGGTATCAGAGCTTTGGTCTCCATTTGCTTTGATTTCCATAGCTTTTGGTGGTCATAGCCTTGGTTTCACAACCTAGGAGAGTATGGCGTCTAGCGAGGGAAATTATCACCATAGAGGTCCTTACTTTGATGGTACTAATTTTGCTAGTTGGAAGCATAAGATGAAAATGCATATTCTTGGACATAACCCCGCCGTTTGGGCTAGTGTGTGTGTTGGCTTGCAAGGTGAATTCTTTGATGGGAAAGAACCAAATCGTGAAGCTACCGCGGATGAGTTGAAGATGCTACAATATGATGCTCAAGCTTGTGATATCATCTTCAACGGATTGTGCCCCGAAGAATTCAACAAAATCAGCCGTCTTGAGAATGCAAAGGAAATTTGGGATACTTTGATTGACATGCATGAAGGTACCGACTTCGTCAAGGAATCCAAGTTGGATGTGCTTCAAAGTCAACTTGACAAGTTCAAAATGAAGGATGGTGAAGGTGTCGCTGAAATGTACTCTAGGCTTGCTCTTATCACAAATGAGATTGCCGGCTTAGGGAGTTAAGAGATGACCGATAGATTCATCATCAAGAAGATCCTAAGAGCCTTGGATGGAAAATATGATACCGTGTGCACATTGATCCAAATGATGCCCAATTACAAAGATCTCAAGCCAACGGAAGTCATCGGAAGAATTGTTGCTCATGAGATGTCACTCAAGGATAAAAAGGAACTTCACAACAAATCAAGTGGTGCTTACAAAGCCTCATGTGAAGTCCCCACATCATAAAGTGAGAGACAAACCTTCAATGAAGAATTGAGCTTAATGGTGAAGAACTTCAACAAGTTCTACAAGAGTAGAAGCAAAGAGAGAAGCTCCAAATCAAGGTCCTACAATGACAAAAGATCTTCTAGTCGAGAGTGAAACTGCTACAGTTGTGGAAGGCCCGGACACTATTCCAATGAGTGTACGCCCCCCTACAAGAGAAGAGAAGATTCTCCCAAGAGAAGAAGTAGAAGAGAAGAATCACCATCTAGAGAAAGAAGGAGTAGAGATGATCGTTATGAACGAAGACCCTCACGGAGAAGCAAGGATTCGGAAAGAAAGGACAAGTCATCAAGGAGCTACACAAAACGAAGACATCAAGCTCATGTTGGTGAATGGGTATCCGGCTCCGACTCCGACAACCACTCCGAGAGAAGCTATCACTCCGACTCCGAATATACTCAAGATGAAGGTGTTGCCGGTCTAGCACTTGTGACAACCAACTCCTACGACATATTTGACTCACCAAATGAAGGAGTTGGAACATGCTTCATGGCTAAAGGCCCAAAGGTATCACACCCCGAGTATGTTAATTTCAATAGTGATGAAGATGACTTGTTAGGTGATGATGATTTACTTGTTGACAACTCTAGTGATGAATACTATGATGAAACGTCAATTAATCATGCTAATCAAGATAAAACGAATGACAATGATAAGGAGAAGATTGAATCTCTAACTAAAGAACTAAACACTCTTAAGTTATCTCATGAAACTATCTTAGGACATCATCGAGAACTTTTAAGGACTCATGAGAAATTGCGCTTTGAAAAGCTCAACCTTGAGCAAGAGCATGAGTTCTTAAAAGCAATCAATGATGATCTTCGCAAGAAAAGTTCTTCTTACATTGCCAAGCATTTACTCTTATCCACTTACATGCCTCAAGTCAAGTCTAGTAACAAGAACAAGAAAGATTCTTCCTCTAGTAGTAACAATAATCATGCTAAATCCAATATTGTTGCTTCTAGTAGTTCTCTTGATTCCACTAATGATTCTCTTAGCCAAGTTACACTTGAGCAAGAAAATAGCTTATTGAAGGTAATTATAGAGAAAGGTGTTTACAAGAGCCTTGCCGAAAGTAAGCAATTCGAGGAAATTGTACGCAAGCAAGGAAGGCACCGGAAGAATCAAGGTGTTGGTTTTGAACGAAAGTTCAATGCCAATGGAGTTGAGTGGGAAGAAGATCAATACCCCAAGACGAAGTTTGTTCCTCAACAAGAGAAGTATGATCCTACTTCTCTCAAAGGGACACAAGCTCAAGATGATCTTCCACCACAAGACCACAAGCAAAAAGGCAAGGACAAGCTTCAAGAGGAAATTGATGCATTTGAAGAAGCTCCTAAGGCCTTGGTCAAGTGGGTTCCCAAGACTACTTCAAGTTCCACTTCATCAAGTACAACTACAACACCGAGGATTCCCATCAAGATGGTGTGGATCCCGAAGAAGAAGAACTAGAGAGTTCTTGAGGGTGACTCCGCCAACATACTTCACTCTTATCATCTTGGCAAGAACAAGTGCAATCAACTTCCACATCTTGCACTAGTTCAAGGAGTCACAAACCCTCTTGTTGGTAAGACAAGGGACAAGGTAACCTAAAAGCTTTCATAGACATCATCTTGTGTGTGCATCACTCTATGTCTATGGATATCCTTGTTTGTTCCTTGTGGGACTAACCCGTGTAGGTATTGAAAGTGCAACTCACTCCAATGGATAGCTCCAAATGATCTACATCAACATTGAGCATCCACATCTTCAACATCTACATGAAGTCATCATCGACAAAACCCAAGGTTAGTTCATCCCTCTTAAGGGGGATCTCACATCTAGGGGGAGCTCTACTCTAAGAATTGAGCTAAAACAACTCTAATGGTGTGAACACAACAATGCTTTATGTAAAAGTGGTAACCCCACTTGTGCTTAAACGATGAGTATGACCTATGATCAAATGTTCTCATTTGACTCCTAAGTCAATATACTCATATATAGATGACCTAGTCATCGCAAATTGTTTGATAGATGCTAGAATTGGTTGTGCATGCTTTGCCACATATTTCAATTGCCATTTTATTGTGTGAGCATGTTGATTGCATATTTTACTCATTCGAGGACATCCAATTGTTGTTTTGATTGATTGGTTTTCTTTCTTTTGCCAAGTGGATGGACAAGAATGTCTAAGAACCCTCTCTAGCTATTTATGATTTTCTCGTCTCAAACTCTATTCATGCTACATCACAAAATTTGATCAAGTCAGATTCGAACCACTCTGTGTGAGGAGCACTCGGAGTCCCCGATTCGTCATAGACTTAAACTTCCAAAACTTCTTTGTGTGTTTCGGTCTGACCGATTCCTCCATTTCGGTCATACCAAGATCACTAAGTCGATCTAGGTTTTCAATCTCGGTGCAACCGATTTGAACTTTTTGGTGACTCTGAGTTGCTGTAACTGTCAACAGTTATGCATCTCGGTGCCACCGAGTTGTTCCACTCGGTCACACCGACAGGGTCAGGCTATATGTACTCACAGGCAAAATTTTGGAAATTTCTCCGAAACCCCTTCGCCCGCGCATAGCTTGCTCTGCCTCTTGGGTCTCTGAATCGTCCTCCTCATCGCCAGCCGCCTCCTGTCGCTGGTCTCCGCCGCCGTCAACGGAATTCTTCCCCACCGTTGCCGCCGTAGCGAGTTCATCGCCGAACTAGGGTATGGACTCGATCACAGTGCTATCCCCGTCCGATTCCTAGCACATGTGTTCATTATGATTCTTACCACGATTGAAACGCTTCTATCCAGTCAAAACACTCTGTAGATTAGAGTTGAATCGAAAATTTAGGGTTAGGTTTCTGCCGAAACCATCTCGGACCCACCGGGTTGCAGAACTCGGTTCCACCGATTCGGCCAAGGCCATTGCACATGTGGTTCTCGGTCTGACCGAGAATTGCAAATCGGTGTGACCGAGTTCAGGACTTTGTGAAACCCTAGCAGTCTCAGTGCCACGGAACTGTGACTCGGTCTGACCGAGTTCACTAGTTTAGGTTCCAACAGCTGCTTCGGTATCACCAAGTTTGCAAATCGGTTGATCCGAAATGCTTTCTGTGGAAAACTAAAACTAAGTTTTTGACTCATTCTTTTGCAAAAATCTCTGTATTTTGTGATGCTCATCCACTCTATCTCATCTAAAATCTATTCACAGGGTCTGCAGTTAGTGTTTGCAACATGTCTGACCAGAGTGACAGCCAGAACTGGTCAGAGGAGCAGGTTCACCTGAGTGAGGGCACTAGTCCCTCTAGCAGTTCAGATGATGGTAGCAGGAGCACCCCAAGCAATTTGCCAAAGGTTGCCACTAGAGCAAGCAAGAAGAAAACTTCAGAGTCTGAGGATCAAGACTATGTGGCCACTGACGATGAGGCCACATCAAAGAAGAAAGTGGTTAATAAGGAGTACAGCTCAGCTGCAGTTAAGCCAGGGATGAAGATCAAAAAGCTAGCAGGAAGACAACCAATGTCTAAGGCCAGAGCATCCTCTCAAGCATCTTTGGAATCTCAACCCAAAGAGCCTGCTGCATAAGGAAAGAAAAGGAAGGAAAGGGTCAAGAAGACCATGGCCAGAGTGATTGGAAAGGCTTCCATGATGGAAGAAGAAGAGGAAGAAGAGGTTGCTGCACCAGCACCCAAGGCACAGAAGCTTATGGGTGATGCTATCAGGACAGGGGCTGCATCATCAAAGCCCAAAGAAGCACCCAAAGCTGCCTCCAAGCCCAAGACTGCACCAAAGAGAAATACCAGAAACATACCAGCTGCTGAGAAGAACAAGGCCCCAGTGCCTGAGACTGTTGCTGAAGAAGAAGATGAAGAGCATGTTCTGAGAAAATTGAAGCCAAAAATTCCAGACCACAATGATGCTCATCCTGTGGCTGAGAACATGAAGATCAGGAGAGACTCAGGACTGAGGAAATGGAGAGAGACATATCCATATGCTACCAGGAGAAGGACTACTGTTGATTACAGGTTCCACATAAAGGAACAGCGGGATTTCTATGAGACAGTGCTGCTGGACAAGAAGCCTATAGTGTGTGAAATGAGGTGGGTCGACTGGAAGTATATCAAGGAAAATGAGGAAAACTATCCTGGTGTGTTTGACAGCTTCAGTACTTGTGGAGTTGCAGACTTTGTTGGGCAGAAGCTCACAAAGTGGAATGAGGAGCTCATAATGCAATTCTACTCCACAGCACACTTCTATCCAGATGGCAGAATAGTTTGGATGTCTGAAGGTACGAGATACCAATCAACTATTGAGGAATGGGCCAATCTGATCAATGCCCCAAAGCAAAGTGAAGATGACTTGGATGTTTATGCCAAGAAAAAGATGGATCACAATTCTATGTCACAGATGTACAAGGAGATTCCTGAAGATGCTCTTGAGACTTTCAAGTTTGGGTCAGTCCATTTTCTTCTGTCAGGACTGCCAACGATCAACTGGATCCTAAGGCACACTCTTTTGCCCAAGTCAGGTGACCACAACATGATCAAAGGGCATGCAATTAACTTGCTAGATATATTTGATGTGCCACAGAAGTTCAAGGTCATCAGCCTTATAGTTGAGACTATCAAGAGGACTGCAGCTGACCAGAAAAGAAGTTGTGGATATGCCCCACAGATCCAGGAGTTGATAAACTCAAAGATGGGCACATGCACATACTTGTTGGATAAGGAACACTTGCCTATCTATCCTGACTTCGAGGGCAACCAAGTTGTGATGAATGAAGATGGACCCTCCTTAGTGCAAGCACAAGCAAAGAAGTAGAAGGCAAAGATGGAGAAGGCTGCCAAGATGCCAACTCAAGAGGAGGCATCTGAGTACTTTTTGAAAAGCAAGCAGGACCAGCTTGGTTACTTGATAGCATCATCTCTGAGGATTGAGAAGGGGTTGGCCACCCTAACTCAAAACCAGGAGAGCCTGGAAAGAATCGTGTAACAAAAATTCTATGATTTAGATATCAAAGTAACTGAGATTCAGTCTGTTGTGGAGCAGCTACATGATGACATGCAGGAGAGGAAGGGCAAGACAACCACTGATGCATTTGCCAGAGTGCCTCGAGCTCAGAGATCTGCTGCAGTGCCTGTTCCAGACACTAGAGTCACTTCATCTGCACCAGCTACAACTTTAGTGCCACCAGCTCCAGCACCTACCCCATCAGCTCCGTCTACTTCGACTGAAGCCTTCGTCCTTGGAGTTCTCCGGACACCACCACCTGAAGACCAAGCCTGAGAGACGTCCTAGTGCTATGCATTTTCTATGAACTTTTTGGTAACTTGTTGCCAAAGGGGGAGAAAAATGTATAGATCATAGGCTTCGAGAGAGAGCGTTGCTTTTTATTCTCTCTTGCTTTGGTGGTTGAACTTTGTTTGTCTTTTGATTGCTTGAGATACTACGCTATTATCTGTGAGACATTGATGATCATGTGGTTGATCATAAGCTGCACTTATGCTTGTTGGATGATATTATCTTACTTATCCTTATATGATCATTCACTTTGCTTGGTGATGAGTGCATGTATTTAATTCTTATCATTTTGAGCGCTCCACCAAGATGTATGTGACATGGAAGAGTAACCCAAGATCCTAACTCATTGTGCATTTGCAGTCCAAAGCAAATCTTAAGATATGCACAAATTTAGGGGGAGCTCTTGCTTTTCACATACTTCTCAAAGCGACAATATCTTTCACTCTTATTATCATTTGTCGAAGCTTTGATCTATATGTTGTCATCAATTACCAAAAAGGGGGAGACTGAAAGTGCAACTATCCCCGAGTGGTTTTGATAATTCCTAACAACATATAGCTCATTGAGCTAACATTATTCCAAGATTAATATTTCAGGAAAAGCTCAATGAATGGCATGGCATGGATGAGGAAAGTGGATCCGTCAAAATTCTAAGGACAAAAAGTTTGGCTCAAGCTTCAAGATCAAGACTCTACATTTTATATTTTAGTGATCCAAGATCACATTGAGTCTATAGGAAAAGCCAATACTATCAAGGAGGGATGAGGTGTTGCTTAATGGCTTGCTTGCTCAAAGTGCTTAGTGATATGCTCCAAAACCCTCAACTACCTTCCCACATCCACATATGACCTAAACCAAAAGACAAACTCGGCCCCACCGATTCTATCTATCCGGCGCCACCAAGTTTCAAATGTCTTACGTTATGCCCTAACCCTAGGCAAATCGGTTTCACCAATAGGGATCTCGGTCTCACCGAGATGGGATTGTAATCTCTCTGTTTCCCTTCGTAACATTTCGGTCTTACCAAGATGAGCGATCGGTCCCACCGAGATTGCAATGTAAACTCTCTGTTTCCCTTTTGTAACATTTCGGTCTCACCGAGATGAGCGAATCGGTCCCACCGAGTTTACCTGACCAAATCTCTGGTTAGCTTATTACCAAAATCGGTCCCACCGAGTTTGTGTAATCGGTCACAGCGAGATTACGTTATGCCCTAACCCTAACCATACCGGTCCTACCGAGTTGCATCTCAGTCCCACCGAAAATCCTAACGGTCACTAGATTTGCTGAATCGGTCCGACCGAGTTTAACCATTCGGTCCCACCGAGTTTGGCAAATTGTGTGTAATGGTTAGATTCTGTGTGGAGGCTATATATACCCCTCCACCCACTCTTCATTTGTGGAGAGAGCCATCAGAAGATACCTACACTTCCAATACATATTTTCTGAGAGAGAACCACCTACACGTGTGTTGAGGTCAAGATATTCCACTCCAACCATATGAATCTTGATCTCTAGCCTTCCCCAAGTTGCTTTCCGCTCAAATCTTCTTTCCACCAAATCCAAATCCTGTGAGAGAGAGTTGAGTGTTGGGGAGACTATCATTTGAAGCACAAGAGCAAGGAGTTCATCATCAACACACCATTTGTTACTTCTTGGAGAGTGGTGTCTCCTAGATTGGCTAGGTGTCACTTGGGAGCCTCCGACAAGATTGTGGAGTTGAACCAAGGAGTTTGTAAGGGCAGGGAGATCGCCTACTTCGTGAAGATCTACCGCTAGTGAGGCAAGTCCTTCATGGGCGACGGCCATGATGGAATAGACAAGGTTGCTTCTTCGTGGACCCTTCGTGGGTGGAGCCCTCCGTGGACTCGCGCAACCGTTACCCTCTGTGGGTTGAAGTCTCCATCAATGTGGATGTACGATAGCACCACCTATAGGAACCACGACAAAAACATATGTGTCTCCAATTGCGTTTGAATCCTCCAAACCCTTCCCTTTACATTCTTGCAAGTTGCATGCTTTACTTTCCGCTGCTCATATACTCTTTTGCATGCTTGCTTGAATTGTGTGGAGATTGCTTGACTTGTGCTAAGATAGCTAAAATCTGCCAAGAACTAAAATTGGGAAAAGGCTAGATTTTTATTTAGTCAAGTAGTCTAATCACCCCCCCCCCTCTAGACATACTTTCGATCCTACAACCTACTCGATCCTACACGAATAAATAGCAGATCACGCACATACTAGTACCTCCTTTCCGATTTGCAGGGCTTGAGCAAAGCAGCAAGACCAAGGCATGGCAATAATTAATGGCATGCAGAAGTTTAAGCCTAATTAATTCCGGCAATTTAAGTGGCTGCATGTGTGCCCTCGGCTGCGACTCGTTGCATGCTGCTTCGCGTACTGCCTGCGAGCGATTCTGAGTGCCTGCATGCAGCCGGCTATAATTAAGGCAGCTAACTGATGCGAAAAAAGATACGCTTTAATTGTTGCGGGCTTTTTAAATCCGTGGAATCATTATTGACAAGGAGGGAGATGATTCGAGTGCACTCGTTTGACCGCCATGTCGGCGTGCGACCCAGACGGGACAGGATGGCACACTCATAATTTCAGTTTCTCTAGTTTTCCACGGCAAGCTGGCGCGCTAAGCCATTATGCATTGAATTCCGATGATCGTCGTGCTACCTTCCGCGTATAAGTACTGTTTCCCGGCCTTCTCCGGTGCCACCATGACCCAACTCGCCATATCCTCATAAGCCCCCACCGGCCCGACGTCGCTCGCCACGTCCGCCATGCCCCCGCCTGTCCGTAGTAGGCGACGCCGGAGGCGGTCACCGCCAGAACTAGTGTTCGGGTTTTCACCGAAAGGCAGATGGAGGGAGGAGGTATTCTATCTGTCTTTAGATGGCAATGCGGAGATCGAGGATTTGTTGGAGCGCGACCGCATGGCAGAGGAGCAGGAGTTGTTGGAGCGCGACCGCCTGACGAAGGAGCAGCGTATCGCCGATTTGCGCCGCCAGCGGGACATGGAGCAGCAGCGCACTGACGCTCTGAGTCACGAGCAGAGCGCCCGCAACTGGGCCGACTACGTGGAGGTCGGCGCCTAGCAAATAGCCCTGGAGGCTGTCGGGCACTTACGCGTTCGCGACGCCGATTTTTACTACCAGCTCGTCAAGTGGGTTTCCCGCTTGGAAGTCAAAGCTTCGGTGGACCACGCCGGCATGGAAAGGGCCAACGCGCGCGAGCAACGCGCCCTATCGCACCTCTTGCAAGTCCGAGGCGAGGCGCACGACGCCGGTGCCGGCGTTTAGCGTGTACCACAGATGGCGGCTGGCATCGTCTAGTTAGCTAAGAGTAAGTTAGTACTTGTACACTACTAGAGTATTAGTGGGAGTAGATAGTTAACTTGTCTATGATGGTTGTCAACGTGGAAGTTCAGTACTCTATATGTGGATCAGACCTGTTACTTTGCTCTGAAGTTGAACTTTCCGTTTGAACGTATGGAATGGGCTGTTATTTTTTAAATGGGTTGTATTTGTCCTCCACGGGTTTAGAGGCTGACTTGTGGGCCTAGCAAGTTGACGCGTACACAATCAGGAGATGATTGTACGTGGAGAGGATGACAGCAGGGACCCGCCAAGGTCATGGCAGTATGCAAGCAAGTGCCTCCTTATTTCAAGCCAATAAAAAATGGCTCCTCCTAGTGGATTTCTGAAATCTGGGTCCCATGCCATTGTCAACGTAGTCAATAAACGAGAGAATTGCACAACGAGCGGCTGACACCAGGGACCCAGCAGCTCGCCCAGTTATTTTTCTTTTGGGTTAATTTGATAAATGCCACTCCAAATCTGGTGTATCCGAGAAATGCCACTGCAATTTCCAAACTTTGAAAAATGTCATTTCTAGTGGCATTTTATGAAGTCTGGAGTGGCGTTTTTCAAAGTTTGCAAACTGCAGTGGCGTTTTCCAAAGTTTGCAAAAATTGCAGTGGCATTTTTCAAAGTTTTTAAATTGCAGTGGCATTTTTGTGAATCGCCATAATTGGAGTGGCATTTATCTAATTTGTTTTTGAGACGGAAGCAGGGTGTCAACTGTGCTGTGCGGGACACTCTGGCCTGTCTAGACAGCCTTTTCTTTTATGTTTACCACAGACCAGCCCAGTAGTTTTTTTATTTCTAAAAATGGCTATCCCAGTTTTTTTGTGATTTGTCAAGTGAGTCGCTTTATCAGGCCTGTTGGGCTGCAAATCTTTCAAGACGAGGAGAGCTTCATTCGGCTGGCCGAGAAAATGGCCTATCAGTAATGAGAAATGGGTTGTACATTTTTAAAACACATCAAACCGGCAATTAGTTTCAAATATCTTTTTTTCATTTCGAGATTTTAAATTGCATTGATTTTTATGCGTGGACGATTTATTGGATTTTATATTGATATACATTTATTTTTAAAATCAGTCTGAATGTGACTCAAAATTTCGGGATTAAAAATAGTTCAGACCGCACCGACATATGCAAATTTTCGCATAATTTTTTAACCGTGGCCACAATATGGGTTGTAATGCTAACAAAAAGAATATGGGCTCCAAAAAACCCCGTAAGAATTAGCAAATGGGTTGTAAATTATTTGAAATAATGGCAGATGGGTTGTATGCTGTTTTCCACAGATTTGAGGCTTTCCATAGATGGCCTGTATACTGTTGGATGTCCATCCAACGGCCGTCGTGCTTCTTCAATCTCTGCTCTTCCTGCTCCAGCCACTCAAACAAGCGCCGGCGGGACTGCCTGCTCCCTCCTCCCCGCGGCCGGCTGTGCTGACGCGCAGGCCTCACCGCCCCACCATACTCCCATCGCTGGCCTAGCCATCCCTCTACTCACCCACACCTACTATTATTCTCCGGTGATGGCAAACGAACCAGTAAACCCTCGTACAGTCGTACTCCCCTCTGCGTGGGAAACAAAAACAACTGCCGAGTCTTCCCTGCCTCCATGTCGTTCCCTTCCTAGGCCTCGCCGTCGTCCACTGCCCTGGTGCTCTCGGTGTGGCGTGGTCAATGTGGTCAACGACCGACATGCATCTGAAGTGGACTGTACGTGGAGAGGCTGATAGCTGGGTCCACGACCGCATGCAAGGAAATGGCTCCTTATTACGCGCAAAATAATGATTCCTCCACCTGACATCTCGGACCCACCGAAAGGGCCTCTGTATTTCGCGAAAAAAACGTTATTGCCGCTGACAGCTCGGACCCACCAGCTATATCTTCGCACGCAAGGAAGTGCCTCCTTATTACGCATAAAAAATGAATACTCCCCCTGCTAGCTGGGACCCAGTATAGTGGGCCTACTAAGTTGACGGGGACGAAGGGCTTTGTCAACTTAGTCAATATGCACGATTCTAGCTCGACTGACCGTACGATGTCCATCCAACGGTCGTAGTTCTTCTTCAACCTCTGGTCTTCTTGCTCCAGCCGCCCAAAGCAGCGCCGGTCATGCCGCCTACTCCTGCCTCCCGTGGCCGGCTGTGCTGCCGCGGAGGCCTCACCGCCCCCATACTACTCCCACCGCTGGCCAGACCATCCCTCCACTCCACTCACCCACACCCCCTGTTATTCTGCGGCGACGGCAGCACAGCCGAACCAGTGAACCCTCATACTCCTCTCCGCGTGGGCATTCACTGTCGCGTCTTCCCCGGCTCCTCGTCGTCCCCTTCCTAGGCCTCACCGTCGTCCACCGCCATGGTGTTCTCGGCTCGGCGTGGTCAATGACCGAATTCCATCAGAAGAATACTGTACGTGGAGAGGCTGACAGCTGGGTCCACGGCAGCCGCAAGGGAGTGCCTCCTTATTACACGGAAAATAATTATTCCTCCACCTAACAGCAGGGACCCACCGGACGCCCACCAGTATTTCACGAAAAAAATGTTTGCCCCTGACTGCTGGGACCCACCCGACGGGCCACCATATTTCGCGAAAAAAACATTCCCCCTGCTGTCATCTCGGACCCACCGGAAGTGCCTCCTTATTACGCACAAAAAATGAATACCCCCTGCTAGCTGGGACCCACCTTGGTGGGAGGCTGACTTGTGGGCCTACTAAGTTGACGGGGACGGAGGGCTTTGTCAACTTAGTTAATATAAACGATTCTAGCTCCAGTGACCGTACGATGTCCATCCAACGGCCGTAGTGCTTCTTCAACCTCTGGTCTTCTTGCACCAGCCGCCCAAAGCAGCGCCGGTCGTGCCGCATGCTCCTGCCTCCCGTGGCCGGATGTGCTGCCACGGAGGCCTCACCGTCCCCTACTATTCCCACCGCTGGCCAGGCCCTGCGGCGACGGCAGCCTCACACCACAGCCGAACCAGTGAACCCTCGTATTCCTCTCCGCGCGGGCTTCCACTGCCACGTCTTCCCTGGCTTCGCGTCGTCCCCTTCCTAGGCCTCGCTGTCCTCCACCGCCCTGGTGCTCTCGGCGCGGCATGGTCAACGTGGTCAAGGAACGACTTCCATCGGACATGGACTGTACGTGGAGAGGCTGACAGCTGGGTCCACGGCCGCAGCAAGGAAGTGCCTCCTTATTACGCGGAAAATAATGACTCCTCCACCTGACAGCTGGGACCCACCAGATGGGCCACTGTATTTCGTGAAAAAAAGTTTCCCCCTGACGGCCGGGACCCATCAGCTACATCTTCGCACGCAAAGAAGTGCGTCCGGGCAAAAAAACGATTCGCCCCCCTAACTGCTGGGACCCACCAGCTACATCTTCGCACGCAAGGAAGTGCGTCCGAGAAAAAAAGCGATTCGCCCCCTGACTGCTGGGACCCACCAGCTACATCTTCGCACGCAAGGAAGTGCCTGACAGTCGGGACCCACCTGGTCGAAGCGTACATAGCGTTGTCATTCTGGTTCCGAACGTGTACATACATATATACTGGTGGATGTAGAGGCGTGCACGTGTCGTAGTAGAGGCGCACATGTAGCATGTACACGTACATATAGCGGCCAGGGTGCAAGAAAGAAAATACGGCCACGTATGTGTACATACGGGCGGGGTCTCGAACGCCTACTCGCGCATACGTACGGCGAGGGCTCGTGTACATGGCTGGGTCAGAACGGAGAAACAGCGTCGTCGTCGTGTTCATGGGGAGGCAACATAATGCGTCGTGTTCATGGGGAGGCAACGGAATGCGTCGTGTTCATCGGGAGGCAACGGAATGCGTCGTGTTCATCAGGAGGCAACGGAACGCGTGGGAGCCAACCGGCTGGGTCGAAATGGAATGCGTGGTCGTGTTCATCGGGAGGGCTTAGACGGTACAGACGATGGAAACGAGGCCTGGCGTACCGCAGAACGGAGGAAACGGACCTCATACGGTCGAAACGGGGGTCCTGTTGATCGGGAGGGGTGTGGCGTACCGCAAAACGGAGGA
Source organism: Triticum urartu (assembly GCF_056163025.1). Classification (NCBI taxonomy): domain Eukaryota; kingdom Viridiplantae; phylum Streptophyta; class Magnoliopsida; order Poales; family Poaceae; genus Triticum; species Triticum urartu. Next base: position 119,487,901 of record NC_141878.1, read on the forward strand.
AACGGGCCTCCTACGATCGAAACGGGGGTCCTGTTGATTGGGAGGGGGTGTGGCGTACCGCAAAACGAACGAAACGGACCTCCTACGGTCGAAACATGGGTCCTGTTCATCGGGAGGGGTGTGGCGTACCGCAAAACGGGACTCCACAGGATACTGTTCATCTCCACCGTCGACCTCCTCCAGCCTCCACGGGCTACCGTTGACCTCCTCCAACCTCCACGGGATCCTGTTCATCCAGCCTCCACCGCGCGCTACTCCACCGGCTACTGTTCAACCACCCCTCCACGGGCACCCCTCCACCGTCTACTGTTCATCCAGCCCTCCACCACACCACGGGGTCCTGTTCATCCAAAGGCAACGCCACCGCTCACTGTTCATCCACCCCCCCCCCCCGCAACGCTCACTGTTCATCCAATCGATCGGCTTCAGTTAGCAGCAGTAGCGAAGGAATCGCTCGATCGGGTTCAGTTAACAGCCATCGATCGATCGCTCGGGTTCAGTAACGCGTAGCCTGCAGTGCAATCTCACGGGTTCAGTTAGAGCCCAACGCCTCGCTCGGGTTCAATTAGAGCCAACGCCTCGCACACACGCGTGTACGTGTACGAGAGAAACGCGCATCGCTCGGCCCCTGACCTCCCACCGTAACCGGGAACTCCCCGAAATTTTCCTCCCCCTCGCTTCTACCATGGTTTTTCCGTCATGGACGGCCCAAAGAATGTCATGCAGCTGCGTCTCCGGCCCGCCCAGGATGAAAAGCCCATTTTCTGTCATGATTTTTTATCATAGAAGTAGGAGCCCACCACATCTATGATGATACCGGGTTTTGTCACAATTATCGTCATAGAAGTGTCAAATGTATGACACAAATTTTTTCGTTCAGCCCAAAATGTCACGGATGTGTCTTTTTTTGTAGTGTAAGAGAGACCTGAAGGATTGGAGTATCACCAAAGAGCTAGCTATGGACACGGGTGCATGGAAGCTTGCTATCCATGTGCTAGAGCCATGAATTGGTTGCGAGATCTTATGGGTTTCACCTCTAGCCTACCCCAACTTGTTTGGGACTAAAGGCTTTGTTGTTGTTGTTGTTGTTGTTGTTGTTGTTGGATGCACACCCACTTAGTTTTCTTTTTTGAGCTTTCATAAACTTATAGCTCTAGTGTTTCTATTGCATGGCAATCCCTACTAACTCACATTGATATCTATTGATGGGCATCTCCATAGCCCGTTGATACGCCTAGTTGATGTGAGACTATCTCCTTTTGTCTTCTCCACAACCACCTTCTATTCCACCTATAGTGCTATGTCCATGGCTCATGCTCATCTATTACGTGAAAATTGAAAAAGTTTGAGAACATTAAAAGTATGAAATAGTTGCTTGGCTTGTCATCAAGGTTGTGCATGATTTGAATATTTTGTGTGATGAAGATGAAGCATAGTCAGACTATATGATTTTGTAGGGATAAGCTTCCTTTGGCCATGTTATTTTGAGAAGACTTAATTATTTTGTTAGTATGCTTGAAGTATTATTGTTTTTGTCAATATTAAACTTTTATTTTGAATCATACGGATCAGAACATTCATGCCACAATAAAGAGAATTACATGGATAAATACGTTATGTAGCATTCCACATCAAAAATTCTGTTTTTATCATTTACCTACTCGAGGACGAGCAGGAATTAAGCTTGGGGATGCTTGATACCTCTCCAACGTATATATAATTTTTGATTGTTCCATGCTATTATATTATCTGTTTTGGATATTTTATATGCATTAATATACTATTTTACATTATTTTTAGGACTAACCTATTAATCTAGAGCCCAGTGCCAGTGCTAGTTCCTGTTTTATCCTTGTTTTAGAGTTCCGCAGAAAAGGAGTACCAAACAGAGTCCAAACGGAATGAAACTTTCACGATGATTTTTCTTGGACCAGAAGACATCCAGAGGACTTGGAGTACATGTCAGGGAAGCCACGAGGCACCCACAAGAACGGAGGGCGTGCCTAGGGGGTAGGGCGCGCCCCCACCCTTATGGGCCCCTCATGACTCCATCGACCTATTTCTTCCACCTATATATTCTCAAATATCCCAAAACCTTTCAGGGGAGCCACGAAACCACTTTTCCACCACCGCAACCTTCTGTACACGTGAGATCCCATCTAGGGGCCTTTTCCGGCATCCTGCCGGAGGGGGATTCGATCACGTAGGGCTTCTACATCAGCACCATTACCTCTCTGATGAAGCGTGAGTAGTTTACCACAGACCTACGGGTCCATATCTAGTTGCTTCTTCTCTCTCTTTGATTCTCAATACCATGTTCTCCTCGATGTTCTTGGAGATCTATTCGATGTAATACTCTTTTGCGGTGTGTTTGCCAAGATCCGATGAATTGTGGATTTATGATCAACTTATCTATTAATATTATTTGAATCTCCTCTGAATTCTTATATGCATGATTTGATATCTTTGCAAGTCTCTTCGAACTATCGGTTTGGTTTGGCCAACTAGATTGGTTTTTCTTGCAATGGGAGAAGTGCTTACCTTTGGGTTCAATCTTATGGTGTCCTTTCCCAGTAACAGTAGGGGCAGCAAGGCACATAATGTATTGTTTCCATCGAGGATAACAAGATGGGGTTTTCATCATATTTATTGAGTTAATTCCGCTACATCATGTCATCTTACTTAATGCGTTACTCTGTTCTTTATGAACTTAATACTATAGATGCAGGTAAGAGTCGGTCGATTGTGGAGTAATAGTAGTAGATGCAGAATCGTTTTGGTCTACTTGACAAGAACGTGATGCCTATATTCATGATCATTGCCTTAAATATCATCATAACTTTACGCTTTTCTATCAATTGCTCGGCAGTAATTTGTTCACCCATCGTAATATTTTCTATCTTAAGAGAAGCCTCTAGTGAAACCTATGGCCCCGGGTCTATTTTCCATCATATAAGTTTCTGATCTACAATTTTAGTTTCCTATTTACTTTCTTTGCAATCTTTTACTTTCCGTTCCATAAACCAAAAATACCAAAAATATTACTTTATCGTTTATCCATCTATATCAGATCTCACTTTGCAAATAACCGTGAAGGGATTGACAACCCCTTTGTCGCGTTGGGTGCAAGTTGGTGTTTGTTTTTGCAGGTATTCGGTGCCTTGCTGTGTTATCTCCTACTGGATTAGTACCTTGGTTCTCAAAAGCTGAGGGAAATACTTACTCTACTTTGTTGCATCACCCTTTCCTCTTCAAGGGAAAAACCAATGCAAGCTCAATAGGTAGCAACATTCGATTGTTACAGCAACAACCCCGAGTTTAATGTTTTAGACCTTTGCTCCACAAACTCTCTCTAGTCTCTAACCGACTGCAGATCACCTAGAAATGTCTATAGAGATTATCTCTAGCCCCTAAGGAATTGACAGGGGGAATTTCAGTAACTAGCAATGTTTAGTCACATTTGTTGCTCTGAATACACAAATTTTATAAGATTTGTGTATGAACTAGCAATGTTTGTTGCTCTAAATAACTAGCAATAACAATTAACACATTTTTGTTGCTCTGAATGATACTAACATGGACAATGGAGTACAGTAACATGAAGGTTAGCCAAGCGATATGCTGATCAAGTTAACAATGGAGTAGTAACATGAACAATGGAGTACATAAATGGTCAATGTCCATAAATTTTGCCATAATTTCAGGAACTATAGATGACCAAGTTTGCAGCACCCTCTTCAAGCAATTGCAAATGCATGTTAATTGTTAGTGATGAAGAGGAAGAGTGAGTATAAGACTAGCTGTGATGGGAGCATACAAAGAGACCTTATTTGCAAGACCAAATCGTCCACATTGATGGAAGAAGTTGCACAATATCTGAAGATCATACCATCTGAAAAAGCTTCAATTTCATCCTTATCTGATCCACTCCAAGAACTTATTGCAGCAACGATGTCAGAGTCTAACATTGTAGATTCAGTTCTAGCACTCTGTGAACATCATGAACAGAGGAAAGAATCAATATACTCCTTGAGTTTCAACTGTCTGAAATTTGTTTGCATGAACAGAGAAATCTTCTGCATGAAACTTGATTCAGTGAATAGCATGACAAAATCTTCCTTTGCGAGTGATCTTCTATTTGACTGAACTTCTGTTTCATCTGGTAAGTTTTTCACAACAACTGTATAGTAAATCTTCTGAAGGAGGAACATTGCAAGTTTAGCTTTCACTGAAACTTGCAATGTCTTGAAGCAGAAGTTCATCTTGAAAAGAAGCTAAACCATCTATTCCTAAAACTTGCAATGTTCCTAAATAACTAAACCATCTACTGCTCGATCACTTTAATCTTCTCTTTAACAGAACTTTTGTTTCATCTATAGAGAAGTCATGCAGAGAAATCTTCTGTATGACTAAATCTACAAGTAGGGGGTGACGAGCTTTAATTGGCACCAGACGAGGAAGCGGCGACAAGTATGGGAGGTGGACGGGGGTGGCGACGAGGAGGAGAGAGCTGAGCAGGGGTGCTCCGTCTTGGGCAAGGGGGTAGCAAAAATGCCATTGTGGCATGAATTTTTGGACAGAGGGAGTATAATTTTATCCATTTTATCCAATACTCTAACAACATTTTATCCATTGGTACTCGATTTAATTGATGTCTACTTTAGATGGCTTGGCTGCTTCTTAATATAGTTTCTTGACATTTATATTCTTGTCGACTGTTGAAGATTGTTCATTCTCAGCCGCTACGGCTGCGTTTGCACATGTTCTTGGTTGGACACACCAAGCTCACACTGAATTTATTGGAAACACAGATGGGTAAGAATGGTATTTCTTTTCTGAAATTGACCTAATGTGGTTCAAAATGTACACTAGGTGCTTGTTCTTTAACAACTCTTGGTGGCATCAGTGACCAAATACAAAGAACAAAAAAATTCTCCTTGTACGAGAATCACAACACTGTAAGAACATCTTGCTAGTACAAGTTATTTCTAACAATTGTAAGGATGTGTTTGGCTCCTCCTCCTCTTGCATCTCTACTTGTCTAAATATCAACACCCTTCTCTTTTCTGCTCTTCTCTGCTCTTAGCAGAGTAGGCGCAACCAACACATCATTACAACTGGCTCCTGCTCTAACTCACTGCCACTATGTTCACAAATTCTTCCTTTAGATTACAACAAGCAACTGAAATAATATATAAGCTATAAATACCGGTCTTAGTGTTCCATGCAGCTACATTACTTGCTTGTTGCCAACACTTGTCTTTTTGCCAGATAAATGGCAACCTACTACTGATGTCTGCACACACTACCCAATGCAAATAGCTTTGTCTAGATCTTTTATTAATAGTTTATTCAGTCTTACTATCAACCAATGTGCTATTATATCCAGGCCACCAACCAAACACTTCCTGCCCAGGCCATATTTGCCAGGCAAAAATCAGCACCAACTCAGGCACAAGCCAGGCGCTAGTTTTCCTAGGCACGAAGCCCAGGTCACCATCCAAACTACCCCTAAACCAATGCCAAAGTTGCAAAATATTACCCACCAATGCCAAGTGATAAAGAACGTTTTAGACAAGGGAATGCCCGCCTGGGCCGACCCATGCAGTAGGGACCTTCTATACTGCGCTTTGCGTGCTGGGAGAAGACGCGGCATGCCCGTTTGGGCCGGCTCATATCCCGGCGGTCCTTTTATTTTATTTTATTTTTCTTTTTCTTCCCTGTTTTCGTTTGTTTTACTTTAAATAATTTGGGACTTCAACAAAATTCTGGATTTTTTAAAAACAATTTTGAAATAAATTTTTACTAAATCACAAAATGTTTGTGGATTCAAAAAATGTTCACAATTTTGTAAAAAAATGTTTGCTCATTCAAAAAATGTTCCAAATTTTAAAAACATATGCTTGGGAAATAAAAAAATATTCATGATTTTTTTAAAAGTTAGTGTATTAAAAATGTTAATGAAATTGAATAAAATTTCACCAATTCAAAAAATGTTCATGAATGAAAAAATATCCTAAAAATTTAAAAACTGTTCATGAGTTAGAAAATAGTTTATTCATTCATAAAATATTGGATGATTCAAAAAATTTATAAGTTAAATCAAAAACATGTTCGTGAATTTCAAAAATTGTTCCACCAATTTCCAAAAAAATGTTCGTCAATTCTAGAAATGTTCGCCGATTCAAGATAATTGTTTAAAATGTTGACAATTTTATAAAAATATTTGCAAATATAATAAATGTTCATGAATTCAAAAAAATGTTCTTGATTTAAGAACATGTTCAAAAATTTGTAAAGTGTTCACAATTTGAAATATGTTCAAGAGTTTAAAATATGTTCATGATTTCATGAAATTGAGAGTGATAGTGTATCTCAGTGATGCAGCAAAATGTGATCATGGCCATTGGAGATTTTTCTTTTCCGAATGCAACGCATGGGACCTTTTGCTACTATATTCAACAAACCGAGTCCCAAAAATATGCATACAAGGTAAACTAGCAGAAGTGCCAGAAAAAACACCGCACTTTTGACCCAATAAAAACACATGCTGGCACAGCCCCCTCAGCTGAACCGATGAGAAATAACTCATTTTTACATCATTGACCAAAGTTATATCATGTGAAATTCAAAACAAATAATTCATATGATATTCTTTAGTGAGGGTGTGGACAAATAGCACGCACGGGAAGGAACAGAACTTAAACTGCCCAAAAAAGCAAACACACGAAGACAAGCAGATTATATTCAACCCCCCCCCCCCCCCCCCCCCTGGCTACCCCGCACAACTGCACTCAAACACCAAGGAGAATCGGTTTTTGGACGGGAATGAGGTGCCCGCTCTTCCTCAAAAATGTGCCTTATTGGTCGTGCGCTGAAGCTCCCCCCTCCCCTTCTCTCTCTCTCTCACACTCAATAGCTCATCCCCTCTAGAAATGACACACAACTGAAAAGGACACCCCCACATGAGTCGGAGTCCAAACATGGAGTGGACGGCCCACAACCTGAATAAAAAGTCCAACGACAAATAAACCCGACACGCACTCGCGAGTGATAGACAAATGAGGGACACCTGCGACGCTGAGATTCATGCATGATCAGACTGACACAAAATTCTACCTAAAGCCAAATAAAAAACAGATGACTGATTTTTACTAAAAATGTATATATTAGCAGAAAAGAACATCAGTGCTGACAAGATTTAAGAAACCATCGAGATTAATTTAGGAGACGGGACAAATTCTAACGACAATTACACTTGCTAGATTTTTCATAGCAAGGAAGGATGCATTTCAGATGTTGAATCACATGCTACGACATTATGTGAAGATTTACTATTCAATTAGGACAAAGTAATTTCTATCCACACTTCTAAGGCAAACAATACAAAGGAAGTAACTGCGGCTCCCTCCACATTTTCGCATCCGGGCTTGGGACCGGCAAAGGCAGTGTTAGGCCACACCAACCAATCATTCAGCAAAGCATACAAGGCACACACACTTAGAGAGTCAGGCCACACACAATCACACACACACACATTCATTGTCAAAATGCAACACACTTCTAAGGCAAACAATACAAAGGAGGTAACTGCAGCTCCCTCCACATTTTCGCATCCGGGCTTGTGACCAGCAAAGGCAGTGTTAGGCCACACTAACCAATCATTCAGCAAAACATACAAGCCCCCCACACACACATAGAGTCAAGCCACACACAATCACACACACAGTCATTGCCAAAATGCAATATTCATAGTCACACACATCACAGTCAAATGCACAATATTCACAGTCAAACACACAGTCAAACACAGTCACACACACAGTCACACATCACAGTCAAATGCAATATTCGCACACAGTCACACACACAGTCCCACACACACAGTCAAGCCACACACATAAGAGAGTCAAGCCACAAACAGTCAGACAGATACAGAATGGAGCACTTGCACACAAGAAACAACAAGAAACAGACATAGATAGGGGCACAAACAGAAAGCAAATACACGCAAGACTGAAGTAAACTCAGAAAGCTATAAAGAAATTCCAGAACCTGAATGACTAAACGATTTCTCTTGAGGGGTGAGGGTGATTCAGATCTTCGTTCCTGAAAACAGGAAGCTGGTTAGAGGCTGATTAAGTGATTATCTTCATCACTACCCACAAGTTTGTAGGCCTATGTAAAAGAAATGTTAAATGTGTTCTTATTCTACTTACTAGAGAAAGCAAGGCATGTAACATGAGCACTTATAGAAATTCTGGCTCAGGTAAGCCATTCATACCTAAAAAAAATATGTTTCAAGTTGGCAACTGTGGTTGCCTCTCATGAGTTACAAGCCGATGGATAGTCTGAAATGACATGAGCAACTTAAAATGTGAGTTTCCACAATGCAAATGATGTTTCTATATTCTTGAAGCAAGAAAAGTATCTTACGTTACCAGCAGCACCAATAGTCATATTTACAAAAGAAGATTAAGATGACCTGTGATGTAATAAGCATCATATGAGTCAAAAAATACTTGGAAATCAGTTTATGATCATATCAACATAGGTAATTATTCATGTGTGTGTATCAAAGTTATCTAGATAGGAACTTACTGAGTCTCTGTATCTTGCAACTCCAATAATTCACCTGGTTTGTCGTCTTGCTTTAGCTATAGGTGAGAAGAATTGATAACAAATAGAAGTTACACAAATGTAAGTACCCCATTCCTACAATATTCAGATGTCTGATGCACGGTATGATGTTCAAGAAAGAGTGAGGAAGTGGCAGGGGCTACACGATTCATGTTAGGAATCTGGTAACAAAGAGGACCAAGGTAGTACCTTCTAGGAAGAAATTTTGCTATTTCTACCCATTTATTCCGATGGGCATTATTCAGTGCATGTTCCTCCTCAGTAGTCCAAGCATCTCTCTGTATGTCTGGATTCAGATGATTATGCCACCTAAGATGTTATGTATGAATTCGAAATCAGCTTCATAACCAATCGGCTCTTTATGTAACCAGTGTGTTTCTGAATTAGCAAACATTCGCCTGTTTGTCTTGCACAAAGGGGAAAATGCATTTAAGTAAACCATGAAAATAAAACAATCAAAAGATACCTCTCTTGACATTGCTTGCGTATACGTCCAGGTAGTGACCTTGCAATGAGACCAATTTGTTGCTCCATACTGCATTTTGAGCACAAATATCAGGTGCCAATGGGTAGTTATGGATACAACACATCTAAAAACAAAAGTACCTAGAAGTAGCAAATTTTGGCTAAATAAATGTTTTGACATCAGCGTCGCAAAATGTAAAGAACGTAAATATACCTGCGTTGTATGCAAACCCAACCATCAGTGTCCTTAGCAACACAATAAAGAGCCAATGTGACATGTCCAGATCCAATGTCTGTACCTTAAATAATTAGAAAAGCATTATTCCAGTGACTGGACAGAAGTAATACAAAAAAGAATATGATATCCACATAAGACATAATCAAAAAAAGTTCAGAAAAAAGAATAGTGCTAGGTCTGTTCACATTCAACAAACAGCAAAGCAATCAATCGTGAAATATAAAACACAAGTTATACAACCAAACATTCAGCAAAGCATCCAGGCCACACCATCAAACAAATGCAGTTTTCACACACAGTCACACACACACAGAGTCAAGCCAGAAACATATTCACCATCAAGCCACAAACAGTCACACACATAGTCAAGCCACACATATTCACCATCAAACCACACATAGTTACACACATAGTCCAGCCACACACAGAGAGAGTCTAGCCACACACACAATCAAGCCACAAACACAGAGTCAAGCCACACACATATTCACCATCAAGTCACATAGAGTCACAGACACAGAATGGAGCGCTTGCACAAAAGAAACGGACATAGGTAGCAGCACAAAGAGAAGCCTAATACATGCAAGACCGAAGTAAACTCAGAAAGCTATAAAGAAATTCTAGAACTTGAATGAGTAAACTGATTTCAAGTTGGCAACAGTGGCTGCCTCTCATCAGTTACAATATTGTGCATATTACAACAGCACTAAGAGCTTGCTCAAGAGCATTTTCATCAATCTATCTGAGAAAATACAGAAACAATGTTCCATCAAGATCTTTGAGAATAAAATATGGAGGCCATATCAGTTCCAAACACGACTTGCTAATAACCACTTCAGTACTTAAACATGAGTATCAAGTAGGGTAATTTATTACATACAGTAAGAAAAACATTGAAATATTTGAAGGGTGCAAAATAGAAATTAGGCACCACTACTCCGGCAAGGCAATAAAGAACCATACAAGAAAGAATATTAAAAATGAGTAAATTGCAAAAGAGAGAAACAAATCTACAACTGAATGGAGTAAGCCTTACTCATCCCCAATTTGGCGTTGCTCAATTTGAGAGATACCATAGTATCGAAGTGCAGCTTCCAAGAGTTTACGCTTTAGATCTAAAATTCTCGCATAGCAATACCTACAAGAGATATAAGAAGGGAACTAAATTTTTGTCCTTAGTTGTAGACAGATAGATTATTAAACTATTCCTGAACCAACAAACCTTGTATTGCAAGTTCAGAACTTCCTGGTTGCTGTTTGTGACCAAAAATGAGGCTTTGTTGATAAAAGCTTCAACATTCACTGCATCATCAACCTACAAAATGAAGAACTACATTAGTCCAGCTGAAAATGCAATGACGACAAAGGCTAGAAACGGGACTAACCTCCAAATAGAGGTGTGCAATCTGGACGCACTTGGATAATTTGTTTGTCATCAAGCATCCTGGTTTTTAAGAAGATGGTCAGATTCCCCAGACTTAGAATATCCAATGACATGTAAAGAGAGACAAAAGCTTTGCTTCTACCTGATTCCTGAGTCCAAGTCAATGCCACTAAGCATTTGTGCTGCTCTCGACCATTGTTGTTCAAATTCATATAGTTCTGCAAGCTTCTCCCTAATCACTACAACCTGCAGATAGCCAGCAAGGTTATACTATTCTCAGGTTATGCGCATCAAAACAGTAAATACACCATTTTAAAATAACAGGACGCATGTTTTTCTTCTTCTTAGCATCATGTGCAAAAGCAAGTGGGTAAATAGCTTAGCCACAAGTTCTGCAATTTGTTCATTTATTACGAACAAATTGTTCCAGGAGATCCATTTGGCAAACACAAGTTAAGCATGATGTGGCAGAACATCAACTACACATAAAATCAAGTGTACCTGATTACCTAGGCTGTGCGGTGGCCCAGACAAACCGTTCAGTGTCCTTAGCAACACAATAAAGAACAAATGTGAAATGTCCAGATCCACATGTCTGTACCTTAAATACTTATAAAAGCATTAGACTATGATATCCACATAACAGAAATATCACAAAGAAGTTCAGAAAAAAAGAATAGTCAGTTGTCTGCAGTAAACAAGTACTGGTCTGTTACCTACGATCAGGAACTACCAATACCAAGTTAGCACAAATGATTATTCGTCAAGACAATCACTCCTGCCATATAAACATGTAACTCAAGGAAAATTTGTAAGAGATGTGGTTAATTACTTAAATAAAACACACCATACCAAGTATACTAACACATAAGTGATATCAATAATTCCACTTTCCACATCAGATAGTATAAAACACACCATAGCTAGTCTAAAAAGCACCATGGCCTACACAGTTTGCACCCCTAAACGCATCCCCATATATGGAAAGATAGACATTGGGAACATAAGCAAAGCATGACAAGAAGAACCCGATTGGAAAGAACACTAAATAAGCAACCATCAGAACAACCATAATGTATCATCCCATCTCTGCTTATAAGATGGGTGATTCAAGAACATAAGAACAACCATAATGAACAACCATAACGACTAGTGCGCCAAACCAGAGTATCACAAGGGCGCATGCGTTTGAGGTATGGGAATTGCCGACGAACAACGCAGTGACGGAACCGAGGAACTGATCTGAGCGAACACAATAATCTGACCTTGCCTTGGCCTCTCCCCGTCTCCGTAATCTAAATTCAAAATTAGATGGGCGAACACGAAACACAGGGATACAATACGTAATCGTTCATTGCTCCGCCACGAATACGAAACACAGGATTGTGAGTGCCTCTCAGATAACTCAAGCGCACGCAGAAGTTAATGATCCAACAAACTCAGAATCAATATTAACTACTTAATGATCCAGCAAGCATTACAACAGAGTTTTACGGAATAGGGTGTCAGAAGCTCAATGATCAATGATTGCACTATAAGTTAATTGTCACAAAGTCTAGGCAAAGCAAGAAAAGCATTTTCCATTGACTGGACATTAGTAATACAAAGAAAGAATATGATATCCCCATAAGACATAACAAAACACGCATATCACTAAAAACTTAAGAAAAAAGAAGTCAACTGTCTACACTAAACAAATACTAAGTCATTAATCACAATACCGAGTTGATGCCATACAATTTAACATGACAAACAATATTTTTTCATGCACACTAACTAGGGATTAACAAATGTCAGAGCATAAGAGTTGGGCTACTCTATTGGATCACCATCATCACAAGAAAACAAGCAGCACATGTCCACGTTATAGGTTCGTTGAAATTCTTGTCCAAAGGAAAGGGACATGACAGAAGTTAGCAGCATTGGTAAAAAAACATGTGATGAACGTGCTTTCATGGATAAATAAATTCAGGAGTTATGCTCACAACAGATATGCCCAGGTGTGCAACGACAAAATACTGGAGTTATGCTATGCAATCTAGAATGTAGTCTAAGGGGAACTAACTAGCAGCAGCTCACCTAGAACTCGTATGAGTACTTCAATGGAAATAGCAACATCGGGAAGAAAAGAAGGAACATTGTCCAACAGTAGCAGGAGCAAGTGTTCAATTAGTCAAGCAGCAGGCCACATGGTTTGCACTGTTGTAAAACTTTTCTTCTTGGGACACACAAGCAAAGCATGATAAAAGAAACAAACTGGACAGAACATAAACAGTATACACCATCAGATCAAGCGTAAGGAATCACCCCATCTTTGAATCTAGGACGAGAGCACACACACGCCTAGCCGGTACAACAAGAACTCAAGAATTAACAGACCCTGGAACTCAAGAATTGACAGAGGGCCAACAAGAACTGACAGAGGGCCAACAAGAACTGGCAGAGGGCCAAGAAGTGACAGAGTATCACAGGAGAGCATACGTTTGAGTTCTGAAAATCACCAGGAACAACGTAGGTGACGGGACGGAAGAACCGGTCTGAACTAGCACGATAAACGAACCCCGTCTCCGGCCGTAATCCAATTTCGAAACCAGATCCATTCTGTTTGTTCCTGCAACCGACGAATTGCTAGTTCGGATAACAGAAGAAGCGCACACAGACATAATTGAGGCGAGACGGGCCAAGAACACGCGAGCGCATTGGGACAACCGCGAGGACGAGCAAAATCGAGCTAGGCGCGACCCTACATGGACGACGGCGAGGACGAGTGAAATCAAACCAGAAGCGGCCTACACGGACGACGGCGACGAGGACGAGCAAAATCGAATCAGACGCGACCCCAAACGGACGACGGCGAGGACGAGCAAAATCGAACGAGACACGACTCTAAACGGACGACAGCGAGGATGAGCAGAATCGAAACGGACGCGACCCTACACGGACGACGGCGGCGAGGAGGAGCCAAATGGAACCGGATGCGACCCCAAACGGACGACGACGAGGACGAGCAAGATCAAACCAGGCGCAATTCCGAACGGGCGAATCAAGCACGAGCGAAAACCAAATCAGGCGTGGTTCTAAGCCTAAACGGGCGACAAATCGAGGAGGAGCGAATCCAAACCAGACGCGAGGAGGTGGAGGCGATAGGCACGTCCCGGGGCCCCGGACGAAGAGAGGAGGAGGAGCAGACCGGCCACGACCGGAGCGCGGGGAGGGAGGAAAGGGCGCGCCTGGCCGTGGGCGCGCCGCCGGGGTAGAAGTCGTGCCGCCGGCTGGGTCCTTGCCGGAGACGGCCTCGGCGGGCGGCGGAAACCGGAGGGAAGTGGAGCTGGTGGTGGTGGGTTGGGGCTGGATCCGGACCGGACCGGGTGGGCAGGAGGGGTCGATCGGCAACGCAACACGGAGATATTACCGTTGGGAGCCTCAGATTGGGATCGGGTGCTCGAGGCAGACCGAGAAATTTCTAGCTAGGGCGGTCGAGGCAGAGGCGGTTGCATCCGGGCACACGGGCTATCCTGCCGGCGCACATGAGCAGACCGGCGGCCCATTTGGTCATGTTAGATTGTGCGTCGTGTCTTATATCTTGGAAAAAAATATGTTGACGCAAAAAGACATGCATCCGCAATGTTTTCAATTTCATTAGCATCAACTTAAGATCGAGCTTGCTTCAAACAAAAAAACTTAAGGTCCAACTAATTGCCCCGTTAGAATAGCGAGGATATGTATCCGAATTGACTATGTTCGAGGCGACTTCTGGTGATAGTCCGACGACCGACGACGTGGTGCCGGCTCTTCCCTTCCTGTTGATTCCCTCCCTCTTGCAATTTGATCCTTTGTTTGTCTCTCAGCTCCAACACTACTCTCCCTCCTCTGTTCTGATCCCTCCTCTCATAATTGGCTTCTCGTCCTCTAGTGTTGTTTTCACTGGCTGAGGCAGAATTTCTCAAGTCCTAGTATTGAGGGGAGGCATCGTAGAAAAAAACTTCTAGTACGTTTGTGTATATACAAGCAAACTCATCGTGTTGGGAGGCTCCTGGCCCATGCTAGCCACCCCATGCCTCTATCACTGGTTGTTTCTCCCTATCAATCCTCTTCTCTCTTGATTGTTCTCTCAATCCCTGGCCTCGCTCTATATCCCAAGAAGAACCACATTTGGTGCATGTGTGTTGACTACCTAGTGGTTAGGGCGCACCCTTGATGCGCCTCTTGAGGGTGTTCCTGTGCGGTGCCAGGTAGGGGTCGCCCTTTTCATTTGATTTTTTGCATAATGGGCAGTATATATTCATGCCAACTATTGCTAAAAACGAACTGAACTATGAATTATGATCACAGGGAAAGCGGAGCAATCTAATAGTAGTGACTCTAACCATTAAAACCGCGTCACAGTTCAGCTGGAGCTGCGCCTACTCCACATCCGCTGCCATGTAGCTCGTAGGGTCCTCCACTTCACATGACGTCTTGCTCGCACGCCTCTGTGTGTGTGCGCACCTCAACCACCTCGTTGAGCTAAACGCAGGTCTTGGCAAGGAGGACAACAGGCTTAGCCTTGTGTCGACCGCCTCCATGGACAATGCGTCGCTGCTCGCTGCTTTCCATCCCTACACGTATTCAGACAATGCAATGGTGTCGGCACGACCTCATTGTTCTTGGTGGCGACCCTCCTTCTATCCGCCGCTTCTTGCTGAGCTTATCATAGAATGAGGTGTAGTTGTGTTAGTATGTTGAGATCAATGTCAGAAAATTCATGTCCGTAGCTCACAATAGCATACACCTGAAAGTGAATAAATAGGGCCTTGAACATAGAATGTTGTCTATGTTTCTTTATGAAAAAATAATACGGGTACATATTGATTTCCGTTCATCTGTCATTTACTTTGTAAGTATAGCACATAAAAAATATGATGCTTTGCAAAACACCAATCATTGGGCAAATAGTCCATTATTAATGACATCACAAACTACATATCGGTTGCAATAGAGCAGAGTTTTTGATACATACTTCATCGAGCTGGCTTGTAGCCCTTGTCTTGAAGCTTACAATGCGGCTGATTGAAACAAATTTGAGGATTTTGGTAGTATTACCAAAATTCATGAACTAAGTCCTAAAACGCATCTAAACTTGATGGATGAACTAACATTTTTCTATTGATTCAACTAATGTCCAGATAGGATACCTTGAACCAATTTTTTTTAATTTGTTCTATTAAATTCCTTCAGTAATTTCTTGCAATATTTCCTACTCTATGGAAGACTAACTATGCTGAAACACCTTTTGGGTTAATTTATTCTGAATATTATATAATACTCCCTATTCCATAATATAGTGTGTATCGATTTTTTGGAAAGTCAAAGTTTGCAAACTTTGACCAAGTTTATAGAGAAAATTATTTATATGTATAATACCAAATATATAACATATGAAACTAAATCTTATGATGAACCTAATGATATATGTTTGACATTCTATATGTAATTGTTTTTCTCTATAAACTTGGTCAAAGTTTGTGAGGTCTGACTTTTCAGAACATCTATATGCATTACATTATGGAACAAAGGAAATAGTAAAAACTCAAGCTCCTCTGATACCTCACTTGCTTGTAGGAAACAACCATGTCAGTTACTGAGGATTATTCATTCTTTACCTTGAGCATGTTAAAGAGAGGGGTGCACTCTAATCTTGTCTACACACAACAGAGTGGCTAGTTGGGTTCCTAATCTAGGCTTAGTTATGCATGTTGGGCTTCTAGAAACTGACCACTATCCAAGGTTTCAGGACGGTGAAACCATAAAAAAAGATTCAACTACTTGCGTGAATCAAATAAAATAGTGAACTGATATCTAAGCCACATAGCAAAAATCTACTTCGACAATACAACTAAACACAAACCATACCTCCAACCACTACTAGAGAAAACCTTATACACGAAAGTTTATCAGTAGCGCGGTCTAAAAAAAGACGCTACTGCTAATTAGCAGTAGCAAGGGGTATAAAACCCGTGCTACTACTAAGTTGATAGTAACAGCGAGGGTTATAAATCGCGCTACTACTAAGTGGTCTCCACCATGCCCCCGAGACGGGCCATAGTAGTAGCGAGGGAGATAAAACCCGCGCTACTACTAAGTAGCTATAGCGCAGATAAGACCCCCACGCTACTACTAAACATGTCCACTACTGCACCATCCACCCCGGCCCAATCCACTCCCACCCCACCACTCTCTCTCATCCCTAAAAAAACTCTCTCACGAACTCACCTGCTCCTCTCCCCACGATCTCCTCGCCGCCGCCACCACCCACGCCGGCCGCGCGCAACACTCCCCCAAGCTCCCACCTTCCTCCGCTCTGATCCCCATGGAAGCCACCGCCGCCGCCTCCATCGTGCGGACCCTCGCCTCCTCGCCGCTCCCCCGCGGCTCCCACTGTAGCCGCGTGCGCGTGGCCGTGGCGCCGGAGTGGCGGAGGAGGGGTAGGGAGGTGCTCGCCGCGGCGGCCTCGACGGGCAACTACGTGGTGCCACCTTCCTCCAAGATCGGCCGCCTCGTGCTGCGGCTGCTGGCAGTGGCGCAGCGAGTCTCCCACCTCACCACCACCGCTGCTTGCCGTCCGTCCCTCCTTCCGTCCATGGCGGCGGTGACCTCCGGCTTCAGCAGGCTCAGCGCGGCGGCGGGCAACAACGACGGCGACGTCGGCCTCCAAGACCCCATCCCGGCCTCTGTTGGAATATGTAGGTACCCACTCCTTCCCCTTCCCCTTCCCCTTCACTTGCTGCCCGCTCTCTTCAAATCTGTTTCTGCATCCTCTGTTAGAACTTGTTTGCTCTCTGTTTGTTGGAGATGTGCTAGTCTGTATGAATGTAAAATTGGTACGTAGCTCAAAATGAAACTTGCAAATGGTTCAATACATTTACATGCAGCACCGGGATGGCATGGTTGAACGCAAAAAGCAAATGCCATGACTGATGAAACTGAAAAATTAAACACTTTTTTCCTCGTCATGGGTGAAAACCATGTGACTGCTTGCACGATGCATCAAACGTAGTATCTGAAACAAGATTATCCTCCTGCCTGCCTGCATGCCTGCAAGTGGACGTTTTGTAATGGCACTGCATGCCATCTCAGACGGTTGGCGCTGGCGGCGAGGTTAAATATTCTTCTTGTAATTGGCCCGAGAGCAGATCTGGGGCTGTACACGACCATTGTATATTGTAAACATCCGGCTAAAATGTATTTCAGTACATTTTAGAGTGGAAGAGAAGATAATTGGGGCGTAAGATTCAATAGAAAATATGCTGAATCCAAGTGCATGGAACATTGATGTTACTCCTAAGAGGAAACAAATGATGCAATGGATTCACTGCACAACTTGTGAATAAGTGCCATCAACTGGGTGCTGATGCTGATGGCAAGGCATTGGTAACAAGCTTGTAAATGTCAAGGCCGTGAACCCCATGTTATGACTGACGAAAATGAAAAATGAATCACTCCCCCCCTTGTATTGGGTCACTACTCACATGATGCACCGGACGTGCCTACAAGTCGGCGTTTTGTAATGCCAGTGCACGCTGTCTCAAATGCCTGCAAGTGGGCATTTTTAAAGCCTGCATTGTTTTTAAACCCTGCACTACTTCACTCTGTTAACTTGTTTTGACCAAGCGGCCTCGACATCTTTATCCGTCTGCCAGCGCAACTTCACATTGAGATTCCGTGTAGCCGTCGCATAGGTTCAGATAAATATGTGGACAGCACAAGAGTGCTTTGCTAGTACCTTAGGCCATCTACTTATCGAGAGGTTCATGTGACAACTGAAATGGCTCCCTATGTATGATCGTAACCTCACGCATTCTCCTCTCCTGATTACTGATGGATTTCCATTCCTTTGTCTGTCAGGTACCATGCCAACCGGATGCTCAGCTTCTACGCCCCCGGTGAGCCTCCCACATTTGCTGAATTCTAAAACTGCTCAAATATGGTTTGTGATCCGAATGGGCCGATTGATTTGATGTTAACTTGTTTGCTTCACTCTGTTTATTTATGGCTACTACTTGTTCTGAGTCGGGCATCTACACTTGGTGTGACTGATGTGTACATGATCCCAAGTGTGCTGTAGTTTAGCATGGATTGATGATCTCGTATTGGCGAGTTCAAGGGCACATAGGCAGTGTGCTTGTATATCTAATCTAAGCAGTTGATTTCACCTGTAGTGCTTCTAGTTGAAATGTGATGATCCACGTGCTAACTGTTTGCTCTTTATGGTATTCTTGGATTTTGCCCCGTTTCCGGTTAAGATAATATGTTAAATGCAGAATTATCGATCCTCCTTAGTGGATGCCCATGGTTTGATCATGTGTCGGTTCCTATCAATGCAAGTGTTGAGCTACGTTCCATTTTTACTATTCTGTGTGATAGTTCTTGCACTTTACTACGTTCCCTCTTAAGGCGGGCCACCTTTTACACTAATAATGAGTTTGTTGCGCATTAATCTAGAAAATAGTGTTGTATGGCCTGGTTGAGCTCAAGGTTAACGGAGACGACAATTGTGAGGTCTACCTACCGGATTCAGTTTTCTGTTTACTTTTTGAGAATAGTATATTTAGTATCATTAGTATAGACCTGTACTCCCTCCGTTTTTATTTAGTTCGCATATTAGCTTTGGTTAAAGTCAAGCTTTACAAACTTTGACCAAGTTTATATACAAAAATATTAAGATATACAATAACAAATCAACAACATTAGATTTATTATTAAATGTACTTTCACATCGTATAGATTTATTATGATAAATGTCTATATTGTTTTCTATAAACTTGGTCAAACTTTACGAAGTTTGACTTCAGTCAACTCTAATATGCAGAGTAAATAAAAACGGAGGGAGTACTTATCTCTTTCTGGATCATCCTTTTAAGCAGTTTCGGGCATTGCCTGATCAATTTTACTGAACTCCTGAACACCATAGATTTGTGCGGCAACAGGTGGTCAATCAGGTTAGTATTGTTAATTCAGGCATTCCATCCCCTCTCATAGTAAATTCAGTGTTATTTTAACACTGACCCCCTTGCATAAACACCGGTGCAGCACAACGATATGTACAAGAAGCAGAGCGCATCAGTTCATGCTCGAGCCCTTAAGAAGGTAGCAATGTTTGGGTTTTCTTGAAGAATGTCGGACACTATTTACAGTATGTTAAATGCAGACAATGTTGTTGATTTATGAGAATTATTTATTTACCTAGTGGATCCCCAATTGTATATCTGTCCCTATCAATGCAAATGTCGAGCAATGTTCCACTTTTACTGCTCTACATTATATTTTCACTGCCTGAAGGGGTTAGTATGCTCCTTGTCTTTTTCATGGATTGCCTTTTTCATTGACATGCATCACATTATTTTTCCGTGTCATTCTTTTGAAGAATCTGAAGTTTCTGAACCTCTGTTGGTAATGCTGCAGGGTTCTGGTGGCGACGGTCGTTGATGTTTCCTACACAACCTTCTTCTTGTAGACGTTGATGAGCCTCCAAGTGCAGAGGTTTGTAGGACAGTAGCAATTTTCCCTCAAGTGGATGACCTAAGGTTTATCAATCCGTGGGAGGCGTAGGATGAAGATGGTCTCTCTCAAACAACCTTGCAACCAAATAACAAAGAGTCTCTTGTGTCCCCAACACACCCAATACAATGCTAAATTATATAGGTGCACTAGTTCGGTGAAGAGATGGTGATATAAGTGCAATATGGATGGTAGATATAGGTTTTTATAATCTGAAAATATAAAAACAACAAGGTAATTAATGATAAAAATGAGCAAAAATGGTATTGCAATGCGTTGAAACAAGGCCTAGGGTTCATACTTTCACTAGTGCAAGTTCTCTCAACAATAATAACATAATTAGATCATACAACAATCCCTCAACATGCAACAAAGAGTCACTCCAAAGTCATTAATAGCGAAGAACAAATGAAGAGATTATTCTAGGGTACGAAACCACCTCAAAGTTATTCTTTTCGATCAATCCATTGGGCTATTCTTATAAGTGTCACAAACAGCCCTAGAGTTCATAGTAAAATAACACCTTAAGACACAAATCAACCAAAACCTTAATGTCACCTAGATACTCCAATGTCATCTCAAGTATCCGTGGGTTTGATTATACGACATGCATCACACAATCTCAGATTCATCTATTCAAACCAACACAAAGAACTTCAAAGAGTGCCCCAAAGTTTCTATCAGAGAGTCAAGACAAAAACGTGTGCTAACCGCTATGCATAAGTTCACAAGGTCACAGAACTCGCAAGTTGATCACCAAAACATACATCAAGTGGATCACGTGAATATCCCATTGTCACCACATATAAGCACATGCAAGACATACATCAAGTGTTCTCAAATTCTTAAAGACTCAATCCGATAAGATAACTTCGAAGGGAAAACTCAATTCATCAGAAGGAGATAGAGGGGGAGAAACATCATAAGATCCAACTATAAAAGCAAAGCTCGCGGTACATCAAGATCGTGCCATATCAAGAACACGAGAGAAAGAGAGAGATCAAACACATAGCTACTGGTACATACCCTCAGCTCCGAGGGTGAACTACTCCCTCCTTGTCATGGAGAGCGCCGAGATGATGAAGATGGCCACCGGTCATGGATCCCCCCTCCAGCAGGGTGCCGGAACAGGGCCCCGATTGGTTTTTGGTGGCTATAGAGGCTTGCGGCGGCGGAACTCCCGATCTAGGTTTCTCTTCGGGGGGTTCTGTATTTATACGAATTTTTAGCGTTGGTCTTATGTCAGGGGGGTCTCCGAGTCATCCATGAGATAGGGGGGCGAGCCAGCGGGGTAGGGTGCGCCCTCCACCCTCGTGGATGGCTTGGTACTCTTCTGGCCCAACTCTTTTACTTCGGGGGCTTCTTTTGGTCCATAAAAAATCATCAAAAATTGACATGTCAATTGGACTCCGTTTGGTATTCTTTTCTGTAAAACTCAAAAACAAGGAAAAAAACAGAAACTAGCACTGGGCTCTAGGTTAATAGGTTAACAGAAACCCAAAAATCATATAAAATAGCGTATAAATGCATATAAAACATCCAAGATCAATAATATAATAGCATGGAACAATAAAAAATTATAGATACGTTGGAGACGTATCAAGCATCCCCAAGCTGAATTCCTGCTCGTCCTCGAGTAGGTAAATGCTAAAAACAATTTTTTTTGATGTGGAATGCTACCTAACATATTTATAAATGTAATCTTCTCTATTGTGGCAAGAATATTTAGATCCATAAGATTCAAAACAAAAGTTTAATATTGACATAAAAACAATAATACTTCAAGCATACTAACAAAATAATTATGTCTTCTCAAAATAACATGGCCAAAGGAAGTTTATCCCTACAAAATCATATAGTTTGGCTATGCTCCATCTTCATCACACAAAATATTCAAATCATGCACAACCTCGATGACAAGCCAGGCAATTGTTTCATACTTTTGATATTCTCAAATCTTTTCAACTTTCACGCAATACATGAGCGTGAGCCATGGACATGGCACTATAGGTGGAATAGAAGGTGGTTGTGGAAAAGAAAAAAAGAAGGAGATAGTCTCACATCAACTAGGCGTATCAACGGGCTATGGAGATGCCCATCAATAGATATCAATGTGAGTGAGTAGGGATTGCCATGCAACGGATGCACTAGAGCTATAAATGTATGAAAGCTCAAAAAGAAAACTAAACGGGTGTGCATCCAACTTGCTTGCTCATGAAGACCCAGGGCATTTGAGGAAGCCCATCGTTGAAATATACAAGCCAAGTTCTATAATGAAAAAATCCCACTAGTATATGAAAGTGACAACATAGGAGACTCTCTATCATGAATATCATGGTGCTACTTTGAAGCACAAGTGTGGTAAAAGGATAGTAGCATTGCCCCTTCTCTCTTTTTCTTTCATTTTTTATTTTTTTTTGTTTTTTTAAGCCTTCTCCCTTTTTGTGGCCTTTCTCTTTTTTATTTCCTCACATGGGACGATGGTTTAATAATAAAGATCATCACATTTTTATTTACTTACAACTCAAGAGTTATAACTCGATACTTAGAACAAAATATGACTCTATATGAATGCCGCTAGCGGTGTACTGGGATGTTCAATGAATCAAGAGAATGTACGAAAGAATTATGATTGGTGGCTTTGCTACAAATACAATGTCAACTACATGGTCATGCAAGGCAATATGACAATGATAGAGCGTGTCATAATAAACGGAACGGTGGAAAGTTACATGGCAATATATCTCGAAATAGCTATGGAAATGTCATAATAGGTAGGTATGGTGGATGTTTTGAGGAAGGTAAATGGTGGGTTTATGGTACCGGCGAAAGTTGCGCGATACTAGAGAGGTTAGCAACGGTGAAAAGGTGAGAGTGCGTATAATCCATGGACTCAACATTAGTCATAAAGAACTCACATACTTGTTGCAAAAATCTACAAATCATCAAAACCAAGTACTACGCTCATGCTCCTAGGGGGATAGATTGGTAGGAAAAGACCATATCTCCTCCCCGACCGCCACTCATAAGGAAGACAATCAAAGAAACACCTCATGCTTCAAATTTGTTACACAACGGTTACCATACGTGCATGCTACGGGACTTGCAAACCTCAATACAAGTATTTCTCAAATTCACAATTAATCTACTAGCATGACTCTAATATCACCATCCTCATGTCTCAAAACAATCATCAAGCATCAAACTTCTCATAGTGTTCGACGCACTTTATATAGAAGTTTTTATTATACCTATCTTGGATGTCCATTATATTAGGACTAAATTTATAACCAAAACAAATTACCATGCTGGTTAAAACTCTCAAAATAATATAAATGAAACATGAGAGTTCATCTATTTCTTCAAAATAAAACCATCGTCGTTCTCTAAAAAGATATAAGCGAAGCACAATGAGTAGTTGAATAATTATGTAACTATGTGAAGACTCCTTCTCATAAATAAAATTTCAGATCTTAAGTACTTTATTCAAACAGCAAGAAAAACAAAATAAAATGCCATTGCAACTATAGCACATATTATGTGAAGAAGCAAAAACTTAAGCTCAACCAAAACTGACCGATAGTTGTTGAAGAAGAAAGATGGGATGCCACTTGAGACTTCTTGAAATATTGACTAGGGATGCCTTGGGAATCCCCAAGCTTGAGCTTTTGTGTCTCCTTAATTCCATTCATATCGCGGTTTCCCTAAATCTTAAAAACTTCATCCACACCAAACTCAACAAGAACTCGCGAGATAAGTTAGTATAAATCCATGCTAAACCTTATCATTCTCTACCGTAGAAAATCACTAAAATTATAATTTGAAATTGCATGCTAAATGCCTCTGCATATTTAAGACTACTATCCTCAAATAGAATCATTAAACAAGCAACCATATGCAAACAATGCAAACATAACAGCAATCTGTCTAAACAGAACAGTCTGTAAAGAATGCAAGAGGAATCATACTTCCCTAACTCCAAAAATTCTGAAAAATTACCACACTATAGATAATTTGTTATTACTGATGGTGTAACTTTTTCAAGATTTTATCATGTTTTGACTATTCACCAATATTCAAGACATAACAGCAAATCTTCTGTTTTTAAAACACCAACATATAGACTTGAAAAATGAGCATGATAAAGGCTACACTTGACATTTTTATTAAACTAAAAGATGCAAAACATTAATCTAAATAATAGCAAGCAAATCCTAGTAAAATAAAATGATGCTCCAAGCAAAACACATATCATGTGGTGAATAAAAATATAGCTCCAAGTAAGATTACCAATGAACGAAGACGAAAGAGGGGATGCCTTCCGAGGCATCCCCAAGCTTAGGATCTTGGTTGTCCTTGAATATTACCTTGGGGTGCCTTGGTCATCCCCAAGCTTAGGCTCTTTCCACTCCTTATTCCATAGTCCATCAAATCTTTACCCAAAACTTGAAAACTTCACAACACAAAACTTAACAAAAAACTCGTAAACTCCGTTAGTATAAGAAAGCAAATCACCACTTAGGTACTGTCAAGACAAGATTCATAATTTTTCTCACATGATACCTACTGTACCCTATCATTTCTACAATTTATATTAAGTAATATAATCCATAGAAACTAGAAAACAAGCAAACTATGCATCAAAAAAACAGAATCTGTCAAAAACTTGGCAGTCTGTAGTAATCTGTAACTCTCGAATACTTTTGTAACTCCAAAAATCCTGAGAAATTAGGAAGTCCTAGGAAATTTGTTTATTAATCTTCTGTAAAAAGAATCAGTATTTTATCACGCTTCAGTTAAAAATGAGAATTGTTTACCTGAGCGCAAACGTTTCTGTTTTTCAGCAAGATCAAATCAACTATCACCGTAAGCCCTCCCAAAGGTCTTACTTGGCACTTTATTCACACAAAATCTATAAAACATGATTACTACAGTAGCTTAATCATGTGAACGCACAAAAATAGTAGGGGTAAATATTGGGTTGTCTCCCAACAAGCGCTTTTCTTTAATACCTTTTTAGGTAGGCATGACGATTTCAATGATGCTCACGTAAAAGATAAGAATTGAAACATAAAGAAAGCATCATGAAGAATATTACTAACACATTTAAGTCTAAACCACTTCCTATGCATAGGGATTTTTTGAGCAAACAATTTATGGGAACAAGAATCAACTAGCACAGGAAAGCAAAACAAGCATAACTTCAAGATTTTAAGCACATAGAGAGGAAACTTGATATTATTGCAATTTCTACGAGCATATATTCCTCCCTCATAATAATTTTCAGTACCATCATGAATGAATTCAACAATATAACCATCACAAAAAGCATTTTTTTCATGATCTACAAGCATAGAATTTTTATTACTCTCCACATAAGCAAATTTCTTCTCATGAATAGTAGTGGGAGCAAACTCAACAAAATAACTATCATGTAAGGCATAATCCAATTGAAAGTTAAAATCATGATGAAAAGTTTCATGGATATCATTATTCTTTATAGCATACATTGTTGGGTTTCGTAGTAATTTCAAAAATTTCCTACGCTCACGCAAGATCATGTGATGCATAGCAACGAGGGGGAAAGTGTTGTCTACGTACCCAATGCAGACCGACTGCGGAAGCGATGACACGACGTAGAGGAAGTAGTCGTACGTCTTCACGATCCAACCGATCAAGCACCGAAACTACGGCACCTCCGAGTTCGAGCACACGTTCAGCTCGATGACGATCCCCGGACTCCGATCCAGCAAAGTGTCGGGGAAGAGTTCCGTCAGCACGACGGCGTGGTGACGATCTTGATGAACTACAGCAGCAAGGCTTCGCCTAAACTCCGCTACAGTATTATCGAGGTATATGGTGGCAGGGGACACCGCACACGGCTAAGGAATAGATCACGTGGATCAACTTGTGTGTCTAGAGGTGTCCCCTGCCTCCGTATATAAAGGAGGAGAGGAGGGGAGGCTGGCCGGCCAAGGGAGGAGGCGCAGGAGAGTCCTACTCCCTCTGGGAGTAGGATTCCCCCTCCAATCCTAGTCCAACTAGGATTCCTCGGAGGGGAAGGGAGAGAGGGGGGCCGGCCACCTTCTCCTAGTCCTAATAGGACTAGGGGAGGGGGAAGAGGCGCAGCCACCTTGGGCTGCCCCTTTCTCCTTTCCACTAAGGCCCATGAAGGCCCATATGGCTCCCGGGGGGTTCCGGTAACCCTTCCGGTAACCCGGTAAAATCCCGATTTCACCCGGAACACTTCCGATGTCAAACATAGGCTTCCAATATATCAATCTTTACGTCTCGACCATTTCGAGACTCCTCGTCATGTCCGTGATCACATCCGGGACTCCGAACAACCTTCGGTACATCAAAATGCATAAACTCATAATATAACTGTCATCGTAACCTTAAGCGTGCGGACCCTACGGGTTCGAGAACAATGTAGACATGACCGAGACACGTCTCCGGTCAATAACCAATAGCGGGACCTGGATGCCCATATTGGCTCCTACATATTCTACGAAGATCTTTATCGGTCAGACCGCATAACAACATACGTTGTTCCCTTTGTCATCGGTATGTTACTTGCCCGAGATTCGATCGTCAGTATCCAATACCTAGTTCAATCTCGTTACCGGCAAGTCTCTTTACTCGTTCTGTAATACATCATCTCACAACTAACATATTAGTTGCAATGCTTGCAAGGCTTATGTGATGTGTATTACCGAGAGGGCCCAGAGATACCTCTTCGATAATCGGAGTGACAAATCCTAATCTCGAAATACGCCAACCCAACATCTACCTTTGGAGACACCTGTAATGCTCCTTTATAATCACTCAGTTACGTTGTGACGTTTGGTAGCACCCAAAGTGTTCCTCAGGCAAACGGGAGTTGCATAATCTCATAGTCATAGGAACATGTATAAGTCATGAAGAAAGCAGTAGCAACATACTAAACGATCGTGTGCTAAGCTAATGGAATGGGTCATGTCAATCAGATCATTCAACTAATGATGTGACCTCTTTAATCAAATAACAACTCATTGTTCATGGTTAGGAAACATAACCATCTTTGATTAACGAGCTAGTCAAGTAGAGGCATACTAGTGACACTTTGTTTGTCTATGTATTCACACATGTATTATGTTTCCGGTTAATACAATTCTAGCATGAATAATAAACATTTATCATGATTATAAGGAAATAAATAATAACTTTATTATTGCCTCTAGGGCATATTTTCTTCATACATGTCATCACAATAATCATCATAGATAGGAGGGATGCTTTCATCATAATAAATTTGCTCATCAAAACTTGGGGGACAAAAAATATCATCTTCATCAAACATAGCATCCCCAAGCTTGTGGCTTTGCATATCATTAGCATCATGCATATTCAAAGAATTCATACTAACAACATTGCAATCATTCTCATCATCCAAAATTTTTTAATGCATTCTTCTTCTAACACTTTGGCACAATTATCGGGATCCTTATTTTCACGACAGATATTAAAAAGATGAAGCATATGAGGCAACCTCAATTCCATTTTTTGTTAGTTTTCTTTTATAGACTAAACTAGTGATGAAACAAGAAAGAAAAAGATTTGATTGCAAGATCTAAAGATATACCTTCCAGCGCTAACCTCCCCGGCAACAGCGCCAGAAAAGAGCTTCACGTCTACTACGGAACCTTATTCTTGTAGACGTTGTTGGGCCTCCAAGTGCAGAGGTTTGTAGGACAGTAGCAAATTTTTCTCAAGTGGATGACCTAAGATTTATCAATCCATGGTAGGCGTAGGATGAAGATGGTCTCTCTCAAACAACCCTGCAACCAAATAACAAAGAGTCTCTTGTGTCCCCAACACACCCAATACAATGGTAAATTGTATAGGTGCACTAGTTCGGCGAAGAGATGGTGATACAAGTGCAATATGGATGGTAGATATAGGTTTTTATAATCTGAAAATATAAAAACAGCAAGGTAACTAATGATAAAAGTGAGCGAAAACGGTATTTCAATGCCTTGAAACAAGGCCTAGGGTTCATACTTTCACTAGTGCAAGTTCTCTCAACAATAATAACATAATTAGATCATATAACAATCCCTCAACATGCAACAAAGAGTCACTCCAAAGTCACTAATAACGGAGAACAAACGAAGAGATTATTGTAGGGTACGAAACCACCTCAAAGTTATTCTTTCCGATCAATCCGTTGGGCTATTCCTATAAGTGTCACAAACAACCCTAGAGTTCGTAGTAAAATAACACCTTAAGACACAAATCAACCAAAACCCTAATGTAACCTAGATACTCCAATGTCACCTCAAGTATCCGTGGGTTTGATTATATGACATGCATCACACAATCTCAGATTCATCTATTCAAACCAACACAAAGAACTTCAAAGAGTGCCCCAAAGTTTCTACCGGAGAGTTAAGACAAAAACGTGTGCCAACCCCTCTACATAAGTTCACAAGGTCACAGAACTCGCAAGTTGGTCACCAAAACATACATCAAGTGGATCACGTGAATATCCCATTGTCACCACAGATAAGCACATGCAAGACATACATCAAGTATTCTCAAATCCTTAAAGACTCAATACGATAAGATAACTTCAAAGGGAAAACTCAATTCATCAGAAGGAGATAGAGGGGGAGAAACATCATAAGATCCAACTATAAAAGCAAAGCTCGCGGTACATCAAGATCGTGCCATATCAAGAACACGAGAGAGAGAGAGAGAGAGATCAAACACATAGCTACTGGTACATACCCTCAGCCCCGAGGGTGAAGTACTCCCTCCTCGTCATGGAGAGCGCCGGGATGATGAAGATGGCCATCAGTGATGGATCCCCCCTCCGGCAGGGTGTCAGAACAAGGTCCTGATTGGTTTTTGGTGGCTACGGAGGCTTGCGGCGACGGAACTCCCGATCTAGGTTTCTTTTCGGGGGTTTTTTATTTATAGAAATTTTTAGCATCGGTCTTACGTCAGGGGGTCTCCGAGTCTTCCACGAGATAGGGGGCGAGCCCAGGGGGTAGGGCGCACCTTCCACCCTCGTGGATGGCTTGGGACTCTTCTGGCCCAACTCTTTTACTTCGGGGGCTTCTTTTGGTCCATAAAAAATCATCAAAATTTGGCACATCAATTGGACTCCGTTTGGTATTCCTTTTCTGTTAAACTCAAAAACAAGAAAAAAACAGAAACTGCATTGGGCTCTAAGTTAATATGTTAGTCCCAAAAATCATATAAAATAGCGCATCTTTACCTAATATTAATGGCAGGAGCATTTCTCCACTTTTCTCGTCATATAGCTGTTTCGTACGTCCTCTGTTTTTTGAAAAAAGTCAGAAAAAAATACGTGCAAAAGAGTGACCCGAACTCAAAAACAAGAAAAAAAAACAGAAACTGCACTGGGCTCTAGGTTAATAGATGTTAATAGGTTAGTCCCAAAAATTATATAAAATAGCGCATCTTTACCTAATATTAATGGCAGGAGCGTTTCTCCACTTTTCTCGTCATATAGCTGTTTCGTACGTCCTCTGTTTTTTGAAAAAAGTCGAAAAAAAATATGTGCAAAAGAGTGACCCGAACAATGGTCTCCTAGAAAGAGTCATGCGTGCACAACCATCAAGGCAAGCTAATGCCTTTGGTGGAGAAGCAGAACTTCACCATTTATTAAGGCCCGCGGTAGCTCGCCTCACTGCAGGGCCTCGCTGCAGGCAGCAGTTTTGTGGGCCGGCCCATTCAAAATGATAACGTCCCATATATTTTTATTCTTTTGTTTGTACTTTCTATTTCTATTTTTTTTCTACTTAGGTTTTTAAAGTATTCATCGCACTTTAAAAAAAATAAATCATGTATTTTTAAAAAATAAACATGTATAAAAAATATTTTTAATGTATAAGAAAAATGTACAGTGTGTATGAAAAAATAGTAATTAAAACATGTATTTGAAGAAAATGTTAATCATCTACCTAAATAATGTTAAACGTATATAAAAATGTTTCAGATGTATATGAAAATTGTATAATATGTATGAAAAGAAGGGACATCAAAATATATATTTCATGAAATTTTAACCATGTATTTTTTTAAATAATAACCTGTGTAATCAATATTTCATATGTACACAAATGTACAATATGTAGAAAAAACTAGACATCAAAATGTATATATGAAAAGATGTTAATCATATATTATAAAAATGTTAAACATGTATAAAAGTATGTACAATGTGTATTACAAAATGTAGACATGTGTTGAAAAAAAGTAGACATCAAACATTTATTAAAAAAATGTAATTATTTATTTGAAAAATGTTAAACATGTATAAAGAAATGTTTCTGATATATACAAACAAATGTATATTGTGTAAGAAAAAACATAGACAGTAAAACCTATATTAAAATAATGTTCACCATGTATTTAAAAAAGGTTAAACGTATGCAATAAAAATGTCCCTTTTGTATAAGAAAAATGTACATTATGCGTGAAAAAATGTACTAGCAGCGCAGGTACCCGCGCTACTAGTATCGCGCTACAGCTAATAGTTAGTAGTAGCATGGGTTAAACCCGTGCTACTACTAACTTTGTTAGTAGTAGCGTGTGCTACTGCTATTTCGTACCTGCGCTACTACTAACGTAGTAGCGTGTCCATACTACCAACGCTACTAGTATCCTAAATACTAGTAGCGAGCAATTTTTTCGCACACTACTACTAATTTATTAGAGGCCTAAACAGTCTCACATTAAAGGCCCCTGTAGTATGCCATCTTTCTTGAACATGACCTTCTCGTTAGCGTTTTCAAGTCAGCATGTGTCACCTATACACAGAAAATAAAAGATCAGGAAATCTAAGCACCCATAATTAAAACTTCAGTGTAAATATTTCTAAGATAGGTTATACATGCCACACAGGTGACATAAACTATCTAGTTAAATTAATTAGGGAGCAAGTACTCTAGAAATACTATGATTCCAGCCTCTACGTCATATCATGTTTGGTCCTGTTGGGAGTAGGCGCAACTCTGCCACCTCTACAGAAAATCAATAATACTATCCTTAGATATGATGATACTCGATTATAAATAAGAAATAAGGAGACATGAGAGGCCAGTTGATCGAGTTGCAAATACACACGAGCGTGAAAGATGGAATACAAATTTGCCTGTTTTTAATAAGGATGCAGTTTATTATTGTACCTTGACTCTATGTGGAAATTAATAGCTAGTTGAGCAGAATATTTTTCATGACTTCAGTACTATTAAAAATCAAGGTATCTTATTTACAGAGCAATGATGTTTACCTTCATCATGTGCTTTCTCAACCTCTCGCTCCCCACCTTTCCCCGCGTCGCCCACCTCCTAGGGCGACTCAGGTGGCGGCGAGATCTACTCCGCCAGGTCCCTGTGGTACCTCCTCTTCCCCTTGCTGCTGCCCTATGGACTCGGCTGGGCTAAGCCCATGCAGATTTGGTGGCGGCGGGGCCCCTGGCACCCTGGTGTAGCCTGTTCTTAGGCGGGAGGCTCGAGTGATGGGTGGACGGCGCGGCGCTCCTCCGCCCGCGTCGCTAGGCCCGGTGGTGGTGGGAGGACGACGGTGGTCACGACTATGCGCCCATGTCACCGCAACCCTCTTTGGGATCCTACCCAGATCAATGGAGGAGGCGTGGTGGCCGTGGTGCGGGCGCATGCGCGCAGATGGCGTCCAATTTGGCAACAGGATCAACCATGATAGTGGTGGCGGCTACCTCCGGTGGTCGGGTGTCCTTCACATTGACCTTGTTCGGTGGGCGGCGTGGCGGCACTTCCGGTCAGATCTGATCTGGCCAGTGCAGCCGGCGGTGGTGGCCATCTCCTCCATCAGAGGTGGTCGGCCTAAGGCTGGATGGTCAGATCTCGAGAACCGTCATCTAGTTCCGGCTGCGAGTCGGGATGACATAGTTGCCGATGAAAACCAAGCCGATGGCAGGCGATGGCGGCGTTATGCGCCGTTACCTTGATGAAGGCATCGTCGTGCAACGACTGTCGACCCACTCGTGCCACTCCAGGGGAAACCCTAGGATCTGGTGTTCTAGATCGGACGATGGCAGTACTGTGATGTCGATGCTCTCTTGGGAGCATCATTTGTGGAGCAGCGCTGGAAGACAGAGGCAGGAGGTGGAGCGGCTTCGTCTTGCACGTAACTTTGGTGGAGATGTCAAGTCATGCCTGGCCGACAGGTGCTACGCTGTGTCATGCCTGGTCGACAAGTGCTACACACGACAGGTCTTCCAGAATCTTTGCGTCTGGAAGGACGAGCGCGAGGCGGTGGTGCCGTTGGGTGCCATGGTGGCGTCGACGGATGGACGGACTGACAAGGATGATGCAGATCTCTCTCCTGAAGATGGGTCAGCGGTTCGATGATGATGGCGGCGTCTAAAACATGTGCATGTGTGGTGTACACTTTAGGTCAGCTGCACCAATTGTTCGTTCCAATACGTTATGTGGATGGATCGGCGGCGACACCGGTTGAGATACGGGGAGAGAGAGCACTTCACATAATCGAGTTTTGTAGGTGTGAGTGATGGCTTCAGGTAGTTTGATGTATGTTCTTATTAGACCTCGGTGAAATAATAAATAAAGATGGCTGCATGCACCGCTTGATGCAGAGGCCGGAGGTGTAAACCTCCTTTTCCAAAAATGTGCTTTCTCAAGGCAAGCAATCCAACTTTAGAATATGCCGCAAACACAATCGCCCAATCTTAGAAAATTCACCGGACAGTAAGAAGACTGAACTGGATGGACTCGTTGATCGGACGGAAGCAGAGCAAACATGCCTAGAACAGTCCTCTTCAACACATCCACAATGTCAGGGTGGACATCTCTCGGGACTACACTATCAAGTTTCAAAGTGAAGATTGTGACCAATACCAGTACATCGACTTGACATAATTTAAGATGCTAATCCTATTCTAGATAAATTTTCAGTGGAAGCTCATAAGAATCAAATTTTTGTCAGTGGAATTTAGATAACTTCCTCACACTTGTCTGGAGACACCTAAATCTACACGTAAACATTTCTCTGTTGCTTATCATTCATCTTCCATCTACACGTTGCAAATTTATGTTGAGGAGGTTCACACCAAATTAGTATATCCCATAATAATTAATTTTTATTGCTCAAAAAAGGCTTGGAGTTTTTTTTCGCTAGCACGGATGAGCATCGGCTAATGGTTCATGTGAATCAGGCTAATGTACCTTGACAGCCGAAAGAACAACTGCACAGTTTACATGTTGAAGACAGGGTGTAACTTGTCCCACTATATTTTCTGCGTCCCCTGCATCTGCTGCTTTGTATCTTGACAGAGAATCAAGAAGGAAATTTTGTCCCCACCTGAAAATTCATCAAAAATGATAAGAAGTTGTGGCTACTGGATCTATGGGTTTTGTGCGGGAGCAGGCCCAGTCAACCACAATGCACCAATTTTTCCACCGGAGTAGCCAGCCTGAGGACAGCTAGCCCACTTAGCAATTGAAGCGGGGTGAGGCAGCGATCAGACCGCTACAAATGGTCACGACATGAGACCCGATGGCCAAAACTACTAATGGTGTGAGAGGGTCGGGAATTGGTTCAGTTTTACTGTCCTTAATTATCTGATGGAATTGAGAATTTGGAATTCCTAGAAAGCATGCAAGCTTTGTATGACACAACGTAGGTGAGAAATGTTCAGGCCTGCACTGCTCAATAATATAACTGCTCAGCAAAATTCTACAACTCAGATAAATATTGAACGCAGGCACACAGTATCAAAAAGATATTCCTTTTTCATATATTTTCCTTCCATTGCGTTGTGGATCCTAGCATTCTGAATGTTTGACAAAAAACTACAACTTTAAGGTTATCCGTCTCACAAAACTACCACTTTTTAGAAAGTGACCGAAAGCTACCAATTTTTTTAAAAAAATTTGTGACTAAAAACTATCATTTTTGAATAATGGTCGGTTTAGACGATTTAAACGTGTTTATGACAGGCGGGGCCCATCTTTCAGGGTTGACGCGGTAGGAAAGTCAACTTTGTTATTCCAAACCGTTAAGTTGACCATTATGACTAGTGGACCCCACATGTTAGTATCAAGCATGTTCTTCCTCCTTCCCCTCTCTTTCTTTGGCATTTCAACAAACACATTGTATACACGACCCTTGGCTGCTCTTCGTGGTATCAACCCTTGGCTTGGTTGCCCGTTGCATGACGGCATGACTGCACCTTGCCTCTGCGCACACCAGCCTTGGTAGCACGCACTTTGATTTGTGCAGCCGCATTCACCACGACACCAGCCGCGTGGACATCCAAGCCTGCCACAGCTCCGGCCATGCATCATTGGCGGCGGTACAACGCTCGTGACCATGCGGCGCGAGCACGACCTCGCCCTGTAGGGCGACGCGATGGCGCAAGACTCCAGTCGATGCTGGGTCACGCAGTCTTGACCTCCCTACATAAGTACGAGGTGGCTGCGGTCCCGGTGTATCCCTCGGCCATAGTCCCGGGGCTGCGAGGCCCAGCGCGCTGATGGTGCAGTTCCCACCGCCCGACTACCGTGGTGGCGACCCTCGACCGTCACTCCTTACTCCGGCCGACTGGCGCACGGATGGTGTGGTTCCCATCGCCCAACTACGGTGGTGGCGACCCTTGACGGATGCTCCTTCCACTGATACAGCAAGCTGCTATACAAACGGTTTTTAACTCCTTTCCGCGACGGCATTTTAATTCATTGCCTTGTCTGTGTGTGCGATAGGGGGTCCTCTCCATATGATTCAGAAACCGTCGGGGATAGGACCTCCGATCAGGGACGGATACAGGGGGCGAGGGGGATGGTCGGATGGGGCGTCCCGATCGCGTCGTCCCTTGTCAGCGATCACTTATTCGCTAAATTTGATCATAGATCGCTTCCCCCCTAATCCTCTAGCCTCTGTTATTAACGTAAAGCCTGAATCCATGTACAACCCATTTTGCAGGCTACAAGCACAAAATCCACGTAAGAAGAATGGGTGGCGTTGCAGGCGCCGGTTACTACTGTTTTCCTGCAAACCGGCGCCCGCAACAGGGTTAGTTGGGCTCGACCCATTCTACTTTTTTTGTTCTGCTTTTAAACGTCAAAAAAGGAGCGTGCAGCAAGGTCCAAACTCGCGATGAGTGCATTGCGAGGGAAGTGGTAGAACCAGTACACCAGCTCGCACGCTGTTCTAAATGTTGTTCGTTTTCTTCCTTTTATCCTTTCTCAACTAATTTGTTTGGTTTTCCTTTTTTTGATTTTTTCTTTTGGCATTTTCTCTTCTTGCTTTTTCGTCTTTATTTTTCTTTTGCTTTTTAAATTTCATGACTTTTTTAAAACCAATTGACTTTTCTTTTAAATCGGTGAATTTTTCCAAATTCGATGAACTATTTTCAAAATCTATGAACTTTTTTAGATGAATTCGATGAAGTCTTTTTCAATTTTGATGAACTCCTTTCAGATTTGATGAACTTTTTTCACAATCAATGAACTTTGTTTTCCAAATCCAATGAACCTTTTTCAAAATGGATGAACTTTTTTCAAAATTGATGAACTTTTTTTTCAAATCAGTGAACTTTTTTTTTCAAAAATTCGATGAACTTTTTATCAAACAAATGAACTTCTTCGAATTCGATGAACTTTTTTGAACGTGATGAACTTCTTTCAAAATCGATGAACTTTTTTGAATTTTTCATTAAATTTGATGAACTTATTTCAAAATCCATGAAGTTGTTTTCCAATTTATGTTTCCTTTTTTCAGATAATTTATATTGGGTATATGTAATGTTTCACTAAATCAAAACATTAAATAGTATTGTTTTCTTGTTGTAGACAACAAAGTTGCTTCGGTGCACTGGTTTGTGTGGTTGGCTCACAACATTGCGATCCCAGGTTCGAATCCCAATGGGCGCCTGCAACGCCGTATAGGAGCTCCTAGAAGAATGCTAAGCAGGCCATCACGGTCCAATAAAGAAACCAGGATATCCTGGAAGACGAAAATGCCTGTTTGTTGTAGCCCAGTATGCACGCACATATGGCTACCAATCTATTCGTTCCCAAGCCGTCATGACCGTTGGCCTGCTACGATCGAAGCCGCCGCTACTGGCTGCTAGGACCATTCCATCGTGCGGTCACGACCATCGAGAAGGGGAGAAAGGAAGGGGATGCCGGCACAGGCAGGCGGCGATCTACCGACCATGGACACGTTGCCGGCAGGTGGGACACATGGATGAGCGGCAACAATACGGGGGAAAAGGTAGCTTATTTTCGCCGGCTGCTACAAATCAACTCGATGCTTTTTATAGAAAATCATCCGCCTAGCTAGCCGTCTGATCTTGTGCATGTGACCGTTCGATCTCGTCAAAACAACTCGCGTCTTCTCTTCTTTAATCACTTTCAGTTCAACACCCCTGCGTCTCTCTGCAGACCATGATGTCCTCGGCTCCGGAAAGGAAGCCTTGCTGCTGCTGCATGTGTGCTCACAGAGACGCGAGCCGGAGCACCACCGTAAACTTCGGCGGCCGCACACTGATGTGTTGTGTTGCAACACCACTAAAGATCGAGCAGCTCCCATGGAAGCACCGACGGCGCTCCATTGCAGCGGCGGCGAAGTTTCAATGCCCCCGCGGTGCTTCGTTGCAACTCTGGCGGCACTACAATGCAACTCCGGCATCGCTTCATTGCAACCATGGGCTATCCTGGAAGACGAAAAGGCATGTTTGTTGCAGCCCACTATGTACGCAATATGGCTACTAATCTCTTCGTTTCCAAGCCGTCACGACTGCTGGCCTGCTACGGTCGAAACCGCTACTGCTGGCTGCTAGGACCTTTCCATCGCGCGGTCAGGACCATTGAGAAGTGGAGAAAGGAAGGGGATGCCAGCACAGGCAGGCGGCGATCTACCGACCATGGACACGTTGCCGGCAGGTGGGACACATGGATGAGCGGCAACAATACGGGGGAAAGGGTAGCTTATTTTTGACGGCTGCTACAAATCAACTCGATGCTTTTTCTAGAAAATCATCCGCCTAGCTAGACGTCTGATCTTGTGCAGGTGGCCATTCGATCTCGTCAAAACAACTCGCGTCTTCTCTTCTCTAATCACGTTCAGTTCAACACCCCTGCGTCTCTCTGCAGACCACGATGTCCTCGACTGCGGAAAGGAAGCCTTGCTGCTGCTGCATGTGTGCTCACAGAGACGCGAGCCGGAGCACCACCGTAAACTTCGGCGGCCTCACACTGACGTGTTGTGTTGCAACACCACTAAAGATCGAGTAGCTCCCATGGAAGCACCGACGGCGCTCCATTGCAACGGCGGCGAAGTTTCAATGCCCCCGCGATGCTTCGTTGCAACTCTGGCGGCGCTACAATGCAACTCCGGCATCGCTTCATTGCAACCACGTGCTATCCTGGAAGACGAAAAGGCATGTGTGTTGCAGCCCACTATGCACGCACATATGGCTACTAATCTCTCCGTTTCCAAGCCGCCACGACTGTTGGCCTGCTACGATCGAAACCGCTACTGCTGGCTGCTAGGACCTTTCCATCGCGCGGTCGCGACCATCGAGAAGTGGAGAAAGGAAGGGGATGCCGGCGATCTATCGACCACGGATACGTTGCCGGCAGGCGGGACGCACGGATGAGAGACAACAATACGGATGAAAAGATAGTTTATTTTCGGCAGCTGCTACAAATCAGTCGAATGCTTTTCTAGAAAATCATCCGCCTAGCTAGCCGTCTGATCTTGTGCAGGTGGTCGTTCGATCTCATAAAAATAGCTCACGTCTTCTCTTCTCTAATCACGTTCAGTTCGACACCCCTGCATCTCTCTAGAGACTGTGATGTCCTCGGCTGCGGCAAGGAAGCCTTGCTGCTGCATGTGTGCTCATCGAGACGTGAGCCGGAGCACCACCCTAAACTCCGGCGGCCGCACGCTGACATGCTATGTTGCAACGCCACTAAAGATTGAGCAGCTCCCATGGTAGCACCGACGGTGCTCCATTTCAACGGCGGCGACGTTTCAACATCCCCGCGGTGCTTTGTTGCAACTCTGGCGGCGCTACAATGCAACTTCGGCAGCGCTTCATTGCAATCACGCGCACTTCTGGAAGACGAAAAGGCATGTTTATTGAAGCCCACTATGCACACACATATCGCTACTAATCTCTTTGTTTCCAAGGCGCCACGACTGCTAGCCTGCTACGATCGAAACCGCCGTTGCTGGCTGCTAGGATCTTTCCATCGCGCGGACATGGCCATCGAGAAGTGGAGAAAGGAAGGGGATGCCGACATTGGCAGGCGGCGATCTGCCGACCACGGACACGTTGCCGGTAGGCGGGACACAGGGATGAGCGGCAATAATGCGGGGGAAAAGGTAGTTTATTTTCGGCAGCTACGACAAATCAGTCGGATGCTTTTCTAGAAAATCATCCACCTAGCTAGCCGTCTGATCTAGTGCAGGTGGCCATTCGATCTCGTCAAAACTGCCCGCGTCTTCTCTTCTCTAAACATGTTCAGTACGACACCCCCGCGTCTCTCTGGAGACCGCGATGTCCTTAGCTGCAGCAAGGAAACCTTGCTGTTGCATGTGTGCTCACCGAGACGCGAGCCAGAGCACGACCCTAAACTCGGGCGGCCGCATGCCGATGTGTTGTGTTTCAACACCACTAAAGATCGAGCAGCTCCCATGGCAGCACCAACAGCGCTCCATTGCAGTGGCGATGAAGTTTCAATGCCCCCGCAGTGCTTCGTTGCAACTCCAGCGGCGCTACAATGCAACTCCGGCAACGCTTCATTGCAACCACGCGCACTTCTGGAAGACGAAAAGACATGTTTGTTGCATCCCATTATGCACGCACATATCGCTACTAATATCTTCATCTCCAAGCTGCCAGGACTACTGGCCTGCTATGATCAAAACCGCCGCTACTGGCTACTAGGATCTGTCCATCGCGCGGTCGCGGCCATCGAGAAGTGGAGAAAGGAAGGGGATGCCGGCACAGATAGGCGGCGGTATACCAACCACAGACACGTTGCCAGTAGGCAGGATGCACTGATGAGAGGCAACAATGCGTGGGAAAAGGTAGTTTATTTTATTTTCGGCGGCTACTACAAATCAGCCAGATGCTTTTCTAGAAAATCATCCGCCTAGCTAGCCGTCTGATCTTGTGCAGATGGCTGTTCGATCTCGTCAAAATAGCTCGCGTCTTCTCTTCTCTAATCACATTCAATTCGACACCCCCGCGTCTCTGGAGACCGCGATGTCCTCGGCTGCGGCAAGGAAGCCTTGCTGCTGCATGTGTGCTCACCGAGACACGAGCCGGAGCACCACCCTAAACTCCGGCGACTGCACGCCGATGTGCTATGTTGCAACACCACTAAAGATCGAGTAGCTCCCATGGCAACACCGACGGTGCTCCATTGCAGCAGCGGTGAAGTTTCAACGCCCCCGCGGTGCTTCG
The DNA here is from genome assembly GCF_056163025.1 of Triticum urartu. NCBI lineage: Eukaryota > Viridiplantae > Streptophyta > Magnoliopsida > Poales > Poaceae > Triticum > Triticum urartu. Next base: position 119,527,657 of record NC_141878.1, read on the forward strand.
TTGCATCTCTGGTGGCACTACAATGCAACTCCGGCAGTGCTTCATTGAACCACGCACACTTCACTTTAACTCCGACAGCAACGCCGATGCTTCATCGCAACTCCAGCAAGCCGCCCCCCGCTTCACCAGCTTCTGCAGCCCCACGACCAGCCTTCAGCACCGCACCCTTGCAGCACCAGCGGGAGCGCTGATGTCTTGATGCAGCACCAATGGAGCTCCGGCGACCCGATACAACACTAACAAAGCTCAACACCTCACTGCCACTCCCCTGTTAGAGGTCACCTTGCAGCGAGTAGCTGCAAAGACGTTGACACGGCCAGTCGTGCAACTCCCCTTGCCGACTTGCATTGCAGCAAGCGTCACCAGCGGCGGCGAGGACGATGGATGCAGCAACCCGCGTGGTCCCTCTAGTGTTGCAGCAATAGTGCTACTGCCGGAGTAGGCTCTTCAACAACCGGAGTGGTGGCAACAAATCTTTGCAGCGACTAGGTCAGCTCGGGCATCTGCGGTGTACTCCTGGCTGTCGAATGTGGCAATTTGATTTGGAGTGAAGTTCTCGACACGGCCTAGATCGTCGGTTGGATCGGAATGCAGCACAATGCTGCCAAAGGCGAAAAGCTGGCCAGGGACGAAGAAGTCACCACGGCCAATACTGCTATGATCTACACAAGAGCCGTCTACCAAACAGTGAGCTCTCAATGAAAGCACCAATGTCGTTGTCAAGACCGACATACCTTGGGTACGGGGCCCAAGTTATATGATCGGATCGATGGGTAACAAGAAACAGGAGACACGAAGCTTTTACCCAGGTTCGGGCCCTCTTAAGGAGGTAAAACCCTACGTCCTACTCTTTCTTATATTACGAGTGTATCAAAGTACATAATTGAACTACCTTGAGATCGTAAGTTATGGTCTAAATCGTATGGGTAATGGCAGTGGTGATGAATGTATGATCGCATCTGCGGACTAAACCCTCTGGCTTATATAAGTACCAGGGTATCTACGGTTACACATGGTCGGTTGCCATTCGAGGGGTTACATGTCAAATCTAATAGCTACACTTGGAGTACACACCAAGTCCTCGGTGAAGCCCGATATGCTCACACCACAAATTAGAGGCCTCTAGGATCCTTCCTCATTAACGAGCTGTCAGTTCGGTCCATGGACTAGGCCAGCTAGGCCGGGACCCCCTAGTCCAGTACACCGTCACCCACTAATGATGCTAGACACACTACCAGGACGGGGGCTAGGCGAGGAGAATTTTATTCCATCTTCAGGGAGTTACCATTGTCCCACCTTCCTGTGCATGACACAAACGCTAACAAAACTCGAAGAAACATCTAAAAAATCATAGTGACTATTTAATACTAGGACCTAAATTCGAATTTTCGTGAGTTACAATGGCGAGTACTAGTAGTGTATATCAATTTCTCATAAAAATATATCAGAAATAAATGCTACATCAATGCCTCGAATTTACACACTATCATATTATTACCCCCTCGATTCAAAATATATTGTTCTTCTTTATGGTAGGCATACAAATATTAATTACATTAATGTGCTTCAATTGTCACAATGATCTATCACACCTCCATATATATTGCTTTCCTTCATTTTGATATACTCAACTAATATACTACATTAGTGCCTTTTAATACCCATTCAAATATAATAGCAGAGCACAGGGAAGAAATCTGTTTATTTATGGTAGTCAATTAAAGTGCGTGATTTGGGGGAAATATATTATGGCAGGTAATAAATGGCAGAATTTATTACAAACTAGGGAAATTGGGTTATGTTTACCTACCACTTCTTTATGTTCCACTACTAAAGAAATGGTTGAGTGGTATAAATAGGCACCTAGGCCCTTCTATCTTCCTCGCCCAACGAAATTCAGTTCATAGTGATCTAGCCATGGCGATCAAGCATATAGCAGTAACCTTTTTCTTCATCCTCCCGGCCTTTGCTGAGTGTAGTGACGGGGGTGAACCTCCATCTTCTCGTAAGTACTAGTTCTAGCTTTACCAAGTCGAGGGTGTGTCAAGTCTAAATCACCTCATATAGTTTGTTATTTCCTCCAGCAAAAGACACTTTTGGTGAAAGTGTGTATGCGGTACATTGGGACCCCCCTTCAAGTAAGTACTTGTGCTACCTTACCACGTTAAGAATGTGTTAATTCTGAATAAACTCATAGTTTGTCATTTCCTACAGAAGGAGAAGGTTTTGGGGCTAGTGCTTATAAGGTGGATTGGAACCCAGAAGATGCACCTTCTAGTAAGTACTTCTACTACATTACCAAGTCGAGAATGTGTTAGTCCCAAATGAACCCATGGTTTGCTATTTCCTATAGAAGACAAGGGTTTTGGGGGCAAGTGCTTATAAGGTGGATTGGAAACCAGAAGATGCACCTTCTGGTAAGTACTTGTGCTGCCATACCACATCAACTATGTGTTAGTCATGAAAGAACTCATCATTTGTTAATTCCTCCAGAAGAAAAAGGTTTTGGGGCAAGTGCTTATAAGGTGGATTGGAAACCAGAAGATGCATCTTCCAGTAAGTACTTGTGCTACCTTACCAAGGAGAGAATGTGTTAGTCCTGAATGAACTCATGACTTGTTATTTCCTGTAGAAGAAAAGGTTTTGGGGCAAGTGCTTATAAGGTGGATTGGAAATCAAAAGATGCACCTTCTGGTAAGTACTTGTGCTACCTTGCCACTTCGATAATGTGTTAGTCCGGAATGAACTCATGGTTTTTTATTTCCAGCAGAACAAAAAGGTTTTGGGGCAAGTGCTTATAAGGTGGATTGGAAACCAGAAGATGCATCTTCCAGTAAGTACTGATGTTGCCTTACCAGGTCAATAATGTGTTAGTATTGAATGCACTCATGGTTTGTTATTTCCTATAGAGCAAAATGGTTATGGGGCAAGTGCTTATAAGGTGGATTGGGAAACATAAGATGCACCTTCCAGTAAGTACTTCTGCTACCTTACCATGTAAAGAATGTGTTAGTCCTGAAGGAACTCATGGTTTGTTATTTCCTACAGGAGAAGAAGGTTTTGTGGTAAGTGCTTATAAGGTGGATTGGAAATCAGACGATGCACCTTCCAGTAAGTAGTTGTGCTACCTTACCAAGTCAAGAATGTGTTAGTCCTAAATGAATGTTTACTCGTGGCTTGTTATTTCCAGCAGAAGGAAAAGGTTTGGGGGCAAGTTCTTATAAGGTCGATTAGAAATCAGAAGATGCACCTTTCAGTAAGTACTTGTGCTATCTTGCCAAGTCAAGAATGGGTTAGTCCCGAATGAACTCACGATTTTTTATTTCCCTCAGAATAAAAAGGTTTTGGGGCAAGTGCTTATAAGGTGGATTGGAAACCAGAAGATGCATCTTCCAGAAGTACTTGTGCTACCTTACCATGTCAAGAATGTGTTAGTACTAAATGAACTCATTGTTTGTTATTTCTTGCAGAACAAAAAGGTTTTGGGGCAAGTGCTTATAAGGTGGATTGGAAACCAGAAGATGCATCTTCTAGTAAGTACTTGTGCTACCTTACCACGTCAAGAATGTGTCAGTCATGAATGAACTCATTGTTTGTTATTTCCTGCAGAACAAAAAGGTTTTGGGGCAAGTGCTTATAAGGTGGATTGGAATCCAGAAGGTGCACCTTCCAGTAAGCACTTCTGTTAGCTTACCATGTCAAGAATGTATTAGTCCTGAATGACCTCATGGTTTGTTATTTCCTGCAGGAGAAGAAGGTTTTGGGGCAAGTGCTTATAAGGTGGATTGGAAACCAGAAGATGCACATTCCAATAAGTACTTTTGCTACCTTACCAAGTTGATAATGTGTTAGTCCTAAATGAACATTTACACAAGGCTTGTTATTTCCCGCAGAAGAAAAAGGTTTTGGGGCAAGTGCTTATAAGGTGGATTGGAAATCAGAAGATGCACCTTCCGGTAAGTACTTGTGCTATCTTGCCAAGTTGAGAAATGGATAGTCCCGAATGAACTCACGGTTTGTTATTTCCTGCAGAAGAAAGGTTTTGGTGCAAGTGCTTATAAGGTGGATTGGAAACCAAAAGATGCATCTTCCAGTAAGTACTTGTGCTACCTTAGCATGTCAAGAATGTGTTAGTCCTAAATGAACTCATTGTTTGTTATTTCCTGTAGAACAAAAAGGTTTTGGGGAAAGTGCTTATAAGGTGGATTGGAAACCAGAAGGTGCACGTTCCAGTAAGCACTTCTGCTACCTTACCATGTCAAGAATGTATTAGTCCTGAATGAACTCATGGTTTGTTATTTCCTGCAGGAGAAGAAGGTTTTGGGGCAAGTGCTTATAAGGTGGATTGGAAACCAGAAGATGCACATTCCAGTAAGTACTTCTGCTACCTTAGCAAGTCTATAATGTGTTAGTCCTAAATGAATGTTTACTCAAGGCTTGTTATTTCCTGCAGAAGAAAAAGTTTTTGGGGCAAGTGCTTATAAGGTGGATTGGAAATCAGAAGATGCACCTTCCGGTAAGTACTTGTGCCATCTTGCCATGTCAGAATGGGTTAGTCCCAAATGAACTCACGGTTTGTTATTTCCTGCAGAAGAAAAAGGTTTTGGGGCAAGTGCTTATAAGGTGGATTGGAAACCAGAAGATGCATCTTCTAGTAAGTGCTTGTGCTACCTTAGCATGTCAAGAATGTGTTAGTCCTGAATGAACTTATTGTTTGTTATTTCCTACAAAACAAAAAGTTTTTGGGGCAGGTGCTTATAAGGTGGATTGGAAACCAGAAGGTGCACATTCTAGTAAGCACTTTTGCTACCTTACCATGTTAAGAATGTAGTCCTGAATGAACTCATGGTTTGTTATTTCCTGCAGGAGAAGAAGGTTTTGGGGCAAGTGCTTATAAGGTGGATTGGAAACCAGAAGATGCACGGTCCAGTAAGTACTTCTGCTACCTTACCAAGTCGATAATGTGTTAGTCCTAAATGAATGTTTACTCAAGGCTTGTTATTTCCTACAGAAGAAAAAGGTTTTGGGGCAATTGCTTATAAGGTAGATTGGAAATTAGAAGATGCACCTTCTGGTAAGTACTTGTGCTACCTTGCGAAGTCGAGAATGGGTTAGTCTCGAATGAACTCATGGTTTGTTATTTCTTGTAGAAGAAAAAGGTTTTGGGGCAAGTGCTTATAAAGTTGATTGGAAACTAGAAGATTCAACTTCCAGTAAGTACTTGTGCTACATATCTTATCAGGTGGAGAACATGTTAGTTTTGAAGCAACTCATAGTTTGTGATTTTCTATAGAAAGAAATGATTTTCATGGAAGTACTTATGCGGTACATTGGGATCCAGATCATGCACACTCTTGTAAGTACTTGTGCTACCATATCAAGTTGATTTTTTTAATATGATGTCTTAGTTTCTTTATACCAGTGAAAAAATGTATGCATTTAATCTCCAAAAATATCATTAGTATGTCAATATTTCTCTTAAACTTCTATTTTAATAATAACAATGCAGCTTCCTCCATTCCTGAAGAACTAGAAAAACACGGACATGTAAAGTTTCAAACTGGCATGTTATTCCTGAAGAAGAATCTACACATTGGCACTACACTGCCTGAAGGAACCATGTTTGCACGAGATGGTGCACCAAAGTCTATTCATTTTTCATCTACTCCATTGGAGTCAAAGTACTTGCCAACCATCCTTTCATACTTCAAATTACCTCATGCCTCGATGAAGGCAAAGTAGGTAGCTGACACCCTTCATTCATGTGGGAAACCGGCTGACAAGGAGGAACCTCACATGTGTTTCTCATCCCGCGAAGCAATGGCAAGGTTTGCCACCAGAGAATTGGGAGTCAGCGGCACATGAGCAGCCATTACAAGGATTCATGGGCATGAGAATCCAAGCTCCATGTATGTTGTGGAACATATCACCCAACTCAGCAGTAACGTGGTGCCATGCCACCTTATGGATTTTCTGTATGAGGTTTTTTTATTGCCATCGGCCAAAACAAGTGCAATCTTTGAGGGTGCAACTCAAGGATTTGAAAGATGGCATGGCGAGTGTGACGGCAATAGCCATGTGCCATATGAACACATCTGATTGGGACACACAGTACTTTGAGCTATTAGACAGAGAGCGTGGTGAACCTATTTGCCACTATATGCCTACCGATTACATCATGTTCTATTAGATATATTTAAAGTTGCTGCTAAACTATGTAATGTTGTTATCTGATCAATAAAGCATGCCGAGTGTCCAGACTTTGGTCAAAAATACTTAATCACACCAAGTTTTGAAAGTCTTTGGACTACTACAGACCAACATTTCTTTTATCGCATCTGAAATAACTCTAATTTAATTACCTATGTTATGATGCACTTGAGAATCATTATTTTTGCATCTCGGCCGCTAGGCTGAGCCGTTCCTGCCATATGCCACCAAACCGCTAGTCAAGGAGAGGCAGACCTATGCCTTCTCGGTCGTCCCTGGTGAAGGAGAGATGGATTCACGTCATCCCGACCGCTGTTGGAGGAGATGACTTCAGGAGAAGGGGTCACTGCTAAGTGTTGGCTTGCCACCAGTCCTCCTAACCGTCCTCGCCATCGCCTATACTCCATGGTTCAGCAATACCAGAGAAAAGAGAGACTAAGAGGTGCAGTTGCGAAAGACGGGCTAGAACGGGGTTGAGAGCGAGGTGTTGTAGTTTTATGCTGTTCCGCCGATTTGGAGGAACTGGGCATTCCGGATCTAAGGGGTATATTCCATTTTATGGAATGGGTGCCTTAAGATTCTCTTTCCCAACCAAACAGAAGAACATGTTTCTTGGTACGGGAGAACTGTCCCGTTACTTTACATGTGATTTCACCAACCCAGTAGACCCTTAGATACTATTGGGAAGCCTAACTTGACGTGCATTGCCCGCAGAAGCGGTGGAAAACCCACAATGAACAATCAAGTTAAAGATCGATAAGGTTTTAACATGCACTAATTATACATATAACGTAACGATCCGAACCGTTAGAGTCCAAATCTTCTAAGATTTCTGTGCTATCTCTGGATTAAAAGCCCAGCACACCTATTACAAGGACTATAAAACACAAAAGTCATTTATTACATTGATGATCCAAAGTTCAATTTATTACATATGCTCAGCTAAGACCGAGTTACATAGCGTAAGCAAATAAACATAATAGCAATCCTGAGCCCATCAATCGCCACAAGGCTGGTTGAGTGTAGCTCCATAGCCCTACTTCTTCACTCATTAACATCATCATCTTCACATGGCATGTACAGGTAAGTACTCTGAGTGTACTCACAAGTTGCAAAAAAGTTAAGGCATAAATAGTCATGCTGGGTAGGGGATGTCTAGGGTTTATTTACCGAAAGCCAACTTCCCCTAGACAGTGAAGAAAGAAACTGAGTTTTGATAAATAATTTTATAAGTTTAAAACATAGAGTTTAAGTGAATACTTGGATATCCGCAGCAAGGTTCATGAATTGTTTTTCTTGCAAGGTTGAAGTGAAACACCCCCATTGTGCTTAACTTCCACCTAACCCTTTTAAAAATAGCTTTGAGAAAGGAGAGGGGTGATTCTTCTTCCTCCTTTGGCAAGAGCCAACAAATAGGAGCACCACGCGCACGCCGGCTCGCACACCCTGCCGACCCTTCTTTCCTTCTCCGCCCTGCACTCCTCCCGCGCGTATCTCGCACCCATCGGACCTTTCCCCCTCATCATTAACTTCAAATCAATGACCCAGTCACCATTACTGGAAAATACGGGACTAGCTAGGTTTCGGCCCCCAGATCGCGCATGCACCTGGACACCCTGAGATCTTTATAAAGCTTTTGCCTCGGCCCCTCGCCACCCTTGTTCGAAGACCCCACCTTCGAGAGCCCAACTCTCTCTCTCTCTATCTCTCTCTCTCTCTATAAATCGCTCCCGTCTTGTCCCTCAGGTCCACCGCGACTTCCTCTTTGCTGTCCAGCGCATCTTGGTCGCCGGAGACCTCCATCATCCCAGACCCCGCCACGCTCGAACTACCGCCGACGCCCGCTGTCGGTGTCAAAACCGGCGGATCTCGGGTAGGGGGTCCCGAACTGTGCGTCTAGGATCGATGGTAACAAGAGGCAGGATACATGATGTTTACCCAGGTTCGGGCCCTCTTGATGGAGGTAATACCCTACGTCCTGCTTGATTGATATTGATGATATGAGTATTACAAGACTTGATCTACCATAAGATCGTAGAGGCTAAAACCCTAGAAGCTAGCCTATGGTATGATTGTTGTATATGATCTATCGACTAGCCTGGCCTCGGTTTATATAATGCACCAGAGGCCTAGGATAACAAGAGTCCTAGCCGAATAAGGCGGTGGGGAGGAGTCCTTGTCTTGATCACCAAGTCTTGTGGAATCTTCCATGTATGCGGCAGCAGTCCGAACTGGCCCATGAGTATACGGCCATGGGGGTCCTCGGCCCAATCTAACAGATCGGGAGACGACGTGGTGAGTACCCCCTAGTCCAGGACACCGTCAGTAGCCCCCAGAAATGGTCTTCAAGTTAGGGACGCTCCTCGATTCTTCCGAACTGTTCTTCATCTTCGGTTGTCGGTCTTGAATACTGGTTCAACAAATCTTATCATCTTTGATCTTGAGGATCGCCGAAATGCATTCGACGAGTTTACATGTCGGGTATCCGAGGAGCCCCTTTAAGTTTCCGGCCTTTATCAATGCCTTGTTATTTATATGCCACACCTCGGGTTTGAAGTGGTTCCCGGGAGGCAGTGTCCTCTTGCGTCTGAGCTCTAACACCGGACCGCATTCAAGGTATCATTTGCAGCCGAGCACCAATGCCGGACTGCTTCCGAGCTCCAACGCCAAAATGTATCCGAGCTCCAACGCCGGACTTTGTCCAAGCTCCAACGCCGGACTATATCCAAGATGTCATAGATCATCTTGGTCCAAAAAAGTTGAAGGAGTTTAGCCGAGCTTAATGCTGGAAATGCCCTCTATGGAACCAGCCACTAGCGCCCGAGCTTTATGCCGGACTGCTTCCGAGGTGGTGCACCACCTCGACTATGGCCAATTTTTTGTCGATATTTTTGATTGGTGCAATTTATTCTCTGCCAAGATATATAGCCAGTAACCCTCAACGTGTGTATCGGTTTAAAACCTAAGATGCACTTGAAGGATGATGTAAGACCACTGATCCCAGTAGCCGCCGAGACTCGGGTTGATTTGCAAAATCGGCCTGAGGATCAAGTCCTAGCTCGGCAGAATACTTCGGGATACAAAAGAGGCATGCTCAGTCCTCGAGACTCAGGTTGGGTGCGGCCGACCAACCTGAGGATCATAATCTCCTCGGAAACTGTATTGCACTTAAAATTTTCTGCATTGGACAGGCAATGCAGTAGCCCCCGAGACACTGGTCGGGTGGCAACACCAGATCAGGGGATCGATGTGCCCCTTTAATATTTGTAAATAATAAACCCGAAGCCCAGTAGCCCCTGAGCCTTAATGCGGGCACGGGTGGCCGAATTAAGGATCGATATCCATAGTAAAATCACAAATTATGTGTAATGACTCTATGTATCCAAGTAATTTACATCCTTAATGCTCGGATCCGCATTGTACAAAACTTTGTTGACCGACCATCGGCTTCCACCTCCTCGGCTAGTAGCCGAGGAGTGTTTGTCCTACTTTATAAAGCCTTTATGAGGGCAAAGATTTACGACAAACAAGGCAATCTGGCCATACGGTTTTATAAACAAAGGTACTCAAAGAGATATGTTATATTACTATTTAACATAAGAAATGTCTTCCAAAGAAAATAGTCCCGTTATCGGTTCCTTTCTTTGGGTTGTCATGCTAAGCATGATCATTAAACCTCAGCTCTAATGTAAGAGCAAAATATCGAGGATTTAGTTTGGGAGGCCAGTTAATAGCCCCCAATAGTGTTCGGCGACAGTCGAGGTCAAGCCGTAAACACTTCGGCCATTGTTATGAATGGACCGTCATTTAACACCGTCATCGGATCGCTGACCAGTTTACGCTTATTGTGACAGTCAGTTTTTGGCTTTCTCCAGCGAGGTGCTTAACCATGTGAGCTGGAAGCACAATCGCAGTGGTTCTCCGTTTGCACACCTAGCCGAACAAAGCGGAACGTAGGAGGCAAGCGCAGGAGCCGGGCAACCCAACTATTGACCGAAGACACAATTCGAAACCAATGCATATATAGTGAGATCCGAGAATGTTTTTGCCGAATCTATAAAGGTGTCCGACATTGCACTGTGAGACTTGTGCTAGAAACACACAAATAGTTTAAAAGTGCCAAAAAGCTTGGAAAACAAAAAAACGTCAGTAAAAACATGACGTCCGAACAAGATCAAGTGTTCGGTGCCAATCCGAAAATTGGAAGAGAAAGAAAAAATTGTGCTTCTGTCGTGTTTTGACAACGACCAAGAAGAAAACACATTTATAGCTCATATATAAATTTTAAGAGCCCCCAAGTGACTTGGGTAAGAATCTTATGTATAATGATTGTATGTACCGAAGTACTTATATCATATTTGTGTTCACCCGAACTTTAAACGCGTCTTAACCGACCGTCGGCTTCTCCCTCTTCAGCCAAGGGCCGAAAAGTGTCATGTACTCCGCCTGTCGAGAGTATCGACGGTGTTTCCGATGACCAGGCAATCAGGCCATAAGGCTATAATAGACAAAGCGCGCTCAGGGACCTTATGCTATATTACTAACGAAGTGTAAGAAGCATCTTCGAACAAAATAGTACCCCCACCGATACCTTTCTTCGGTGCTCATTATTACTATGAGACTTGTGTAATAGATTTTTTGTACTCATGAGTTCTGTTGTGTGCTGACCATGATTGAAAACAATAAGAGCGCTAGCTTTCGGCTTCACCCAGTCTGAGGTCAGAGCTCGGATGACCCGGTCGTGACAATCGCAGAGTTGCTCCCTTTACTCCCTAGCCAAACAATCAGAAACATAGGGGTAAGCACAGGAGCCAGGAAACCCAGCCTGCAAATCGCTTAGGTCAATATGGTGCATATTGTGGCATAATACATGAACAAGGAACGAAGCCGTACAAGTATAATCATATGCAAGAGCAAAAGCTCCATCAAGGGAGCCCCCAAGTAAACGGGGTATTTGAATTTGTGTGTCACAAACAAAGTTTTGACAAGGAGATTCTCTACAAGCAACTTTTTTTCAAAAAGGTATAATTCTTGGTCGAACCAAACACAAGTTAAAAATTTAAAACTTTGAGCATGAAGGCAACTTAGATGGTTAATGTGTTCGGTATTGATGACGCGACCCGAGCTTGATGCGGGAGAAGGTTCCATCCCCCAAGCCGGTCCCAAGGTGGCGGAGCAAAGAGCTCGGCACTCCCAAGTGGTGACATAGCACGGTCAATGCGGGCCGACGGAGTGATGCCGAAGTCCCTGGCATGGGATAATGAAGTGTTGACGAAGCCCCCCGTCCAGCCGAGGTGACGTGGTATGTCACTACGCCGAGTTGACGATACTACCCAACCCAGATCATTTTCCTGTGCACAAAAAATAGTGCAAACCGGAGATAATAGTAATAATAATTTTAAAAAACTCGTTGCATAATAAATAATTTATGCAAAGTGAGTAATAAAAGAAATATGGCCTGGCGCCGAAGTCAATGTCGATGCAGGGCGTCGGCGTGATACGGTAAAGGCATGGCAAAGCCTGAATTCACAGGTCGGTCTGAGTTCCGGATGCGGCGTTCGCCGGACCATGTACGGAAACTGACCAAACCACCATGCGACCGTCGTTAATGCGGCCATCATTTGATAGACCTATGTACATCTGATGAACAAACCAGAGTAATAATTCCTAGGGAAAAATGAACCCGAACAAGCAAAAAATACTAGGATTAATAGCACCTGGTTTATTCGTTGTAGCAATTCGAAGAAAGGTGATTCCGAAAATTGGGACTCGATCCGCACACCCATTGCCTGATGGGTGATAAAGCGACGGTATGGCGATGCTGGAAAAGGTTGGCTCGCCGAGGCAAAGCCCTCGATCCAGCTAACCTGACGGAGCTGGTCGGCTAGTGACGCCGAAGTCTCCGGAGTAGGTTGATGAAGAGATGGCGAAGCCCCCGGTCCAGCCGAGATGTCGAAGCCTCGATGTCAGCCGATGAGTTGAAGTAGGTCGCGTGATGGACACCAGCTTGAAGAAGCAATAGTGCGGCCCTGCCGATGCAGGTCGTGACATGGTCGATGCCGGCTTGATGAAGTGACCGTGTGGCGATGCCGGTATGCCCGCTCTGTATAATCCGTGGGGCGGCGATGTTGGTGATGATTTATCCTTCGCGATGCCGAACTCTTGTTCGGCTTGCCAAAATGATGATCCGAAGAAGTTGAGCTCGGCTCAACAAAGTGACGACGTGTCTACCGCAGGTCGGCAGCCTTGGAGCAATATTGCTGGACTGGTTTGACACCAGCATGATGATGAAGGTGACCTCAGGGGAGGCTTAAAAATTTACGGGCACGTGTTTAAAAACAACTCACAATACCCTAGAAGAGAATTCCTCTAAAAAGTTTGTCCAATATCACGTTCATAAAGAAACATGAATTCGGGTCGGATCCGTATTCGCGCAGAAAACGGATCCTAAAATTGGTCCACTCAGCAGAAGGTTCCCAGAGTTTGAACCGTAGGATCAAGCTGAAATTTGGATGGGTGCTAGATATGGGAATTCCGCAGTAGATGAACGGTTAGATCTTCCAAAGGACCTCCGAGCTGGGCTCTGGAGACCACGCCCTAAACTCATCCAGATTCAAAACGGCTCCGGTATATCATAGATTGCCAGAGATTCCTCCACCGGAACTCGATGAAATTGTGCATGGTTGTTGTAGACTAAAGGCCGCACAATCCCAGAGAAGCAATCGTCAAAGCGATACCCGAGAAGGTGGTGGCGGCAGATACGAGTTCACTGTCCAGAAAAACAGCACGGTCGCTCGAGGGCAATGTTGACGTTGAGCCCCCGAGCTCCATGGATGATTCCTCCATGATCTTGATAGAGATCGGAGTTGATGTTTGATGAAGGTCCTCGTCCGAACATGGTGATCCGAACACGGGGCGCAGTTCTTGGTCGAACCAAGGTGACCAGTCGAGCTGGCGACGAAGATGCCGAAGTCATAGTTGATCTGTAGGCGAGCCATCAATCCTTTTGTCGATCACACATCGGAACTCTCAATGGAAGCACCAATGTCGGTGTCAAAACCGGCGGATCTCGGGTAGGGGGTCCCGAACTGTGCGTCTAGGATCAATTGTAACAGGAGGTAGGAGACACGATGTTTACCCAGTTTCGGGCCCTCTTGATGGAGGTAATACCCTACGTCCTGCTTGATTAATATTGATGATATGAGTATTACAAGAGTTGATGTACCACGAGATCGTAGAGGCTAAAACCCTAGAAGCTAGCCTATGGTATGATTGTTGTATATGATCTATCGACTAGCCTGGCCTCGGTTTATATAATGCACCAGAGGCCTAGGATAACAAGAGTCCTAGCCGAATACGCCGGTGGGGAGGAGTCCTTGTCTTGATCACCAAGTCTTGTGGAATCTTCCATGTATGCGGCAGCTGTCCGAACTGGCCCATAAGTATACGACCATGGGGGTCCTCAGCCCAATCTAACAGATCGGGAGACGACGTGGTGAGTACCCCCTAGTCCAGGACACCGTCACCCGCCGCATCATTGGTCTTATTTGGTGTGCCCCTCCAAGATCTATTCTGGACCATCGGATCTTGATCCTATGGCTCGAGAGCTTCTCTGTTTTAATTCAATGCAAATGGGTATCGGCTTATTAGATTGTGACGCATGGCACACTACTACAAAAACAGCTATAGCCAATATGGACACTAATGGCCCACTGTACATGTGGTGCGCCATTACTAAATACTAATGGCGCACCATGTGTTGGTGCGCCATTAGTGTGCAAATACTAATGGCGCACCACATCCACGGTGCACCATTAGTAATTTTTTTTTAATTTTTTCAAAATGACTAATGGCGCACCGTGGGATGGTGAGTAATGGCGCACCACTCCCACGGTGCGCCATTAGTAATTATGTTTCATTTTTTTTCATTTTTTATTATTTTTTAAACTACTAATGGCGCACCGTGGGAGTGGTGCGCCATTACTAGTTGAACTAGTAATGGCGCACCATCCCACGGTGCGCCATTAGTAATTTGGCCCAAACATTCCCCCCAATGCACCCCCCGGTGGACCGCCTTTTCAGTTTCAAAAAAAAGAAAATGATAGAAATGTCAAAAAAATAAAAGAAAATAAGATTCCCATGTGATATGTGGTCTAGTTGTTAGCAAACTTTACAACCATGAATTTTCGACTTTTTTGCAAAATCTCTCGAGAATTTGTAAAAATGGGCATAACTTTTGCATACGAACTCGGATTAAAAAGTTTTTTATATGAAAAATTATCTACTCGAAAAGTTACATCCGAATTTAACGGGGGAATCCCGTTAAACATTTTCAAAATCCTCAAAAACCTAACAGAAAAAAAGATACGGGGCTTTTAAGATCTGGAGAGGCAAAAAAATTCAAAAAAATTCAAACTTACTAATGGCGCACCTGCCCATGGTGCGCCATTACTATCTTCCCGCCTTCAAAATTCAAAATAAATCAAAAAAATAAAAAAAGTTACTAATGGTGCACCTGCCCATGGTGCGCCATTAGTATCTTCCCGCCTTCAAAATTCAAAATAAATCAATTTTTTTAGTAATGGCGCACCTGCCCACGGTGCGCCATTACTATGCCGTATATATGGCTGGGCGTGTCCTCTTCTCCTTACCTCTTCATTCTTCTCCTCCACTCCACCTCTCCTCCACTCCATCTCCTCCTCTCCTCCACTCCATCTTCCCTTCTCTCCTCCACCATACTACCCTCCTCCTCTCCGGCGACCTCCTCCTCCTCCTCTTCGGCAACCTCCTCCTCCTCTCCGGCGACCTCCTCCTCCTCCCTCCTCTCCTCCCCTCCCCTCCCCTCACGGTTTCTCCTCCCTCCTCTCCGGTGAGCTCCTCCTCCCTCATCTCCGGTGAGCTCCTCCTCCCTCCTATCCTCCCATCCCCTCATGGTTTCTCCTTCCTCCTCTCCGATGCTCCGGTGAACTCCTCTCCGGCGACCTCCTCCTCCTCTCCGGCGATGTAGGCGAGCGCCTCTCCGGTCACCTCCTCCTCCTCCTCTTCGGCGAACTCCTCTCCGTCAAAAGAACACAGCAAAAGAACGTACAAGATCCAAAAACGGGAACAAAATTTGAAATAATATCGTGCAAAAAAAACGAGCAAAAATGGGCAAAAAAATCGCGATCCAGATCCAAATTCAAAATTCAAAAATAGCAATGGCGCACGGTGGGGGTTAGACGGTGCGCCACTACTATTTTCCCGCCTTCAAAATTCAAAAATACTAATGGAGCACCGTGGTCTATACTAATGGCGCACCAGTGGCCTATACTAATGGCGCACTGTGGCCTATAATAATGGCGCACCAGTGGTGCGCCATTAGTATACCAGATACTAATGGCGCACCACTGGTGCGCCATTAGTAAAAAGTACTAGTGGCGTGGTACTAGTGGCGCACCAGTAGTGCGCCATTAGTAGGCAAAACTGGTGCGCCACTAGTAGGCCTTTTCCTAGTAGTGGCATCCTTTATTCTTTTTGCAATTCTTCATAGACTTTCTCTTGTGCATGGTTATTCTTGGTTAAGATTATTTTATATAAAAATTGTCCCCCAACAAGTCATGGTTTGCTAAACTAAACATAACAAAGACATGAGTCATAGGACATACCTTCACGGTTACGAATTTACACACTTCTCTTCCTTACTCTTGCATTCCTTGTTGTCTGGCATAGATAAAGTCCGCTAAAAGCAAAAATGCAAACAAACTCCAAGGGGCAAAAAGAGTAAGAGCAAAGCAAAACTTATTCTATTTTTCTAATTATTGGGTTTTTTAAAACTAACTTGCCAGCGCTAGTAAGAACACAGATATTAGCAAGGGGGTTACTGACAATGGGGCGGAGGTGATTGTAGTTGAGACCAAGGGAGTTGGCAAACATGGTGATCACTCCTCATTACTATAGAAATGTCTAGCAATGGCAGGATCAAAATGGGCATCGGTAGCGGGATTTGGGCCCAGGAAAGCCCGCCACTTGTAACAGGACACCAGTGGCGGGCCTACGCTCGCCCTGCTAATTAGGTACCAGTGGCAGGCATAACACCCTGCCCGTCACTACTTTACCTTGCTACTAGCCACTGCTCAATGATTCACCAGTGGCAGGCCTTTACTTCTGCCTGCCAGTGCTAGAAATTTAAGAATTTAAAGAAAATACGTATTGTATTGTGTACATCACATAGTGCAACTCATGTTATAACTATTAAGTACATAGACATATATACACCATATACAAATTATAATATTTTTGTACACCATCATCAATTTACACATTTACATAGGCTGGCAAGGAGCACACACATAGATCATCAATGTTGATCTTGAACAACAAACAAAATATGAGAACTGAAGGGCCAGATACGATAGAGGATGCTCCCCCGAGTATCCTTCTGCCTACCCATTCTTTCCTAGTTGGATCTCACCTGCAAAAACAATTATGCCATGAAGGCATGAATTATGAATCAAAACATCATTACCGAGAGCCAATTGAGGCCAACATATTATTCTGAACACAAAACCTAGGCAAGCAAGTCCATGACCACCATGTACATAGCTAGCTAATGAGAAAATCTAGTCATTTTACAAGGTAACAACAATGTTTAGTTAGCAACTGAGATCCAACATGCATATAGAAATTTTTCACTACATTGATACATGAGATCACACTCAACAAGAAACTTGGTAGAATAAATACTTTATATGTCATGGGCCATATGTTAACCACGCGTAAACCTTGCATGTATAAGCCCCATACATAGGTACAGTGAGCTGCTATACAAACGGTTTTAACCCCTTTCCGCGACGGAGTTTTAAACCGTTGCCTTGCCTTTGTGTGTGCAATAGGGGGATTCTTCTCACACGACCCCAAAACCATTGGTGATAGGCAGCGATGTTGTAGACGCGTTGTCGTGGTGATCTCACAGCAGATGCCATGGGATGGCTAAAAGTGGGGGCTATGTGAGGACGCCAGTGGGTTCCGGAGGCGAGGTTGGCACGCGCAATTGTGAGACACGAGGCATACCCAGGTTTGGGGCTCTCCCAGGGAGGTAACACCCCTAGTCCTGCCGAATATAGTATGGGATGCATAAGGGCTACAAGGTTGCTCCTGGAGCTGTTTGGGGAGGAGGAAGAAGGAGATGGCCTTCTTGCCTACCTTTGGTGTATGTGGGCGTGTGTGTGCTCTGCTGAGGGGTGATCAAGATCCTTGTGCTTGGAGGCCTCCTGGGGGTCTTATAGGCCGACCCCTCAGGGTTACAGAGGTAATACTACGGAGGGGGTGCCCTGGTGTCATCGTTTGGGAGCCGGTAGTGAGGCCCGCTAGGTCGCTGGGTCCGCAGGGTGTGCCGGGCGCGGGTCTCGCCCATTGCACGGTACTGTGTCTAGTCTTGTCTTGCGCCACGGAGTGGATGACACCGCATGGCTATAGTGCCGCGTCGCTCGGTCACCGTCTGCCCTGGTCAGCGGTACGGGGGACGTTGTAGCCATGCTCGCCTCAGTCAGCTCGAGTAGGTAGCGCACTATGTTGGGAAACGTTGCATTGAGAACAAAAAAAATTCTGCGCACACGCAAGATCTATCCATGGAGATCCATAGCAACGAGAGGGGGAGAGTGTGTCTACGTATCCTCGTAGACCTTAAGCATAAGCGTTTAGTAACGTGGTTGATCTAGTCGAACTTCTTCATGCTCCAACAGATCAAGTACCGAACGTACGGCACCTCCGCATTCAGCACACGTTCAGCTTGGTGATATCCCCCGCCTTCTTGATCCAGCAAGATGGCGAGGTAGTGGATGAGTTCCGGCAGCACGATGGTATGGTGACGGTGATGGTGAAGCTATCTCCACAAGGCTTCGCCTAAGCACTACGAAAAATTGACCAGGGGTGTAAACGGTGGAGGGGGGGGCTCCGCACATGGCTAAACAATGTCATGTCTTGTGGGAGGGGGCGCCTAGCACAAGACACGACATTGTCTTAGCCGTGTGCGGTGCCCCCTCCATCGAAGTGGTGCCCCCATCCTTATTTGGAGTGCGGGAGGAAGGAAGGAAGGAGGAGGTGGCGCCCCCCTTTCCTTTCTCTGATGAGGAGGGAAAGGCAGGAGGGGCCACCCCTCCCCTTTCCTTCCCCTAGGGCTGGCCAACCAAGGGAAGGGGCGCACCAGCCCCCTTGTGGACTAGTCTGTCCCTCCCTCCTTTGGCCCATAAGGCCCATACACTTGTCGGGGTTGCCCGGAACCCCTTCTGGTGACCCGATGAGCACCCGGTGCACTCACAAACTATTCCGGTGTCCGAATACCATCGTCATATATATCAATCTTTACATACGGGGCGCGGGCATAGTTTCAAATAGCAAAGATAGCATCCGCTATTGCGTCTGCAATAGCGCTAGCGCAATAGTGTCCGCTATTGCTCAAATTAAATGTCACTACTTTTTGCTAATGATGTAGAAATATACACAATAGTCTAGTGTTTTTACAAATCTGCTACACGGACATAGCGTCCGCAATATAGCCCGCTATCCGCATTTCTCTACGCGGACCCCAATCCGCTACCAACCCGCTATCTGCTATTTAAAACCATGGGCGCGGGGCTCTAGCGTCATCGTCTGGGAGCCGGCAGCGGGGTCTGCCAGGTCCGCCGGGCGCGGGTCCCGCTGGCTGCATGTTATTGTGTCCAGTCTTGTCTTGCGTCACGGAGTGGTTGACACCATGTGGCTACAGTGTCGCGTCGCCCGATCACCACCTGCCCCGGTCAGCGATATGGGGGACGTTGTAGCCATGCTCGCCTCGGTCAGCTCGGATAGGTAGCGCACTATTGCCACGCCTGCTCTGTCATGGGTACTTGTCTTGTTGTACATCCGGATGGGACGGCCGCTGACCTGCGGCTAGCCAGCAGGCAACCAACTGGCCGGTCGGGTAGCCACGCCTAGCTCGCTTGCGCTGGGGAGCTAGCCAGCGAGCCCGCCTGGTTGAGGGGCGCATGCCGCCTTGATGTTTTAAAAAGGATCCGGGTTCCGCTGCCTACCCGGGGTCATCCCCTCGATACGTCGTATCATGAAATGCGATGAAACTTCTTCTTCTATTTTTTTCTCGGAAAATCTGAATTTATAGTGCTGAGATTAGGGTCAGTGGAGCCTCGTGGGCCCCACAAGCCACGAAGGTGAGCGCAGGGGGTGGTCGTGTCCTGGTGCCTTGTGGGTAGCAGGTGGGCCCCCTCTGGTGGGTCTTCGCTCTAGTATTTTTTATTTATTCCATAAAAAATCTTTAAAAAGTTTTATTCAATTCCGTGAACTTTTATTTCTGCACAGAAACAACACCATGGTTGTTCTGCTGAAAACAACGTCAGTCCGGGTTAGTTTCATTCAAATCATGCAAATTAGTGTCCAAAACAAGAAAAAACGTATTTGGAAAAGTAGATATGACGGAGACGTATCAAGCGTCGAGGTCGTGAAGTAGTTGCATCATCAGATCATGGTCAGTGACGGGATTGCTCGTGTCGGCGAGACCGTTCGCGAGGGCCTTGAGCTTGCGGGCACACTCCAAGACCGAGACCTTGGTTCAGGTTGCGGAATTGGCGAGTCAGATAAAGGTATTGAGCGCCCTGGTTGGCCTGAAAGTAGGCGCGAATGCATGACTAGGCAGTGAAAGCATCATTGGCGCTGCCCATCATAAGCTCTAGAAGAGAGTCAACCAAGGTGAAGAGAATCCAGAGGGTGATCCGGTGATCGATGGCGAGCCAAGAGGCACCAGCAGTGGCTGGGGACGGGCGCTGGACGCGGTGCTGCTGGAGGACAAAGGTGAAAAACATACGCCACTTGATGTAGTTATGTTTAGTAAGATCGAGCTTGAACTTTATGTGGTTGGAGATATGATGTTGATGGAAATTGAGCAGGTAGGGATCGACAGGTGGGGAAGGAGGTGGCGCAATGATGGTGGACAGGGAAGAAGATGTTGCAGGCGGTGAGGGAAGGAGAGGAACCAGGAGGGAAGGGCTGAGGACCGGCGGTGGAGGCCGGAGTGGGGAGATCACCGAAGATGTCCGTGAAGGCCATGTCTATCTGATACCAAGTTAGAGAAGAAATAGGCGCTGTAGAGCTGCTATATTGATATCACCAAGTGTTAGAGGGGTTACATAAGGGAGAGAGCTCCGGAGAGAATAGATCTTGAGAGAATAGGCACACATGCCATGCACAGAGGAGTACGGGTGAGATCCTAGAGAACAGGGCTAAGTTACAACAGCACAATATGTCCAAAGTGTATGTTAACACTCCAAATCATTGTCAATGGTGTCTACCAAAAGGAGGACCCCGACCGTGAATGCCTGCCAAGCCCACACGCTCCTAAGCTCCGGTGGCGGCGCCCAAGCCTACCTCGACTGACATGAGGTTGCCAGAGGACCTCGATAAGGACCACGCTGCCGGCGCCCGCAACATCCCCTACTACCTTGCAGTCACTCCCCAGGGCTAGCTGCTTTCTTCATGATTCACTCCCTTTTCTTCTTGATCCATCGCTGATGGGGATTTTCCTTCCCTTTCTGATTATCTCAAGGCAAGGAGAAGAACCCAAACTTTGTTGATGAAGTAGCTGCACTCTACAGGAAGGAACATCACTTGATTGTGGTAATTAAAAAGCAATCGTGATTGCTTGATCATCTCCCTCTGCACTTGATTGACTTTTGTGTGTTTTATGCTCTTGTAGGGCTGTCGCACGGGCGTGCGATCCAAGCTCGCGACTGCGGACCTCGTAAATGCGATAATTATGGGTTTGCTGAAGAATAAGTGTAATAACACTGTTTGGAGGCTGATCTCTGTATCTGGTTCTTCTTATGATAACTTTAAACTGGATTTTATTGATGAACTGCATAACCTCCTAGCTAGCTAGGCTGGCCCCACAATTGTAGGAGGTGACTATAATCTGCTTAGAGTTGCCGAGGAAAAGAATACATGCCTGATTAATCAGCATTGGGCAGATCTCTTTAATGTCTGGATTAATAAATTTGGTCTCATTGAGATTAAGAATACTAGCAGGAAGTATACCTGGGCCAATAATCAAGAAAACCTAGGCTTGGTTTCTTTAGATAGGGTTTTTGTTTCTGCTGACTAGGAAAGACTTTTTCCTGCTAGCCCGATCAAAGCTCTCCCTAGAAATGGGAGTGATCATACCCCCTCATTTTTAATTCTGATGCTATGGCTATTCCTAGGAATAAAGTTTATAGATTTGAAAAATGGTGGCTAGAGGTTCCTGGCTTTGATGAGATTGTCCACAAAGCCTGGAACACTGACAGTCATTTCTCCTCTGCTATAGATATCTCGCAATTTAAAATCAGAAATACTAGGAAAGCCACCAAAGGGTGGAGCCTCAGTTATGAGGTAACTCAGAACAAGACTAAGCAAACCTTGGTAGCTGAGTACAATTGTTTAGATATTCTTCCAGAATCTCAACCTCCTTCCCCTGTTTCTAAGGCTAGATTAAAAGTGATTGCAGGTGAGCTAAATGAAATATGGAAGAAAGAGGAAATCAAGGACAGACAGAGAGCTAGAGAGAGAGAGACATCAAAGAACGGGAACTAAACTCTGACTACTTTCAAGCTCTAACCAACTAGAAGAGGAGGAAGAAGCACATTGATGTCTTGGAAACTACCAATGGCCCAGTTGAAACTACTGAAGGTATCATTTCTAATGTGGTTGCCTACTATAAAAATTTGTTTGGCTACTCCCCTTCTATCAATTTAAAATTATTAGATGACTTTTGGGACCAGTCTAGTATGGCCACTGCTGCGCATATTGACTCTTTAGAAAATCCTTTTTTCGAAGAAGAAATCAAAAATGCAGTCTTTGGCTCATATGCTGAAGGTGCCCCTGGACCAGACGGTTTTCCTTTTCTGTTTTATCAACATTTTTGGAATCTCATTAATAGTGATCTATTTGCCCTCTTTAGAGATTAGGAGAAAGGTGAGTTGGACTTATATAGGCTCAATTTCTCCCTTCTGACCATAGTTCCTAAAGAGCTTAATGCTGTCTCTTTGGACAGATTCATACCCCTAGCTATGATTAACTGTAGTTTCAAGATCTTTGTTAAGTGTGTTGCTAATAAATTTGGCCTAGTTTGCAATGACTTGATTTCTCCTAATCAGACTGCTTTTATTAAAGGTAGGTTCAATTTGGAAAGTATTGTAGCAGCCCATGAGGTTGTTCATGCTATAGCTAGTAACCACCTTCAGGGGTTTTGCTTTAAGCTTGATTATGAGAAAGCCTATGACATGGTTAAGAAAGAATTCCTATTAGATATGCTTAGGAGAAGAGGCTTTGGCCCCAAATGGATGCATAAATTAGGTACTCTTCTTCACAATGGTTATGTTCGAGTCAGGATTAATGACACCAATAGTGAGTTTTTCATAGCTGGCAAAGGTGTGTGACAGGGTGACCCTGCCTCCCATTTGCTTTTTAATCTTGTTGCTGATGTATTCACTATAATACTAGCTAAGGCAGCAAATTAGCAAATGATTGCTGGTGTGTTTCCTCCTTCAAACCCTGCTGGTGTCATTAGTATGCAATATGATGATGACACTTTGCTGTTTCTTGATAATAACTTAGATCATGCTAGAAACCTAAAGTGGTTGCTCTCTTGTTTTGAGCAACTATCTGGCATGAGGATTAACTTCCATAAGTGTGATCTGGTTCCTATCAATATTGATAGGGATGAATGAAGGAAATATGCCCTAGAGGCAATAATAAAGTTGTTATTTTATATTTCCTTATACCATGATAAATGCTTATTATCCATGCTAGAATTGTATTAACCGGAAACTTGATACATGTGTGGATACATAGAAAAAACACCGTGTCCCTAGTAAGCCTCTACGAGACTAGGCCGTTAATAAAAGATGGTTAAGTTTCCTAACCATAGACATGTGTTGTCATTTGACAAATGGGATCACATCATTAGGACAATGATGTGATGGACAAGACCCATCCATTAGCTTAGCTTGTTGATCATTCAGTTTTATTGCTATTGCTTTGTTCATGTCAAATACATATTCCTTCGACTATGAGATTATGCAACTCCCGAATACCGGACGAATACCTTCTGTGCTATCAAACGTCACAATGTAACTGGGTGATTATAAAGATGCTCTACAGGTATCTCCGAAGGTGTTTGTTGGGTTGGCATAGATCGAGATTTGGATTTGTCACTCCAAGTATCGGAGAGGTATCTCTGGGCCCTCTCGATAATGCACATCATAATAAGCCTCGCAAGCAATGTGACTAATGAGTTAGTTGCGGGATGATGCATTACGAAATGAGTAAAGTGACTTGCCGGTAACGAGATTGAACTAGGTATGAAGATACCGACGATCGAATCTCGGGCAAGTAACATACCGATGGCAAAGGGAATAACGTATGTTGTCATTACGGTACGACCAATAAAGATCTTCGAAGAATATGTGAGAACCAATATGAGCATCCAGGTTCCATTGTTGGTTATTGACCGGATAGGTGTCTTGGTTATGTCTAGATAGTTCTCGAACCCGTGGGGTCTGCACGCTTAACGTTCGATGATGATTTTGTATCATATTGTCAACACCCCTGGGCCACCTGGCAGCGATGGGTCTGGCTCGCCCATGACAACCAAACCAGTGTGGGCTCGCAAGGCCAACTCCAGAGTAATTGGGGCAGAGTGGGTGAGAGTCGGCCCAGCCCAGGCGATCACCTACTTATCCGTCCACTCCTTCCAGAAGCGTCATCCAGTGGATCATGACAACGACATCGGCTCCCATTCCCCATTCCCCTTCTCTCGCAAGAGCCCTAGCTCCTGTTCGTGAGATTTGCATGTAATAGCCATCAAGTTGTACTCTAAGAGTGATTCTCCCCTGTAATACATAGAACCTATCCCGCTCCTAACATCTGGTATCAGAGCCCAGCCACCACTCTTCCTCCATGCGCGATCTGGCGCAATTCGTCGAGACCCGCCGTCTTCGTCAAGCTCGGCTGCAGATCGAGGCCATGGATCCCACCATGAAGGAGTACATGGACAAGCTCACGTCCTCCATGGAAGAGTTCCGTGTCGAGCTGCGCAACAACATAGCGGCTGTGCATGCCAACACCGCCAAGGTCAACGATCTCCTTGCGTGGCGGCCTGATCTGGAGCGTCGTGTTGCGGATCTAAGCATTGCGGTGGCCGATCTTCAGCAAGGGAACGCGCCTGCGGCAGCAGCGCCTGGTGTGGCAGCGATCGGGGCGTCGGTGCCGCCCCCTCCCTCGCAGTGGCCGGGAGCCTCCTCGGCTCCGACATCAACGCACAGGACTTGCCCCACGGGTCTGATGACCACAACGACGCATTCCTCCACCGGGAGTCGGCGCCGGCCGTGACGCCGGTGCCCCTCCCAGGCATAGGTCAGTTCCCCGCATCCCCATCCCTGATCCCGCTGCTTCGCCCTTTTCTCATGCCAGCTAGCTCCTTGCGGGCTTGGGACAGGCACACCCTTCTATTTGCTTCCCAAAATTCACGGGCGAGAACCCAAAACTCTGTAAAACTCTCTGTGAACAGTACTTTTCTATGTTTAACATCCACTCCTCGTTCTGGGTACCCATGGCATCCTTGAATTTCTCGGGGTCGGCCGCCATATGGCTGCAATCGATCCAGAAGAAGCTTGCAGGCTTCGATTGGGAATCGTTTGCTAGCCTCTTATGCACTCGTTTCGGGCTCGATCGCCACCAGTTGCTTATTCATTAATTTTACACCATTAAGCAGAAATCTACTGTGGCTGACTATATTGAGCAATTCCAACTTATTATTAATCATTTGGCCTCTTATTTCTGATGCAATTCACCCTTACTATTACCTTACTCGCTTTGTGGAGGGACTCCACGTCAACATTCGGGCGGTGGTTCTAGTACAACGGCCACCCGATCTGGACACTGCCTGTTCCCTCGCGCTGCTTCAGGAGGAAGTGGCTGGGGGTGTGCATCATCCACTCCCGCACCCGCTAGTGTCGCGTTCGCTAGACACGGGGCAACGCTCGGGGCGCTGCCGTTGCCGGCGCCTCCACCGCGGCCAGTCGCTGCCGCACCAATGCCAGCGGCCAATGATAGATGCGGCATCGAGCGCGCTCACGCAAACAACAACAAAGTGAAAGCTCTCCATGAATACCGCCGCGCCCGCAGTCTCTGCTTCAAGTGCGGCGAGCGGTGGGGCCACGATCATACATGTCCAGCCACGGTGCAGCTGCACGTAGTGGAGGAGCTTCTGGAGCTTTTCGGCCTCGATTCCGTCTTTGACGGAGAGCAGCAGCCATCGCCAGAGGTCGTGATGGCCATATCCAAGCACGCACTCACTGGTGACAAGTCGCCCAAGGCGTTTCAGCTCGACGCCTGGCTGCAGGGGCACGAGATCCTCATGTTGGTGGATTCCGGCAGCTCTTCATCGTTTGTCGACGCTCAATTGGCCACCCAACTGACGGGGGTCGCTCCACTGACCCGTGCTGGGCGTGTCAAGGTTGCTGGCGGCGGCAAATTGTAGTGTGTCGCATCTATTCTAGATTGCAAATGGGCTTCGGAAGGGCATGAATTCACTATAGACTTCAAAGTTCTCTCACTAGTGATGTATGGCGCAATCCTTGGAATGGACTGGCTCGAGGAGCACAATCCGATGATGCAAGTATATCCCCATTCCAAAGGCCATGGGCACTGTCCACCTTCATGGACACCCATCTACACCTTCCTGCGAAGTCATTAACAACATGCAACTGGACAGTTTATGTCGTCAAGGGGCTGTTTCGCTTATGGTTCAGCTTTACCAAGTGACTGTGGGGACGGGGGAGGAGCAAGAGGTCGCCCCAGAATGTGTCTGTGCTGTGCTGGAATAGTATTCAGATGTTTTTGGCGAACCGACGGGGTTACCACCAAAGCGCAGCTGTGATCACCATATTCCTTTGGTACCCGGTGCTCAACATGTCAATATCCGGCCGTATCGTCACAAGCCAGAGCACAAGACTGAGATTGAGGAGCAAGTGGCTGAGTTGCTTAGGCAGGGGGTTATCAGACGCAGCTCTAGCCCGTTTGCATCACTAGTTATCTTGGTTAAGAAGAAGGATGACACGTGGCATTTGTGTATTGATTATCGCCACCTCAATGCCATGACATCCGTCGCTAGATTTCCACTTCCAGTGATTGAAGAGTTACTTGATGAACTTCATGGAGCAGTTTGGTTTTCCAAACTCGATCTCCGAGCAGGTTACTACCAAATCAGAATTGACGAAGGCGACGAGTACAAGACTGCCTTCCAGACCCACTCGGGACATTTTGAATTCCCGGTTCTCTCAATGGGCCTAGCAGGAGGTCCGTCCACTTTCAACGGCGCAATGACTAATACAATGCATCTTCTACTCCGCAAGTGTGTTCTGTTGTTCTTTGACGATATCCTGGTCTTCAGCCGCACTATGGAGGATCATACAGCTCATCTTAAACAGGTTTTCAGCTCTTGCAGCGAGACGAGTGGAAGCTCAAGGCTTTGAAATGTTGTTTTAACCAGCAAAAGTTGTCCTACTTGGGGCACGTCATCAGTGCGGAAGGAGTTGCCACAGATCCTAGCAAGATTCAAGCCGTCGAGCAATGGCCTACACCAATTGATGCTAAAGAAGTGTGATGGTTCCTCGGGTTGGCTGGTTATTACCGCTGATTTGTACGCCACTTCGGGATCATCGCACGGCCCTTGTTCAATCTGCTCAAGAAGGAAGCCACATTTGTTTGGACTCAGGCAACAGAAGAGTCCTTTCAGTTGCTAAAAAAGGGCTCATCCCATCCCCGGTGCTAGCATTGCCCAACTTCTCTCAACCCTTCATCGTGGAAACAGATGCATGTGACGCGGGCGTGGGGGCAGTTCTGCAGCAGCAAGGGCATCCAATCGCTTATATGAGCAAAGCTTAGTGTCCCAAATTCAGAGGATTGTCAACTTATGAAAAGGAATATCTCGTAGTGGTCGTGGCGGTTGAGCAATGGCGACCCTATTTGTAGCACAGTGAGTCCGTGATCCAGACTGATCAAAAGAGCCTCATTCACCTGGAGGAGCAGAGACTGACTACTTCTGGCAGCAAAAGGCTTTCACCAAACTATTGGGACTCTGCTACACTATCAAATACAAGAAAGGGGAAGAGAATGGGGAGCTGATGCATTATCAAGAGCCACACATGTGGATCAACTTCACACGGTCTCCTCCTACAAGCCTAGTTGGATGGAAGATGTCCTCAGCAGCTACAACGCTAATCCTCAGGCACACAAGTTGCTGGAACAGTTGGCCATTCGTCCGGATCCCAAAGGGCGCTTCACTCTAGAATAGGGCATCATTCGTTTCTGAGGGAGGATTTGGCTCGGGGGCGCAACAGCTATGCAGCAGCAAATCATTGCTACATTTCATGACACCCCGCTCGGTGGACACTCTGGCTTTTCGGTCACTTGGCGTCGGGTGCGCCGCTTATTTGTGTGGCCTAAGATGAAGACTCGCATTCAGCACTACGTCCGTTGCTGCCCAACTTGTCAACAAGCGACACCGGATCGAGCTGCTTATCTAGGGCTACTTGAGCCTCTGCGAGTGCCCAAGGAGTCGTGGGAAATGATAAGCATGGATTTTATCGATGGTCTGCCTCTGGTCATTGTGGATAAACTGACCAAGTTTGCCCATTTCCTTCCATTGGCACACCCGTACACTGCTTCCAAGGTCGCTCTCTTGTACATGAACCAAGTCTATCGGCTGCATGGATTCCCAGGTTCAATCGTATCTGACCGTGACCCAGTGTTTAGGAGTCATTTCTGGCAAGAGTTGTTTAAGTACGCTGGTACTGGCCTGCACATGAGTTCTGCCAATCACCCACAGACCGATGGGCAGACAGAGTGAGTTAACCAATGCCTTGAAACATTTTTGCGGTGCTTCACTCAAGCATGACCTCGTCGCTGGAGTTTCTGGATTCCCCTGGCACAATTTTGGTACAATTCATCGCACCATTCTGCTATTGGCATGCCACTTTTCCGAGCCATGTACGACCATGAACCACAGCAATGGGGGATAACAGCAACTAGCATCTGCTCAGTTCTAGCTCTGCGATCCTGGCTTGATGAACGAGTGGTGGTGGAGGATCTGTTACATCAACACCTGAACCGTGCTCGGCAATGCATGAAGCAGCAAGCTGACAAGAAGAGATCATTTCGGTTCTTTGAGGTTGGTGATTTTGTCTAGCTGAAGCTGTAACCTTACATTCAGACTTCGGTTGCTCGGTGGGCCTGTCACAAGCTCTCCTTCCGGTTCTTCGGGCCTTACAAAATCATTGCTCGTATCAACGATGTTGCTTACAAGCTGCAACTCCCGGAGCGAGCACAAATCCACCCAGTATTCCATGTTTCACAACTCCGAAAAGCACTTGTCCCAGGTACGACTGTCGGTGTCAAAACCGGCGGATCTCGGGTAGGGGGTCCCGAACTGTGTGTTGGAGGTTGATGGTAAGAGGAGACAGGGGACACAATGTTTACCTAGGTTCGGGCCCTCTCTATGGAGGTAATACCCTACTTCCTGCTTGATTGATCTTGACGAATATGAGTATTACAAGAGTTGATCTACCACGAGATCATAATGGCTAAAACCCTAGAAGTCTAGCCTATGTGATTATGATTGTGCCCATGAACTAAACCCTCCAGTTTATATAGACACTGGAGGGGACTAGTGTCGGTGTCAAAACCGGCGGATCTCGGGTAGGGGGTCCCGAACTGTGCGTCTAAGGCGGATGGTAACAGGAGGCAGGGGACACAATGTTTTACCCAGGTTCGGGCCCTCTTGATGGAGGTAAAACCCTATGTCTTGCTTGATTAATATTGATGATATGGGTAGTACAAGAGTAGATCTACCACGAGATCAGAGAGGCTAAACCCTAGAAGCTAGCCTATGGTATGATTGTATGTTGTCCTACGGACTAAAACCCTCTGGTTTATATAGACACCGGAGAGGTTAGGGTTACACAAGGTCGGTTACAAAGGAGGAGATACACATATCCGTATTGCCTAGCTTGCCTTCCACGCCAAGTAGAGTCCCATCCGGACACGAGACGAAGTCTTCAATCTTGTATCTTCATAGTCTAACAGTCCGGCCAATGGATATAGTCTGGCTGCCCGGAGACCCCCTAATCCAGGACTCCCTCAGTAGCCCCTGAACCAGGCTTTCAATGACGATGAGTCCGCCGCGCAGTATTGTCTTCGGCATTGCAAGGCGGGTTCCTCCTCCGAATACACCACGGAAGAATCTGAATTCAAGGATAGTGTCCGACCCTGCAAAATAAGTTCCACATACCACCATAGAGAGAATAGTATTTCCACAAATCTAATTTGCTGACTTGTTTTGGCAACACGACATTATGTCACGGCCCGGTGATTATTCGAACCGTTTCCTTTAACTAGCCCTGCACATAACGCGAGACAGTTTTTTGACATGTCTTGTCAAAGCAGAGATCGTGTCCCCTTATCACGGGATTCTCATAAATACGGGTGTGGGTAACCCAACCGCGCCATCGATTATGGCGCTTGGGGGACGAGCGAGTTTTACCAGGCTAGTGGGGACGCATAGTTTCGTCTGCCCATATAAAGGGATAAGGATTTACCTTTTCATCCATGCCTTCTTCCTCCTTTGCTCATCCACCTTCGCATACTCGAGCCCCAGCGCCCAAGTTCGCATTCCCCACCTCGACCTTCTCCAACCATATCCGGAGCGGGAGGCAGGTGGATGGTCTCCTCCGTCACAGAGGGACACGTCAAGAAGCTGAGGAGAGCCGGATACTTGCCTGACGACATCACGCACCGGCTCCCAGAGGAGGGGCAGCTCATCCCCACCCCCAGGCCCCATGAGAGGGTGGTGTTCCTTACCCATTTCCTCCACGGACTGGGATTTTTTCTCCACCCATTTGTCCGGGGGCTCATGTTCTACTACGGCCTGGATTTCCACGATCTGGCCCCGAACTTCATCCTCAACATCTCGGCATTTATCGTTGTGTGCGAGGCCTTCCTCCACATCAAGCCCCACTTGGCTTATGGCTGAAGACTTTCAATGTCAAGCCGAAGGTAGTGAGCGGCCGCCAGGCGGAGTGCGGAGGCGCCATGGTGGGCAAGATGCCCAACATCACATGGCTCGAGGGTTCCTTCGTGGAGACAATAAAGGGGTGGCAGTCTGGGTGGTTCTACATCACCGAGCCGCGTGACCCTACATGGGTAGCGGCCCCCGAATTTCGATCTGGCTTCCCCACACGGCTCACCTCCTGGCAAGAGAAGGACCTGTCCTGGGGTAGTTCGGGAGAGCTGACCGGACTCCAAACATGTATTCAAAACATGGTCAACAAGAAGCTCAAACTCGTCAACGTAGTCCAGGTCATGCTCATCCGCCGGATCCTCCCGTGCCAACAACGAGCCTTCAACTTATGGGAGTTCGATCCGGCGCAGCACCGAACTCTGAACAGGCTCTTCGACACAACTCACAAAGATGCCTGGAGGGTGCTGTTCAAGAGCGCCGAGGTCCCCCCTCCCACTACTGAGGATCGCAGATTCAGCGCAAAGCGCCAAGCCAAAGCGGTAAGCCGCTTTACCTTTTACAGGATACTTGTTTTTCATAGCTGGACTCCATGCGGGATCTAAACTCTCGTACCTTTGATAGGACTGGCAAGAGACGGCCGGGCAGATCGACTGTCCGGCTCCTTTGCCCGAAGAACCAGCAGACGCTCTTCTGATGAAGATGCTGACCCCGGCTCCTTACACGGTGCCGGAGAAGACCAAGAAGGCCAAGGGAACCCGAAAGAGTTCCCGGTGCCAGGCGTCATCGAACTCACCGTCCGAGGACTCTACGGCACAATCCTCCCTCGAAGACGAGGAGGCAGAAGAAGATGCTCCCCCTCCAGACGGGGGAGACAAGAAAAGGAAGGCCGCCCCAACTGGGGAGGCCGAAGGGTCCAAGAAGGGGAGAACTCTCCTTCCGGACAGCTCTACCACCGCCACCGATGGCGAAGACGAGTGGCTACCTAGGGTAACTCATAGCATTCCTTTGTCGCACTACTTCACCTAACGCTGAAATATGATTATGCAGGCCGCCCCGAGCCCGTATCGATGTATCATCGGTTGGCTCCCTGGGCTCGTCGGATATGGATAGCGATCCAGTTCCGACCGCCACCTCCCCTCATCCTGCGGACGACGCCGAGGTGTTGTCTCATGAGGCACCAGGTCGAGGGGAGACGGTCCCGGAGGCGCCTCAAAGCGGCCTCCCGGACTCCGGGAGCAGAGGGGACAAGGCCCCTGAGGGCTCCGAGTTCGGCCCTTAGCCAAACACCACGCCGGAAACTCCAGTGGTTCTGGACTCAGGCAGGCGGCCTCCTTCTAAGAGGGGCAAGACGCCTGCACCGGTGACCTCTGTCCATCTAGAGGCATCGGACAATCTGTTGGAAGCGCTTCGCAGTGCTTCCATTGACGAGGAGCACCGCACTATTATGAGTGCGGTGATCCAGAAGGTTTAGTCCGCTAAGAGCGGATTGACTGAAGCTTGTGCTAGCCTTCTAACAGGCTTTGAGGTAAGTGTTTATCTTATAGGAAAAATATTACCGCATAGACAGTAGCCCCTGATGCTCTATTCGGTGTTCACAAAGAAAAGCCGAGCAGAGGATCAAACAATATCGCAGGAGTCTAATATGAGTTTGTCAATATGCATATGCAGGCTTCGCTGCTGGCGTCCGCCGCACTGACTGCGGAGGTCGCCGTACTGAAGCAGGACCTTAAAGGGTCCCAAGACGAGCTCGGCCTTGCCAAGAGGCAGCTCGAGGAGAACAAAGGTAAGTAGTACCTAGTCTATGGATATGTATAAAAAGAACGCGATTGCAAAATGACAGGATCATCATGAATTTGCCAGGGGCCACGACCGAAGTGGCGACCCTAAAGCAAGCGCTGTCCGAGGCCGAAGATAAAGCGGCCAAGGAGCGCACCGAGCAAGAAAAGCAAGAGGCTCGGGTGGGCGAGGTGCAACAAGAGCTCCAGGCTCTCGTGAGGAAGCACGAGGCGTTGGAGCTTGACTCGAAGACGCGGGAGTCTGAGCTTGCCGAGGCCCTCAAGAGCGCAAAGAGTGCCAACGCCGAAGCACGAAAGGCCCTCTAGGAGATCGACGCAATGAAGAAGATAGCGGCGGGTAAGGCATTCTATATGCAAAGCAAGCATGTAAAAGTAAATTACCGATTACTTACCCGAATCCGGAGCTCTCCAGGAGCATTCGCAGATTTGCCCCGCAGCGTGTCCGATGCTGCACAATTTTACTAGGCCGAGGATGGAAGCTCAACGGAGAAGTTGTTCTGGTCTCAGTATACTGAGGCCGAACACCCGGTGCCAATGAGCGACCAGCTGAAGCAGATGGTCGAGCTACATAAGGCGGCCGAACAGGCCATGAAGGGATTTATAGTCCGGCTGTGGCCTGGCGACGCCCTTCCGAATAGCTTCTTCAGCCTGGTGAGGCGGCTTGTGGATGCCTGCCCGCGGCTGGAGGTCGTCAAGCGAACCGTCTACATTGAAGGTGCACGCCGGGCTTTGGCCCGTGTGAAATTGCAATGGGTCAAGCTAGACGCCGTGAAGCTGATCAAGGAAGGGCCGCCGGAGGGCAAAGAGCATCGCCACCCCGAGATGTACTACGAGGGTGTTCTGCCGGGTGCCCGTCTCATAGCGGACGAGTGCACAAAAGATGTAATATTTGAGTAAAACTTGCTCGTGGGATCCTGTATTTATGAAAACTTGTTTCATATGCACTATGCAACTCTTGTTTGAATTTAAAATATTACCTTCTGTTTGGCTGTTTATCCAATCTGAGAGATTGCTAGTCCTCGGCTTCTGCCCCCATGCCGCGAGTGCTGGGGTGTTCGGGATAAACCTGAGCACTCTTGTTCCCATTTTTGGGTCCTTCGAGGGAGGCACTCAGCACAACGAATAAGGCAACTGGACTAATAATGCTTTATCACTCTCACTTAGCCATAGAATTCTATAATTTTAAATTTCGGTGAAGCCCCTGGTATTCGGAAGGCCGAATTTGGGGTGCGATACACGCCTTTAAGCCGGATAGGGTCGACCCTTCGCTCTAAGCGGCATTAGTCTTTAGGGACTCGAAACCTCGATGAACAGCGACCAGTCTCTCGCCTTATCATGACAGTCAGTTTTAGCTTTCTCTACTGAGGTGCTTAACCCAGCAGAACCAGGGCACAATCGCAGTAGTTCTCTTAGCGCTACCTTAGCCAATAGAGCGGAACGTAAGGTACCAAAACATAGGAGCCGGACAAACCCAACATTTGACCAAAGACATGATTCGGAGCTGATGCATATAGTGCTATAAGTTTGGGGTGCCGCACTTGTGAAAGTGTTCGGGCTTTTCACACCATATTGTGGGGTACGTAAGCCCCTGGTGTATTGGCCGTACCAAAGTGTACGGTTGCAAGGCGTCATTAATGAACACATATATATAAAACAAGAACGCAATAATAGTCATACTGTTATGCATTGTTTATTCAAGGAGGTGCGTTAAAGCAGAATGATACATATAGTGCGATAAGCAAAGAGTAGGACTATGTCCCTTCCAAAGGCAAGCTGAGGAATAGTATTAAATCAAATATTTCGCTCGTTACTATAATCCACCTGGAAATTCCATGGTGTGACGTAGCTTTCTGCCTCCTTGGTTGCTGCATCATGTGTTCGGCAATAGTGCTGTCGGACAGGGTTTCCAGAGATTAATGTCCTGAAAAAGAGAAAAATAACTAAGCGGGAAGCCCCTAGTGCGGTTTAAGCCGCGTCTTGGGGTGTGCCGCAGTTGTGCCCCCTCCCTGCCTGTGCCCATGGTATTTTTAATGCGTAATTATGTACGCGTGGCACGAGTTTCGCCGCTTGGCTAGGACTGGGGTGGGGGCCGCATTGCTACGCGAGCTTAGATTGCGCCAGGCGGTCTAGTTGCCGATTGCTCCGAGCGCGCTTGAAGGTGTCCGGGTCTTGAAACACCGAACTGGTGGATTGCCTTGAGAGGCTGCTTTGTGCTTCTGCTGCGAGGGCTGCAGTGTGCTCCTCCGTTCGAAGAGAGCGCTCTGTGTTTCCATTGACTGTAATAACCCCACGAGGTCCTGGCATCTTGAGCTTGAGGTATGCATAATGCGGTACCGCATTGAATCTCGCAAATGCGGTTCGCCCGAGCAGTGCATGATAACCACTGCGGAACGGGATTATATCGAAGATTAACTCTTCGCTTCGGAAGTTATCCGGGGATCCGAAGACCACTTCCAGTGTAATTGAGCTTGTGCAATGGGCCTCTACGCCTGGAATAACGCCTTTAAAGGTCGTTTTTGTGGGTTTGATCCTTGAGGGGTCGATACCCATTTTGCGCACCGTGTCCTGATAAAGCAGGTTCACGCTGCTGCTGCCATCCATAAGGACTCAAGTGAGGTGAAATTCGTCAATGATTGGGTCTAGAACCAGTGCAGCGAATCCGCCATGACGGATACTAGTGGGGTGGTCCCTGCGGTCAAAAGTGATCGGATAGGAGGACCATGGGTTGAACTTTGGGGCGACTGGCTCCAACGCATATACGTCCCTGAGTGCACGCTTCCACTCCCTCTTGGGGATGTGGGTTGCGTATATCATGTTCACCGTCTGCACTTGTGTGGGAAACCTTTTCTGTCCTCCGGTGTGTGGCTGCTGGGGCTCCTCCTCGTCATCGCTATGTGACCCCTTATCCTTGTTTTCGGTAATTAACTTGCCGGCCTGCTTGAACACCCAACAATCCCTGTTGGTGTGATTGGCTGGCTTGTCTGGGGTGCCGTGTATTTGACACGAGCGATCGAGTATGCGGTCCAAACTGGACGGTCCCGATGTACTTTGTTTAAATGGCTTTTTCCGCTGACCGGGTTTAGAGCCTTTGAATCCGGCATTGACTGTCGTATCCTCAGTATTATCGCTGTTAATGCGGCGCTTATGTTGACGGGACCTGCTATTGCCGTCCTTGGTATCTGAGGTACCAAGGTTATTTGACATATTGTTACTACGAGCCAGCCAGCTGTCTTCTCTCGCACAAAAGCGGGTCATGAGTGTCGTGAGGGCTGCCATAGATTTCAGCTTTTCCTGACCAAGGTGCCGGGCTAGCCACTCGTCGTGGATGTTGTGTTTGAAAGCCGCTAGGGCCTCTGCATCCGGACAGTCGACGATTTGATTTTTCTTTGTTAGGAACCGAGTCCAGAATTGCCTGGCCGATTCTTCTGGCTGCTGAATTATGTGGCTCAAGTCATCGGCATCTGGTGGTCGCACATAAGTGCCCTGAAAGTTGTCAAGGAATGCGGCCTCCAGATCTTCCTGACAGCTGATGGGCTCTGCTGGCAAGCTATTAAGCCAATTCTGCGCTGGTCCTTTGAGCTTTAGTGGGAGGTATTTGATGGCGTGTAAGTCATCACCGCGGGCCATGTGGATGTGGAGGAGGAAATCCTCGATCCATACCGCAGGATCTGTTGTGCCGTCATATGATTCAATATTTACACGTTTGAAACCTTCTAGGATTTGATGATCCATTACTTCGTCTGTGAAGCATAAGGGGTGTGCGGCACCTCTGTATTGGGCTATATCCCGATGCAGCTCAAATGGGTCTTGCCCGCTGTGTTCGGCCCGACCGGATTTACTTTTACTGTATCCGGCGTGACGTTTATCGTCTCGCATAGTGGCGCGCCCTCGTGATCCGTAGATTGATCTTGCATGTTTTGCTTTGTCCTCCAATATGTCTCGCAGGTCTGGCGTGTTTCCCCATGCTTTTTTATTTGAATGGCGTCGGGGTGCGGGCTGAGCTTTTGGCTGGAATGCCTCTCTATCGCGGCCACGAGGTGGCCGATCAGCTGCATCATACGCTTCTTCCTCTAGTCGAGGTAGCAGCCTGCATTTTGGGTAACTCTTGGAGGGGCGCTCGAGTTTATATTCCTCGGCCCCGAGGACTTCAGTCCATCTGTCAGCTAGCAGATCTTGATCAGCTTGAAGCTGCTGCTGGTTTTTCTTAAGGCTATTTGCCGTGGCCATAAGCCGACACTTGAAGCGCTCTTGTTCGACGAGATCCTCTGGCATGGCGAATTCGTCATCACCGAGGCTTGCCTCGTCTTCGGAGGGGGCATGCAATTATCATCCTCCGCCTCTCCGTCTGCCGCTCTCTCAGGAGGGCTAGCTCCTCCGTCCTCCTGCTCTAAATCTTGCTGGAGGGGGCTGTTGTTATCTTCGGCACTATCCGGAGTGTTATTACCTCCTGTGCCGGTATCACCACTTTTGCTTTGGCGGGACTTAGAGCAGCGCCGCTGACGTCGGTGCTTGGGTTGCTTCTTGGAGGGGTCATCCTCCGCTATCTCGTCGCCATTGCCTTCTTTGGGTGTATCCACCATGTATATATCGTATGATGAGGTGGCTGTCCAGTGCCCTATGGGCAGTGGTTCCTCTTTGTCTCCCGCATCGTCGTCCATACCGTCGATGTCTTCGGAGTCGAAGTCGAGCATGTCGGTTAAGTCATCGACAGTGGCTACTAAGTGGGTGGTGGGTGGGCCACGAATTTCTTCGTTGTCCGCATCCTAGTCCTGCCGGACATAGTTCGGCCAGGGATCCTCCTGACAAGGAGAGAGACCTTAATGAGTTCAGTATGTTGCCAAAGGGCGAGTGCTGAAAATATCCGCGGAAGTAAACTCCATGATCCGCGCCCTATCGGATTCGATAGGAACGGGCGCAGGCGGTTCGGAGTCCGTGGCCGGAGAAGGATCCGGTAGTTTTACAACACGGCTCTCGTGCAAGGTAAGGTCGATGTTTGGCTCGATCGCCGCTGAGGGTAAGGCCTCCGTGGCAGGGTCCATCGACCCGTCCACGGACGGCGCAACTGGCTCCGAATTGAGGGTCGGAGCGGCTGCCTGTGCGATCTCCTGAACACTGTCCGATGGTAGAGCTAAATCGTGCTCATCGTGACCGCGTGACACACAAGGCAGAGGCTCGAATCCGTCGAAGATCAAGTCTCCACGGATGTCGGCTGTGTAGTTTAAGCTTCCCAACCTGACCTGATGGCCAGGGGCGTAACTTTCAATCTGCTCCAGATGGCCAAGTGAATTGGCCCGCAGCGCAAAGCCGCTGAACACGAAGATCTGTCCGGGGAGAAAAGTCTCACCCTGGACTACATCGCCATCGATGATAGTAGGAGCCATCAAGCCTAACGGCGACGACACAGAGGAACTCTCAATGAAAGCACCAATGTCGGTGTCAAAACCGGCGGATCTCGGGTAGGGGGTCCCGAACTGTGCGTCTAAGGCGGATGGTAACAGGAGGCATGGGACATAATGTTTTACCCAGGTTCGGGCCCTCTTGATGGAGGTAAAACCCTATGTCCTGCTTGATTAATATTGATGATATGGGTAGTACAAGAGTAGATCTACCACGAGATCAGAGAGGCTAAACCCTATAAGCTAGCCTATGGTATGATTGTATGTTGTCTTACGGACTAAAACCCTCCGGTTTATATAGCCACCGGAGAGGTTAGGGTTACACAAGGTCAGTTACAAAGGAGGAGATACACATATCCGTATTGCCTAGCTTGCCTTCCACGCCAAGTAGAGTCCCATCCGGACACGAGATGAAGTCTTCAATCCTGTATTTTCATAGTCTAACAGTCCGGCCAATGGATATACTCCGGCTGTCCGGAGACCCCCTAATCCAGGACTCCCTCAACTAGGGTTGTACAAAGTCAGTTAAATAGAAAGGAATCTTCATATCCGAACGCCAAGCTTGCCATCCACGCCAAGGAGAGTCCCATCCGGACATGAGTTAGAGTCTTTGGTCTTGTATCTTCATAGCCCATCAGTCCGGCCCATGTCCAATAGGTCAGATGCCCGAGGCCCCCTTAGTCCAGGACTCCCTCAGTAACCCCTGAACCAGCCTTACATGATGAGGTGTCCGGCGCACAGATTGTCTTCGGCATTGCAAGGAAGGTTCCTCTTCCGAATACTCCAACACAGTCTTCGAACACAACGAACGCGTCCGGATCTGCAAGACAAGTACCACACACCACCGTAGAGAGTATAATATTTCATGAGTCCAATCTGCTGACAACTTTTTGTAATGTGACATCATGTCCCTGTCTGGTTATTATTTCGAACCATTTTTCGGCCTGCCGCTCCATATTTCGAGATGTGGCTTTATTGGCACGTCTCATCAAAGCAGAGATCATGTCCCCTTATTGCAGGATTCTCATCAATACGGGTATGGGTAATCCAACCGTGCCGCCCGCGCGGCCCCTGGGGAATAGGCGAGTTTCTTGGCGAGTGGGGAGGCGTTTGATATTCATTGCCTTTATATGGAGATAAGGATTCATCTCTTCCACCCACGCCTTCTCTCTTTCCGCCTACCCACTCTTGAGCTCCAGCGCCCAAGTTCTCATCTTTCCTGCCCCAACAAAGCACTCCAACCATGTCCGGAGCGCAGGGCAAGTGGATGGCCTCCACCGTTAAGGAGAAGGACATCACCCAACTTTGGGAGGCCGGATATTTGGCCAAGGAGGTCGCCCATCGGCTTCCTGCTAAGGGACAGATCGTCCCCAATCCGGAGCCCCATGAGAGGGTGGTGTTCATCCCTCACTTCGTCCGCGGGCTAGGACTTCCTCTCCACCCATTCGTCTGCGGACTCATGTTCTACTATGGGCTGGATTTCCACGATTTGGCCCCCAATTCCTTCATCACCATCTCGGTGTTTATCGTCATGTGTGAGGCCTTCTTCCGCACCCCCCCGCTTCAGACTGTGGCTGAAGACCTTCAATGTGAAGCCGAAGGTGGTGGGCGGCGACACGCAGAATGCGGAGGCGCCATGGTGAGCAAAATGTCCAACGTCCCGTGGCCCAAAGGCACCTTCATGGAGATAGTCAAGGGGTGGCAGAAGCTGTGGTTCTACGTCACTGAGCCCCGCGACGCTGCCTGGGCTGCAGCTCCCGAATTCAAATCTGGGGCCCCAATGCGGCTTACCTCCTGGCAGGAGAAGGGCCTGGATTGGTCTTCGTCGGACGAGCTGACTGCGCTTTAGACGCGCATCAGGAGCATGATGGACAAGAACATCAAGCTCGTCGATGTGATTCGGGTGATGCTAATTCGCCAGATCCTTCCATGCCAGAACCGGGCTTGCCATCTATGGGAGTTCAATCCGGCCAAGCACAAGACCTTGCGACAATTCTTCGGAACTATGCACGAAGACATCTGGAAGGTGCTCTTCAAGGCCAACGAGACGTGGCCGGAGACAACCAAGGACTGTGGGCATGATCTGGCCCATCCCGCCAGTTCGGTAAGTTTTTCGTGCTTCAAGGCGTATCCTTTTCTTTCTTGCTCAAGGAGGATGTCCCAACTTCCCTATTTTGCCTTTTTAGGGTTGGACAAAGAAGGCGGAGTGGATTCGGTGTTTGGCTCCGCTGCCTGAGGAACCAGCCATCCCGCTTTTGGCGAAGATGCTGGTTCCGGCGCCCTACGTGGCGCCGGAGAAGAAGGCCAAGGGGACCAGAGGAGGCCTCCATCCCAAGGGTACTTCAGACATGGCGTCCGAAGACGCCGAAACTCACTCCGCCGCCGAAGACGATGAGGAGGAGGAAGAGGAGGAAGAAAGCAACTTGCCCCTCCCCGAGGGGGAAAAGAAGAGGGCGTCCTCCACAGATCTGGAAGCGGAGGCGTCCAAGAAGGGAAAGGCTTCCTTCGTGGATAGCTCTGCGTGGGACGTCGATAGCAGCCCAGAGCGGCGCCCTCGAAACAAGCCCCTGGCCAAATCGTGAGTATCCGAAGACCCTGATGCATTCATATATCCTCCTCTTTCACTTCATAATTCTAACATGTTGAATCATGCATTTGCAGTCCGGCTCGTTCCACCCTCGAGCGATCCTCGTCTTCGGGGAACTTGCTGGACCCGAAGGTGATGGATAGCGGGTCCCTTCCAATAGCCTCCTCTCCCAAGGCCATGGATGAAGCCGAGGTGTTGTCCCAAAGGACTCCCGGCTAGGGAGAGACGCACGAGGCCGTCAGGACGGTGCCAGAGGGCGATACCTCGGCC
The DNA here is from genome assembly GCF_056163025.1 of Triticum urartu. Lineage (NCBI taxonomy): Eukaryota > Viridiplantae > Streptophyta > Magnoliopsida > Poales > Poaceae > Triticum > Triticum urartu. Next base: position 119,567,995 of record NC_141878.1, read on the forward strand.
GCCGGACACATGGGGGAGCAGATCCTCATGGAGACTGGCGGTGGGGGCCATGTCCAATTCGGCCCTAGCCGAATACGGTCCTGGACACCTATACGGCTCTGGAATCCAGCAAGCAGCCTCCTTCATCGGAAGGAGGTGTGCCCATTCTGCCGGTGACCTCTGTCCAACCAGAGGCACCGGATACTCTACTAGAAGCGTTGCGAAGCGCTTCCATCGTTGAGGAACACCGGACCCTCATGGGTGCGGTGATTGAGAAGATTAAGTCTGCGAAGAGTGGACTGACTGAAGCCTGCATGAGCCTTCTAACAGGATTTGAGGTAAGCACTGCATTTATGTGAAAATAAAGTTACAGTATAGACAGTAGCCCGTGAGACTCTATCCGGTGTTCGGAAAGAAAAGCCGAACAGAGGATCAAATAGTTTGTTGCATGAGATTAATCATATATGTCTTTGTGAATAAGCAGACGTCACTCCTAGCCGCGACTTCTCATGCTGCTAAAGTCTCCGGACTAAAGCAGAGGCTTGAACGGACCGAGGAAGAGCTCGGCCATGCGAAAAAGCAGCTAGAGGATACCCAAGGTATGCAATGATCTTGTGTATGTCCGGAAGGGATGAATGGTGTAAGCTGATCATAGTGCCATGACATTTATTAGGGGCGGTGACCGAGGTGGAGGCCCTCAAGAAGGCGCTGGCCGATGCCAAGGAGAGAGCGGTAAAGGAAAAAGCTGCCCGAGAAAAGCATGAGGCCAAGGTTGGTGAGGTCCAGCAGGAGCTCCAGGATGCAGTGAAGAGATGCGAGTCCTTGGAGCGCCGGAATGCGTACCAAGAGTCCGAACTCGCTAAGGCCCGCCAAAGCACACAAGAGGCCCGGGCCGAAGCCCAAGGCGCCCTCCAGGAGATCCAAGAGGCCAAGAAGATCGCGGCGGGTAAGGCTTTTATTATGCATAGCAAGTATGTGAGCCAGAGGTATCTCTTACTGACCCGAATTTGAAGTTCTCCAGGGGCGTTTGTGGATTTGCCGCGCAGTGTTTCCAATGTTGCGGAATTCTTCTGGGCCGAAGAGGGGAGCTCAACGGAGAAGCTATTCTGGTCGCAATACCTTGCACCAGAATGGCAGAACATCAGGTGCCCTTTAGCGACTAGCTAAAACAGTTGGTCGAGCTGCATAGGGTGGCCGAACTAGCCATGAAGGATTTAATAATCCGGCTGTGGCCTGCAGAAGCTATACCCGGCAGCTACTTCGGCCGCGTGAAGCGGCTGGTCTATGCCTGCCCTCGGCTTGACACCATCAAGCGGTCAGTCTGCATAGAAGGTGCGCGGATGGCCTCCGCCCGTGTCAAGATACAATGGGCAAAGATGGATGCTGTCAAGCTCGCGACCGAAGGACCGCCCGCAGGCAAGGAGCACCGCACGCCCGAGCGGTATTTTGAAGATGTTCTGAAGGGATCCCGCATTGTGGCGGAGGAATGTGCTACGGACGTTATTTTTGAATGAATACATTCATTTAATCCCATCATGTACGATGAAAACAAGGCTTGATATGTAATATAATGCTTTGTTGTTTGTTTATTTAAAATTTACCTCCTGTGCGGCCATTTCATCAAGTCTAAGAATTGGCCAGTCGTCGGCTTCAACCCTCACGTAGGTAGTACGGGGGTGTTCGGGATGAATCTAAACACTCTTTATCCAAGAGTTTGGTCCTTAAAGGAGGTGTTTAGTGCAACGAACCAGGCAATCGGACTATGTGGCTTTATTACCCTCACTTAGCCATAGGAGTTTGACAATGAAAATGTAGGCACAACCCCTAGTATCCAGACTAGGGTGCTGTAAACACCTGGTCGGATAAGAACCGATTCGTCGCATAATGCGGGAAAAATTGCTAAAGATTTGAAACCTCCGAAGAGCTGACCGGCTCTCGCCACATCATGACAGTCAGTTTTCGGCTTTCTCTACTGAGGTGCTCATCCGGATAAACTAGGACACAATTGCAGTAGTTCTCCCTTTACTACCCTAGCCGATATAACGGAACGTAAGGTAGTAAGCACAGGAGCCGGGCAACCCAACTATTGACCAAAGACATGATTCAGAGCCAATGCATATAATGCTAAATTCGGGGTGCCGAACTATACTGTAAAAGTGTTCGGACTTGTTGCCATAGTGTGGGGCGCAATAAAGCCCCTGGCGGATTACGGCATACCAAGGTGTACTGATGCAAATTAAAATGGCAAAATAAAAAATAAAGAACAAGCTAGTGCCACATATGTTGGGCCGCAAACTGTTTCCATTATAATTTTGATTAATAGGTCAAAGAGTACTTGAACAAAAAGTGTGATAAGCAACAGTGGCTATTTAACATGCCAAGGCCAAGAAGGAGCTGCGTACGGGTCCTGAAAACAGGTAGAATGATCGCCAAGAAGGACATCGAGAGATTCCCCCATATGTCTGTGCTACTTGTCACCTTGGTGTATCCGTCCTTCGAAAGGACCAATTTATCAAGCCGTCGAGCGGGGCCTGTGAAAAGGAACCTAAAAAAGATAAAAGGAAAAGTAAGCGTATGTGTGTCCCGGGAAGGTCGAGCCGTATTGTGGATAACAATATGGTTATGCCTCTGTCTCTGCCCATGGTATTTTTAGTGCGTAGTTATGTATGCGCGGTACATATGCTGCCACTTGGTCAGGACTGAGACGGAGGTCAAATTGCTAATCGAGCTCCTGACGAGCTGGACTGTCCTGCCACAGAGTAGTCCGGAATCGTTTGACAGTGTCCGGGAGCATGGCCACCGAATTAAGGTTCTGCTTGTGAAGGCCGCTCTGTACCTCTACTGCCAGGGCAGCGGTGTGCTCCTCGGTACAGAGGGAGAGGTCCGTGTTTCTATTGACTGTTATTGCGCCATGTGGTCCGGGCATATTGAGCTTGATAAGCATAGTGTGGCACCACATTGAATCGGGCAAACGCAGTTCGTCCGAGCAGTGCGTGATAGCCACTATGGAAGGGGAAGATATCGAAGATTAACTCCTTGCTTCGGAACTTGTCTGGAGATCCGAAGACGACCTCCAATGCGTTTGAGCCCGAGCAGCGGGCCTCTACACCTGGTATAACTCCTTTAAAGGTAGTTTTGGTGGGCTTGATCCTTGATGGATCGATGCCCATTTTGCGCATTGTATCCCGGTAATGTAGGTTGAGGCTACTGCCGCCGTCCATGAGGACTCGTGTGAGGTGGAATCCATCAATTATTGGGTCGAGGACCAGTGCGGCTGAACCGCCATGACGGATACTGGTCGGATGGTCCCTGCGATCGAAGGTGATCGGGCATGACGACCATGGGTTGAATTTTGGGGCGACTAGCTCTATCGCATAGACGTCCCTGAGCGCGCGCTTGCGCTCCCTCTTGGGGATATAGGTAGCGTATATCATGTTCACAGTTTTGACTTGGGGCGGGAACTTCTTCTGCCCCCTGTGTTCGGTGGACGGGGCTCCTCGTCGTCATTCTTGCTTTGCGACCCCTTCTCCTTGTCTTCGGCATTTAATTTGCCGGCCTGTTTGAAGACCCAACAACTCCTGTGGGTATGATTGGCTGGTTTATCAGGGGTGCCATGGATCTGACATGGGTGATCAAGTATGCGGTCCAGGCTGGAAGGGCCCTGATTATTTCTTTTATATGGCTTCTTCCGCTGACCAGACTTGGAGCCACTGAATCCGACGTTGACCGCCGTGTCATCGGTATTATCACCGTTGCTTCGACGCTTATGTCTGTTGCATCGGGGCTTGCCGTTGCTATTTCTGGCTTCTGAAGTGCCAGGTTCGCTTGTATTGTTATTGGTACGGGCTAGCCAGCTATCTTCGCCCGCGCAAAAGCGGGTCATGAGTGCCGTGAGGGCTACCATGGACTTCGGCTTTTCTTTGCCGAGGTGTCGGGCAAGCCATTCCTCCCGGATGCTATGTTTAAATGCCGCTAGGGCTTTGGCGTCCGGATAGTCGATGATCTGGTTATTTTTGGTTAAGAATCTAGTCCAGATTTTCCTGGCTGACTCTCCGGGCTGTTGGATTATGTGACTTAAGTCGTTGGCATCCGGAGGTCGAACGTATGTACCTTGGAAGTTGTCAAGGAAGGCTTCTTCCAAGTCCTCCTAGCTGCCAATAGAGTTTCCAGGCAGGCTATTCAGCCAGTGTCGGGCCGGGCCCTTGAGATTTAGGGGGAGATATTTGATGGCATGAAGATCATCGCCGCGGGCCATGTGAATATGGAGAATAAAGTCTTCAATCCATACCGCAGGATCTGTGGTTCCATCATATGATTCGATATTCACGGGGTTGAACCCTTCTGGGAATTCATGTTCCATTACTTCATCAATGAAGCAGAGGGGGTGTGCGGCGCCTCTATGTCGGGCCAGGTCGCGACGTAGTTCAGATGCAGTTCGGATGCGGTTTTCGGCTCGGACATAATTGTGCTTGCCGTGTTCGGCTTGATAGCTGTTGTCGCGCGTCGAGGCACGGCCCCGTGATCCGTAGATCGATCTGGCCGGGCCTACTTTATTCTTCAGGCCCTGTCGGAGATCATACGTGTATCCCTGACCAGTTTTGTCTCTGCCTTGACGGCGAGGTAGTGCGGGCTGGTGCTCGGCTTGGGTTGCCGCTTTGTCCCGACCACATGGTGGTCGGTCAGCCGCATTGTGCGCTGATGGCATGGGCTCCAACGCCTCGTCATCGAATTGAGGTAGTAATTTGCGCTTCAGGTAACTTTTGAGTGGTCGCTTGAGGCTGTATTCCTCGGCTTCCAAGACGTTAGTCCATCTATCATTGAGCATATATTGATCAGCTTGAAGCTACTGCTATTTCTTTTTCAGGCTCCTTGCAGTGGCTATTAGCCAGCGCTTGCAGCGCTCCTGCTCGAGAGGTTCCTCAGGCATGATAAAATCCTCATTCCCAAGGCTCACCTCATCCTCGGAGAGTGGAAGATAATTGCTGTCCTCAGAGTCTTCATGCACGGCCTGTTCATCAGGGCTGACTCGCCCATCTTCCTGTTTGGCCTGTTCGGAAGCTGGCTCAACGGGGTCTTCATTGTCTCCGGCATCGTCTAGAGTATTGTTTTCTCTTGTGCCGGTATTGCTGTCTTTTTCACGGCATGACTTAGAGCGGCGCCGTTGTCGTCGGTGCTTTGGCTGTATCACAGGGGTTTTATCTTCCACTGGGTCTTCTTTGTCATCGCCGTTAACTTCTCTGGGTGTATCCACCATGTACACGTCGTAGGAGGAAGTGGTCGTCCAGCGCCCGGTAAATGGTGGGTTTTGGGCCTGCTCCTCTTCGGCATCGTCGTCCATACCGTCAATGTCTCCAGAGTCGTAGTTGAGCATGTCGGTTAGATCTTCGACAGTGGCTATTAAGTGGGAGGTGGGTGGGAAGCGAAATTCCCGGTCATCAGCCCCTAGTTCAAACCGGATATAATTCGGTTGTGAGTCCCCTGCTAAAGAGAGGGTTTTTAGTGAGTTTAGCACATCGCATAGAGGTGAGTGCCGGAAGATGTCTGCGGAACTGAATTCGACGATTGGCGCCGGGTAAGGCTCGGCAGACGTGGATGCACGCAGTTTGGAGCCAGTGATCGGAGACGAATCCGGGGGTCCGGTGACGCAGATCCCACTCGAGGTGGGGTCTGTGTGTGGCTCCAACACCGCTGAGTTTGCAGCTTCCGTGGCGGGGTCAAGCCTCCCGTCTTCGGATGGAGCAAGATGCTCCGGATCTAGGGCCAGAGCGCTTACAGGTGCAATCTCCTGGGTGTAGACGATGACAGATCTAGGTCATGTTCATTGCGATGGCAGGGAGCGGCTGTCATGGGCTCAACTCCATCAAACATCAAATCTCTGCGGATATCAGCAACGTAGTTCAAGCTTCCAAACCTGACCTGAGCGCCAGGGGTGTAGCTGTCGATCTGCTCTAGATGGCCAAGCGAGTTGGCCCGCAGTGCGAAGCCGCCGAATACGAAGATCTGGCCAGGGAGAAAGACACCCGCCGGGCAGCGTTGTTGTAGATGATGGATGGAGCCATCGAACCTTCTAATGACAGCACAGCGGAACTCTCAATGAAAGCACCAATGTCGATGTCAAAACCGGCAGATCTTGGGTAGGGGGTCCCGAACTATGCGTCGGAGGTTGATGGTAACAGGAGACAGGGGACACAATGTTTACCCAGGTTCGGGCCCTCTCTATGGAGGTAATACCCTACTTCCTGCTTGATTGATCTTGATGAATATGAGTATTACAAGAGTTGATCTACCATGAGATCGTAATGGCTAAACCCTACAAGAGTTGATCTACCATGAGGGCGGCCCATGGTCATTTTTGGCCCGTTAACAGTCCGCTAAGTATATGGGCCGAATTACGGCCCAGTGTATTTCTGGCCTGTTAAAGGTCCTACTTCATTTGGGCCCATTTATAGGCCATTGAAACTTTCAGCCCATAAACGATCGTGAAGGATTTGGGTCATTGAGGGAGTCCTGGATTAGGGGGTGTCCGGATGGCCGGACTATACCTTCAACCGGACTCCTGGACTATGAAGATACAAATTGAAGACTTCGTCCCGTGTCCGGAAGGGACTTTCCTTGGCGTGGAAGGCAAGCTTGGCAATACGGATATGCAGATCTCCTACCATTGTAACCGACTTTGTGTAACCCTAACCCTCTCCGGTGTCTATATAAACCATAGGGTTTTAGTCCGTAGGACAACATACACAACAACAATCATACCATAGGCTAGCTTCTAGGGTTTAGCCTCTCCGATCTCGTGGTAGATCTACTCTTGTACTACCCATATCATCAATATTAATCAAGCAGGACGTAGGGTTTTACCTCCATCGAGAGGGCCCGAACCTGGGTAAAACTTCGTGTCCCTTGCCTCCTGTTACCATCCGGCCTAGACGCACAGTTCGGGACCCCCTACCCGAGATCCACCGGTTTTGACACCGACATTGGTGCTTTCATTGAGAGTTCCTCTGTGTCGTCGCCGTCAGGCTTGATGGCTCCTACGATCATCGATAGTGATGCGGTCCAGGGTGAAACTTGTCTCCCCGGACAGATCTCTATCTTCGGCGGCTTTGCACTGCGGGCCAATTCACTTGGCCATCTGGAGCAGATCGAAAGCTATGCCCCTGGCCGTCAGGTCAGATTTGGAAGTTTAAACTACACGGTTGACATCCGTGGGGACTTGATCTTCGACGGATTCGAGCCACTGCCGAGCGCGCCGCACTGTCACGACGAGCATGATCTAGCTCTGCCGCCTAACAGTGCCATGAAGGCCGCATCCGCATCGGCTTCGACCCTTAATTCAGAGCCAACTGCGCCGATCGAGGATGGGTGGATGGACGCCGCCTCGGGGGCTGTGATCCTAGCGGCGATCGAGCCGAACACCAGCCCCGCACTCCGCGAGACTCGTGATTCCAAGGAGCCGGACTCCTCTCCGGACTCCGAACCATTCGCGCCTCTACCGATCAAATCTGATTAGGCGCCGATCATGGAGTTTACTACCGCGGAGATCTTTTAGCACTCGCCCTTTGGCGATATTATGAAGTCACTAAAGTCTCTCTCTTTATCAGGAGAGCCCTGGCCGAACTACGGCCAGCGAGATTGGGATACGGACGATGAAGAAATTCAAAGCCCACCCACCACCCACTTTGTAGCCACTGTCGATGATTTAACCGACATGCTCGACTTCGACTCCGAAGACATCGACGGTATGGATGCCAATGAAGGAGACGATGAAGAACCAACGCCTATTGGGCCCTGGAACGCCACCTCGTCATATGACGTATACATGGTGGACGCACCAAACGATGACGACGAGGAGCGGAAGGACGCACCGAAGGCTTGCTCCCTCGAAAAGCAGTCAAAGCGGCGACGCAAACACCGCCCCAAGTCCCTCCTCGACAGAAATAGCGATCACACAGACCCAGCGCTGGAGCAGGGAGAACCGCTGCCGGACAATGGCAATCCGAATAATCAAACCGAACAAACAAATCCTATCAAGGATAATGGTCCGGACGACATAACACCGGACAGGCACCCGGAGCAGCAGACTGCCCGTAAAAGTCCTGTTGCCACCGCGAGGAGTCTGAAAAAGCAGAAGCAAAGGCTCAAGGCCGCGCAAGACACACTCCAAATCAGATGGAGTAAAATACTCAACACAGCAGCAAGGTACGGCGACAATCGCCCCTCCAAGAGCTACCCAAAGCGGGAGCTGCTACCCGGATTCGACGAGGAGGCCTCAGACCCCCCACAACCAAATATCAAAGCAGCCACCTGGTCGGATAGACGACCCTCTACCAACACAGAGCGGCATACAATGCCGTTCACAATACAACACGCGACCCATGCGAGGGCTCGCACCCAAAGGACGGTGCAACAAGATCCATCTATGGACCACGCAAGCGCGCCCCAGCATACAATGCAACACAACAAACATCCGAACAACGCGGTACACCCAGCTACAGGGGTGCCGCACACCCCCTATGTTTCACCGATGAGGTGCTGAACCATGAATTTCCAGAGGGATTCAAGCCCGTAAACATAGAGGCATACGACGGAACAACAGACCCTGGGGTCTGGATTGAGGATTACATCCTCCATATCCATATGGCTCGAGGAGATGATCTCCACACCATCAAGTACTTACCCCTCAAGCTCAAAGGGCCAGCTCATCACTGGCTCAAAGGCCTCCTCGAAAGCTCCATTGGAAGTTGGGAAGAGCTCGAAGATGCCTTTCGGGCAAATTTTCAAGGGACTTATGTCCGACCTCCGAATGCGGATGATTTGAGTCATATAACTCAATAGCCCGGAGAGTCAGCCCAAAAACTTTGGAACATGTTTCTTACTAAAAAGAACCAGATTGTCAACTGTCCGGACGCCGAAGCCTTGGCAGCTTTCAAGCATAGCGTCGGTGACGAATGGCTCGCCAGACACCTCGGCCAAAATAAGCCGAGAACGATGGCCGCATTAACAAACCTCATGACCCGCTTTTGCGCGGGTGAGGACAATTGGCTAGCCAGATGCAGCACCAGCGACCCTAGAACATCTGAAGTTAGAGATGGAAACGAGAAATCACGGCGCAACAGCAATAGAAAACGCCAGAATAAAGAAGACAGCACGAAGGGCACGGCAGTAAATGCCGGATTCAAAAGCTCTCGGCCAGGTCAAAAGCCGCCCCCTAAAGGCACCAGGGATGAACTGTCCAGCCTCAACAAAATTCTGGACCAAGTATGTCAGATCCATAGTACCCCTGGTAAACCTGCTAATCATACCCACAGAGAATGTAGGGTCTTCAAGCAGTCCGGCAAGCTCAACGCCGTACATAAGGGGGAGGATACACCAAGTGAAGACGAGGACGAGCCTCCCAAGCAAGACACGGCGGAACAAAAGAAATTTCCACCAGAAGTCAAAACAATAAACGTGTTACACATGATCAAGGGAAAAAACAACACGACACTCCCAGGAAAATATACCCAAGTGCCTGTCACCGCGAAGTCCTGCCACTGGTCGTCTCAACCGATCACTTTCGACCATCGCGATTACTCAGCAAGTATCCGAAATGCAGGATGGGCTGCCCTGGTATTAGACCCAGTAATTGGCGGATATCACTTCACACGAGTCTTGATGGACGGCAGCAGCAGCCTAAACTTAATATATCAGGATACAATCCGCGGGATGGGTTTAGACCCAACACAAATTCGCCATAGCAATACTACCTTTAAAGGAGTAACGCCAGGCCCAGGGGCTCGTTGTACGGGCTCCCTCCTACTACAGGTTATATTCGGCTCCCCCGATAACTTCCGTCACGAGCATTTAACCTTCCACATCGCTCTGTTTCAAAGTGGCTATCAAGCACTGCTCGGACGCGAAGCTTTCGCTCGCTTTAATGCAATACCACACTACGCCTCCCTCACACTCAAGATGCCCGGTCCACGTGGCATCATTTTAGTGAACGGAAATATCAAGCGATCTCTGCGCGCCGAAGAGAGTGCGGCTGCCTTGGCAGCCGCACATTAAAGGCGCCCGGACCAGTGAAAGCATCCAAATAGGTCGTCAAGACCTCAGACAGAACTAATCAAGTCCGGCACCGCTATTTATACCGAATAAGTGGTCACACCCCTATTTGTCAATACAAGGGGCTCAACGCACGCAGACAAGTGGCAATTTCTTATCATCTTGAATTATACATGGTTTCTTTAAAAACTTTTTTTTGCACGACAACTTTTTCACTTAACTTCCTCTCTTTTACAAACGATCATCGTGCTACACCCGTCCAGGATACGGCACAACGGAGACACAGGCGCAGACGTGCAACAGGGACCCGCTCCAAGGATTCTTTTTAGATTAAGACCCTGCGTAAACCTTTTTTACTGTCTCTTGTTGATACATATCCGCCGTTGAGAAGGATACTGACGTCTTGGCATGTGGCCACGCCAGAACAATGCATGTACCTGGACACAAGGGGCTTCTTACAAAGGCCATTATTTAGGCCCAGTTTATACCACAAAGACCAAATACCTTAGGGAGTGTTCAGCGTCGCAAGTTTGGCCCTATATGCATCAGCTCCGAATCATTGTCTTTGGTCAAGTGTTGGGTTTGCCCGGCTCCTGTGTTTTGGTGCCTTATGTTCCGCTTTACCGGCTAAGGTAGCACCAGGAGAACTACTGCGATTGTGCCCTGGTTCATCCGGACGAGCACCTTAGTAGAGAAAGCCGAAAACTGACTGTCATGATATAGCGTGAGACTGGTCAACCACTCGATGACCTGTGGGAATGTTAGAATTCCTCCGCCTTAACGAAGGGCCGTTTTCCGGCCAGGCATGTACGCACCCCAGAATCGGGAGAGTGCGGAGCCACCAGGGGCTATCTAGTAGCCCCACTGTCAAACTCCTATGGCTAAGTGAAAGTGCTAAAGCATTATAGTCCGGTTGCCTCGCTCGCTCCGCTATCACCTCCTTAATAGGACCAAGACGTTGGGTTAAGTGTGAACGCGTGTTTTTGCGAGCACCTCCGCATTATATGCGTGGGGGTTGAAGCCGACGGCTGCAATCTTTCAGGTTATACACATGTATACATAAACGGCCACCCAGGAGGCATCATATTACTTTCAGGCAAAAGTATAAAAATAGCCTTATAAAAATATATAAAAGCATTTCGCTTACAATGAGATTACATATCACTCAAACATAATATTTTTTGAGCACTGGGTCTCTATCAAACGGGCACCCTCAAGAACTTCTTCAAAGTAGTGCTCAGCAGCCTTTTGATCTATAGCCGAATCCTGCGCTGCAACATTGGTAGCATCCATCTCCGCCCAGTATGCCTTAACACGGGCAAAGGCCATCCGTGCGCCCTCTATGCATGCCGACCTCTTCATCGCATTAATGCGCGGCACCACGTCAAGGAACTGCTGCACCAAGCTGAAATAGTTGTTCGGTCTTGACCTTTCCGGCCATAGCTGATCCACAACAGACCTCATGGAGAGTCCGGACAACCTATTTAGTTCGGCCTATTCGGCTAATTGGTCAGTCAATGAAAGTGGACAATCGGGAGAATGGAATTGTCTCCAAAACAGCTGGTCTACTTCACGGTCCGTCTGACCCTGGAAGTACTTGGCCACATCGACAGCGCTCGCCGCCAAATCCATATACACATCCTCCGAACTCCACAGCCGATCCAGAGGGGCATACCGTGGATCTCCGAACTTCCTCCGCAACATAAAGGATTTCCCAGCTACAATATCCCCGGCTTCCCGCAGCTCCTCCTTCTTTGCCCTCATAGTAGAGCGGAGGTCTTTTCTCGTCGCAGCAGCCTTCTCAAGGTCCGATGCCTTCGCTTGGTTTTCCTTTTCAAGAACCCGGCAATGGTCGGTGGTGGCTTTTAATTCTATGGCCATCTCGGCCATCTTGTCTCGGCTCTTGCCATGCGCGGCCTTCTCGGCTTGCAACTCTTCGACCGCCTTCAAAGCAGCCGCATTACCCAACCTCGCTTGTTCCTTGGCTCGGGCAAGTTCTGCCCGCAAGGCTTCAACAGTTGCAGCTCCATCTGCAGTCACAACATATTAAAGATGCTGGTATCATGCTGCTCTTCCTATTGTGGCGTTTACCAGATAATGACACTTACCCTGTGCCTCGTCAAGCCTTTTGTTAACAAGCTTGATGTCGGCGTCTGCCGCATCCAACTGCCGTTCTAAATAGGCAAACTTGCTAGTCCGGCTAGCCACCGGAGCTTCCATCACCTGCGCATAGAGGCAGTATGGTTATTACCTGGGAATATGATCCTCTGTTCGTCGTCGTTTCCGACGACAACCAGAGTCTCAGGGGCTAGTATCTACACAGGGCACACCTAGCATGTGCAGGACTATCATACATTCTTTTACGTACCTCAAAGCCTGTCAGTAGACTCATAAAAGCTTCATGCAATCCGCTTTCGGCAGACGATATTCTCTCCATCACCGTATTCATCAGCACACGGTGTTCATCTGAGATGGCCGCTCGCCCCACCAACTCCCTCAGAACATTCGATCACACACTAGACGGTGCCGGACTCTTTTGTCTGCTCTCTTCGGGAGCCGGACACTAGGAGCTTCGGGGGTCAATGGGATTATCTTCCGGCCTCACCGGACTCAGAGAGGCCCTCCGCGACGACACTTCAGGGTTGCCCGCTTCCGGAGCGGAGGAGTCTGGAGGAGGCGTTTCGCTCTCCATCATCTCTGGAAGAAGATCCCCCGAAGACGAGCTCATTTGAGAGGGGCTAAGACCCGAACTGCAAAAATATATGCGGTGGTTATTCTCTCAGAAGAAAAAAGATGGCATATCTGTACTATTAAAGTATTTCGGGTCACTTACGACTCGCGGGAGAATTGATCCCCCCGCGGACTTTGTGCGGCAACAACACCCTCAAGGTAGGACCCTCTGTGGGAGACTTCTTCTCCCGTTTGGAAGCTTCAGCTTCCAAATCCCCGGGCGCAGTCCTTTTCCTCTTCCGGTCGTCTTCCTTCATGGAGACGCTCGCTCCCTCGGTTAGAATGGGCAGCGTTGGGGGCCCGCGTCCACCCGTATTATCCTCCACAGTATCTTCCTTCAAGAGCTCCGGGCAAGGTGCGGTCTGGAGCATCTTTTCCAATACTGGATTTTCCAAACCCTCAGGGAGGGGGGACGAACACCGAATCATCTTCGCCTTTGTTAGCCAGTCCTGGTCAAAAAGAGAACTCTCAGAAATAACTTTGTAACAAAGGATAGATAGTATGTTCGGCCGGAAGATACCTTACCTGTTCGGCGGCGCGGTTACTACTCAGGCCCACGTCTTCGGTGATTTCCGGACACTCCACCTGAGGTCCGAAGAATGACTTGTACATCTCCTCATGCGTCAGGCCGAGAAAATTTTGAATGACACACGGTCCCTCGGGATTGAACTCCCACAGGCGAAGAGGCCGGCGTTTGCAAGGCTGGACTTGACGAACCAGCATAACTTGTGTTACCGCAACCAAAGTGAAATCTCCATTGAAGAGATCTCGAATGCGGCTTTGCAGTATAGGCACGTCCTTGGCTGGACCCTAGCTCAGACCTCTACTGATCCATGAGATCAGTTGTGGTGGAGGGCCCGAGCGGAAAACAGGGGCGGCCACCCACTTGGCACTTCTAGGAGCCGTGATGTAGAACCACTCCTGTTGCCACAATTCAGACACCTCTGGGATGGAACCTTTGGGCCACGGAGCTCCCGTCATCTTGCGTATTGAGGCACCTCCACATGCTGCATGTTGCCCCTCGATCATCTTCGGCTTTACTTCAAAGGTCTTGAGCCATAGGCCAAAGTGAGGGGTAACCCGAAGGAAGGCCTCGCACACGACAATAAATGTCTTGATATGAAGAAATGAGTCCGGAGCTAGATCATGGAAGTCTAGCCCGTAATAAAACATCAAACCCCTGACGAAAGGATCCAGAGCAAGGCCTAGACCTCGGAGGAAGTGGGAGACGAACACGACGTTCTCGTTGGGTTCAGGGGTGGGGATGGCCTGCCCTCAGGGAGGCAGCCGATGCAAAATCTCGGCGGTCAGATATCTGGCCTCCCTCAACTTTTTGATGTCTTCTTCCATGACGGAGGAAGGCACCCATCGGCCTTGAAGGCTAGATCCGGACATGACTGAAGGTTCAGAGCACCTGACCTGAACTTCGGCGTTGGAGCTTGAGGTGGGGGAAGGATTCGATTGAGCACGGGAGGGAAAAATAAAAGCCTTGTCCCCTTTATAAAGAGGGTGAATATCAAGCGTCCTCTCCGTGTCCATTGGACTTGCCTATAATCTAGGAGTCCTAGAAGCGGTTGGGTTACCCACACCCATATTGATGAGAATCCCGGAATAAGGGGACACGATCTCTGCTTTAACAAGACATGCCAAGGAAACCTCCTCGCATGACGTGTTGAGGTGGGATAATGAAACGACTCGGATAAAGGCTTGGCCGTGGTGTGTCACACTACGGAATACGTCAGCAGATTAGATTTGTGTAAATATTATTCTCTCTATGGCAACATGTGGAAACTTATTTTGCAGAGACGGACACTATCTTTGTGTTCAAAATCTTCTATGAAGTACTTGGAGGAGGAACCCGCCTTGCAATGCCGAAGACAATCTGCACGCCGGACTCGTCATCATTGAAGCCTGGTTCAGGGGCTACTGAGGGAGTCCTGGATTAGGGGGTGTCCGGATGGCCGGACTATACCTTCAGCCGGACTCCTGGACTATGAAGATACAAATTGAAGACTTCGTCCCGTGTCCGGAAGGGACTTTCCTTGGCGTGGAAGGCAAGCTTGGCGATATGGATATGCAGATCTCCTACCATTGTAACTGACTTTGTGTAACCCTAACCCTCTCCAGTGTCTATATAAACCGGAGGGTTTTAGTCCGTAGGACAACATACACAACAACAATCATACCATAGGCTAGCTTCTAGGGTTTAGCCTCTCCGATCTCGTGGTAGATCTACTCTTGTGCTACCCATATCATCAATATTAATCAAGCAGGACGTAGGGTTTTACCTCCATCGAGAGGGCCCGAACCTGGGCAAAACTTCGTGTCCCTTGCCTCCTATTACCATCCAGCCTAGACGCACAGTTCGGGACCCCCTACCCGAGATCCGCCGGTTTTGACACCGACAGTCATATTCAGCCATGTCTGACATTCGGCCTGTTAGAGGCCCACTATAGATTTGGGCCACTTTCGGCCTGTTGTGATTTTCGGCCTATTAACGTCGGACGAAATCCATGGGACATATATGGCCCAACATCACATCGGGCCCATTAACGGCCCATATAAAAATGATGATAATCTAGCCTGACCGAACTTCCGGCCTGTTAAAGGCCTGTGTATTAGGTCGGCACATTTATGGCCCGTCCG
This sequence comes from Triticum urartu, assembly GCF_056163025.1. Lineage (NCBI taxonomy): Eukaryota > Viridiplantae > Streptophyta > Magnoliopsida > Poales > Poaceae > Triticum > Triticum urartu. Next base: position 119,583,394 of record NC_141878.1, read on the forward strand.
AATTTCGGCCTATGAAGGATCTACATCGTAAATGGGCCACCATTTCGGCCTGCTAAGACCAGTGGGTTATTTGGCACAATCAGGGCCCAATCTCACTTTCGGTCTTTTAAAGGCCCATGTTTTTATGGGCTCGAGATATTTACACCTGTAAACGACCTATTGTTACTGAGGGCCCAAATTATGTTTAGGCCTGTTAAAGGCCCACTATGGGCACATGCCTACAAGAAAAATATGAAATCTTATGCTGATTTAGGCCCAGATATTTTTAGTGGGCTACATGCAAATTTTGGCCCATAATTGTTTTTAGCCCAATTGGAATGGGCCCGACGATGTTGGCATGTTGGGCTCCTATGAAGCTTTCGGCCGAATACATTACTAAGATAAACCTACACTATACAAAAACAGCATCGTAATTATTGCAGCCTTTGGCAGCATCATAAATGTTGTATCACAACAAAATAAATTCCAACAATACAACAAACGACCTGTTGGAATAAAGTTTATAGTCCTTGCAGATGAAAGCACCATCAGATGTATAGAAGCACAGATCATTTGACTTGAGTGCTAATGTTTCAGGCTATAGAATGTGATGGAGCAGCACAATCTTCACCTTTTTTCACCATTGCTCTTGAACAACGAAGCGAATGTCTGATAGTCTGGCTTCAAAACCATTCATATCTTGACGACATCTGTCAATCACTATTTGTGTTTCCAAAACAACGTCCATTAGGGATTTTACTTGTGTCTGGAGCACAGATATTTCACTCTGTCTAGCAGGAAGATTTTGTTCAGTAGGCGATTTGGACGAGGTTACCTTGACCACCAACCCAGAATTACGTAGGGAGGTGCTTTTTGCACCGTTAGTGGAGAGATATTGATGCACTACAGCAAGAGGTGACATTGTGCCTATGGTAGCCTCGTCACCTTCAGGTGGTTGTGGTTTTACAATCATTTTTTCCATAGCTTCCTGAAAGTTTGAACTTCTAGATTAGTGTACTAGATAAGTTACTAATGATACAAAAACAAACAAAGTAGGTTACACGTTTATACATAAATAATTTTGGTGAACTACTGTAATACATTAGCATGTATTGTAGTGCCAACTACATAATAAAATCACTTTCGGAACATATGTCCATGCAGCACACCTACTGTATTGTCTATTTCCTCACATCCGTTGACATCAAAGGATAAAGAGACATGGTTTAAAGTAGGATGAACATAGTATGACATCATTCATATCATGGGCGAACAGATATAAAACAAACAGGCTATTTTATCATTGTGTGCACACGTGAACATAACAACTAGAATACAGATCAAGACCAAAAGAATATCCTTCATCTCTTTTAAACCATGTAAGGTGAAATGATACGTTAAGACAACTGTGTATAAAAGTGAACAGAGTAACTGACATTGGGTGCAAACCAAGTAGTTAAATGAACACATCACAATACCAATCAGTTCAAAGGCAGGAGGAGTAAGGACTTACAACAGCGGCTTGAACTGGTGTGCTCATGCCCTTCATCTTGCTGGTATGGCAATCCTTGATGATTTTCACTGCATTCGGTTCAGGTTCTTTTTGGTCCGCACAGGCTTTCCTCTGTATTTGGAACAAGTCAATATAGATACGATAATATGGCACCGAAAAAGAAGTAGCAGCTATTTACAAGAGCCTCGCAGTGTGCAATATAGCTACGAGATCCTGTTGTCTGTTGGAATTTCACTTTAGGACGGTTGGTCTTATTCTTCAAATAGTTAGCCTAGAAGAAGATACACTTGTAAGGCACATACATAAATACACGTTCAATATGTGGTCTGATCAAATACATATAGCCTACCTGATACTTTGGATCAGACCAATGTTTAACGAGGGTGTCGGGGGACTAATCCACGAACACCTATGGGACTGGCGGACCGAGCCCCTTTCGGTTCGGCAGGGGCGAGGGTCGCACGAAGAGCGGATCGAGGCGAAGCACACGAGCAGTTTACCCAGGTTCGGGCCGCATGGATGCGTAAAACCCTACTCCTGCTTTGTGGTTTGTATTGAGTTCTAGCTCGGGAGCGCGGAGTGCTACAGTACACTCCAGCAGCTAACGAGACCGAGCGTGAGTGTTCTCTTCCTCCCCCTTCTACGTTGCGCATGGGCCTCCTTTTATATGCTCAAGGGGTCACCGACAGGTGGCAACGTAGACAAGGGTAAAAATGGAAAGGTGCTGCGGTTGGTACAGCCACCTGCTACAGTGTATCATACCTAACCCTGACGGCAGGGGACAAGGGCATTAAATGCCCGTCTGCGTCGCCTAAATAGTGTAAAAGGGACCGTCAGGGACGCCACCGCTCGCCACGATGGCAATCTTGTCAGCGCCGCTTGCCACCGCGCGCCACTGGCTGCACAGCCTCCCGCCACGTACGCCTGGAAGGGTCCCAGAGCGACACGTTGGTGGATGTGCTGGAGCGCGGGCACAGAGCGGTGGCTTGCCGCGGCAAGCGCCTTGCCGCGGTCGTTGTCTTGTCGCGTCCGGGAGCTTGTCGCTCACCGGGCCTTGCCGGGACGCGTGGCGCGTCATGGCAAGTTCCTTGAGATGCCTTGGTTGGCCTTCCCGGCAAGCTCCTCTCGCCGGGGTCTTGTCTCCTTGGCTTGTATACTTTGTCCTTGAATGGCTCCGAAGGAACCACGGAGGACCTTGGCGGTCACCCGGCAAGCCTTGCCGCGGGATGCTGCGACTGCCCGTGCACAAGTTCGGGATACTAGGGTACCCCTACTCTAGTACACCGACAGGAGCCCCCGGGCCTGGGCCATACGCGGTGCCGGGCGCTGTTGGGCCAGGCCCAAAACAGGGCACGGGCACGCGCGGCCTAGGTTACGTCGTATCTCTCCCCGTATCCACTGCGCCCTTCCCGAACGGCACGCGTTGAATGCGGCACCGTGGGAGAGATCGTGGGGGGTTTCTTTATTCGGAAAGGCGGAACGTCCGCCCCCTCCCTCTTTATAAGCAGGGGAAACAGGGGTAGTTCGCCCATTCGCCGGTTGCTGCTTCAATCTCAGAAATCTCCGCCGCTCCCTCATCTTCCCAAAGACGAAAGAGAGCAGCGCTCCGCCCCCCATCGCCACCAGCACCACCAACGCCGTCGACCTCCTCCACCACTTCCGCCATGGCTCCAAGAGCCGACAAGGGGAAGGTTGTGAAGTCGACCGAGGCGCAGCGGCTTGCGGCGCTGCGAAAGGAGCGGGCAGTCTTCCCCCCAAGCTCGCCGCGAGGGAGCTAAGGGAGAACTACTACCTCTTTTGGTCGATGGAGACGCGAGCGCATCCGCGCACGAAAGTACTTCCAGCCGCCGCTTGGAAGACGGCTCCAAACGGATATCCTTTCTTCTTGTTCTTCTACTGCGGGCTCTGCCCGCCCTTCTCTGAGTTCTTCTGCAACATTATGAACACCTACGGGTTCCACCTCCTTGATTTCACCCCTGCTGTTCTGACCATGGCAGTTTTCGCACATCTCTGCGAAAACTTCGTCGGAGTCCATCCCAATGTAGCCCTTTTTCGCCACTTCTTTATGCCCCGAGTAGAGAGAGGAGAGCCTTTATCCGGTGGAATCGCCTGGATCTCGAGGGCCGGCAAGAAGGATACTTATCTGGAGGGAGAGTTCCGCGGCAAGTGGGAGGAATGGAGAGCAGACTGGTGCTGGATTGACGAGGAGAACCCGCAGCCGTTTACCGCCCGGCGCCAAACCCCAGTAGCACGCGGCAGCGACTGGAGTGACGTGGCCCCGGAAGACGATAGGCTGAAGATTGCCGTCACCCGGATCCTACGCCTCAGGCTTGCCGGGCTCACTGTAGGCGCTGTTGGCGCAGATTTTCTTCGTCGCCGCATCGCCCCCCTGCAGGAACGGGGGAGACCTGCCTGGGAATTCAAGAATGCGGCGGACATCATGAGGCTGCGTCCGGGCCTCAACTTCAACTTCACTGTTCTGGAGCTTAACGCGATGCTCCAGGAGATCTTCAAGTACGACCCTCAACATCCCGAAGTGTTCAGGTTGCCGGGGGGGGTCGTTCCGCTGTGCAACAACTCCGCGCTCGACCGCATCCGTGCAATGATGCCGCTGTGCGATTCGCATGGAATTGTCCCAACTTGGCAAGAGCCTGCAGACGACGTCGTGCAGCAATTCTTCGATGGCTTGGTAGAAGTGCCGGTCCGCCCCGACGAGAAGGATAGCCTCACCCGTGACACCACCGATGCGGAGATGACACGCATCGCCACTAGGCTGGAAGAGGCCGCGGCAGCCGCAGCCACGGGCGAATTTGGATTCACCGTGGAGGAGGCAGATGCAGCAGAGGCGGCAAGCCGTGCCGAGTGAGAGGAGCCTGTTGGCGAGAAAGAACTTGCCGGGCATGGCGCCGGGTCGAATGAGCCCGCCGAGGATACGAGCGGCTCGCTGGAGATCAACTCCTCTTCCTCCTCACCTTCAGGCAGCTCGCCGCAAGCAGAGCCTCCATGTCCACCAAGAAGGCGTCTCCGCAAGGCCGGGGACGTAGCGGGGCGGCAGGCGAGTGAACAGCCGCCGCGCCGCGCGACACGCTCCACCGCGGCAAGCACTGTTGCCGCGGGAGCATCTCACGCTGCTGCGGCAACTGGAGCGGGGTCCACCCGGACCACCGCTTCTGCTCCTGCCGCTTCTCACGCTGCGGCGGCAGCCGGAGCGGGGTCGTCGCAGACCACCGCCACTGTTCCCGCCAAGCAGCCAAGGGAAACTACTCCTCCGCCTCCTCGCGCCGAACGTGAGCCGGACTTCGACTTCTCCGCGTTCAGCTCCGACGAAGAAGAAGAAGAGTAAGATTCTCTTGTTGTACTTGTAGTTCTTCAATCCTTGCTGTTTTGTCTTGTATCTCATTTGCTTTACTCTGAACTTGTTCCTTTTTAGGACTCTGGCCCAGAGAGCAGCGAAGAGGGCCAAGGTCCCGGTGATTATCATCGAGGACGAACCCACCGCGACAGCGGGGGGTGCGCCCGAGACAACCTTGCCGGACCCGGCAACTGTTCTCCAGAGCAGCCCCCAGCGTAAGTATATGGTTCACTTTCCGCTGTTAGGTGCGCATGGATACTCTTTCTTTGCTGACATCTGACTGTTGGTTTGTGTAGGAGCAGAGCAGCCCCACCAGGAGCGCCCGGAGGCCGCCCCTGAAACGCCAAGGGAGAGTCCTCCGGCAAGGGAGAGTTCTCCGGCAAGGGAGAAGTCTCCGGTAAGGGACAGCACCAGCGGCCCTCCAGCGGCGGAGACCACGACTGCAGAACCCGGTACAGGTAATCCTCCCGCTTCAAGACTTCCCTTGGGTTCTTCTTCTTTTGATCTTCTTGGGTATTTGCTTGACTCTTCTCCCTTTTCCGGCTGTAAGACCCATCTGCTGCGGAGCCGATGGAGACCGAGGTTGCCGCCGACGATGCCGCCGCCACCGAAGAAGCAGCCGGTGCTGACGATCCCGCCGGCGCAGAGGCCGCCAAAGCTGCCGCCGCAGAAGCAGGCGGGGGGTCTGGCGATCGCACTGACGGCCCTGAGGCCGCAGGAGCGCCAGGCGCTACGTCGACCGCCGACCCGTCCGCCGCTGCCGCAGCGCCAGGCTCCGAAGAGCTCCAGCCAGGCGTCTACTTGAAGGCCGGCGACGGCGTCTTCATCAACCTCCCCTGGGCGTCAAGCTCCAGGGCGCCGGTCGAGGGGGAGAGCTTCGACGGAGAGGTGCTCGCCTCCGCTGGGTTGACGCTGGTTGACGCGCCGAGCAACAGCAGCGAGCCTGAGGAGGATCGGCTGCTGCGGAAGCTGGTGTCGCTCTACCGCGCGCGGCAAGCCAAGCTGGAATCCCGCGAGGCGCTTGTCGCGAAGGTGGGAGCGGACATCGAGAAGCGCGCGGAGGAGCTCCGGAGTCTCAACCAGGAAGCTCTCCGGTCCCTGGCAGAGGAGCGGGAGCAACTCGCCGAAGCGTAGAAGGCCTTCTTCCTCGAGAAGGCCGAAGTTGAAGAGCAACAGCGGCTTGCCGCTGAAAAGCTGTCTGCGCAGGAGGGCGAGCTGGCGCAACGGAAAGTCAACCTTGATGCCCACGAGGAGGAGCTTGCCGCGCACGAGCGAACATTCGGCGGAGCCCTCAAGCAAGCGGAGGATGTTGCCGCAGCCGCCAAGGCTGCCAAGAAGGAGCTGGAGACGAAGGTGGCGCAGCTGGAGGCGAAGGTGGCGCAGCTGGAGGCCGATCTCAAGGCGAGTGGTGGAGAGCTTGCCGCCACCAAGGACTCCAACGCAGATCTTGAGTTGAAGCTGACCACTTTGACCAAGACGCTGGACGGCGCCAGGGAGCAGGAGGTGGCCTTGAAGGAGGAGATCAAGGCCGACAAGGCGCTGCTGGCGAGTGCTGCCGCCGCCCAGAATGCCTTTAAGGAGAATGTGGAGCACTGGACGGAGGGTCTCGTGAATGTTGCCGCAGACATTGACAGGGAGCTGGCGCAGCTGGGGAAGGAGGATCTCGGGTATCCCTCCGACGAGAACCTCCAACCCAGCGCCAAGCTCATCTTGTTCTTCAAAGGCGTGGCGACAGCCCTCCAGCGACTCCGGGAGAGGATCCCAAAGCAGCTGGCCGACGAGTCACGCAAGATCTGCGCGGGAGCTCTTCAAAAGGTGTTGGTGAAGGTGGCCTTCCGCAACCCGGGCCTCAACCTCACCAACGTCCTCAAGACCCTGCCGCCGGATGCTGATCTGGAGGCGCTCAAGACCCTTGTCGCACCCATCATGGACAAGGTGAGCGGGATCAAGAGGATTGAGGGCGATCGCGTAGACTAGGCCGCCCGTTTTCTTCTTTTCTTGTCGCTGCTGGTCATGTTACGAGAACAATCTGTTAGAGCTGCGACAAGCTACCTTGTAATATAACTCTATTCCGAGTAATGATTGCAATGTTATTCCCTTTACTTGATTCCTCCCTTTGTATGTTTTTACCCTACGCTTTTAGGGAACTTGCCAGTGCAGGCACCTTAGCCGTGAGCGCTGAGTGCGGGACGTCAGCAGCCTGCTGGCGGTGCCATTACCGACAAGAAACCTTGTCGCAACTAGTCGCAGCTCACTTAAGTTGTTGAGCGGACTCGAAACAAAGTAAGGGCGCAACTAGCTACGAGTTGGTTCCTCCACGCACAGGTTCTCCATACAAAGTGCGGTCGTTCAAGGGAGATAACTTAAAAATTTAAAAAATCTGATTGCTCAAACTTTGGCAACTTATCTTTTCTGTTATTTGCTTCCCGGTAAGGCGAAACTTTCTTGAACGACGCCTGGTCCATACCATTATCTTCTCCTTTCTCCCCCGGCAAACTTGTGGGCGAGGGAACCTTCCTTTCCTTGACAAAAAAGAAAGAAGAGAAAATAAAGATATGGAGCCTTACGGCTCGTTATTGCTTACCGGGGAGTAGGTGCTGCACAAAGTGTCAGATCACATATGCAAAAAATAGAAAGCATGAAATTGACAAAATGTGCGGAGCACATGAGCTTTTATTATGCACGGGGTCTGCGCCCGGCTTTGTACGAAGGATTACATGCAACAGCGACAAGACTTGTACAAAAGGTGGTTGCTGGAACAGGTTCCGGCAACCGCGCCTTACGGGTAAAACTTACGAAGATGCTCAATGTTCCAGGAATTGCTCACCGGAATGCTATCTTTGGTCTCAAGGCGGACAGCGCCAGGCCTAGTGACTCGTTTCACCCGGTAAGGGCCTTCCCACTTCGGCGTCAACTTGTTGGAATTCTTGGCGGACTGAACACGCCGAAGAACAAGGTCGCCTTCCTCGAGACTTCTGGCGTTAACTTTGCGGCTATGGTAGCGGCGCAAAGCTTGCTGGTAGCGAGCAGCTCGTACAGCAGCCTGAAGACGGTCTTCCTCAAGGAGTAGCGCGTCATCTTGTCGCAGCTGCTCTTGCTCAAGCTCATCATAAGCGAGCACTCGAGGTGACCCGTATACGAGTTCCGTGGGGAGAACTGCCTCTGCTCCATAGACTAGAGCGAAAGGTGTCTGGCCAGTGGCTCGATTTGGCGTCGTCCTGATCGACCAAAGAACCACCGGCAGCTCCTCGATCCAGTTTCTTCCGCACTTGTGCAGCCTGTCGAAAGTCCTGGTCTTGAGCCCGCGCAGCACTTCAGCATTTGCCCTCTCCGCTTGACCGTTGCTTCTCGGGTGAGCAACAGAAGCGAAGCAGACCTTGGCGCCAAGATCTTGGACGTACTGCATGAAGGTGCGGCTCGTGAATTGCGTACCGTTGTCGGTGATTATCCTGTTAGGGATCCCGAAGCGGCAAACAATCGACCTGAAGAACTTGACTGCTGACTGTGCTGTCACCTTCCTCACTGGTTCCACTTCCGGCCACTTTGTGAACTTGTCGATTGCAACGTACAAGTACTCAAAGCCCCCGACTGCTCGGGGAAAGGGGCCGAGGATGTCGAGCCCCCAGACCGAAAATGGCCAGGACAAAGGGATCGTCTGGAGAGCTTGAGCTGGTTGGTGTATCTGCTTGGAATGGAACTGGCACGCTTCACACTTGGTTACTTGTGCAGTTGCATCCTGGAGGGCTGTCGGCCAAAAGAAACCTTGCCGGAATGCTTTGCCGGCAAGTGCTCTTGCGCCAATGTGGTGACCACATATGCCTCCATGTATCTCCGCCAACAGCTTTTGTCCGTCTTCCCGGTGAATACACTTCAATTTCACACCGTTGAGTCTTCTTCTGTACAGTGTGTTGTCGACAAACTGGTACATACTTGACTGCCGGGCTACTCTTTCCGCTTCTTCTTGCTCTTCGGAAAGTTCTCCTGTCTGAAGGAAACGGACAATCTGCTGTGCCCATGCTGGAGCTTGTGGCTCGACAACAAGGACTAAAGGCAAATATGCTGCTGCGGGAACATCCGCTTCTATGGCGAGAGCCTGCGGCTCTGCCGGAGCTTGGCGTTCCCCGGCAAGCTTGCCGGAGCAAAACTTGTCGGGAGCTTCTGCTTCAACGGAACAAACCGTAGGGCTTGCCGGAGCAAACTGCTCCTCAACGCTCTTGGCGTTGATCTTGGGGACCTTCTTGGCGGCGGCTTCGGGAAGCTCTGCCGAAAAATAGTCACCAGAAATCAACTTTCTCTTCTTGCTCTGTCCAGTTGATGGCGTTATAGACGGTTGAGTCAGCTTGAGCACAAAGATCCCTGGTTCCACAGGTAACTTAAGTGCGGCGCACTTTGATAGGCCATCGGCAATGGCGTTCTGAGCTCTTGGAACATGCTCCATCTGTAGGCCGTCAAAGTGCTCTTCTAGCTTTCTCACTTCGTCGACGTAAGCTTCCATCAACGGACTCTGATAGCTCTTGTTCACTTGGCGGACGACAAGCTGTGAGTCACCCCGGACAATGAGCTTCTTGATCCCAAGGTCTGCCGCGATCCTGAGACTGGCAAGCAAGCCTTCATACTCTGCAGTATTGTTTGTTGCTTGCTCCTTGGGAAAGTGCATCTGGACTACGTATTTGAGGTGCTCTCCGGTGGGTGCGACAAGCAGCACACCAGCGCCGGCGCCTTGCAGCGAGAAGGCACCATCAAAGTACATCAGCCACTCTTTGCTTGCTTCATCGACGGGGACGCTCGTTTCTGGAATTTCTTCATCTGGTGTTGGCGTCCATTCTGCTATGAATTCTGCCAATGCTCTGCTTTGGATAGTTGAAGTACTCTCAAACTTAAGGCCAAAGCTTGATAGTTCCAGTGCCCACTCAACAATCCTGCCTGTCGCTTCTGGATTCTGTAGTATCCTCTTCAACGGAAAGCGAGTGACAACTGTGATCTCGTGTGCTCGGAAGTAATGGCGCAGCTTTCTCGAGGCCATGAGAAGGCCGAAAAGCAATTTCTGCACGCCAGAGTACCTTGATCTAGCCCCCTGCAGAAGGGAACTGACAAAGTAAACTGGGCGCTGTACCATTCTCTTTTGTATCTCCTCGCACGTCCGCGCAGATCCATCTTTATCGGGACCAGAGCTTGTTGGGAAAGCCCCCTGCTTGTCGCTGGATGCGCCTGCCGTGGTTGCTGGCTCGTCATCTGCCTCCCTCTCTGCCACTAACGCAGCACTAACCACTTGATTGGTTGCCGCTATATACAGCAGCAACTTCTCTTGTGGCTTAGGTGCGACAAGTGTTGGAGCGAAGGACAGGTATCTCTTCAGGTCTTGCAGCGCAGCCTCCGCTTCCGGAGTACATTTCATTGGACCTACCTTTTTCAATATTTTGAAAAACGGCAGGGCGCGCTCAGCAGACCTAGAGATAAACCTGCTGAGAGCAGCCACGCAACCGGCAAGTCTTTGTACATCCTTGACGCGCTTTGGTGCTTCAATCTGCTCAATGGCCTTGATCTTGTCGGGATTGGCTTCGATTCCCCGCTGAGACACGAAGAACCCGAGAAGCTTGCCAGAGGGGACTCCAAACACACACTTCTCGGGGTTGAGCTTGAGGCTGATCTTGCGCAGATTTGCAAAGGTTTCATCTAAATCTTGAATCAGAGTTGCCTTGTCCTTGCTCTTGACCACTATGTCATCCATGTAGGCTTCCACATTTCTGTGTATTTGTGGCTCAAGAGCGACTTGGACTACCCTTGCAAATGTTGAACCAGCATTTTTTAAACCGAAAGGCATCTGTATGAAACAGTACGTGCCACATGGAGTGATGAATGCGGTCTTCTCCTCATCCTCTTCTGCCATGAAGATCTGATGGTATCCTGAGTATGCGTCAAGAAATGCAAGCAAGTCACATCCGGCCGTGGAGTCAACAATCTGGTCAATGCGCGGCAAAGGAAACGGGTCTTTGGGACAAGCTTTGTTAACATCGGTAAAGTCGATACAAAGTCTCCATTTCCCGTTCGCCTTGCGCACGACTACAGGATTTGCCAACCACGTAGGATGGAGCACTCCTCTGACAAGGCCTGCTGCTTCCAACTTCTTGATCTCTTCTGCGATGAATTCTTGGCGCTCCACTGCTTGCTTCCTGACCTTCTGCTTGACGGGCCGTGCATGAGGACAAACGGCAAGGTGGTGCTCAATTACTTTCCTAGGAACACCGGGGATGTCAGACGGTTGCCACGCAAACATGTCGACGTTCGCCCGCAGGAAAGCAATGAGCGCGCTTTCCTATTTAGGGTCGAGAGTGGCACTGATGGTGAAGGTACCACCATTGCCGTCCTCCTTGGCGGACACCTTCTTGGTCTCTGGCGGAGCTGCCATTGTCTTCTTACACTTGCCGGTGGAGCTCGATGGTGCGTCCTCGACGGGAGCGCAGCACTCCGAAGAGGTGCGCTTGTCGGAGTGGGCATCAGAACTCTTGCCGGACTTGGTCTTCTTCTTCCCCCCGGGAGCTTCAACGGCAAGTGACTTGCGATCTGTTGCGGCTGCCGCTTCCCGGTAGATCTTGTCGGCGCAGATAAGAGCATCCTTCTTGTCGCCAGGGACAGAGATGATGCTTATCGGGCCTGGCATCTTCAGCATGTTGTATGCATAATGAGAGGCTGCCATGAACTTGGCGAGTGCTGGACGGCCGAGTATCCCATTGTAAGGCAATGGAAAATCGGCAACGTCAAAAGTGACCCTCTCAGTCCTGAAGTTCACCTTGCTGCCAAATGTTACTGGTAACGTGACCTTCCCCTTCGGCTTGCTCCGTCCCGGGTTGATTCCTTGGAATGTGTCGGTCTCTTCAAGCTCGCTGTCAGGGATCTGGAGTTTCTGGAGTACAGCGGAGGAGATCAGGTTCAAGTCGGCCCCACCATCAACTAGCATCTTAGTGACCTTGAGGTTGCGGATAGTTGGTGAAACCAACATCGGCAAGCACCCGACCGCAGTTGTGCGATCAGGGTGGTCCTCAATATCAAAGATGATAGGTGTGCTGGACCATTTCAGAAGCTTGCGTGACTCGACAGGTGGTTCCGCCGCATTGACTTCCCGCACCCACTGCTTGAGTTGGCGGTGCGAAGTATGCAGAGAAGCACCGCCGTCAACGCACAAGACCTCTGTGGCTTTATGGAACTCCTGCTCACTGGTCTCGACATCATCCATGTCTTCGTCGTCGTCGTCATCTTCATCCATGTCGCGGCCGCGGGGAGGTCTGTCTCCTTGCCGCTGCTTGGCCTTGCCGCGGCGTCCTCCCCGGCCGGCGCGCTTCTTGCCGGATTCTCCAACGCCTCCTTGGGCCCTCTCCTTGTCTCATCGCTCGTATTCAGCCTTTTGCTGCTGGACAAGCTGCTCGACCTTCTTGCAGCTATGGAGGTCATGGCCCTTGGTGCGGTGGATCTTGCAGTACTGCTTATCAGTGCCGTCCTGCTTGTCGGCGACCGCCACAGCCTGACAGTTGGTGCATGCGGCAATCTCCTTGCCGGAGCTACCAGCTTTGGCTTTCTTGGCGCCACCTTCGTTGCCGGACTGCTCAATGACTAGCACATCTTTGCCTTTCTTCTTCCTGTTGTTCCGCCGCCGGTTTTTCTTTGCCGGGGCAGCATCCTCGCTGTCAGATCCTCCCGCTCCTGTATTCTCTCCGGGGAGTTTCCTCCCTTCCTCAGCACGTGCACACTTGTCGGCCAGGGCATACAGCTCACTGACGTCTCTGATCCTGCACATCGCCATCTCCTCCCGCATCCTGCGGTTACGCACGTTCTGATGGAACGCGCTGATGACCGTGGCAGGGTGGATATCTGGGATGTTGTGTTGTACACGGCTGAATCTTTGAATGTACTTGCGCAGGGGCTCTCCTTCCTTCTGGGCGAGCATGTGAAGGTCACTCTCTTGGCCATGAGGTTTGTGGCCGCCTATAAAGGCGCCGACAAACTGATGGCACAGGTCTGCCCAGGAGGATAAGGAGTTGTCCGGCAAGTGCATGAGCCAGGACCTGACGTTAGGCTTGAGCACCAGCGGGAAGTAGTTGGCAAGGATCTTGTCGTCCCGCCCCCCGGCAGCCTGCACCGCGATGGTGTAGATGCTGAGGAACTCCGACGGATGCGACTTGCCGTCGTACTTCTCTGGTACGTCTGGCTTGAAATTCTTCGTGCTGGGCCACTGGACTTGCCGCAGCTCACGGGTAAACGCAGGGCAACCTACCGCGTACGGCAAGTCGCCTGGTTCCCCTGGCGCATGCATGTTGACAGAGGGCCCAGCGCGTTGGTCTGATTGACGCCGCGCTTCTCTTCGGCGCTCGATGCGAGTACGAGCGTCTTCTTGCTGTCGTTCGTGAAGAACTTGGCGCTGATCGCGACGAGCTCGTGGATCTGATGACGCGGTGGAGTCGCTGTCGAGGTGGATCCGGCGAGTCGGCGATCTTGGCCTTCGGGGCGGAGAGTGCACAGTGGTTGCACCCCCACCGGTCTTGTCGCCACCGGCTCGTGCCTGGCTGACTTGCCGCGGCTGTGACGTGCTCGGCTGCCGTTGAGTGTCGCCGTTGGCGAAGCCGATGAGACTCTGAATGGTAGCCCTCTAGCCGTCGATCTTGTCCGCCGTTGGAGGGTAGTCCAGGAGCAGTTGAGATCGCGCCAAAGCTTCTACTGCAGTGGCGGGTGGCGGTGGCGAACGGTGCGAGGAGCGGGATATGCTCGGACCTCTAACTATGTTAGAAGGAGCAGTATCCCGTCCAGGCGACCGTGCCTCGCTCGTGCCAGCATGTTGGCGTGCATGCTGGTCTTGAGCACTCCAAGATCCACCAGCTCGATCTTGGTCCAGCAAACGCATGGTACTGTGAGTACCATGACGCTGCCGGTCCCGCGCCTCCTGGGACGGGCGCGGTGCATGTACGGATGCCGAGGTCTTGGAGTGCTCCCGGTCGTTGTGGGAGCCGGCTACGCCGCCAATGGGCAGCGCAGCCTTGTCCTTGGACCTGGCAGCACCGTGAGCTCCCTCGTCGACACCCGTTCTTCCGCCGGCGTCTGCCCCATCAGCCGTTTGCTCCGGCGGTGGTGGGTTCGGCGCGGACGGAGCAGCCGCCTCCGAAGCCTTCTTCTTCGGCGGCATGTCGATGAAGATGATGAAGATCTAGCTCGTGTGAACGCCGGATCTGGTTCACACAACCTCGATGCCCCCTACCTGGCGCGCCAAAGATGTCGGGGGACTAATCCACGAACACCTATGGGACTGGCGGACCGAGCCCCTTTCGGTTCGGCAGGGGCGAGGGTCGCACGAAGAGCGGATCGAGGCGAAGCACACGAGCAGTTTACCTAGGTTCGGGCCGCACGGATGCGTAAAACCCTACTCCTGCTTTGTGGTTTGTATTGAGTTCTAGCTCGGGAGCGCGGAGTGCTACAGTACACTCCAGCAGCTAACGAGACCGAGCGTGAGTGTTCTCTTCCTCCCCCTTCTACGTTGCGCATGGGCCTCCTTTTATATGCTCAAGGGGTCACCGACAGGTGGCAATGTAGACAAGGGTAAAAATGGAAAGGTGCTGCGGTTGGTACAGCCACCTGCTACAGTGTATCATACCTAACCCTGACGGCAGGGGACAAGGGCATTAAATGCCCGTCTGCGTCGCCTAAATAGTGCAAAGGGACCGTTAGGGACGCCACCGCTCGCCACGATGGCAATCTTGTCAGCGCCGCTTGTCAGCGCCGCTTGCCACCGCGTGCCGCTGGCTGCACAGCCTCCCGCCACGTACGCCTGGAAGGGTCCTAGAGCGACACGTTGGTGGATGTGCTGGAGCGCGGGCACAGAGCGGTGGCTTGCCACGGCAAGCGCCTTGCCGCGATCGTTGTCTTGTCGCGTCCGGGAGCTTGTCGCTCACCGGGCCTTGCCGGGACGCGTGGCGCGTCGCGGCAAGTTCCTTGAGATGCCTTGGTTGGCCTTCCCGGCAAGCTCCTCTTGCCGGGGTCTTGTCTCCTTGGCTTGTATACTTTGTCCTTGAATGGCTCCGAAGGAACCACGGAGGACCTTGGCGGTCACCCGGCAAGCCTTGCCGCGGGATGCTGCGACTGCCCGTGCACAAGTTCGGGATACTAGGGTACCCCTACTCTAGTACACCGACAGAGAGCTGTCCAGTCTTCATCTGTAATATATTCCACTGGAGATGTTTGGGCGATTTCATTGTTAGCCTTGCCTTCAAAGTGAGATTTTCTAAGGTGGTACTGATACTGTCGCAGAGCAGACTGAAAAACATGAGTGCATGCTTGTTTAGTTGCATCATCTTTCGGATCCAACTTGAACCTCATCTGTTGAAAAAAGAATGTGAGTCTTATTAGGAGGAAGCTAGAAAGTATGGGACAGAGCAAGACAATATTACTATTTGCAATGAATAACATTACTTACGGATAAATGGTCAAGGAAGGTGTTAAACTAGGTATTGTCTTTCTCATTCCTGTACTGGATCCATGTTGGGAGGATACGTGCATGACACCTAACGACAACAACTGCCTCTGATACTAACTTGTCTGACTCTGTAGCATCACGTGGCCTTTTTAAACCTGCCTCAAAATGGATCTCCATTCTTCCTCCTTTAGATTTTGTTAATCTGTCAACCATTATCCCTGATGTCTGTTACCGCTTGTGTTGTGGTGCTAGTTCAACAATGAATATGGAAAGTGTTAGTGTACATCAAACTGTGAGAGTACATATAAAGGAGCATGCAACTGCAACTTGACACAGTCAGGTACCGTCTTGGTGTTGATGCTCATGAGGTTCATCTGATCTTGCCAAGTCCTGTTGTGTCAGCAGTGCTTCGGATGTAGTGTTAGGTGTGAAGGCAGCTTGGGAACTGGCCAGTTCTGGAGCAAACGAACGAGTAACTCGTTGAGATGCTGGTACAGTTGAAGCAGATGCTGCAGCTGGTGGAGCAGGTGATACTGTGTTTGTAGATTTAGCTGGTGGACTTGGACCTTCTACTCCACTATAAGTACCAGCAGAATCTGGACGGCAGATCCTTTTCCGTTTCTCCCGACGAGTAACACCACTCCCTACTATATTATTTTCCTTGCTCTTTTTTGACATTGCCATGTGAAGCCGTACCCACAACACAAAAGAATAAAATTGCTCTTCAGAACTCATTGATGCATGATACAGACAAGCAATACTTTGATGTAAGACAACCATATGAGGATGGAATATGTAAGAAAAACAAGACGACATGACATATTCACAGCTACGATGTGTAAACTAAGTAGAAGGATTTTCAAGAAAATAGAAGTAATGCAAGCTAGACACCATATGAAAGATGCAACCAATATTACTCTGCTAAGTTAAAAGTGTCTTGTCATAAGTGGCAATTCAAAAAATTAGAAGCAGTACAACGTAGAAATCAATTCAAGATGCAACCACTATCAAACTGCCATGGTAAAAGCGTCCAATCATGAGTGACTGATGCGGGATACACAACAACAGTACTTTGATGTAAGAACATGGTATGATAGATAGATGCAACGTATTCTAGACACAGAATGCCATGTCATATGCACATGTATAACGTATAAACTCAACAGGTGCAATTTAATCAAAATAGAAGAAATACAGGCTAGACAACATATGCAACATGAAACCAATTATCACACTGTCAACTTAGAGCAAGCACCTGCGATGGTGGAGTACGGGAGATGAACTCATCATGTAGACTTGGGACTTCAACTTCATTAGCAATAGAAGTGGAAAATCTAGAGAGTCTTTGTTTGCGTCTGTGCAGAGGACCACCAACATCCCCTAACTTACTCTTTTCCTTCGTATTTTTTGATATTGCCTTGTGAAGTCAAAACCACAAGAAGATGAATAAAATTAGCTCTGCATAACTGGTTGATGCATGATACAGACTAACACTACTTTGATGTAAGGCAAGCGCATGATAGGAGGATGGAATATATACAAAAAAAGACAGTGTTTCATATTCACACGTACAATAGGAGGATGGAATATGTATGAAAAAACAGTAAGCGGAAGGCATTTCAACAAAATTAGAAGAAATGAAAGCTGGGCACCATATGAACATGCAACCAATATCACTCTATCAGGTAAAAACTGTCTCGTCGTAAGTGCCATTTCAAGACATTAGAAGCAGTACAAGCTAGAAGACAATGCAAGATGCAACCTACATCACAGTCCCAAGTTAAATGTGTCTTATGGGTAAGTGATCGATCAGGTATAAGTTGTAAGCTACACAGATGCAATTCAACATAATCAGAAGCAATACAAACTAGACATCATACGGAAAATGCAACCACATATAATAGTTCCAAGTTAGAGCAAGCACCTGTGATGGTGGAGTACGGGAGATGTGCTCATCATGTACACATATGTTCTAGAAATAGGAACACATGTCATATTCACAGGCATTATGTGTAAACTAAGCAGGTGCAATTCAACAAAGTTAGAAGCAATACAAGCTAGACATCATACACAACATGCAACCACATATAATAGTGCCAAGTTAGAGCAAGCACCTGTGATGGTGGAGTAGGGGAGATGTGCTCATCATGTACACGTATGTTCTAGAAACAGGAACACGTGTCATATTCACAGGCATTATGTGTAAAGTAAGCAGATGCAATTCAACAAAGTTAGAAGCAATACAAGCTAGACATCATACGCAACATCTAACCACATATAATAGTGCCAAGTTAGAGCAAGCACTTGTGATGGTGGAGTAGGGGAGATGTGCTCATCATCTACACAACTACGTTGACTATCTACCCTTGCGTTGTCTTGCGAATCTTGTTGGGAGGATGGCGGAGTAGAATCTGTAGAGAACCTCCGTTTCAGTTGCTCGGAAGGACTAGCATCATCCAATGCCTTGCCAATTTCCTTTAGCTTTATTGATTTTGCATTGTGAGGTCAAACCGACAAGAAAAAGAAATATAATTCGCTCTTCAGAACTCATTCATGCATGATACTGACGAACACTACTCTGAAGAAAGGCAAAGTCATGATACGAGGATGGAATATGTACGAAAAAATGGACGGTTTGACATATTCACACCTATGATGTGGTAACTAGGCAGAAGGCACTTCAACAAATTAGAAGCACTTCAAACCAGACACCATATGAAAGGTGCAATCAATATCACTCTGCCAAGTTAAAATTGTCTCGTCATAGGTGGCGTTCATCAAACTAGAAGCAATACATGCTAGAAATCATATTCAAGACGCAAACCAATATCACACTGCCAACTTAAAGGTGTTCCATCAGAAGTGACTGATGCAGGATACACAAGAAGAGTAGTTTCATGTAAGAACATGGTGTGATAGACAGATATAGTATGTACCAAAACAGGAAAGCGTGTCATATTCACATGTATCATGTGTAAGCTAAGCAGCTGCAGTTTACACTAATTAGGAGCAATACAAGCTAGACACCATATGCAACATGCAACCAGGTATCACATTGCCAAGTTAGAGCAAGCACCTTAGATGGTGGAGTAGGGGAGCGGAGACTTGGACCTTGTAATGCACTATCAGTACAAGGAGAATCGGTACAGATGCTCCGTTTACGTTGCTACAGAGGACCACCATCATCGCCTTCCTTACTCTTTTCCTTCCTCTTTCTTGAGTTTGCCTTGTCAAGTCAAACCCACAAGAAAAAGGAATCAAATTTGCTCTTCAAAACTCATTGATGCATGATACTGACGAACACTACTTTCATGTAAGACAGCCGCATGATAGCAAGATGGAATATGTATGAAAAACAGGACAGTGTGACATATTGACGTGTATGATGTATAAAGTGTAAACTAAGCACAAGGTGCTTGAACTTTTTAGAATCAATGCAAGCTAGAAACCATATGAAAGATGAAACCAATATCACTTTGCCAAATTAAAAGGGTGCCCTAACAAATGTATTTGACCAAATTAGAAGCAATACATGGCAACAGGCTAGAAATAATATGCAATATGCAACGAATAAAGGTGACTCATCGTAAGTGATTGATGCAGGATACAGAAGAGGGGTAGTTTCATGTAAGAACAAGGTTAACATATAGATGTAGTGTGTACCAAAAATAGGAAGGAATGTCATATTCACAGGTATAATGTGTAAACTAAGCAGATGCAATTTACCCTAATTAGAAGCATTACAAGCTAGACATCGTATGCAACATGCAACCACATATCACACTGCGAAGTTAGAGCAAGCACTTGTGCTGGTGGTGTGAGGGAATTGCGGTCATCAACTAGAGAGCTACGTTGACTATCTTCATTTAGCCTTGTTGTTTCTTGAGAATCATGCGGGGAGGATGACACTGCACTCTTTAAACGAGTATGGCGTCTCACAGTAACCTACTCGGGTGACTGTGTCATCATAAGTGATTGATGAGGGATACAAAAGAGCATTAGTTTGATGTACAAACATGGTTAATAGAAATATGTAGTATGTATCAAAAACAAGAAGGCATGTCATTATCAAAGGTATAATGTGTAAAGTAAGCATATGCAATTTAACCAAATTGGAAGCAATACAAGCTAGACACCATATGCAACATGCAACCACATTTGATAGTGCGAAGTTAAAGCAAGCACCTCGGATGGTTGTGTGTGTCAATTGAGATCATGAACTGCAGAGCTACGTTTACTGTCTCCAACTGCTGACACTGCATCCTTTAGAGCGCTCAAAAGCTTAGTGCTTATCTTCAATTACACTCGAGCGACTTCTGTCTTTTCTTTTCAGCATTCATCAACACTGCATCAGAGTCTGAAATACCCATGCATAAAAAACAATAGTGTGAGTATGGGTGAACTGTGTGCACAATTAGTATAGTGTAAAGGTAGCAGATAGCAGGTCGGTGAGAAATAAATGACGGGAGACATATGATAGCTCTACAACATGCATGGCATAGTAAATTACTACAGGATTCTATGAAAATAACATTCGACTGAAAACAAATAGGTCAGTCCATTTTTTTGCACCGTCCGATGTACAAAGAATGGGCAGATCGCCTTCATCTACCTCCAGCCAGTCAGTGTTGATGATCTTCCTCAAAACGGCAGCGACCACCAGCCTAGTCCCCTGCCTGCGCCCTCCCCTCGACCTCACCGCACCGCCGTGCTTGGCACCGTCCCCGGCCATCCATTAAAGCCCCGCCGACCTCCAGATCAGGCGCAAGCAGCTCCGGTGCCCCACACCCCTATGATAGACACCGATGCGCCCCTTCCCCGGCGAACAGGTGGACTAGGTGCTCCGCGTGCCTAAGCGGGTGCTGCTTCTTTTAATTGCGGTTCGACTGACCCTGAATTGAAATCTAGGAGGGCTACTGACCTCTAACAAAGGTGAACTAGTAAAGGGAGGAAACCTTGTGAATTTAGTATCACAAAGAAATGCAGCAAGAAGCGCTCAACTAGTTTCTTTCGTGGGTGAATATGGTGTGAGCAGAGACGTAAGGTTTGCACGAATAAGGGAAGAGGAGTACCTCTTTCTACTGGCAGTGTTGTGTCCTCCTTCTGTTTTTCCAACGATCTTCTTGTGGTTCGCTTGAAACGAGAAGTTGTGGAGGATGGTGCAGCCTTGGACGAACCCATGGCCAAGTTGTTGAATGTGGTGCGGTGGCCGTTTGTCGGCGGCGGGGAAGCAGATCCGAGGTGGCGAATGATGGCGTAGCGGGAACAACTCCGGTGTGGTGGACGGTTGCGACAGTGGAGCGGCAGCAGTGAGGCGCAGGATGGCGTGGTCGGAGTAGTTCTGGTACGGCGCACGTCGGCGTCGGCGTCGTGTAGGCAGCTCTACCTAAGCTTCAGCTGCTAAGTCCTTGAGGGTGTTGCGGTTGTCGTTGCGTTGGACGACGACATCGGGGTACCGGCTCTGGCGTGATGGAGGGCAGCGGTGGATTGGGCGCTATGGGGTGGAGGACTGAGGAGGCTGGGGTTTCGCGGCTGGTGGAGAGGGCGTTTTGGCGTCCATGGAGTATGAATGGGGAAACGGAGGGAGGCGGGGAACTTAAGGGGGGACAATGTTTCGGTTTGGGACATGCTTGTTTGAAATTTGGGGAAAGTTACAAACTTTGCCCCCATCTAAAATTTCAGACATATTGCGGGTTGGGGGTAGGACAGTAATCTCAGGTGTCCCAAATGTGGGCGGGATAGATTTTGGCCAAGTACATGGGTGTTTAGGCGCCCACGGCGTATGAATGCCTCTCGGAGGCGGTTGAGACTAGCGTCTTGGTGAAGTTACAAACCTACCCCGGTTTAGACATTTGGACATCGGGCCGATAGGCTACACGGGCCAGAGTCAGGACAGCAATTTCCTACCACCAAACATTAGTCTCGCGCGGTTTCGGGTGACCAGAGGGCTATTTGGCGCTTCTTTCAATATTTGGGAGCAGAAGCATTAATGTTTTCGGTTCTCTTGAATTGAACATTCAGGATTTTTCAAACTTCACAAATCTTTACTCTTGAAAATCCTAAAGCTATGATTATTTTGGAATGGAGGTGTTACATTTGAATATACATTGTACACGAATATATATTAAAAAAATATGCAACTTACCTCAATTCATGCATGGTTCCAGATATAATCTCCTTGGTTGCAAAAAAAGTTAGACATGCGTATGAATATATATAGCATGTTCGAACGCACAAAAAAGATTGATGCCCCCTTTTACATCTGATTTACAAATGCCATTATCTCGGGTTCAAATAGATGAATGCACTTCCTATGAATTCGAATCTTCAAAACCCTCTTTATGTTGAATTCGACATGTATTCTATTTCGTAGCTAGCAATTTGGAATGTATCCATCCAAGTGACAAATGTATAAAGTGCTTCACACTAACAACATGGAGTGCACTAATTAATGTTTATATATGAATTGCAAAAGCATCCATTGCCTGTATTTCAAACCGCTCTCACTCTATGGATCGATAATATGAAATAAACACATGCACATGCTAGAATTCAATAGAGTATGGGTGTCTGATAGACCAATTTTCGTCCATATGCAATTTGCAAAATTCATGATCTCGTCCAAACATAATAATGCCATTTATATTTTAATTTAATGCGTAGAACCGCCTTTTACATGTAGATGCACTATGCCTCGGCCCGTTCTCACAAACGCGCTATATATCTCTCTATCTACTGCATAAGTGCACACACTTTATATGCATCGGCATTTCTCTTTCACACATGCTCACAATCTCTCTCAGGGTGTCGGGGAGTCTCACGCACATGCTCTCTCTGTATCTCTCTCTCTCTCTGTCTCTCTTTCTGACTACTATGTACCACTCTTTTCACTAATCTCAGTTGGAAAACACTATTTATCTCACATGCATATATACAAACGCACGGTCTCTACTAGCCCTCTATATGCACATATATATGTGCCTACATGTCTCCTGCATGCACATTATCTTTAGGACTCTCTCGCACACATTGCCCCCCCAAGACACACCTCTCTCTTAGTAGTTGGCAGATATGATTCCATCATATCATTCGGTAGGATATCCCTGACTGTTAGGCTGGATGGTAATACAAGGCAAAGTTTTACCCTAGTTCGTACCCTTGTAGTTGAGGAAAAAGCCTACTCCTGGTACTGTATATTAGTGATAGGGGTGTGTACAAAGTACACGTGAATACAAGGCATTGTGCGTCTGTGTATACTATCGACGAACTAGCCCCCAAGCTTGTATAACATACTGGGGGCCTAGGGTTACAAATCATATATAGTCGGCTTATCACCAGTGGGGATAGAGTCCTCCACCTGGGTCTTCGTATAACACGTCTCGATCCAACCTATGTGGCGTAGGATGGAACTGAACCATGAGTCCTCATGTTGACCCACCACAACTAGAAATGATGTGCCCACCACACCACACACGCAATCGGCCACTAAGAAAATAAGCATATACAATAGTACAATGTTATACATGAAAGTTAATTGCATGGTGCATCCAAAAATATTTGTTCTGCATTGTGAATGTTTATATATTCTTCTCAAATATTAGTCACGGGAAAGAGAAACGAAGGGCATATCTCTCCTTGTCTCCACCGGACATCCCCTCTTTCTACACCACTTTCACATACGCACACAAACTATCTCTCGGCCCTCTAAAAGTATGCATGCCCATGACACATTCACGCATGCCGGTCACTGTATTTCAAGCTAAAGCACTATACGGTCACTGGAGTTCAGAATATGCTCATTACGGTCACCGTATACATTCTCATGGTGATCATACGGTATCAGCTCACGATAAGTCTCATATTTTCTTGATGACACTGACGGACTTTGCATTTGATGCCTGCTCCGTATTTTGTTGATGACACTTACAGTCATTGTATTTGAAGCGAAAGCATGATATGGTCACTGGACTTCAGAATAAGCTCATCACGGTCACCACATACATTATGTCATGCTAACCAACATGTGGTTGGATGGTTAGGAGGACAGTGATTTCTCGAGCCCACTAGGGTTAAAGTCCCGGTGCTCGCATTTATCCTGGGTTAATTTCAATATTTTCCGACGATGTGCGTTCAGTGGGAGGAGACGTTCCACTCGACTATGAGGAACCTATGGTGACTTCGTAAAATCTCAAGATCATATGATGGCTCACTTTCTCGAAGGTGCTCATAGGGGTAGGGTGTGCGTGTGTGCGCTTATAGCGGTGAGTGCTTGCGCGTATATATGAGCCCTTGCGTCTGTACCGTGTTAAAAAAATACATGTCATGATTATACGGTCACTCGCTCACCCGTAAAACTCTGTATTTTGTTGATGACACAATCAATTGACCAGTCAAACGTTCCATGTGGCGCAACTAGTGTTGCACCGTCGGGGCACTTAACCGTGGGGGCCTCCTGTTAGCCCGGATATGAAAGAAAGAAATGGTAGTTTGAGTCTATACTGTGTTAATAAAATACATTTTAGGGTGATCATACGGCCACTGGCTCACCATACAGCTCCGTAATTTGTTGATGATATGATCAATTGACCAGTCAAACAGTCGACATTCAGCAACGCAATTACCATAGGGCCCACCCGTCAGCGCGTATATGAAGGACAGAAATGGTAATAAATTAGTCGTTGGTGGGTACTGGAAGTCGTGAGACCTCTGGTTGGCAGTCGCCGGTGGTGGGGGCGCGTTGACTGGGCGGTGGGGTGGGGATCGCCGGAGAAAAAGCTCGGCGCAGGGGGGGGCCTAGAGGGATGGCCGGTGCGGCGGCGGACCGGCGGTGGGGAGTGGTTTCGGGGTGGGCGGGGCGGCGTCGCGGTGCGGGCCGGCCGCGGGCGGTGGGGGCCGGCGGTTTGGCCGGTGGTGGCTGGCAGATCAGGGGGGTGGAGTTTGATGATAAACTGCAGACCCTTGATTTCGTATCCAACGGCTAGAAAATCCAATGACCAGAGATGAAAAAGTCAGTCGACTGACGTGTAGCCTCACCCCGCACATACACATGCACGCACGCAAGACATGCACGCATGCAGGCGTGCAACACTGACACGTACACATAATGAACACACGGACGCATGCAGGCGTGCAACACTGACACGTACACATGCACTCACGAACACACGCATGTACGCACACATGCATGCAACACTGAAACGTACCCTTGCACGCACGCAACACTCGCACGCCTGCATGCACATAGCACACGACGCAAGACACACGCTCAACCTATACATGCATGCACCCTTTGTTAAGGACATGGATTGTTACGGGTATTAATCAATCTTATCTGTGATAAGCAGAACATTGATGTTTGCAGCGGTCTTTATGAATCACAATGTATCGAACGGGCTATCAACATAGTAGGCTTATCTACATGAAAAGGATGACGTCACACTCAATGAACAATCATCGGTTTATGAAATGCTCGCTTCTGACCGCCCTGGCCCACCAAAGGTTCCTCTGCTGTGCGCTGCCTGCATTGGGTCACTGACATGCAGGCCATGTACCCAAAGAGCCCACATGTCAGTGGAAGAACAGTGTGGTGTCCTATGTCAGAGTCGAGGGCGCCACTCGCTGGACGCCCGACTGAACACGCCTCCTTGCCGCATTCAAACGCCTCCATGAAACCCGCCCGTGTGGATGCCGAGAAACCCACTCTGGACAAACGTCCATTCATGACCGGGCCGGCATTAAATGCAACGCCGGCCGAGCTCCTCCCATCCGCCGTCTATTTAATCTCCTATTTAAACAAGGCCAAATGTCGGCCAAGAATCGCACACCTCCGCCGCTCCCCTATCTCCTCCTTCACCATTTTGTCCACTCTTACAATGGCTTATGAAGAGTATTTATTCCGCACAAGCCATTTGTCTAGGTTTGTATCTCTCTCACACACCCACGTAGGTGGGGGACGTGCACGAAGATAAGAGGTGCACGCACGGCGCACGTACTCCCGTCTCTTTCCCAACCACACCCGCGCGGGTACATGGTGGAGCTCATTTCTGTATGAAAAGGCAGCCCACGTGGTAATTTGACACGTGTACTGGTTGTCCACTTGGTGGAGGGAGGATCGTCTACCACGGATGAACATACAAATTGACCTGACACGTTATGTTAAAAAAGAGGCAAACCATGTGGGGCCTACCTTAGAGGCAAGGCTCTATACTCTGGAGTACTTTTGATGTGTCCCGTCAACTCGTAGAACGAGGAGAAGCTTGCTTAGTATGCCGTCTCCCCCGTCCATGGGCGTGGTGCCTCGCAGGATGAGGTGAAGCTTGCTTACTAGTAGTAGTATTGTACGCCTTACGCCCGCTCCCTCGCCCACGCGCAGTGGCTCGCGGGACGAGGAGAAAATTTTACTACTCCCTCCGTTTACTCCTTGTCCCTACTACCTTGGTAAGAGAGATTATCATATTGTTTGGAATATATGTTCTTTAGTACTCCCTCCATTTACATATACAAGGCCACTATAAAAAAATACATTTTGCATCTATACAAGGCCACAAATAGTAATCAAGACAAAAGTTACTACTCCCTCCTTTCCAGTTTATGGCTTAATTTCAAAATCTATCCAACCAAGGTAGACGGTGAGTGGTCGAATTAATTTCATACTCCTAGTTTGCACAAGTAATTAGTACACTCATTTTTTCTCAAGAAGTTATGTTTACCAAGGAATTAATTAGAACGAGTGCATGAATGACCACTAAATTTCCATGAACTTCCACATGCATTGGTGAGTTTTCTCTTGACACTGCTTGCATCGGATGATCTAACGCACCTCGAAATCCAACATGTGATGGTACTACTACTAGTAGTAGAATTGAGAGTTATAAAACGGAAAAACGAATGTTTTTTAGATGAGCCCTATAAACCCTAGTGGGTATGTACTCCGTAAAATCAGATTTTTCCCAAAACTAAGTCGCTCAACCTTTATTTGCTTGTTTCCCTTCCTGCCTCCTTGCCTCGAATAGACTATGCCAAACCCCCCTGCCTGCCGTGCGGGAAAAGACCCGCCCTTGCCTTTTTTAGTCCGGGTTTGTATCGATGGATCGCGCGAAGCAGCAAAAACCCAAGCCGTGTCTTGTACTCCTCCGTCGACGCTCGCTTTCATGAATTATGTACTTCCTATCGCCGACATGTGGGACATATAGCAACCGGGTCGACGTGTCAAGCACCAAATAACAGTGCAGAACAGCAGGGGGCGCATCCTAGTCGTACCGCCCCAGTAGTACGCCTCCTACGGATCGATAAACCTTAGGTCATCTTCATCCTATGCCTCCTACGGATCGATAAACCTTAGGTCATCCACTTGAGGGAAATTTGCTACTGTCCTACAAACCTCTGCACTTGGAGGCCCAACAACGACTACAAGAAGAAGGTTGTGTAGTAGACATCACGCCCTCTATGGCACGCCGTGCCCCTTAATCTCGACTGTCGTCAGCTATCTCTCTTCAGTGATTTTGAAATCCCTAGAGCCATCATCTCCTCCCACCAGGGCTCCGTTCAAAGCCTCTGCATCCCGTCATGCTACCTGAGCAAGCATACCATGCCCTGCATGGTGGACACCTGGCTTAAATCCCTTGAATTCATAGAACTACATCTGCTTGAGTTCTACTATTCCCCTGGAAATCACCTACCATATACCGAACGCCATCTACCTATGCCCTCAGCACCGATGTCCATCTCGCGGTTTTCCTCCTCTCTCCACACCGCCACCTTTGCGCTGTGCGACCTACCAGACAATCTGGTACTAAACCTTCGACTCCCATTTCTCAAGAAACTTTCACTAGTGCGGCTTCTTATATCGGAGGCCTCATTGCACAACATCATCCACCCCAGTTGCCCTGCCCTGGAGTGCTTGGTGCTTATTTTCACAGTTAGAATCGGTTGTCTCCAAATAAAGTCGCCTAACCTTGTAAGAATTGGAATTTGTTTTGACGGAAGGCTTCTCATCATCCAAGATGCCCCTTCACTTCAAAGGTTGATCCTTGATTCTAGTTATTCACCGTTGCAAACAACCGTCCTCTCTGCTCCTAAACTGGATACCTTGGGTGTAATACATGATCTTTGTGCTCATTTCAATATGGTGTTTGGCTCCACAGTTCTTCAGGTAATTTACATTATCATCTACACTTGTAACCATAAGCTGCATTTTAAATTTCTCCGCAGAAGTTATATGTCATCTTGGAGTACACATTTTGTACTAATATTATGTTCTATGCTCAATGAAGAGTTTCTCCATGGATGGCCTATCAATGGTGCTGGATTCTGTCAAGATCTTATATATCCAAATGAATAGTTTTGATCTGAACAATATTATTAGCTTTCTACAATGCTTTCCATGTCTGGAGAAGTTGTATATAAAGGTGATAATTTCACGCACATTGGAAGCCCGCATATAGTGTACTAGAATAACCGTTCAACTATTGCTCTTTCGGCACTCTTTTTTTAGACCTTAACTATTTTCAATCTTCATGTCTATTTAGGCAACAGGACGGGGTAAGAAAGTTATAACCAATCGGTGGATTCGTAAGCATTGGGATTTTCTCACTTCTCATGAGATTCAATTGAAGACAATAACGCTAGAACGATATGTAGCTGTAATGCCCCGGACACACCCGCCGGTGGTCGTTACTCCTGGCGGGATCTAGACTTGCCCCACAGATCAATACTACACTTTTCTGCGCACTTTGTCCTCACTCATGTGCACCCGGGAGCAACTTCTCAGTCGGTCACCCATCCTGAAATTACTCCAAGCTGGGCATGCTTAACTTTGGAGTTCTTTCCGAATGGGCTCCCGGAAAAGAAGGAATTCCTTATTGATATGAGTAGTCTATCATCCCTAATAAGCCAGGCTATCACATACACCCCCACTCAGAGGAACCGACGTCCTCATCGGGCCACAGGAACGTTCCCTCTTGGCACATACGTCTGTGCATCCAGTCTGGTACATGTGCCATGCCGTGTGCCACGACGGGTCACAAACGTCATGAACAACATGAAAGCGCACATCTCCGCAAACATCCGTGTAACCGTGAGGGTCGGCTCTGCTACCAACTTGTAACGCCTCGGACACACCCGCCGGTGGTCGTTACTCCTGGCGGGATCTAGACTGGCCCCACAGATCAATACTAGAATTTTCTACGCACTTTGTCCTCACTCCTGCGCACCCGGGAGCAACTTCCCGGTTGGTCACCCATCCTGAAATTACTCCAAGCTGGGCACGCTTAACTTTGGAGTTCTTTTCGAATGGGCTCCCGGAAAAGAAGGAATTCCTTATTGATATGAGTAGTCTATCATCCCTAATAAGCCAGGCTATCACAGTAGCCAACCATGCAAACACTAGATTTGTCAGATTCTTCCTGTTGAATGCGAGGTTACTATTGTCCATCAGGCTTAAGTTGATCAGCGGCATGGTTTTGATGGATGGGTATGTGGAAGAGCAAAAAAAGGAGTTTCAGGTGAGCAAAAGAGCTTCTGAACATGTCGGGCTTCTATTTACAACATATTGTTGTCATAATGCAGTAAATTTTACGACCCAGGATGTTCATTCTATGGACCTGACCGATCCATTTGACTGTGACTGCCGAAAACAGTGCTGGAGTTAGATGTTGTTACCCTTTTCAACCTAGGGTTTTTTGTATAGATGATGAACAATTAACCCTCGTGCTTTTGTACAGTTTGTAAGCTGGAGTTAGATGTTC
Organism: Triticum urartu; assembly: GCF_056163025.1. Classification (NCBI taxonomy): domain Eukaryota; kingdom Viridiplantae; phylum Streptophyta; class Magnoliopsida; order Poales; family Poaceae; genus Triticum; species Triticum urartu. The sequence continues at coordinate 119,612,436 of NC_141878.1, forward strand.
TTGCCCTTTCCAACTCGGCTGTGACTGTCATATTTTCTTTGAAGCAAGGAAAATGGCTTGCCAGCCATTTAATTTAGAGTGAAATATTGTAACAACTAACAAATCCCAACCAAGGGAAACAACATCACTCTCGTCGGCTGCTTGAGCTCACTGTGCATTACAGAAACCAAGTGATTAGCCCCCACCAGCACCCACAAACTTATTTCGAACTAGCACATCAAATGGGCTGTAAATTTTCATAGGAAAGGTTGCATGACCGTGACAGATTTGGATTCTGACATTTGGGACCCATGAGGAAATAGCCTATCCAAGGTGGTGTCGACTTACTAGCCAGTCAACAAACGATTCTGCCTACCAGCCGTTGGATTGACATCCAACATCTGTCGTGTATCTTCTATCTCTTGTCTTCTTCCTCCAGCCACCCAAACCAAACCACCCCGTCGGCTCCGCCTGCTCCCGCCTCCCATGGCTGGCTGCGCCTCTGCCGCCCTACCATACGTACCCTCCAACGTTGGCCAGTCCCTCCCTCTATTCCCCCACATGTCTTGTTATTCTCCGGCAACGTCAGCCCCAACATGCACCCACACCCGAACCTGCGACTGGACTGGCGCATCTTCCACGGCTCTTGTTCGTTCCGTCCGAGGCCTTGCCGTCATCCTCCGCCTTGCGGCCTTGGTTCGCTCGCCGTGTGCGGTGCGCCAACCTCTTGCATTGTCAACATTGTCAACAACCGAGAGGAACAAGGAGATGACTGTATGTGGAGAGGATGACAGTAGGGACCCACCAGCGTCATGGCAGTACGCAAGCAAGTGCCTCTATATTACAAGCCCAAAAATATGGTTCCTCGTAATGGTTGGACATCTGGGGCTCACGCCATTGTCAACGTAGTCAATAAATGAGAGAATTACACTACGAGCGGCTGACACCAGGGGCCCAGCAGGTTGCGCAGTTTATTTTATTTTTTGAGGAACAAGCAGTTGTTATTTATACTAGTTTTAGCGACGGATCAGGGTAACAACAGGGCTGTGTGGGGGCTGTGGCCCCATCTAGCCAGGGTTTTATTTATGTTTACCACATCATGAGACCAGTTGTGTTTTTTTCTTGCTGAAAATGGCTAGCCCAGTTCTATTTTTTTTTAAATAAATACCCAAACGAGGCCTACTTGCTTTATCATCCCTGCTGGGCTGCAAATCTTTCAAGACGAGGAGAGTTTCATTCGGTTTGCCCAGAAATGGGCTGTACATTTTTAAAACACATCAAACCGGGAATTAGTTTCAATTTTTTTTCATTACAAGATTTTAAATTCCATTGATTTTTATGCGTGGACAATTATTTGGATTTTATGTTTGTATAAATTATTTTTCAAAATAGTTTGAATGTTAATCGATATTTCAGGATTAAAAACAATTGACCGCACCGAAATATGCAAAAATTCGTATACTTTGTAACCGTGGCCACCATATGGGGTGTAATGCAAACAAAAAGAAGATGGGATCCAAAAAAATTCTTAAGAATTAAGAAATGAGTTGTACATTATTAGAAATAATGCACACGAGAGCAGTGACTGTTGGATGTCCATCCAACGGCTGTCAGGCTTCTTCAATCTCTGCTTTTCCTGCTCCAGCCGCTCAAACAAGCACCGGCGGGACTGCCTGCTCCCTCCTCCCGCGGCCAGCTATGCTGCTGTGCAGGCCTCACCGCCCCACCATACTCCCATCACTGGCCTAGCCATCCCTCTACTCACCCACACTTGCTGTTATTCTCCGGGGACGGCAGACGAACCAGTAAACCCATGTACTCCTCCGCGTGGGAAACAACTGCCGAATCTTCCCTGGCTCCGTGTCGTTCCCTTCCTAGGCCTCGCCATCATCCACCGCCCTGGTGCTCTCGGCGCGGCTTGGTCAACGTGGTCAATGGATGACATCCATCGGAAGTGGACTGTACATGGAGAGGCTGACAACTAGGTCCACGACTGCATGCAAGGAAATGCCTCCTTATTACACGCAAAATAATGATTCCTCCACCTGACAGCTAGGACCCACGGGAAGGGCTTCTGTATTTCACGAAAAAAACGTTCCCCCACTAACAGGTCGGACCCACCAGCTATATCTTCGCACGCAAGGAAGTGCGTCCTTATGATGCACAAAAAAATGAATACCCCCTGCTAGCTAGGACCCACCATAGTGGGTGGCTGACTTGTGGGCCTACTAAGTTGACGGGGACAGAGTGCTTTGTCAACTTAGTTAATATGAATGATTCTAGCTCCAGTGACCGTCCGATGTCCATCCAACGGCCATAGTGCTTCTTCTACCTCTGGTCTTCTTGCTCCAGCTGCCCAAAGCAGCGCCAGTCGTGCCGCCTGCTCCTGCCTCCCGTGGTCGGCTATTCTGCCGTAGAGGCCTCACGGCCCCATCATATACTCGCATCCCTGGCCTGTCTATCCCTCTACTCACCCACACCTCCTGTTATTTTCCGGCGATGATAGCCGAACCAGTCAACCCTCGTACTCTCCACCGTGTGGGCAGCCACTATCGTGTCTTCCCCGGCTTCGTGTCGTTCCCTTCGTAGGCCTCACCGTCGTCCACCGCCCTGGTGCTCCCGGCGCGGCGTGGTCAACATGGTCAACGAGCGACATCCATCGGAAGTGGACTGTACATGGAGAGGCTGACAGCTAGGTCCACGGCCACACACAAGGAAATGCCTCCTTATTACGCGTAAAATAATGATTCTTCCACCTGACATCTGGGACCCGCCAGAAGGGCCTCTGTATTTCGTGAAAAAATTGTTCCCTCCGCTGACATGTCGGATCCGCCAACTATATCTTCGCATGCAAGGAAGTGCCTCCTTATTGCGCACAAAAAAATGAATACCCCCTGCCAGCTGGGACCCACCACAGTGGGAGGCTGACTTGTGGGCCTACTAAGTTGACGGGGACGGAGGGCTTTGTCAACTTAGTCAATATGAATGATTCTAGCTCCAGTGACCGTACGATGTCCATCCAATGGCCTTAGTGCTTCTTCAACCTCTGATCTTCTTGCTCCAGCCTCCCAAAGCAGTGCCCGTCGTGTCGCCTGCTCCTACCTCCCCTGGCCGGTTGTGCTGCAGCGGAGGCCTCACCACCCCATACTACTCCCACCGCTGGCCAGGCCATCCCTCCACTCACCCATACCCCCTGTTATTCTACGGCGACGGTAGCCTCACACCACAGCCGAACCAGTGAACCCTCGTACTCCTCTCCGCATGGGCATCCACTGTCGCATCTTCCCCGGTTCCGCGTCGTCCCCTTCCTAGGCCTCGCCGTCGTCCACCGCCTTGGTGCTCTCGGTGCGGCGTGGTCAATGTGGTCAACGATCGACTTCCATTGGAAGAGTACTGTACATGGAGAGGCTTGTTGGAGATATGCCCTAGAGGCAATCATGTATGATGATATTTCCTATGTGTTTATGAATAAAGATAGTCCTTGGACATTATCAATAATGTGTATCAGCAAGTACGTGACTTGTTTGTGGGACTATGCATTGTATGATGACTGTCCTAAAAGGTCCCTAGTAAAAAGGGCTGTGTGGACGCGCAGCCAACTAGACTAGCATATGACACGGTCGATGGCTTAGTCTCACTAGCCATGGAGCATTGGATGCTAACCAGATAATATGGACTTGGAATCATCTGGTCGGATTCGACATAGTCGGATCCGAGTCGAGATAAGGTCCGGGTCGGACGGACCCAACTATGAGACGCAACGATATGTCATCTGTGAGTCTCGAGTACAACATATGTTCTACGTCCTAAGACCTGAGCTGACTCATGTACTCGGGATGGTGACAGACTTGCTTTGGGATGACCAAACGCTACTCCGTAACTAGGTAGTTATAAAGGTAGGTTTTGGGTTTGTCCAAAACCATGCTGCGAGACGTGGTCGAGTAAGATGGGATTTGCCCCTCCTATCAGGAGAGATACACTCTGGGCCCCTCGTGTGATCCGACCAGGATAAGCATGGCCATGCGACAAGGATTATGAGATAATCTGGTTTGTGGTCCGCATCACTGGAACAAGAAAGAGGTTGGGCTAGCACAAGGATGACAGACTCGCCTTGAGCCCGACAACATATATCGTGTGGCAAAAGGAATGGAAGTATGATGTACAGGTTCGCCTAACTAGCTTCATAGCCTATTTGGTGTTCGACATGCCTTGCTAGAGGCCGCTACCAACTGTGCAGTTCGAAGGTGATCCGAACTGCAACCAAGCCGGCTTGAACCTAAGGGGTCGCGCGCTTTAGGGAAGGAACCTACGAGGTCGAATCCGAGGACACTAGTCGGATGTGATCCGAGCTATATTCGTATTGTGGCCGAGTAGACTTATGGGCTTTAGGGTCCATGCAAGGCCCAAGTGTTGAGCCTGCGACAGATGCCTATATAAAGTGGAGGTGTCGCACACTCATGCGATTGATCGCTTCGGCGCTGACACTAGGGTTTGCATGTGTTGCGAATAGACACCTCCACTCGCCGCCGGTTGTGTGATCAGACCTAGCAGTCTGCCACATGACGTTCCTCTTGCACGCGCGGATACCATTAGAGGCGGTGCACTTGCGCCGCTCCGGCGAAACTGTACGTGGGAACCGACTACCGGTTGTACGAGGGAGATCGGACGAGGAGGAGACGATACACGCGGACGCGTTGCCCCAACTCTTCTTCCACTGCACGGCACTGCGCGTCTAGTGGTAACGAACTATGCTCCATCTCCCGTAGCATGTTCTTGGTTGTTCTGCATGTAGGAAACTTTTAATTTGCAGTCGACGCACCCTACCGTAGAACCCAACAAGGCTGACAACTGGGTCCACGGCCACAACCCAGTTTTTTTCATTTCGAGATTTTAAATTGCATTGATTTTTATGCGTGGACAATTTGTTGAATTTTATATTGATATACATTTATTTTTAAAATCAGTTTGAATGTGACTCGAAATTTCGGGATTAAAAACAGTTCGGACCGCACCGAAGTATGCAAATTTCGTATAATTTTTTAACCGTGGCCACAATATGGGCTGTAATGCTAACAAAAAGAATATGGACTCCAAAAAAACCTTAAGAATTAGCAAATGGGCTGTAAACTATTAGAAATAATGGCAGATGGATTGTATGTTGTTTTCCACAAATTCGAGGCTTTCCTAAAAAAAGGTTGACGCACAAGCAGTGACTGTTGGATTTCCATCCAACGGCCGTCGTGCTTCTTCAATCTCTCCTCTTCCTGCTCCAGCCGCTCAAACAAGCGCCGGCGGGACTGCCTGCTCCCTCCTCCCCGCGGCCGGTTGTGCTGCCGCACAGGCCTCACTGCCCCACCGTACTCCCATCGCTGGCCTAGCCATCTCTCTACTCACCCACACCTACTGTTATTCTCCGGCGACGGCAGACGAACCAGTAAACCCTCGTACAGTCGTACTCCCTCCGCGTGGGAAACAACTATCGAGTCTTCCCTGCCTCCATGTCGTACCCTTCCTAGGCCTCGCCGTCATCCACCGCCCTGGTGCTCTCGGCGTGGCCTGGTCAACGTGGTCAACGACCGACGTGCATCTGAAGTGGACTGTACGTGGAGAGGCTAACAGCAGTCCACACGCAAGGAAATGCCTCCTTATTACGCGCAAAATAATGATTCCTCCACCTAACATCTGGGACCCACCGGAAGGGCCTCTGTATTTCGCGAAAAAAATGTTACCACCGCTGACAGCTCGGACCCACCAGCTATATCTTCGCGTGCAAGGAAGTTCCTCCTTATTACGCACAAAAAACTGAATACTCCCCCTGCTAGCTGGGACCCAGTATAGTGGCAGGCTGACTTGTGGGCCTACTAAGTTGACGGGGACGGAGGGCTTTGCCAACTTAGTCAATATGCATGATTCTAGCTCCAGTGACCGTACGATGTCCGTCCAACGGCCGTAGTGCTTCTTCAACCTCTGGTCTTCTTGCTCCAGCCGCCCAAACTAGCGCCGGTCGTGCCTCGTGCTCCTGGCTAGCGTGGCCGGCTGCGATACGGCGGAGGCCTCACCGCCCCTACTACTCCCACCGCTGGCCAGGCCATCCCTCTACTCACCCACACCCCCTGTTATTCTGCGGCGACGACAGCCTCACACCGCAGTGAACCAGTGAACCCTCATACTCCTCTACGTGTGGGCAACCACTGCCACGTCTTCTCGGGCTCCGTGTCATCCCCTTCATAGGCCTCGCCGTCGTCCACCGCCTTGGTGCTCTCGTGCGGCGCGGTCAATATGGTCAACGACCGACTTCCATCGAAACAGTACTGTACGTGGAGAGGCTGACAGATGGGTCCACGGCAGCCGCAAGGAAGTGCCTCCTTATTATGCGTAAAATAATTATTGCTGTACCTGACAGCAGGGACCCACCGGACGTGCCGCCATATTTCGCGAAAAAAATGTTTCCCCCCTAACTGCTGGGACCCACCAGCTACATCTTCGCATGCAAGGAAGTGCCTGATAGTCGGGACTCAACGGGTCAAAGCGTACGTAGCGTTGTCATTCTGGTCGCGAACGTGTACATACATACTGGTGGATGTAGAGGCGCGCACGTGTCGTAGTAGAGGCGCGCACGTAGCCTGTACACATACGTACAGCGGCCAGTGTGCAAGAAAGAAAATACGGCCACGTACGTACATATGGGCAGGGTCTCAAACGCCTACTCGTGCATACGTACGGCCAGGGCTCGTGTACATGGCTAGGTCGGAATGGAGAAACAACGTCGTCGTCGTGTTCATGGGGAGCCAACCGGCTGGGTCGGAACGGAATGTGTCATCGTGTTCATCGGGAGGGCTTGGACGGAACAACCGATTGAAACGAGGCCTGGCGTACCGCAGAATGGAGAAACGGCCTTGTGTTATAATAAAATACTACCAAGTTCAGGTTGGGAACCATCATTGAGGATATCGAAGTCTTGTGCATTACCATGGATTAGCACTTAACTCCTTTTCTTCGAACAAATCAATCAGTGACTTAGTGTGCTAGGAACACATATGGAGTGGAGGTAATTAATTTACCAAACCATAGAATACTTCGCACGAATGCATGAATGACTTGGGATGATTCCAAAGGAAGCAAAAAATAAGCTCCCTCGAATTCACGGCAAAAACTTGCATCAAATGTACATGAACTAGAGGAAGTCACTTCTCTCATCCAAATATATGCTTCATGAACGGGACACGAAGGCAATGCTTACAAAGTTTCCAACACTAGCTTAATGTCCAACAAAATCATGGAGAATATGAAAATGTTGTCTACGGGCTCAACAACAATTCATCCAGGTTTCCATATAAATGGAACTCCACAATCATGTGAACAAGGTGTTAGCATTGGTCAGACCCAAAGGATATAATTGTGTATGCTCGAGGAAACAACCACGAGTAAGACAACATTACGAACATCGTTGGTTCTGATTTGATTTGACGATAGCCCACACTCAAATCAAAGTTTTGACAAGACAATAGATCCAACAACTATTCATGAGGACCAATCGATGAAGATATCATCTTTCTACAACACACACACACACACAAAGATATACCTTAGTGATGAACTAAGTCGGACAAGCTTTTATCTTCCAACTCTCCAAGTTGTTGTTTATCTTAACCAACTAGCTCAGGGGTATCCAACACAGATTCTTGGAGAAGGGATGGTTTACAAGAAACCAAACTTGGTCACAAGCTCAACATAACATCCAGGGGACAACCTCATGATACTTCCGAGAAGATATTCGGAAAATCACGAACCACCGATATGTTACTAAGCTCGAGAACAATCTTGCTTTTCAGGGCAAGACAATGTGATCAAATAAGCAAGGGATTGACACAATCCTAACTCTTTGATCGAAGAGTGCACCAGGAAATATGGACTAGGTAGCACGATCAATCTTAGAATGATGGTTCAATAACCAACACGCTAAGAATGAAATTATTGTCCATTAGCTACCCAGCAATGGGGTTGCTAGGAGTATTGATTTCACACATCACGGTTCACTTGTCGGCATTCTGGTTGCGACAACACGGGACCGAGGAATGAATAATGATGGCGAGAAGTATCACTGCATCAAGAATTCATAAGATGGTGTGCAATTCCAATGAAATTCTTGACATAAAGAGGGTAATACTCCAGGGTAGAACAGAACAAAAGCTGGATTGGCATTTTGATCTGCGGAATACAACTACTTTAACCAGTCCAAGAAATGGATGAGGTACTGAAGTTTGTTTCTCCTAGTCATTCCGGAATAGAATGGCTTGACAGACCACAAGAATAATAGACATCGATAACATGAATGCACAACTAGTCCTGACTATCAATTGATAGACAGAGTTAGAATACAACTAAAGAGAGACAACTCAAAGGAACATATGGTTTTCTGAGTTGCGGATGCATAGATTTAGTATGTCAAACAAGTTCAACATGTTTCTTTGAGATAATCCATGCAAAAAAGGTATGACTGGAAGATTCACAATGCAGAATGGAGAACTCATCAAGAGCACTCTTATTGTGATGTTTTGGTTCAGGAGAGCTTCTGCCAGAAGTAGTTCATGGTATTTGGAAGAAGGATATACCACGGACCTCGAGGACTATCGCAAAGGTTACTAATAACCTAAAGGAACGAGCAAACATTAACAACAAGAAGTGAGTAGAGTGAATCTCGGGTTCAAGAACCCAGGAATAGAATACCTACTAACTAAATGGCATCACAGGATGCTGTAACACCCACGATGCGGCTATATCTCCCACGTGTCGGAGCACGACTTAGAGGCATAACCGCATAGTAGGCATGTCGCAAGAGGGGTAATCTTTACACATCCCATGTACTGAATAAGAAAGGGATAAAGAGATGGCTTACATCATCTAGAATACAATCAAGGTCCGACTACGGAACCAAATAAATAAAGACAACCCCTAATGCGAAAGATCCCCGATCGCCCCGACTGGGCTCCACTACTGATCAAAAGGAAAACTAAACAACACAATGAACAAGATCTTCATCGAGCTCCTCCTTGAGCTCGGTTGCGTCACCTGCACTGGTATCATCGGCACCTGCAACTGTTTTGGAAGTAATCTGTGAGTCATGGGGACTCAGCAATCTCACACCCTCGCGATCAAGACTATTTAAGCTTATGGGTAGGAAAAGGGGGTAGTGAGGTGGAGCTGCAGCAAGCACTAGCATATATGGTGGCTAACTTACGCAAAAGAGAGCGAGAAGAGAAGCAAAGCACGGTCATGAACTAGAAGTGATCAAGAAGTGATCCTGAAACTACTTACATTCATGCATAACACAAGAACCGTGTTCACTTCCCGGACACCGCCGGAAAGAACCATCATGGCTACACACACGGTTGATACGTTTTAATTAAGTTAAGTGTCAAGTTATCTACAACCAGACATTAACAAATTCCCATCTGCCCATAACCGCGGGCACGACTTTCGAAAGTTCAAAACCCTGCAGGGGTGTCCCAACTTAGCCCATCACAAGCTCTCACGGTCAATGAAGGATATTCCTTCTCCCAGGACGACCCGATCAGACTCGGAATCCCGGTTGCAAGACATTTCGACAATCGTAAAACAAGACCAGCAAAGCCACCCGGATGTGCCGACAAATCCCAATAGGAGCTGCACATATCTCGTTCTCAGGGCACACCGGATAAGCAATCCGTACAAGTAAAACCAACCCTCAAGTTTCCCCGAGGTGGCGCTGCAAGGGGCTCTAGTTTGGATCAACACTCAGAGGAGCACTGGCCCGGGGGGTTTAAAATAAAGATGACCCTTGAGTCTGCAGAACCCAAGGGAAAAAGGCTTAGGTGGCAAATGGTAAAACCAAGGTTGGGCCTTGCTGGAGGAGTTTTATTCAAGGCGAACTGTCAAGGGGTTCCCATTATAACCCAACCGCATAAGGAACGCAAAATCAAGGAACATAACACCGGTATGACGGAAACTAGGGCAACAAGAGTGGAACAAAACACCAGGCATAAGGCCGAGCCTTCCACCCTTTACCAAGTGTATAGATGCATTAATTAAAATAAGAGATATTGTGATATCCCAACATATCCATGTTCCAACAAGGAACAAACTTCATCTTCACCTACAACTAGCAACGCTATAAGAGGGGCTGAGCAAAGCGGTAACATAGCCAAACAACGGTTTGCTAGGAAATGTGGGTTAGAGGCTTGACATGGCAATATGGGAGGCATGATATACTAGGTGGTAGGTATCGTGGCATAGCAATAGAGGGAACAACTAGCAAGCAAAGATAGAAGTTATTTCGAGGGTATGGTCATCTTTCCTGAAATCCCGCAAGGAAGAAGAACGAGTCCATGAAGAAGATAAACGGACGTAGACAAACGGATCCTCACAACTCCGAAACCGAAGCTAACGAGGGAAGCGACCCGGAAAGAAGCAAACAACAAAGTAAAAAACCATCACATAATCATGGCATGATGCACAACCAAGTATGATGCATGTCCGGTTTAATGAGGCATGGCATGGCAAAGTGCACAAACAAATACTACAAGTTAAGCAGAGCTTGGATATTGACGGAACACCACATCAATTATTTAGTTCACTCCCGGTTAGGTACTCAACAATATTAAATGTTGGTTAACATGGCAAGAGGTGAAGCATAACAAAAAATATACTATCTAAACAATTTAAATGGGGCCGGATATAACAAACATCAATTCCAGTAAACCCCCATAAGCATTTAGCAATTTGAAGCAAACAACAAATTAAACATTCTTGAAGCTGTTATCATGATGCACATGACATTGCAAGTATTAAGCAATTTTATGAAAATGTTGACATGATAAGATATGAGGCATTTTGTCACCATGGTGGAAAGAAAGGGTGTCACTGTGATGAATCTGAAAATAATGTCATGGCACCATATCGGTTTCGGTAGCTCACGGAGATACTGGTGCAAAAGGTAGTGTGGCAGGAGCATGTCGTGCGATGAATGGTGGGGTGCTCCCGGATACCGGGTTCCCACATGTCGAAGGCAAGGAAACGAGGAACTCGCAAAGAACAACTCGGACACGGTGCAATCACGACCATCTCATACATCACACATGCATTCGTCCACGGGCGGTCGTTCTCGGTGGTTATACCTTTGACGCGTGCATTATCAAAATGGACCGAGTTCGGTGGTAGGGGTACACGTGTCGAGGGGGAAGTAGTTGTTCACGGGTCTTCGGCGATGGTTGTGGTACACGTTCTGTAAATGTTCGGGCGGCGGTAGAGGTACTTGGCGTCAATGTGGCCTCCAGAGTACTTGACGAATTCCACATCGGATGTAGTCGTTCATATTTGAAGAGGAACTTTGCACGTCCAAAGTCTTCGAGGTTCGTCGTGTACTTGATATTACAGTGTTGTAGTCGAACTTGCCGGTCTTGCCGAACTGAAGGGTACTTGGCGTTTTGCAATCCCATATCCAGGGTCAAACATGTAGTCGTTCTTTGTGATGGAGTCAACCTTGACTTGTCCAGGGGACGCTCAGGTCAGTGGGTGTTCTTGGTCTTGCGGTTCGGAGGCCGGTACGAAGAGCTGCGGTTCATGGCACTGGTCATAGCGGGCGAGCAGAGGCGCGTCCTCCTCTCCGCTCGAACGAGGCAGAGGCGGAGCAGCGGCTTGACGAACTTGAGGCCATGGTTGCGGGTTGAGGAACAAGGTCCGACGAGGGTGGTGACGCTTCTGGTGGAGGACGGCGTGGGCGTAGAAGGCAGGGGCGCGAGGAGACGAAGCAGAGGACGGGGAGGCCGGAGGAGCTCCGGCGAGGTAGCAAGCCGATGGTGGGGAAGGCAGCAAGGCGGCGACGCTCCATGGAGGGCTCGAGTCCCTGGCGCAATAGAGAGGCAGGGAAAAGACGGGGGCCGCAGCGCCATGGGACGGAGGTGGAGGAAGAGCTGCAGGGGAGCGACCGGAGATGCGGGGACTTGGCGCGGCGACGGATTGCCGAGGCGGACGAGCTCCAGGACAGGCGCATGGAGCAGAGCAGCAGCGCGGAGCTAGAGGAAGGCCAAGGCAGAGGCGGTACGATGAGGTAGGCAAGGCTCCGGTGGAGCTGCTCGCTGTTGGCGGCCAGAGGCAGAGGCGGGGCGATCCAGCGATGGAGAGGGAGGCGCGAGGAAGGAAAGGGATCGGGCACGCCCTGTGCGTGCGAGCACTCGGGAGGAGGACAAGGGAATCGCTCCTCTCCCCTGGCGGCGCTGGTGGGAATGAGAGGGAGAGGACGAGGGGATCGGGCTAGGGTTAGAATTATAGGTTAGGTGGGCCTGCAGGGGAAGGAAGGCCTAGGGGGGTCGGCTAGGCCTAAAGGGCCTGGCTGCGGAAGGCCTATAGGCCGGCTGTCCGTTGGCTTAAGAGGTCGGCTGGGCTGGCTCTCTCTCTCTCTCACTCTAAAGAACAAAAAACAGAGATATGAAAGAAAAAGAAAGAGAGGTTAGGGAAAAATTTGGACATGTGGATAATTTCCCTGGACTCATAAAAATATGAGGAATTTAAATAAAATGACGAAAGGAATTTTAGAGAGAATAAAGTCCGCACAAAGGAACATGTTTGAATTTTTGAAGCCCATTTGAAAAGACTCTAAACAAGCTGAGATTTGAGGAGATGATCCCACACATTAGATGTGATTTATGGGGAAATTTGGGACATTTATAGATGAAGTAAAATTGCAACTCAATTCTACTAAAAGGCCCCAAAGGAAGAAATGAAGTTGAGTTGGATAAAATAAATTTCAAGAACGGTGCAAATGTGTTATGGTTGATTCCAAGACAATGCAATGGTTTTATATAGCTCCCTAAATATTGGGAGGATATGTTATAAAGAGAAACACCATGTGAATTCCCTCGATTTAAATAGATCAAAAGATCTATGCAATTTATTTAGTTGAGTTGAGGTGCAAAGATTAAAGACATGATGGCATGATGACATGATGCAATGCACATGATGCAAAGAGGAATGCAACAAGCAAAACAAAACACATGACGAAACCCGGAATCCATGGAAGGCATCTTATTCTCCGGTCTTGGGGCGTTACAACGCTCCACCACTACGAGAGGATCTTGTCCCAAGATCTTGGATGGCACCGGAGGGAAAAGGAAGAGGAAGATAAGAGGTAAAACTAAGTTGCTTCTTTGACAAACGAGTGAAACCAAAGAACCTTGAAAGGTTAAACTAATTGAAAGAAAGAAAACAACGAAGATGAACAAAGTTGATAAATCTCCGTTAGAGAAGAGGAACAAGGGAGAAACAATTCGGGCAGCACTCTGGTTGAAAATAGATACAAGACTTGATAGGATGAAAAGGACTTGAGCAGAGGACACCACACTCCGGATAAATGGATAAGCACGAAAAGAACACGATCATCACAACTTGAGATGATGAGAGAAATGAGAAGCGTCACAATGCCTCCAGAAGAAATGAAAGAATTGAATGGAATGAATGGAGGGAAACAAGATCTTGGGAGAGCACGCTTATGACAAATGCTAGAACGAAGTTGTTGGATTAACAACAACGAAAGGATAAGCTTCAAGTAGGCTTATAGAAGACATCTCAAAATTATGAGATGGCAACCTGCCACTTACCAAAAAAAATTGATTGGGAGCTAGAAAAGATAAAAGCTTCTTCCGTCGAGGTGATAAGAGAACTTGGATCATAGGTAATCACCACAAGGAGCAACATACCCAATGGAAGGCTTTAGGTGAAAACTATACCAAGATAACTTTAAGTAGGAAAATGATGGGTTTCAATAACTCATTCTTGTGAATGAAGAATGATATATTACCACCTCAAAAGATCAGGGAGAACAATTGCACTCTGGATTGCAAGATGAAGAAAGCTAGAGCTCCTCTTAAAAAGAATCTCAATGAACACCTCGAGAAGGAATTAAATCCTTGATGAACCATCATGTAGAGCTTCCATGAAGAACTCCGGTAATAAAGGAATGATCAAACAAAATGAAGGATGAAAAGAATAAGGTTGAAGCCTTGCAATGATTAGGTGGATCTTCGCGATGAAATAATTGAGAGAGCTTGGAAATCCGGCAAAAGAAAAGATGAAACAAATGAAACCGAGAATTTGATGAGCCTTCGGAATAAGGAATTAATCGCTTGGATGAAACAAGAATAAGAATTACATTATGCGTATCCTTCACCAATTTAAATTGATGACAATCAACGGATTGCATACAACTTATTCCGGTAGAAAGGATTAAGAGAGATATCGATAACTTGATAAGGTCTTCAACGGAACACCGGTCGGGATTGGAAAGAACGAATGAATCTGTATGATAACGAAGGAAGAGAACTCTTGGACGAACCACCGTAAAAATTGAAAATGAACAAAGAAAAGATAAGGAATATACCGGGAAGAATTATTAAATGAACGGAGATACTTGAGAGAATTTAGATACAAGTGAACAAATAGATCCCGAGGTGATTACAGAATACTTGAATGATGCGTCGGAAGAATTCAAGAACGAGAGCTGAAAGCTGAGAATGGATAAATCTTCTAAAATGATGGCCTTCGTCGAATCAAACTGAAAAGACTCATGAATTGCTCCGGATGGGTGAAAAGAATTCTCACAATCAAAAACAATAATGAGAGGATGGCATCAAGCTAGAACCATGAATCTTGAAGAGAATGACGCAAGAATTAAGAGAAACTCTTCTTCGGTCTCCAAAAACTGAGAATGACGATGAGAAACTCCTCCATGAATTGTTGAGGAACTTCAGAATGACAATTAGAAAGGTTGAACCAATGATGAAAAGAATGTGAAAGATCTTGGAGAAGGCGTTTGACTGATGATAACTCATTCTTACGTCAAACTTGGAAAAGAATTTGAAAAGCTCCGAGAGAATTAGAAGAGTCAGGTAAGATCCAGGGAAAAGACCTGGGGGTTAGGGCCCACTCAAAAGATACACCGTTGAACAATTTGAAGGAGAGATTGCACCGGTTGAATTAAATCGCTTGAATAAGATAACAACCTCGAAATAGCTTGAACGGATTGAATGAGATAACATCTTCTGAGATATCTTCGCACTCCGAAACAAATGAATAGAGAGAGGTGAATGATTAAGAGGTGCATTGGCATGAGAAAGCATTTGAACCGAGGAAAAGATATGATCGACAAAGCTTGAGTTGAATCCACCGGAGAAGAAAGAGAACGAAGAATGATGAACTAGTAGAACATCTTCATGAGAACCACCGGGTAAGAACATTGACCGAAAAGAATGGAGAGACTTCGCATCACTAAAAAGATACTCGATTAAGAGATCCGAGTCCTTGAAGAAAAAAGGGGGTTGGTGGGCGGGAAAACAAAAGCAACTTTGCACGGATGAAACAAACACCGTTGAGAAGACTTAGAATTGATCTTGCGAATGTAGAAATGATTGAATCCACTTGAAGAGAAACACGCCAGTTGAAAAGGATTGACATGGCAATCTTGATTATCATGAAGGATTAGTATTCACATAGAAATATGAGAACACCACTTAGGAAAGGTATGGAATCAACATTTGACTTCGAAGCAACTCGAATACCACAACTGAAAACAAAACAAAGGATTGGCTTGCAAAATAAGCCGGAACAAACATATGATAGAGATTTCGTCCAAAGTTTTCGTGGTGGGGCCCACACGGGCTCGATCGTACAGCACCATCATGTACAAGGCAGTGCACATGACATATGAAGCATCCCCGAGTCAGCATAGCCAAGGACTCTTTAAGACACAACGAGACCCCTATAAAACCAACCGTGGATAGGCGGACCACTAGACGTCAAACCCCAATCTCATATCATTCATCTGTCGGAAAGATATCCTAAGAGCTACTTGAATTCCCACTTATAAACTCCCGAAACTTTCTGGTTATGCAATCAGGTGTTGGGGATACAGGGGAAGCATAATATCTCACCCAAAACTAGCGAATCCTACATCCAGCTGTATCCATCCTTCAACACATAACCAAGAAACCTTCGGAAATCATTCACCTCAACCTTCGAAAAGCATCCGTTATACGAGTTATGGCAATACTCCCGAACTCCCGCCCCAGTACTGGGTGGCGTCGAGGTTATCTCACCAACAACTGCAAAAAAGAGATTTTCGATGTCGGCAAAACTCAGGTATTCCAGAAGTGCAACGATAAAATTGTGACGACAACACCTCGGAGCTCAACTCCCCGGGACACTGCCACAACCCCTAAATGTCAGGAGGCACCAAGAACAATGTTCTCGTCACAAAACCATCGGAACAATTCCAAGATACCCGCGTGATCCTAAATTTTTTAGTGAAATTTGAGAAGAGAAGAGTCAAAACTCTATGTCACGAGGACTCACCAGAGCGACGAAGGGACTGAGGAGTAAAAAGAATCCTACTCTCTGATATATATAATCCTATAAGACTCAAAACATTTTCTAGACTCAACAACGCCAGCGATTCGATCAAGCAGGGGGCTCCTAAGTCGGGGAAGGCTATGATTACCAACTTGTAACACCCACGATGCGGCTATATCTCCCACGTGTCGGAGCACGACTTAGAGGCATAACCGCATAGTAGGCATGTCGCAAGAGGGGTAATCTTTACACATCCCATGTACTGAATAAGAAAGGGATAAAGAGATGGCCTACAATTGCCACTTCACACAATACATAAATATAGCATTACATCATCCGGAATACAATCAAGGTCCGACTACGGAACCAAATAAAGAAAGACAACCCCTAATGTGAAAGATCCCTGATCGCCCCGACTGGGCTCCACTACTGATCAAAAGGAAAACTTAACAACACAATGAACAAGATCTTCATCGAGCTCCTCCTTGAGCTCGGTTGCGTCACCTGCACTGGTATCATCGGCACCTGCAACTATTTTGGAAGTAATCTGTGAGTCATAGGGACTCAGCATTCTCACACCCTCGCGATCAAGACTATTTAAGCTTATGGGTAGGAAAAGGGGGTAGTGAGGTGGAGCTGCAGCAAGCACTAGCATATATGGTGGCTAACTTACGCAAAAGAGAGCGAGAAGAGAAGCAAAGAACGGTCATGAACTAGAAGTGATCAAGAAGTGATCCTGAAACTACTTACGTTCATGCATAACACAAGAACCGTGTTCACTTCCCGGACACCGCCGGAAAGAGACCATCACGGCTACACACGTGGTTGATGCGTTTTAATTAAGTTAAGTGTCAAGTTCTCTACAACCAGACATTAACAAATTCCCATCTGCCCATAACCGCAGGCATGACTTTTGAAAGTTCAAAACCCTGCAGGGGTGTCCCAACTTAGCCCATCACAAGCTCTCACGGTCAACGAAGGATATTCCTTCTCCCAGGACGACCCGATCAGACTCGGAATCCCGGTTACAAGACATTTCGACAATGGTAAAACAAGACCAGCAAAGCCATCCGGATGTGCCGACAAATCCCGATAGGAGCTACACATATCTCGTTCTCAGGGCACACCGGATAAGAAATCCGTACAACTAAAACCA
This sequence comes from Triticum urartu, assembly GCF_056163025.1. Classification (NCBI taxonomy): domain Eukaryota; kingdom Viridiplantae; phylum Streptophyta; class Magnoliopsida; order Poales; family Poaceae; genus Triticum; species Triticum urartu. The sequence goes on from NC_141878.1 coordinate 119,629,948, forward strand.
ACCCTCAAGTTTCCCCGAGGTGGCACTGCAAGGGGCTCTAGTTTGGACCAACACTCAGAGGAGCACTGCCTGGGGGGTTTAAAATAAAGATGACCCTTGAGTCTGCAGAACCCAAGGGAAAAAGGCTTAGGTGGCAAATGGTAAAACTAAGGTTGGGCCTTGCTGGAGGAGTTTTATTCAAGGCGAACTGTCAAGGGGTTCCCATTATAACCCAACCGCATAAGGAACGCAAAATCAAGGAACATAACATCGGTATGACGGAAACTAGGGCGGCAAGAGTGGAACAAAACATCAGGCATAAGGCCGAGCCTTCCACCCTTTACCAAGTGTATAGATGCATTAATTAAAATAAGATATATTGTGATATCCCAACATATCCATGTTCCAACAAGGAACAAACTTCATCTTCACCTACAACTAGCAACGCTATAGGAGGGGCTGAGCAAAGCGGTAACATAGCCAAAAAATGGTTTGCTAGGAAAGGTGGGTTAGAGACTTGACATGGCAATATGGGAGGCATGATATAGCAGGTGGTAAGTATCGCGGCATAGCAATAGAGCGAACAACTAGCAAGCAAAGATAAAAGTGATTTTGAGGGTATGGTCATCTTGCCTGAAATCCCGCAAGGAAGAAGAACGAGTCCATGAAGAAGATAAACGGACGTAGACGAACGGATCCTCGCAACTCTGAAACCGAAGCTAACGAGAGAAGCGACCCAGAAAGAAGCAAACAACAAAGTAAACAACCATCACATAATCATGGCATGATGCACAACCAAGTATGATGCATACCCGGTTTAATGAGGCATGGCATGGCAAAGTGCACAAACAAATACTACAAGTTAAGCAGAGCTTGGATATTGACGGAACACCACATCAATTATTTAGTTCACTCCCGGTTAGGTACTCAACAATATTAAATGTTGGTTAACATGGCAAGAGGTGAAGCATAACAAAAAATATACTATCTAAACAATTTAAATGGGGCCGGATATAACAAACATCAATTCCAGTAAACCCCCATAAGCATTTAGCAATTTGAAGCAAACAACAAATTAAACATTCTTGAAGCTGTTATCATGATGCACATGACATTGCAAGTATTAAGCAATTTTATGAAAATGTTGACATGATAAGATATGAGGCATTTTGTCACCATGGTGGAAAGAAAGGGTGTCACGGTGATGAATCCGAAAATAATGTCACGGCACCATATCGGTTTCGGTAGCTCACGGAGATACTAGTGCAAAAGGTAGTGTGGCAGGAGCATGTCATGCGATGAATGGTGGGGTGCTCCCGGATACCGGGTTCCCACATGTCGAAGGCAAGGAAACGAGGAACTCGCAAAGAACAACTCGGACACGGTGCAATCACGACCATCTCATATATCACACATGCATTCGTCCACGGGCGGTCGTTCTTGGCGGTTATACCTTTGACGCGTGCATTATCGAAATGGATCGAGTTCGGTGGTAGGGGTACACGTGTCGAGGGGGAAGTAGTTGTTCACGGGTCTTCAACGATGGTTGTGGTACACATTCTGTAAAAGTTCGGGCGGCGGTAGAGGTACTTGGCGTCAATGTGGCCTCCAGAGTACTTGACGAATTCCACATCGGATGTAGTCGTTCATATTTGAAGAGGAACTTTGCACCTCCAAAGTCTTCGAGGTTCGTCGTGTACTTGATATTACAGTGTTGTAGTCGAACTTGCCGGTCTTGCCGAACTGAAGGGTACTTGGCGTTTTGCAATCCCATATCCAGGGTCATACATGTAGTCGTTCTTTGCGATGGAGTCGACCTTGACGTGTCCAGGGGACGCTCAGATCGGTGGGTGTTCTTGGTATTGCGGATCGGAGGCCGGTACGAAGAGCTGCAGTTCATGGCACTGGTCATAGCGGGCGAGCAGAGGCGCGTCCTCCTCTCCGCTCGAACGAGGCAGAGGTGGAGCAGCGGCTTGACGAACTTGAGGCCATGGCTGCGGGCTGAGGAACAAGGTCCGGCGAGGGTGGCGACGCTGCTGGTGGAGGACGGCGTGGGCGTAGAAGGCAGGGGCGCGAGGAGACGAAGCAGAGGACGGGGAGGCCGGAGGAGCTCCGGCGAGGTAGCAAGCCGATGGCGGGGAAGGCAGCAAGGCGGCGACGCACGGTGGAGGGCTCGAGTCCCTGGCGCAATAGAAAGGTAGGGAAACGACGGGGGCCGCACCGCCATGGGACGGAGGTGGAGGAAGAGCTGCAGGGGAGCAGTCGGAGATGCGGGGACTTGGCGCGGCAGCGGATTGCCGAGGCGGACGAGCTCCAGGACGGGCGCGTGGAGTAGAGCAGCAGCGCGGAGCTGGAGGAAGGCCAAGGCAGAGGCGGTCCAGTGAGGTAGGCAAGGCTCCGGTGGAGCTGCTCGCTGTCGGCGGCCTGAGGTAGAGGCGGGGCGATCCAGCGATGGAGAGGGAGGCGCGAGGAAGGAAAGGGATCGGGCACGCCCTGTGTGTGCGAGCACTCGGGAGGAGGACAAGGGAATCGCTCCTCTCCCCTGGCGGCGCTGGTGGGAACGAGAGGGAGAGGACGAGGGGATCGGGCTAGGGTTAGAATTATAGGTTAGGTGGGCCTGCAGGGGAAGGAAGGCCTAGGGGGGTCGGCTGGGCCTAAAGGGCCTGGCTGCGGATGGCCTATAGGCCGGCTGTCCGTTGGCTTAAGAGGTCGGCTGGGCTGGCTCTCTCTCTCTCTCATTCTAAAGAACAAAAAAACAGACATATGAAAGAAAAAGAAAGAGAGGTTAGGGGAAAAAGTTGGACATGTGGATAATTTCCCCGGACTCATAAAAATATGAGGAATTTAAATAAAATGACGAAAGTAATTTTAGAGAGAATAAAGTCCGCACAAAGGAACATGTTTGAATTTTTTAAGCCCATTTGAAAAGACTCTAAACGGGCTGAGATTTGAGGAGATGATCCCACACATTAGATGTGATTTATGGGCAAATTTGGGACATTTATAGATGAAGTAAAATTGCAACTCAATTCTACTAAAAGGCCCCAAAGGAAGAAATGAACTTGAGTTGGATAAAAGAAATTTCAAGAACGGTGCAAATATGTTATGGTTGATTCCAAGACAATGGAATGGTTTTATATAGCTCCCTAAATATTGGGAGGATATGTTATAAAGAGAAACACCATGTGAATTCCCTCGATTTAAATAGATCGAAAGATCTATGCAATTTATTTAGTTGAGTTGTGGTGCAAAGATTAAAGACATGATGGCATGATGACATGATGTAATGCACATGATGCAAAGAGGAATGCAACAAGCAAAACAAAACACATGATGAAACCCGGAATCCATGGAAGGCATCTGAATCTCCGGTCTTGGGGCGTTACAGATGCTCTCGAGAATAATGGCCAGAATCATCACACTAGGAATATAAAGCATTGCTAGATTACTCGATGGCTCCCTAGGATGCCTAGGGTCATAATACTAGCTCCAACATATATGTCAAGGCAATAGAGTACTTCAACAGACCGTTTAGTGTGCTTAATTTGGCCCAAAAGGACATCGGGAACTGGGAGGAAGGATTTGCAAATGCATTAGATTCTTTACAAACCTGGGATGACTCGGACAACATGACGGATGTAAATGCTCAGAAAAATATTTGAGACATTCACAAGGATTTGCATAGTCACTCAACAACGTCATATCAAGGTTCTCGTTCAACTGACAACATACTAAAGTACTAGAAACTGAACTGACACTACAAAAAAATACACTTCCGTGATGATACGTGTTTGTCACAGTAGGTCGCGTTTTTTTCATGCATGTACATCCATGAAAAATTTATGACAGAATCAAGATAGTCATACATGTGCTGTCATAGAAGTGTTCCATGACATTACCAAAATTATCATCACGGAAGTGTGCACTTCCATGACGATAAATCATGCGTCACAGAAGTGCTTTCGTCAAGGGTGACCGACACGTGGCATCCACCGTAACGGAACGCCGTTAAGCTATTGGGTCAGGTTTTGGATCCGATAACCCGTTAACAGCCCCGACCAATGGGGATTTTCCACGTGTAAAATCATCATTGGCTGGAGGAAACACGTGTCGGCTCATCGTTGGGACAGATGTCATCCACTCATTGGATAGAAGGCGCCTATGATACGTCGACACGTGGCACGGCCCAACAGAGGCCCATTCCTATGAAAAGGCCGGCCCGTTTGACTTGGTCAAAAGGTGGCGAGCCGGCCCATGGAAAGCCTGTTAACGGCATGTTCACATATAGCCCATTTACAGCCCGCTAACCCAAGGCCCGTTACGCCCTATCTGAATTAGGCCCAGTAGCGTCATCTAGGCCATCCAATATGATTCCAGCCCATTTTCACTTCTGGCCCATGTATGGCCCATGACGTCTTTCGGCCCATATGAGGCCCTATGTAACTCTTGGCCTATTAACGGCCCGTGGTGAAACTCGCCCGTAATGAACAGTGTATCACTTTACACCCATTAACGGCCCTTCGTGAAACTGGCCCTAATGAACAGTGTATCACTTTATACCCATTAACGACCCGTTATTCCGTTGGGCTGTTTCCAGCCCATGTTATCTTTCGACCTTCTCAGAGCCCATTTATTCTTGGGCTCATTTCCAGCATTCGTTTACTTACGGCCCGTTACTGTCATTTTTTGCTTGTGGGCCAAATTCAGCCCGTGGTTATAGTCGGCCCGTTTGTGGTCCGTTAATACGTTGGACCATTTTCATAGCATCATCAAATACGGCCTATTAACGATGGCCCGTTTATGGCCATAATGCGGCCTGTTATTGGCCCATGTTTGGCCAATCGATCATATGTCCCGTATAAGGCCCATTGATGATACGGCCCATAGAAGGCCCATTGTTTCTACGGCCCGTAGAAAGCCCATTGTTTCTATGGCCCGTAGAAGGCCTACTATTTCTACGGCCCATAGAAGGCCCACCGTTTCTATGGCCCGTAGGAGGCCCAGTGTCACTACAGTAAATATTAGCCCATGGTTATTGTGGCCTAGTTTTAAAAAATAGGTTATTGCAGCCACTAGCAAACCGCAGAAAAAGAACTGCACTGACTACAAGCAAACAAATAAACAAGACAACAATGAAATAAATAAGCAAGCAACTTATGCTAGGCTATCACGGCTATTACACATATTACATCCACTGGGCATCAAAGTTCGCCACCAGTGCAAATATAGGGAACAAAGCAGCATATAAACGCCGCAGCAAAACAAGTCCAGAACTGAAACCACTTCAGAAGAGTTCAAGAAACAATATCCTGGGTACCCATAATGCTGGCAAGATGCTTAGCAAGCTTATTAACTTTCTCTTGTTTGGCGCTTAAATCCTCCAGCGCTTGCTGTTGCACAAGAAAGGACTGGTGTTTATCAGCCACAGTAACTTGATGTTCGAGTTACTGGCCAGTACTGCTGGCACAAGCGCTTGTAGCTGGCCAGTACCGCTATCCTGTTCAAGAACCCCCTCCAATTCAAATGGCTGATAAACAAGAAAAGAAGTTGAAAGTATAGACATTGTATGATAGACAGATGTGGTAATTCACATATATGTTGTCTAACCAAATAGGACAGCATGACACAGTTTCACATATATGATGCCTAATTAAACAGGATAGCATGACACGATTTCAGATATATGATGGATAACTTAACATGATATAATGGCATAATTCAACATATGATGAGTACCTAAAAAGGATGACATGACACAACTATATGATGTCTTTCTAAAATAGGTTGGGATGAAATAATTCACATACATGTTGTCTAAGTATACAGGATGGCATGTTATAATTGACATAATTGATTCATATACTAAGCAGCTGGCACTCGCATGTATGATCTCTAAACTAAGCACATAGAATTCAATATTGTGCATATGATGTCTAAACTAAGAAATGCAAGACACCATATGCATCATATGAGAAATATAAGCATTGCAACTTAGAGCATACACCTCAGGTGGGATATAGGACTGGTCATCTATCTCTGAATCCTCCTCTGAGGAGCTCCCTATAACCATCGAGATATATGCTTCAACAGGTACCATTGCCTGCTCTGAAGACCTTGTTTTCACTCCAGATTTTTCCATAACCGGCTCAAATGGCTGATACACATGAAGAGTAGTTCAATATACATAGATTGTCAACAAATGGAATACGTAATGAAAAAAAGATGGCATGAGATAATTCACATATATGATGCCTGGCTCCATGGCGGTGCATAATTCACATATATGATAACTGGCTGAAAAACATGGCATTGCATAATTCACATATCTGATATAGAAAGCAAACATGAGGCATTCACACAAAGCATGTCTAATCTAAGCAGATGGCATGGCAATGCAAGACACCATATGCATGATATGAGCAATATAACCCAGCCAAGTTAGAGCATGCACCTCGGGGGGGGGGGGATACAACTAGTCATCTCTCTCTGAATCCTCCTTTGAGGAGCTATTTGTAACCAGCAAGAAATCTGCATCCACAGGTAGCACTGACTGCTCAGAAGACCTTGTTTCACTCCAGAATTTCCCATGACCGACTCAAATGGTTGATGCACAGGAAGAGTAGATGAATGTATAAATATTGTTGACAAATGGAATACATTATGGAAAAAATATGGCATGATACAATTCACATAGACGATGACTGGCTAAACAGGATGGCATTGCATGATTCACGTATATGAAGCCTGGCTAAAGAAGATGGCATTGCATAATTCCCATATACTCCCTCCGTTCCTAAATATTTTTCTTTTTAGAGATTTCAAATGGACTACCACATACGGATGTATATAGACACATTTTAGAGTGTAGATTCACTCATTTTGTTCCGTATGTAGTCACTTGTTGAAATCTCTAAAAAGAAAAATATTTAGGAATGGTGGGAGTATGATATAGAAACCAAACAGGTGGCATTCACACAAAGCAAATCTAAACTAAGCTGATGACATATAAGATGTATAATGTAAGCAATGCAAGGTGCCATATGCATGATATGGACAACATCAGCATGCCAGGTTAGAGCAAACACCTCAGGTGGTAAACAAGCGTGGTCGGCTCCTTCTGAATCTCCATCTGAACAGTTATCTTCCTCTGGAATACAATATGGAAATGCAGGAGGGGGGGCACTTCGCCCACCATGGAGCGGCGTCTGCATGACATTATATTCACATGCAACAGCCTTCTCTTTTTCTCTACATGTTCAGTACGATTGTGTACAATATCTGACATGCATAATAAAAAAAATAGTTAGATTTTGTAAGGCCTAAGGGGTGCATGCAAAAATCAAGACTGATGGTAGCAAACGAGTGGATGGATCCAAAACTAATGGTAGCAGGTAGATTATAGCTTCAGTTTAAAAAGATAGACAATGGACCATCTATTGTTTGTTGCCCACCCAACATGAACCACATAGAAGACCTAGATGAACCAGATAGTAGACAGATACTATTCGTTGCTGGCTCGATATGAGACCCATGGGCAATTCAAAACTCAAGATTGAACGATAAAGTAGCAGGTAATAATAACCGATGTATAACGTAAGCAAACACGAAAGACTGCGACCTCTCTTCCGGAACTGTGTAGTCCTCAGGTTCATCTGCTCAAGTCGATGATGGTAATGTAGTTGGCGTGGCTGCCGGCAACGGGGAAGATGATCTGAGGCGGCGAAAGGAAGTCTGCAGGGGGTCTCTGCTGCAGTGAACGCTTCTGTTGATGGTGCACCTCAGGTGGGGTGGATGATGGCACGGCAGGAGCAGGACATAACACACAGAGTTTTCTTTGACGCCTATATGAAAATGAAGTAAATTTTTAAGGGCTCCTTAGAATTGGAGGATTCTATAAACGCGGGGACAGGAAAAACACAGGAATAGGATAGGAATGCACATGCAAAACAGAGCATTTGGAAACATAGGATTTCAGTCAACCTGGGTGTTTGGCTCACATGAATTGGAAGAACATAGGAATGGAGAAACAAAGTGATGCGTCGAGTGTACAACCTCTTTGGCATAGCCTTGTGGACCTCAACATCATTGGGTTGGACGTGGAGGATGGTGATGATGCTGGTGTGACTGTCAGAGGCGGGGAAGAAGATCCGAGGCCTCTGGAAACGGCACCGAGGGTACTGCTCCACTGTGATGGACGGTTCCGTCATTGGAGCAGCTCCGCTAAGGTGTACGGTGACGAGGCTGAAGCATGACAAGACAGACAACGTTAATCTGAAGTGGGACCCTAATATCATCCGCAATAGATGATGTAAAATACATCACCAAAAAGTTCTAGATGTAAAACGCATCAGCCGCGCCACGGCTGCTCCGAAAGATGATGTAAGTACTGTTCACTCTGAACTTAACTGAAGAAAATGAACTTCACAGTCGAAACTGAATTTTATTGTCGAAACTGATTGAACTAGTAACAGAGCATTGCAATAGATGTTTAGGGCGTTCGAGCACTAGTAGCAAAGAAGCAGTGATCTAAATCAGCAGACGCTCTAGCAGGGAACGTACTAGCAGAGAGCAAGTCGTGCAGTAGCACTGCGAGCGAGTGCTAAAGCAGCAACTCCTGTAGATGCTGGAGGTCGTGCAGCAGCAGCGCAAGCGAGAGCAAGAGCAGAGTAGCAGCATGAACGAAAGCAGGAGCGGTGCAGCAGCGCGACCGACAACAAGAACAGAGCCGCAGCGCGAGCGAGAGCCGGAGCAGCTGCAGCTAGTGCCGTTGTGGAAGTCGCCGCCGAGGAAGGAACGACATGGGGGAGAGACGCCGTGGATGATGTGGCCGACGATGGCGCAGTCGAGGGAGACACCCCATGTCTGCTCGGTATCGAGCACCGGCAGCCCCATGAGATTGAATAAAAGATAAAATGCAGCGGTGAGTGCAGAACCTCCCTGGTGGCGCCGAGTTGGCCTTGGCTTCATCGGAGGAATTGGTGAGGGTGTTGCGGTTCTGGTGGGGCAGGTCAAGACGGCGCTGTGGGGATTGAGGTGGCGCGATAGACGAGGCGAACGTCGGGGCAGCTCCTTGGAGGTGGAGGACGGGGCGGCTGATCCAGCGGGACGACGAGATCGACAACGGATCCTCATCCGGTGCGGTGGATGAGGGACGGCGAGCTATTGCGGTGGACGACGTAGTCGGGGAAGAGTCTCCGGCTGGGCGGCGGTCGGGAGGCCGACGGAGGAGCGTGGGGTTTCGCGGGTTTTGGCGGCCTCGGTGTACGAATGGGGGGGCGAAGGGGGAGGGGTGAGCCAAGCTTAGGGACGCGCTTGTCCGAAATGTAGGGTAAGTTACCAGCGTACCCCCACCGGTTTTGACACCGCGACGTGGAACTTCTTTTCCGGTTGAGGGGTAGAAGGGGGATTTTGCGTGTCTGGGCTACGGGAGCGATTTCGGATGAGGAGGGAGTTCTCGCGCGCGTCCAAATTTTGGGATAACAAGGCGCGGCGCGGGTTGAAGAAGTGGGAGTTTGAAAGCAGGTGAGACAAAAGATACTCGATGTCGGTGTCAAAACCGGCGGATCTCGGGTAGGGGGTCCCGAACTATGCGTCTAGGCCGGATGGTAACAGGAGACAGGGGACACGAGTTTTACCCAGGTTCGGGCCGTCTCGATGGAGGTAAAACCCTACATCCTGCTTGATTAATATTGATGGTATGGGTATTACAAGAGTTGATCTACCACGAGATCAGAGAGGCTAAACCCTAGAAGCTAGCCTATGGTATGATTGTTGATGTGTATGTTGTCCTACGGACTAAAACCCTCCGGTTTATATAGACACCGGATAGGGTTAGGGTTACATAGAGTCGGTTACAATGGTAGGAGATCTGAACATCCGTATCGCCAAGCTTGCCTTCCACGCCAGGGAAAGTCCCTTCCGGACACGGGACGGAGTCTTCAATCTTGTATCTTCATAGTCCAGGAGTCCGGCTTGAAGGTATAGTTTAGCTATCCGAACATCCCCTAATCCAGGACTCCCTCAGTAGCCCCTGAACCAGGCTTCAATGAAGATGAGTCCGGCGTGCAAATTGTCTTCGGCATTGCAAGGCGGGTTCCTCCTCCAAATACTCCATAGAAGATCTTGAACACAAAGATAGTGTCCGGCTCTGCAAAATAAGTTTCCACATATTGCCATAGAGAGGATAATAATATTGACACAAATCTAATCTGCTGACGTATTCCGTGGTGCGACACGCCACGGCCAAGCCTTTATCCATTTAATTATCCCACCTCTGTGCATTGTGCGAGGCGGTTTCCTTGGCACGTCTTATTGAAGCAGAGAGCATGCCTCCTCATTTCGGGATTCTCATCAATACCGGCGTGGGTAACCCAACCGCGCCTTTGATTACGGCGCTTGGAGATAAGCAAGTTTTATCAGGCTGGTGGGGACACATAATCGCGTATGCCCATATAAGGGGATAAGGATCCACCTTTTCACCCATGCCTTCTTCCTCCTCTGCCTATCCATTCTTGCGCACTCAAGCTCCAGCGCCCATGTCCGCACTACCACCTCGACCTTCTCCAGTCATGTCCGGAGCGGGAGGCAAGTGGATGGTCTCCTCCGTCACGGAGGGACACATAAAAAAGCTGAGGAAGGCCGGATATCTGGCCAGCGACATCGTGCACCGACTCCCCGAAAAGGGGCAGCTCATCCCCACTCCTAGGCCTCATGAGAGGGTGGTATTTCTCCCACATTTCCTCCGCGGACTGGGCTTCCCTCTGCATCCATTTGTCCGGGGGCTCATGTTCTACTACGGCCTGGATTTCCACGATCTAGCCCCGAACTTCGTCCTCAACATCTCGGCGTTTATCGTCGTGTGCGAGGCTTTCCTCGGCATCCGCCCCCATTTCGGCTTATGGCTAAAGACCTTCAACATCAAGCCGAAGGTGGTGCGCGGCAGCCAGGCAGAGTGCGGCGGTGCCATGGTTGGCAAGATGGCCAACGTCCTGTGGCTCGAGGGCTCCTTTGTGGAGACCCTGAAGGGGTGGCAGTCGGGGTGGTTCTACATCACCGAGCCGTGCGACCCCGAATGGGTCGCAACCCCCGAGTTTTGGTCCGGACCCCCTACATGGCTCACCTCCTAGAAGGAGACCGGCCTGTCGTGGGGTAAAAAAGGAGAGCTGACCGGACTCCAAACATGCATCGAAACCCTGGTGGACAAGAAGCTCAAGCTTGTCAACGTAGTCCAGGTTATGCTCATCCGCCTGATCCTCCCGTGTCAACGACGGGCCTTCAACCTTTGGAAGTTCGACCCGGCGCAGCATCAAACTCTTAACAGGATCTTCGACACGATGTACGAAGATGCCTAGAGGATGCTTTTCAAGGGCGCCGAGGCTCCCGCATCCGCTGCCGAGGATCCCGGATTCAGTGCTCAGCACCGCACTCTGGCGGTAAGCTGTTTTCGTCTTTTTACAAGGTATTAGTTTTTCATAGTTTGACTCTATGCGGGATCTAAGCTCCCTTATCTCTGACAGGATTGGGAGGTGACGTCCGGACAGATCAACTGTCCGGCTCCTTTGCCCGAAGGCCCAGCGGACGCTTGCTTGGCGAAGCTGCTGGTTCCGGCGCCCTATGTGGTGCCGGAGAAGAAGGCCACGAAAAGGGCCACGGGGACTCGAAAGAGTGCCCGGCGCCAGGAGGTGTCGGACTCGTCATCCGACGGTCCCGAAGCGCCTTCCTCTCATGAACACGAGGAGGAAGAAGAAGAGACCTCTCCCCCTCCAGCGGGAGGAGAAAGAAAAGGAAGGCCGCCCTCTCTGAGGAGGCCGGAGGGTCCAAGAAGGGGAAAACCCTTCCTCCAGACTGCTCCACCGACGTCGACGACGACTAAGAGGAGTGGCAGCCCAGGGCCAAGCCCCTGGCGAAATCGTAAGTATCCGGATACCGGAGCGACTCATAGTATTTGTTTATTGCATAGCTTTCCCTTACGTCGAATGTGTTTATGCTGCCCACCTAAAGACCGGCTCGACACATCGTCGAGCGGCTCACTGGATCCGTCGGAGGTAAACTCGCTTCCGACGGCTTCATCCCCCCGCCCTGTGGACGACACCGAAGTGTTGTCCCAACAGGTTCCAAGCCGGGAGGAGGTGGTCCTGGAGGCGCCGCAATGCGACCTCCCGGACTCCAGGAGTAAAGGGGATGAAACCCCCATGGCTCCAAGTCCGGCTTAAGGCCGGACACAGCTCCGGAATCTTCAAGGGTTCCAGAGTCCGGCGGGTGACCTCCTTCCAAGAGGAGCAAGCCTGCCGTGCCGGTGACCTCCGTCCAACCGGAGGCGCCGGACAATATGTTGGAGGCGCTCCAAGGTGCCTTCATCGACGAAGGGCACCGCACTATTATGAGTGCGGTGATCCAGAAGGTTCAGTCCGCCAAAAGCGGACTGACTGAAGCTTGTACAAGCCTTTTAATAGGCTTTGAGGTAAGTAAAGAATGTTCAAATAATGTTACCGCATAGATAGTAGCCCCTGATGCTCTGTTGGGCGTTCGGGAAGAAAAGCCGAATAGAGGATCAAAGAATTCGCAGGAGTCTAACAAAAGGAGTCAATATGCGTATGCAGGCTTCTCTGCTAGCGTCCGCCGCACTGACTGTGGAAGTTGACGTGCTGAAGCCGAGTCTCGAGAAGTCCGAGCAAGAGCTCGGGCGTGCCAAGAAGCAGCTCGAGGAGAAGGAAGGTAAGAAATACCCTGTTTGAATATGTATATAAAAAAGGTGCAATTGCAAAAATGACAGGATTGACATGGCTATTGTAGGGGCCACGTCTAAGGTGGCGACCCTTAAGCAAGCGCTGCTTGAGGCCGAGAAGAGTGCGGCCGTGGAGTGCACCGAGCGGGAGAGGTACGAGGCTGAGGTTGGCAAGGTGCGGCAAGAGCTCTAGGTTCTCATGAAGAAACATGAGAGTTTGGAGCTTGAGTCGAAGACGCGAGCGTCCGAGCTCGCGGCAGCTATAGAGAATGCCAAGTCTGCCAAGGCCGAGTCCCAGAGGACCCTCCAGGAGTTGGATGAGGTGAAGAAGATTGCGGCGGGTAAGGCATTCTTTATGCAAAGCAAACACATAAACGTGAGTTACCTGTTACTTACCCGAATCCGGAGCTCTCCAGGAGCGTTCGCAGATCTTTCCCGAAGTGTATCTGATGCCGCCGCATTCTATCGAGCCGAGGAGGGCAGCTCGACGGAGAAGGTGTTCTGGTCGCAGTACGCTGAGGCCGGACACCCCATGCCCCTGAGCGACCAGCTGAAGCAACTGGTCAAGCTCCACAAGGCGGCCGAACAGGCCATGAAGGGCCTCCTAGTTCGGCTGTGGCCTGGAGAGGCCCTGCCTGGGAGCTATTTCGGGCTGGTGCGGCGGCTGGTGGAGGCCTGTCCGAGGCTTGAAGATATCAAGCGCTCCGTCTGCATCGAAGGTGCCCGTAGGGCCCTTGCACGTGCTAAGGTGCACTGGGCAAGCTGGATGCGGAGAAGCTTGTGAAGGACGGGCCACCGCCGGGGAAAGAGCATCGCAAGCCCGAGAATTATTATAAGGATGTTCTGAAGGGTGCCCGCCTTGTTGTGGATGAATGTACCAAGGATGTATTTTTTGAATAAAACCCGCTCGTGTTATCCTGTGCGCTGAAAACTTGTTCATATGCGCTAAGCAATGCTGCTTGAATTTAAAATATTACCTTCTGTGCGGCTGTTTATCTATACTGAGAGATGGTGAGTCGTCGGCTTCTGCCCCCTTGCCGCTAGTGCTGGGGTGTTCGGGGATAAACCTGGGCGCTCTTTTTCCCATATTTGGGTCCTTCAAGGGAGGCGCTCAGCCCAACGAACGAGGCAATCGGACTATAATGCGTGAACACTCTCACTTAGCCATAGAATTCTATAATTTTAAATTTCAGCGAAGCCCCTAGTATTCGGAAGACCGAGTTCGGGGCGCTATGCACGCCTTGGCTGGACAGAGCCGACTCCTCGCCCTAAGCGGCATAAGTCTTTAAGGGCTCGAAAAGACCTCTCGAACAGCGACCAGCTCTCGCCTCATCATGACGGTCAGTTTTAGCTTTCTCCACTGAGGTGCTCGGCCCAGCTCAACTGGGGCACAATCGCAGTGGTTCTCCTAGTGCTACCTTAGCCGATATAGCGGAACGTAAGGCACCAAAACATAGGAGCCGGGCAGACCCAACTATTGACCCAAGACATGATTCGGAGCCGATGCATATAATGCTATAAGTTCGGGGTGCCGCACTTGTGAAAGTGTTCGGACTTCTTACACCATGTTGAGGGGTACTGAAGCCCCTGGCGTATTTTGGCCGTACCAAGGTGTACGGGTGCAACATGTCATTAAGGAAAAAAAGGTAATGCAAAAAATAGACAAAAGCTATGCATTGTTCATTAAAATGGCTACGACCAAAGCAGAACGATACAAGTAATGTGATAAACGAAAATTTGGACTATTTAACATGTCTGCTCCAGGGGCAAGCTGCGGAATAGTATGCGAAACAGGTATACTACTCGTGATAGAGACCACCTATGATTTCCGTAATGCGGCATGGCTTGTCTGCTTCCTGGTTCTTGCATCGTTTGTGCGGTAGTTGAACTGCCGAACAGTCCTTCCGGAGAATAGAGTCCTGAAAGTAAGAGAAAAGTAAAAAATCGGCAGCCCCTGGTGCGGTTTAAGCCGTGTTTTGGGCGTGCCGTGATGGTGCCCCTCCCCCTATGCCCAGGGTATCTCCAGAGCGTAGTTATGGACGCGAAGTACTGGCGTCGCCTTTTTGCGAGGGTTGGGGTCGGGGCCGAATTGCTACGCCTGCTCGGAACGTGCCAGGCGGTCTTGTTGTAGGTTACTCTGGGCGCGCTTGACGGTGTCCGGTCGTTGAATGGCCGGACTGGAGAACTGCCTGGAAAGGCTGCTTTGTACTTCCGCTGCGAGGGCCGCCGTGTGCTCCTCTGTACGGAGGGAGCGTTCGGGGTTTCCATTGACCGTAATTACTCCTCGAGGGCCTGGCATCTTGAGCTTAAGGTATGCGTAGTGCGGGACCGCATTGAACTTGGCAAATGTTGTTCGCCCGAGCAGTGCATGATAACCACTGCGGAACGGGACTATGTCGAAGATTAACTCCTCGCTTCGGAAATTATCCGGAGATCCAAAGACCACTTAAAGTGTGACTGAGCCTGTGCAGCTGGCCTCTACACCTGGTATTACGCCTTTAAAGGTCGTTTTGGTGGGCTTAATCCTCGAGGGATCTATGCCCATTTTCCGCACTGTATCCTGGTAAAGCAGGTTCAGGCTACTGCCGCCGTCCATAAGGACTCTAGTGAGATGAAATCCGTCAATAATTGGGTTGAGAACCAATGCGGCGAATCCGCCATGACGGATGCTAGTGGGATGGTCTCTTCGATCAAAGGTGATCGGGCAGGAGGACCATGGGTTGAACTTTGGGGCGACTGGCTCTACCGCGTATACGTCCCTTAACGCGCGCTTCCGCTCCCTCTTGGGGACGTGGGTGGCGTATATCATGTTCACCGTCCGCACTTGTGGGGGAAAACCCTTCTGTCCATTGTTGTTCGGCGGTCGGGGCTCCTCGTCGTCACCGCTATGCAACCCCTTGTCTTCATTGTCGCCGCTTAATCTGCCTGCCTGCTTGAACACCCAACAGTCCCTGTTGGTGTGATTGGCCGGCTTTTCAGGGGTGCCATGTATTTGGCACAAGCGGTCGAGTATTCGGTCCAAGATGGACGGGCCCCTAGGATTCCTTTTGAATGACTTTTTCCGTTGACCGGATTTAGAGCCTCTGAATCCAGCATTAACTGCCGTATCCTTAGCATTGTCGCCGTTGATGCGGCGCTTCTGCTGGTTGCGACGCGACCTGCCACTAATGTCCCTGGTGTCCGAACGACCAGGGTTCTTGGTCATGTTGTTGCTACGAGCAAGCCAGCTGTCTTCTCCTGCGCAAAGGCGGGTCATGATTGTCGTGAGTGCTGCCATAGATTTCGGCTTCTCCTGTCCTAGGTGCCGGGCAAGCCACTCATCGCGGATATTATGCTTGAAGGCTACTAAGGCCTCTGCGTCCGGACAGTCGAGTATTTGATTTTTCTTTGTTAGGAACCGTGTCCAGAATTGCCTGGCCGATTCGTCTGGCTGCTGAATTACGTGGCTTAGGTCGTCAGCATCTGGGGTCGCACATAAGTGCCCTGGAAATTGTCGAGGAATGTGGCTTCCAGGTCCTCCCAACAGCTGATTGACCCTGTTGGCAGGCTGTTAAGCCACTGCCAGGCTGGTCCTTTAAGCTTGAGTGGGAGCTATTTGATGGCGTGGAAATCATCGCCGCGGGCCATGTGGATATGAAGGAGATAATCCTCGATCCATACCGCGAGGTCTGTTGAGCCATCATATGATTCGATGTTTACGGGTTTGAAACCCTCGGGGATTTGATGATCCATTATTTCGTCTGTGAAGCACAATGGGTGTGCGGCGCCTCTGTATTGGGCGATATCATGACGTAGCTCCAATGATCTTTGTCTACTGTGTTCGGCCCTGCCGAATTTGTGGCCGGTGTGACGGTTGTCGTCTCGAGTCGTGGGGTGCCTATGCGATCCGTAGATCGATCTTGTTTGTCTTGTCTTCTCCTCCAACATGTCGCGTAAGTTCGGCGCGTATTCCCGTGCCTTGGTATGGGGTGCGGCTTGGGTGGAGGGCCATGAGGCCTCTCTCTCGCGGCCACGAGGTGGCCTGTCGGCCGTGTCGAGTGCTTCCTCCTCTAATCGGGGTAGCAACCTGCGCTTCGGGTAGCACTTGGAGGGGCGTTCGGGTTTATGCTCTTCGGCCGCAAGGACTTCAGTCCATCTATCGACTAGCCGATCTTGATCAGCTTTAAGCTGTTGCTGTTTTTTCTTGAGGCTTCTTGCCGTGGCCATGAGCCTGTGTTGAAAACGCTCTTGTTCAACGAGATCCTCTGGCACGGCGAATTCGTCATCGTCGAGGCTTGCCTTGTTGTCGGAGGGAGGCATACAATTATCGTCCTCGACCTCTCTGTCGGCCACTCTTTCATGAGGGCTGGTTTCTCCATCCTCCTGTGCTAAATCTTGCTCAGGGGGATGTTCTTTGGCGCTTTCTGAGGTATTATTATCTCCCGTGCTGGAATCGCTATTTTTGTGTTGGCGGGATTTTGAGCGGCGCCGCTGACGCCGGCGCTTTTGCTGTTTCTTGGAGGGGTCATCCTCCACTGTTCCATCGCCCTCTCCCTCTTCTGGGGTGTCCACCATGTATATGTCATATGACGAGGTGGCTTTCCAGGGCCTAGTAGGTGCTGGTTCTTCATCATCTCCTTCATCAGCGTCCATACCGTCGATGTCTTCAGAGTCAAAGTTGAGCATGTCGGTTAAGTTGTCGACAGTGGCTACAAATTGGGTGGTGGGTGGGCTTTGAATTTCTTCATCGTACGAATCCCAACCTTGCTGACCGTAGTCCGGCCAGGGCTCTCCTGATAAAGAGAGAGACTTCAGTGACTTCAGGATATCGCCGAAAGGCGAGTGCTGAAAGATGTCCGTGGCTGTGAACTCCATGATCGACGTCCAATCGGATTCGCTCGGCAGGGGCGTGGAGAGTTTGGAGTCCGGAGAAGAATCCGGCTCCATGGAGTCACGAGTCTTGCAGGGTATGGGGCTGGTGTTCGGCTCAACCGCTGTTGGGATCTCAGCCCCCGAGGCGGCGTCCAACTTCCCGTCCTCGATCGGCGCGGCCGGCTCCGAACTAGGGGTCGGAGCCGACGCGGGTGCGGCCTCCAGGGCACTGCTCGACGGCAGAGCTAGATCATGCTTGTCGTGACAATGCGGCGCGCTCGGCAGTGGTTCGAATCCGTCCAAGATCAAGTCCCCGCGGGTGCCGGCCGTGTAGTTTAAACTTCCGAATCTGACCTGACAGCCAGGGGCGTAGCTTTCGATCTGCTCTAGATGGCGAAGTGAATCGGGCCGCAGTGCGAAGCCGCCGAAGACGAAGATCTGTCTAGGGAGGAAGGTCTCACCCTGGACTGCATCGCCATTGATGATCGTAGGAGCCATCGGGCCTGACGGCGACGGCACAGAGGAACTCTCAATGAAAGCACCAATGTCGATGTCAAAACCGGCGGATCTCGGGTAGGGGGTCCCGAACTGTACGTCTAGGCCGGATGGTAACAGGAGGCAGGGGACACGAAGTTTTACCCAGGTTCGGGCCCTCTCGATGGAGGTAAAACCCTACGTCCTGCTTGATTAATATTGATGGTATGGGTATTACAAGAGTTGATCTACCACGAGATCAGAGAGGCTAAACCCTAGAAGCTAGCCTATGGTATGATTGTTGATGTGTATGTTGTCCTACGGACTAAAACCCTCCGGTTTATATAGACACCGGATAGGGTTAGGGTTACATAGAGTCGGTTACAATGGTAGGAGATCTGAACATCCGTATCGCCAAGCTTGCCTTCCACGCCACGGAAAGTCCCTTCCGGACACGGGACGAAGTCTTCAATCTTGTATCTTCATAGTCCAGGAGTCCGGCTTTAAGGTATAGTTCGGCTATCCGAACACCCCCTAATCTAGGATTCCCTCACTCGAGCTTGAAAATTTTGGGATAACAAGGTGCGGATTCCTTGTTCGGCAGAACAAACTTAACGTGTAAAAAACAATTCATACAAGACACAAGAGAGTCATGTCCCCTTTTACTATATTGCTATAGATGCCATTGAAAAAACTACAAGAAAAATGTAAAAAAAATCGGGAGAACAAGATTACCCTGCACAGTACCAAATCGATTCGCACTTCCCTCAACAACAACAAAAAACAAATCAATTCCCACCAAAGAAAGAGTAATGTCCCTTTTTATATGATTACAGATGCCATGATCTCGAATTTCAATTTTTGAATCCACGTTATGTTGAATTCGAATATATCGTTAGGTGACCTTGCGGTTTATAATTGATGTGGTCGTACATTTTGATCTTCCATCATATATGAACATTTTACTCCACCATGTGAACATATATATTGTCGTATACCATATGGACTAAATTTGAATCAATTTTCCTTACTTGAATACGATTGTTGTCAAGTTATACAATAATTTAAATATTATCTTGATAACAAAAAACATACATATAGTAGTAATCATATTTCACTACGAACTACATGTACCATACGCTCTCCAATTCAAATATTTGTATCCATTTTATTGGTCTAGGTAGCGAGATGTTTGGGATAATCTAAACCCTGTTTTCATACATATAATTTTTGGCTGAATTGGGACAAGTTTTGGTATAAGCCTCTTGCAAAACCGGAGATTCTATCAACAAGCCTCGTGGTTCCGAGAGGGAATGTGTCACCTTTGTGTGCGAAACGATATACGCTACCTCCCCCCTGATTTTATTTACAGAGGCAACATAGAACTATATGAGTGCCCTATTAAATTTTGGAATTATTTCGGGTTCATTTGGCCTTTTTATACATTAATTGAGTTTCTGGACTTTTAATGTGCATAATCTAAATATTAATTGCATGCACATGCTCCGGTGCACCAAAGTGGGTTGAAAAATCACATGTGTGTCCCTGGTTGAATTTCTAGGTCCCATGGAAGAAATGAGAATGAAATTAAAACATCTAGGCATCGTGGCTCGGCCG
This sequence comes from Triticum urartu, assembly GCF_056163025.1. Lineage (NCBI taxonomy): Eukaryota > Viridiplantae > Streptophyta > Magnoliopsida > Poales > Poaceae > Triticum > Triticum urartu. The sequence continues at coordinate 119,649,593 of NC_141878.1, forward strand.
AGAACATTGAGAAACTTGGTTTTAAAATTCTTGTAAATCCAAAACATGTCTGAAAATCATGAAACTTGGCATGGATGTCATGTCATGGTACTACCATGTTGTGGTAAAAAAATGGCCGAATAGGAACATATTTTGGTATAAGCTTTTGCAAACCGAAGCTTCTCTCAAGAAGGCTCGTGGTTTTGAGAGGGAACGTTCCACCTTTGAGTGCGAAGATATACATTGTCCCCCTTGAGCTTATTTACAAAGGCAACATAAAACTACATGAGTGCCCTGTTAATTTTGGAATTATTCCGGCTTCGTTTGGCCTTATTTACACATTAGTTGAGTTTTTGGTCATTTAATGTGCACAATTCAAATTTGAACTATAATCACATGCTCCCGTGTACCAAAGTTGGTTGAATTATCACATTTGTGTCCTCGGGTGAATTTCTACTCCCTCCTTCCATCTATATAGGTCCTAATGCATTTTTCGAGGCTAAATTTGACCAAACGTTAGAGCAATAGTATATGACATGCAACTTACACAAAGCATACCTTCAATTTTGTATGTCAAAGGAGCTTCCAATAATATAATTTTCATAGTATACATCTCATGTGCTATTAATCTTGTCAATAGTCAAAGGCTGTCTTGAAAAACACATTAGGCCCTATATAGATGGAAGGAGGGAGTAGGTCCCATGCAAAAATGAGAATAAAATTCAAACATCTGGGCATCGTGGCTCGGTCGAGAACATTGAGAAACTTGGTTTTAAAATCATGAAACTTGGCATGGTGTCATGTCATGGTAGTACCATGCCGTGGTAAAAAAATTGGCCGAATAGGAACAAATTTTGGTATAAGCTTCTTGCAAATCGGAGCTTCTCTCAAGAAGGCTCGTGGTTCTGGGAGGGAACGTGTCACCTTTGTGTGCATAATTCAAATTTGAAATACAAGCACATGTTCCAGTGCACCAAAGTTGGTTGAAAAATCACATGTGTGTCCTCGGGTAAATTTCTAGGTTCCATGCAAGAAATGGGAATGAAATTCAAAATTCTGGGCGTCGTGGCTGGGTTGGAAACATTGAGAAACTTAGTTTTTTAATTCCCGTAGATCCAAAACACGCATGAAAATAATGAAACTTGGCTTGGTGCCATGACATGGCACCAACATGCTATGGTAAATTTGCAGTCCGATTTACGAAGGCGCACACATTAACAATCAACAAAGTCATTTTGGAACAAGTGATGTCATGTTACAATCGGAAACACAAGTATTATTGAAACCGTGGGTGTTCTACTTACTAGTACCATTTACGTGCCGCCACGCGTCCCCATTTTCTATTAGCTAGGAGGTGACATGCAGGGTAGCTATTTGAGTACAAGAGGCGTGCGATCAGACCCCTGCGCATGCTTATCGGGAGGAGAGCCCTTTGACCTCCATCTGCCGTCCACCTCTCTCCCAAGGTCTCCATTAATGGCGCCCGAGCCTCTGTTTAATGGCGTGGCTATGTCTCACTCGACTGAGATTTAAGAGAGAAAAAAGAAAATCTGAAAGCACATATCTTGATGTAAGATCCGACGGACCTATATAGCATCTACTACGACTTATAGCAAGACTGATGAATATATAAGGACGATTAAATTTTTTTGATCAAAGAAGGGGTTGCCCCTTTCGATTTTCATTACTAAAAACCACCACAATTCACAAGAAGTTCAGCACAACTCCATCCTAACACGAAGGACTAAAAGCTACCAAATTGAAATCACAACATCCCAAGAGGCCAACAAAGGCCAAACATCCGCGCTAGAACCCAACATATCACAACCAACGGCACAATCCATATCCTAAACCGATTATTACATCAAAAGAAACCAGGAAACTAGTCTCCGCAGCGAGCGGTGATGAGCTCTTTCTTGTCCTCAAGACGCTACCTGAGAACATCCACGGATTCCTCCACCAACCTTTGGCACTCGTTGCGGAGCATGTCATTCTCGTCCATAAGTTTCTTCAACAAGGCACTGGTCTCCTCCTGCAAGTCTGCACTTCGGACGATCTTCTCCCCCAGCAGGTCGCGCTCGGCCCGGAGCCTCTCATTGCCCTCCCTTAGTTGCCGGATGATGCCGGTAGCCTGTTCAAACGAGGCTATCATGTTGTCCTGCAACCTCGACGAGCCGGAGATCTGATCCATCTGTCTATGGACGATCGCATGCATGCGCCTGTAACAGTCGTCGCCTGCCCGCGAGAAATTTTCCCAGGCCACCGCGGCGCGGCGGGACATCTCTGCTGCTTCCGCGGCGCGGCCGGACCAGTTTGCTGCATTGACGGCGTGTCGGGACCTCCGTGCTGCTTCAGCAGCGCGGCGGGACCTCTGTGTTGCTACTTCCGTGCGGCGGGACATGTCGGCTGCTCTCGCAGCGAGGCGGGACATCTCTCGTGCTTCTGCTTCCATGCTCGCCTCTCCCTGGTGGCAATCTCTCGACCCAGAACTCACGCTGGCCATGGCAGACGCAAGGGAAGGATGCTGAATGACTTGTTTGTTTTTGTGGATGAAGAGTTGAGGAGGAATGTGCAGTCATTTTTGCACACTAGTATTTATAACCGAGTACTAATACGCTCCTAAGTGGGAAACCGTTTAGGTTGTGATCGGTGTGAACAGGTTTGCAATTCAATATAGCATGGAGTAATTTGGAATGTGATGAGACGCAAGCTCAAAATTTATTGACGGTTCTAGTTTCGAAGTGCGGCACTATTCCCGAATGGAGTACTTCTTTTTCAACTCCCTCCTTTCCGGTTTTATAGGGCTTATCTCAAAATTTTAGTTTTTCCATTTTATAAGGCTCAATTTGGTTGTCCCCAACACATGTTCAGATTCCAAGGTGCATTAAATCATTGCATGCAAGTATTAAGAGAAAATTGACAAATGCATGTACTTTATGCATGCATGCATTGCAATTAATGCATTAAACGTATCTCTCGGGACTTCTCGCACGCACCATCGTGCCACCCACAAAAACTTGTACTCTGAGTTTAGTAGTACGTTATACATGAAGAGAAGAGGTGCACGCACGCACTCGTCCTCTCACACACGCGTCTGTTTTTTCTCAAAAAGGAGGATGATGACCCCCGGCCTCTGTATCTGGGAGTCACACATGCAAATTATTGAAATATATCGAGTGCAGCGCTTTGATGTGTCGCGTCAACTCGTACATCAACGAGAAGTTTGATTATCCTCTCCCTCGTGGACTTAACTGCACCTGCCTTTGGCTGTATGACAGGTTGGCCACACACCTGTCATACACGCAAAGGCAGGAGCGTCCCTCCGTCGCCCATGAGCGTGGTGGCTGGCAAGACTAGGAGAAGCTTTCGCTACACGCTCTCCCTCCCGCACGCGGTGGACATGCAACAGTTCAATCGGTGTCAGATGGCCAGAAGCGTACTGTAGTACTCCTCCAGTGCAGTAGTACTCCATCATTGTTCGACTTCCCAAAGAGGCGAAGAGCCAAGCGCAGCCCGGACGCTCATGTGGCAGTTCCATGTGTATAGTAGTCTAGGATAGCGTGTACCGTGCCTGTAAGCTTAAAATCGTTGGGGTCGGCTCCATGCTATGTGGCCGTCTCGAAGTTTTTAAAAAAAAATAAAATAGTCTTCTAGCCCTACCCGAAAACTGCCGCGCGTACTGCCCGGGAAAAGCTCCGCCCTCAACTTTTAACTACGTGAAAATAGTTCGAGCTTGTTTGTTCTATATAAATACAGTACTTACTGTATGTTTATTCACCCGTGGGGTTGTTCAATGAATGGAGGGGCGGGGAGCACAAGTGAACAATACTGTAGTACTACTACTAGTAAGTAGGAGTCGTATAGTAGTCACCTTAAATAGAGAGTTTCTTTTCTTTAATGCCACGTACACAAATTGAAACGCTTGTTGTGGAGAGAAAAAAGATAATCACTCCACTATATATGGACGCAGGGGCCTGAGCGCTTGCTTTACTAGGGTTGCTCTCTTCATTCTCTCATCCTCTCCAGATATAAACAAGACAGCGGTAGCGACATTTTCTCTCTGCTCACCGCTGGTCACAGATCCGGCCGGATCCCTTCGGCCGGTGTGTGTAGAGGACTAAAAGGTGCATCATTCATGCGGTCATTACCGCCGAGGGAGGAAACCCACAGCTGCCGGAGGGGCCCGATCATCTGCCTGTGCCGTTCTCTCCGACACATGGCCGGCTCGGGAGGTCCTCCGACCCTTCTTCCTCCCTGCCGTATTGTCCGCACATCCGACCTGCCGCCGCCAACATCCCGGCGACCCTCAGGTATAAGTTCTTCGAAAGCGGCCTTGCTCTACTGCCTCAGCTCCCCACGTGTCTGCATGTGCATATTTTTCTACTCCCATCAGCTCTTCCAAAGCCACCTAAATTTTTAGTATTATTAGAGGTAAAGCTACTTCATGCATTCGAATCTAGGGCTTTGTTCAAACAACGAAGAAAGGGGGGAAAGTTGTAGCATGAATCTAGGACTTGATTCAAAGAGGAAATAATATGGTGAAAGTAGTAGAGACCGGATACCCAACCGGTCTCTTGGTTGAAAAGGGAAATAATGGGAAAACACAGTACAAACTGGATAATGAACATATCTATTATTGGTTGAAAAAAGGATAGAAAGTGGCGGCTGGTGGACAAGTCAACAGAATATGTCTAGGATTAGATTTGCTGCCATCACATAGTAAAAGGTCTCCAGGATTAGATTTGCTGCCCTCACATAGTAAAAGGTCTCAGGATTATATTTGCTGCCCTCACATTGTAAAAGGTCTCCAGGATTAGATTTGCTGCCCTCACATAGTAAAAGGTCTCCAGGATTAGATTTGATGCCCTCACATAGTAAAAGGTCTCCAAGATTAGATTTGTTGCCCTCACATAGTACAATGGCACTCCTGCTGTTTTCCCCAGTATGATAAGTAAGTTGCTCCTTTATGCTGCTGAGTGTCCTGGTGTCCCCACGGTCCCATGCCCTTAAACCAACTCTTTAGCTGATGTTGATTTACTATGTATGGTAAACAAGCAACGCCACCATTAAAGTAATCCCATATTTGAGGAATCTCATTGTTGATCGTAATGCTTCTAGTAACATGAAGCATTGCTGATGTTTTAAAATTTCTACTGTCCTTGCGTGATTGCCATGAACATAATAAGATGCTTCTTTTCATTTTGTATATGTTTCGTATATTGTTATTGACCAGCAACTGTTTACTTTCTATCTTTTTGTGCAGATAGGGATATCCATTTCACCTTGTTGCTATTGTGACCTTTTGGTGAACTGCACAAAACACTTTTTTTGGAATGAGTGTCTTGTGCAGTTCAACTAAAATGTCACGTGGGCAACATCTCTCAATTTTGGTGGAACTGCACAAAATGGTGATTGGAGTTTCCAAAATCTCCGTCAAGTTCTGCTGGTAATCTCGTGCAACATTTTATTAGCCTTTGCAAGATGGAGCCGTCACTGTCACCACAATGTCACTTTATTTTAGTGGAACTACACAAAAGGATAAGAAAATTATAGTTGCACCTTACATGAGCCGGACAACCAACCTTAATGTTCCTCAATTTTAGTGCAACTACTAAAGAAGAACCTGCCAGCTCACAAGAGCAAGTACTTCTTGCTAGCTGAATGATGCAATCTTTGCTTCATTTCAGGTGAACTGCAGAAAAAGGCGCATGAATTGAATCATGGAACTCCAGGCAGGCCTCATCCAAGTAGAGCTGGAGGTTGAGTTCAAGGAGGCCGCTATTAAAGCGAAATCATTTTCTCTTGTCTCCTTGTTTGTGCTGTGCAAACATGCTGTGCAAACAGGAATACTCAACTACAGATGTTGTGACGGTCAAGAGCATTCGCCAAGTTCTTCGATTGTATGACATGGCTAGCCAAGATGGATTTAATCCCGATATTCACTTTATCAAAAGGCTCTAATGGGTTGGTTCTGAATCTTGCAAGATGGGAATCAGTGAGATGTGTAGGCATCTTTGTTGTACTTATTATTTGGATCTTATTTGTTGGTTCTGAATCTTGCAAGCTGGGAATCAATGAGATGTGTAGGCATCTTTGTTGTACTTATTATTTGGATCTTATTTGTTGGTTCTGAATCTTGCAAGCTGGGAAACACGACATGATGATGCAGAGGACAACAACCATAACAAACAGTTCAAACTTGGTAGTATTATCTTTGTGAAAGTGCGACAAATGTGCTGATCATGTGCGTCCTGAGAATAATAATTCTAATTGTTGTGCATGTTGATCCTGTGGCACTGATAGAACGAGCGAATGCATTGCTTCTTTTTAGTACAAATTTCTATTAAAGCTAATTAAATTTAAGTAAAGTGACCACTAACTCCTGTTATTACAGTACCAATACAGACCCGCTTGTGAACCGACGTGTGGCCGAGGGTGCATCTTCTGCCGGGCATGCAGCGGACGAGGGAGGGGTAGTAACTGTTGTCGCCTGTAGACACATTTAGCTTACTGTTGAATCCAGTTCCCCAAGAGCTGAAAAACGAACTGCTACCGCCGCCTACACACTCGTTCACTCGAAGAGACTCCAATGGCGATCCGAGGGGTGAGCCTGTTGGATATGGACTTCAGCAAGGAGTTCCCCTTTGAGTTCGCCATTCAGTCCTATGGCTGCACCAAGTTGAATGTGATGTACACCAACGATACAGACTCGGTGAAGCTCTGCCTCGCCTCAGTCCTATGGCTGCACCAGGTTCTGGAGCATTCGCCCTTTTCATCGGCAGCGCCGACTGCACCTTCGCTATGGTGGAGAGAAGGAAGAACGCAATGATTCGGCCATCTGGTGCAACAAGCTTGTCGACATCTAGAAGCAATACAAGATCATCAGCAACGGGTAGGAGAAGGACTCCGTGGTTGACCTCGCTGAGACCATCATCGACCCCTGATACGCCAACATGAAAGAAGGCGACCTGAACACATGGGACGTACCTCTGAATCTAGCCTACATAACCTACGCGGCCAAGGACACATACGCATGCTATGACATGTACAGGCAGATCTTGGACATGAGGGCGTGTCTGCTTCCCATAACCGACGAGTACACGGACAGCCGCAGCGTCATGATCAAGCGTGCCAGGAAGGTCTAGATGTTGTACTTTATCTGTTTATAAGCACCTTTATTATCTAAGTGTTTCATGCATTAGCCTATGTGTTGTAATTATCTGTTTTGTCCGAAATATTTCTTATAAGAACCCATTAACCTGATTTTTTTAGTGGCTATTTGCTTATGTATCTAAACTAGTTCACTTGTCCGTAAAAAAAACTAGTACACTCGCCTGCCGTGCTTTGAATCTCCTTCCTCCCAACATATTCTCCTCCTTAGGTGGACCCAGCAGGTCTCTGAATTTTCTCCCACTTTCTTTTTTGATGTAAACTGAGTTTTCTCCCAGTACTTTCCCCTAGAACCAACTCAACTGTCCCACGTCTAGCCTAAAAAATAATAATACCCCATGTACTATTAACTCATCAAATTAAAATGATATTTTATTTCATAAGTTGAAAGTTCTTACAAAATAATAATAATTGTTTATATATAACTTGGCAAGTTAACTCCTAGTGATTGCGTACATAAGCTTGCAAAGATTTTACTGACGTGCAATCATGTGTTTATGTTTTTATAACATTTCTCCGTCTAGCCCAACATGATATTTTCACCCAGCCCAGCAAGTCCGCGGATTTCGAGAAAAATGCAAATTGGATTTAAACGGGCTGCATAGATGCTACATCATTGTTTCACCCAGCCCACCAAATGGACTAAAAAAACAAATGGACTGACAGCTGGGTCCACGGCCACAACCTAGTTTTTTTGTGATTTGCCAAGTAAGTCGCTTTGTTAGGCCTGTTGGGCTGCAAATCTTTCAAGACAAGGAGAGCTTTCATTTGGCTGCCGAGAAAATGGCCCATCAGTAATGAGAAATGGGCTGTACATTTTTAAAACACATCAGACCGGCAATTAGTTTCAAATATCTTTTTTTCATTTCGAGATTTTAAATTACATTAATTTTTATGCATGGAGAATTTGTTGGATTTTATATTGATATACATTTATTTTTAAAATATGTTTGAATGCGAGTCGAAATTTCAGGATTAAAAACAGTTCGGACCACACCGAAATATGCAAAATTTTGTATAATTTTTTAACCGTGGCCACAATATGGGCTGTAATGCTAACAAAAAGAATATGGGCTCCAAAAAAACCTTAAGAATTAGCAAATGGGTTGTAGGTTGTTTTCCACAGATTTGAGGCTTTCCTAAAAAAAAGGTTGACGCACAAGCAGTGACTGTTGGATGTCCATCGAACGACTGTCGTTCTTCTTCAATCTCTGCTCTTCCTGCTCCAGCCGCTCAAACAAGCGCCGGTGGGAGGACTGCCTGCTCCCTCCTCCCCGCGGCCGGCTGTGCTGCCGCGTAGGCCTCACCGCCCCATCGTACTCCCATCGCTGGCCTAGCCATCCCTCTAGTCACCCACACCTGCTGTTATTCTCCGGCGCTGGCAGACGAACCAGTAAACCCTCGTACAGTCGTACTCCCCTCCGCGTGGGAAACAACTGCCGAGTCTTCCCTGCCTCCGTGTTGTTCCCTTCCTAGGCCTCGCCGTCGTCCACCGCCCTGGTGCTCTCGGCGCGGCCTGGTCAACGTGGTCAACAAACGACATGCATCTGAAGTGGACTGTACGTGGAGAGGCCGACAGCTGGGTCCACGGCCGCACACAAGGAAATGCCTCCTTATTACGCGCAAAATAATGATTCCTCCACCTAACATCAGGGACCCACCGAAAGGGCCTTTGTATTTCGCGAAAAAACGTTACCGCCGCTGAAAGCTCGGACCCACCAGCTATATCTTCGCACGCAAGGAAGTGCCTCCTTATTATGCACAAAAAAATGAATACCCCCCTGCTAGCTGGGACCCAGTATAGTGGGCCTACTAAGTTGACGGGGACGAAGGGCTTTGTCAACTTAGTCAATATGCACGATTCTAGCTCGACTGACCATACGATGTCCACCCAACGGCCGTAGTGCTTCTTCAACCTCTGGTCTTCTCGCTCCAGCCGCCCAAAGCAGCGCCGGTCGTGCCGCCTCCTCCTACCTCCCATGGCCGGCTGTGCTGCCGCGGAGGCCTCACCGCCCCCATACTAATCCCACCGCTGGCCAGGCCATCCCTCCACTCCACTCACCCACACCCCCTGTTATTCTGCGGCGACGGCAGCGCAGCCGAACCAGTGAACCCTCGTACTCCTCTCCGCGTGGGCATCCACTGCCGCGTCTTCCCCGGCTCCGTCGTCCCCTTCCTAGGCCTCGCCGTCGTCCACCGCCGTGGTGCTGTCGGCGCGGCGCGATCAATGTGGTCAACGACTGAATTCCATCGGAAGAATACTATACGTGGAGAGGCTGATAGCTGGGTCCACGGCAGCCGCAAGGAAGTGCCTCCTTATTACGTGGAAAATAATTATTCCTCCACCTGACAGCAGGGACCCACCGGATGCCCACCAGTATATCGTGAAAAAAATGTTTGCCCCTGACTGCTGGGACCCACCCGACGGGCCACCGTATTTCACGAAAAAATGTTCCCCCTGCTGTCAGCTCAGACCCACCGGAAGTGCCTCCTTATTACGCACAAAAAATGAATACCCCCTGCTAGCTGGGACCCACCTTGGTGGGAGGCTGACTTGTGGGCCTACTAAGTTGACGGTGATAGAGGGCTTTGTCAACTTAGTCAATATGCATGATTCTAGCTCCAGTGACCGTACGACGTCCATCCAACGGCCGTAGTGCTTCTTCAACCTCTGGTCTTCTTGCTCCAGCCGCCCAAACCAGCGCCGGTCGTGCCTCGTGCTCCTACCTCTCGTGGCCGGCTGCGATGCGGCGGAGGCCTCACCGCCCCCTACTACTCCCACCGCTGACCAGGCCACCCCTCTACTCACCCACACCCCCTGTTATTCTGCGGCGACGGCAGCCTCACACTGTAGCGAACCAGTGAACCCTCGTACTCCTCTACGCATGGGCATCCACTGCAGCGTCTTCCCCGGCTCCGCGTCGTCCCCTTCCTAGGCCTCACCATCGTCCACCGCCCTGGTGCTCTTGGCGAGGCGTGGTCAACGTGGTCAAGGAACGGCTTCCATCGGACGTGGACTGTACGTGCAGACGCTGACAGCTGAGTCCATGGCCGCAGCAAGGAAGTGCCTCCTTATTACGTGCAAAATAATTATTCCTCCACCTGACATCGGGGACCCACCGGACGGGCCACTATATTTCACCCCTGACTCCTGGGACCCACCAGCTAGATCTTCGCACGCAAGGAAGTGCCTGACAGTCGGGACCCACCTGGTCGAAGCGTACGTAGCGTTGTCATTCTGGTCGCGAACATGTATGTACATATATACTGGTGGATGTAGAGGCGCGCACGTGTCGTAGTAGAGGCGGCCAGGGTGCAAGAAAGAAAATACGGCCATGTATGTGTACATACGGGCGGGGTCTCGAACGCCTACTCGCGCATACGTACGACGAGGGCTCGTTGACATGGTTGGGTCGGAATGAAGAAACAGCGTCGTCGTCATGTTCATGAGGAGGCAACGGAATGTGTCGTGTTCATGGGAAGGCAACGGAATGTGTCGTGTTCATGGGGAGGCAACGGAATGCGTCGTGTTCGTCAGGAGGCAACGGAACGCGTGGGAGCCAACCGGCTGGGTCGGAACGAAATGCGTGGTCGTGTTCATTAGGAGGGCTTGGACGGAACAGGCGATGGAAACGAGGCCTGGCGTACCGCAGAACAGAGGAAACGGACCTCCTACGTTCAGAACGGGGTCCTGTTGATCGGGAGGGGTTTGGCGTACCGCAAAACGGAGGAAACGGACCTCCTACGGTCGAAACGGGGGTCCTGTTCATCCGGAGGGGTGTGGCGTACCGCAAAACGGAGGAAACAGACTTGTGTTGGAGCGCTATGGTCGAAACGGGGGTCCTGTTCATCGGGAAGGGTGTGGCGTACCGCAAAACGGGACTCCACGGGATACTGTTCATCTCCACCGTCGACCCCTCCAGCCTCCACGAGCTACTGTTCATCCACCGTCGACCTCGTCCAGCCTCCACCTGCGACTGTTCATCCACGGGCTGCTGTTCATCCAGCCTCCACCGCACGCTACTCCACCGGCTACTGTTCAACCAGCCCTCTCCATGGGCTCCTGTTCAACCACCCCTCCACAGGCTACTGTTCATCCTGCCCTCCACCGTCTACTGTTCATCCCGCCCTCCACGGGGTGGTCCTGTTCATCCAGCCCTCCACGAGGTCCTGTTCATCCAGCCCCAACCGGCTCGATCGATCGGGGTCCTGTTCATCCAGAGGCAACACCACGGGGTCCTGTTCATCCACCCCCACCGGGAACTGTTCATCCCCCCCCCCGCAACGCTCACTGTTCATCCAGAGGCAGCATCGATCGGCTTCAGTTAGCAGCAGTAGCGAAGGAATCGCTCGATCGGGTTCAGTTAACAGCCATCGATCAATTGCTCGGGTTCAGTAACGTGTAGCCTGTAGTGCAATCGCTCGGGTTCAGTTAGAGCCCAACGCCTCGCTCGGGTTCAGTTAGAGCCAACGCCTCGCACACACGCGTGTACGTGTACGAGAGAAGCGTGCATCGCTCGTCCCCCGACCTCCCACCGTAACCGGGAACTCCCCGAAATTTTCATCGCCCTCGCTTCTACCATGGTTTTTTCCGTCATGGACGGCCCAAAGAATGTCATGCAGCTGCGTCTCCAGCCCGCCCAGGACGAAAAGCCCATTTTCTGTCATGATTTTTTGTCATAGAAGTAGGAGCCCACCACATCTATGATGATACCGGGTTTTGTCACAATTATCGTCATAGAAGTGTCATATGTATGACAGAAAAAAAATTCGTTCGGCCCAAAATGTCAAGGATGTATCTTTTTTTTGTAGTGTGAGGCCTAGAACCAACAATCCTAAGATTCTACGGATTAGTAACACATGAACCTGATAGAGAAATGAGATCCTAGTCCTTAACCCACGTAGGAAAGAAGAGGATGACTCAGATCAGAAGGGCATAAGGTAAAGGAGTAAAAAGAGCCTTACGTCCCTTCCCACAATCAATTCCCCTACATATAACTAAAGCATTTCTAGACTCAACTTCGACCAGTTTGGGTTGGTAATCCTACAGGCGGTCAGGCTCTGATACCAAAGCTGTCAGGACACCGATTAAGTCACACCGATCTATCATGTAACACCTCATATCACTTTGCGGCCTCACGCACAGTATTCCCACGGGTGTCGCCTTACCTGGGCCAGGACCGTTTGCGCCTTTTGGCTCACGTATATGATGGTGTCGCTAGCATCCATATGACAGAGAAACCGGGCTGACATGGCTAGTCGTGAACCCAAAGTGGCACTAACTTACAGGGACAAGCACACATGAGACAACATCGAGCGTGTCGGTCAGCAGCGTGTGAATCCAGGCTGTAGCAACTAGGCTAACCGGACTCCGGGAACCCGGGCTATAGCAGGCTAGCAGGACTCTGAAGGTCACCACGTGACATTTCCCCGAAGGGACAGACACAGGAACGAAGTGAATCACATGCCGGCCAGTCTAAGTGTTTCGGAGCAGTAGTGCTGGGCTAGCAGGACTCCGGTAAACCGGGCTGTAGCGGACTACCAAGGCTCAGTGGAAGCACCAGTCTACATTTCCCCATAAGAGAGGCTACCAAGGATAAACAACTAGATTGTTGGATCCCACACATACCAAGCATTTCAATCATACACACAATATGCTCGATATGTGCAAATACAACATGGCATCACAACAAGACTCTACGACTCAGAGTATTTATTCATTAGGCTCCGAGGAGCCAAGTATTACAAACATGGTCTCATGACCCAACATACAAAGCATACAAGCATCAAGCGGAAGCATAACATGTATGGGTACAGACAACTACAAATGAAAAAGGCTGAGAAGCCTGACTATCTACAAGACCCTCCCGAGGGCACAAGATCGTAGCTGAGGTAACAAGCTAAACGTCGAAGTCCATGCGGAACTACTAGCGAGACTGGAGTCTCTCTGCAAAACATAAAATAAGCAAACATGAGTACAAATGTACCCACCAAGACTTACATCATAACTAGCTACATATGCATCATTATCAACAAGGGGATGGTGGAGTTTAACTGCAGCAAGCCAGCTTTGACTCGGTGGCTATCCTAAACTACGACTGCTAGTAACTCTTTGAGGTGGTGCACACGAGTCCACATATTCACCATATCAATACGCCACCATGGATCCGCTCCCGTCTCCCTACGAGAACGCCATCCATAGCACTCACGCTTATCTTGCAAGTTTTAGTGTATCCACTTCAAGTTATCTATGAACTGTACAGGCAACCCAGAAGTCCTTTACTGTGGACGTGGCTATTCGAATAGATCATTTATAACCCTGCAGGGGTGTACTTCTTCACACATGCTCTCGCCACTTACCACCATGTACACGTCGTGTATCTCGGAAACCTTCAAGCAGAAGCCTGGCGAGGGAGTCGGCCATGACCTGACTAACCACACAAGTCTCTAGTCCAGGTTTATCGTCTATTTGGGTTCCATCCGCGAGGAGATCCGGCCGAGGTTTCGCTCACAGCCCCAAACGATGTGTGCAGGGTTCCCGAGACACCAAACGGGTGCCCAGTACACCGTGCCATGGTGTATCTACCGCATCATAGCCCATCCCTAGGGTCAGTGCTATGCACGGCCTCCAACACATATCCTACAAACACCAGAAACTAGTTGCAACTCCTGGACAAAGATCAAGGCGATTAATAAGTCAAGAGAGTCAACTAAGGATCCCAATGTGTGGTAGTAGCTGTTCATGGATCACAAACACAGAACTCAGTTCCTGAGGACGACTTCAATAAGACAGCCCACCATGTACTCCTACATGGGCTCTCACCGCTACCTTTACCAAATCATGTTCACACACTTAGCTCACACACAGTAGGACATGTTCATCACCATTCCAATTCAACCCCGATGAATCAGACCTGACTCAACTCTAAGCAGTAGCAGGCATGACAAACAAGCATGAATGAGTAGGCACATCAGGGCTCAAACAACTCCTACTCATGCTAGTGGGTTTCATCTATTTACTATGGCAATGATAGGTCATGCAGAGGAAAAGGGGTTCAACTACCATGGCATGTAATAGTTGAATCGTTGTTGTCCTAATGCAGTAAAAGAGAGCAGGAGCGAGAGAGCGGGATTGTATCGGAATGAACAAGGGGGTTTTGCTTGCCTGACAGAGTGGTCGAGGGGTACTGCCCTTCAGCTGGATACTCGTGAATATCCTCGAAGGCAGAACCTACCACGAAGATCACACCTGTAACACAATCATTACATGGCAATATGCAACAATATGATGCATGCAATGACATGGCAAAATGAGTGTGTTTTGGCTAATGCAGATTTGAACAGGGTGGTTTGAGTTCATTTGAATCAAAGATTCAAATGCAAACCCAAAATATGAACTCATATAAATGCATTATATTGTTTCATCTAAACATCAAGGTTAGGTTTCTCTAACATGCATGAAACCAGTACAGATGGATAGATTGGATTTTTCTGATCATTTTTCACATATAACTTATTTCATTCTGAGTTATGGTTGAATTTCTATGAATTTTAGAAGTTAGCACTATTTTCTGGAATTTCCTGAATAAGAATAATCCAGTAAATGAGTTATTGCGTCAGCATTGCGTCAGCGTGGCGTCAGCAGTCAATGGAGACGGTCCAAGTCAAACCTAACCTGTGGGTCCCACTGGTCAGTCTCACAGTGCAGTCTAGGGTCACAAACATATGGGTCTGGTCAACGGCCACGTCAGCACAGTCAACTCTGGTGCGTGGGTCCACTTTGATTAAATTAAACTAAACAGGAATTAACAGTGGTTAATGAAGGGCGTGGGGCCCGTTTGGCAGTGGCTTAGGGAGGTAATTAGTGGGGTCATTAGCAGCTAATGACATAGCCACATCAGATACGCCGGCGATATGTCGCCGGTGACCACAGAACTCGGCGGCGAGCTTCGGAAACCGTCGTCCAGCGATGGTTTGGTGCGCGACTAGGCTCTACGTAAAGCCTGGAGTGCTCCGCGTACAGGGGTGCAGGAAGTAGCAGCTCCCGTGGTCTAAATCAACGGCGGCAGTGACTTGCGCGGCAGCCGAAGTTCAGGCATCGGCAAAAACGACACTGCAGAGCACGGCAGGAGCAACGGGTGAGTGTTCTAGGCTCCTGACGGCGTTCTAAGCATGTTGAAGTGCTCGGTTGTGGTCGTAGCTAGCTCTGGCTGTGGCGGCGATGAGGCCTAACGGCGGCGAGCTTCGGAGCTCATGGGGACGGCCGCTACAGGTTGCTAGGGACGATGGGGCAAGGGGTAATCGGGTCAGCGGCTCACCGCGGAGCTGCAGGGATGGTTAGCGGGCTCGGGGACGCGCCGGAGTGGCCGAATCGATGGAGAAGATCCTCGGCGGCCGGTGTTGGAGAAGGCGATGGTGGAGACGATGGAGGCCGTCCGGGATCGCTTTCTTCGATGAAGTGGTGCTACATGGGTTGGCGAAGCTCGTGGTCACGACGATGAGGCACGGGGGTAGCTGTGGCTGCGCGCGGTGTGAGCGGCAGCGGCGGCGGCGTTCGGTCGTGCGAAAGAGAGAGATACAGGGGAGGGGGAGGAATGAGAGAGAGTGAGAGAGGTCTCGGGGGTGGGCGTGGCGTCGTCCAGGGCGTCTAGGGCGATGAGGGGGTGAGGCAGACAGGCAGTAGGTGGCCGGACGCGTGGTCGCGCGCACCGGGCGCGTGCGCCTGTCCTCCTAGCGCGAGGAAGGGGACGACTGGCAGTGCCAGCCGGCTGAGCCAGCCTGCTGGGCCGCTGGGCTGCACAGTGCCAGGCCGCCAGGTGAGTTTCTTTTCTATTTTTTCTGTTTTCTTTTTGGACATTTGATTTGATTTAATAATAATACTAAATCATTTCGTAAAATGCTGAAAATATTTATGGGCTCCTCTTAAATTAATTCCGACAGCCCAAAACTACTTCCAAGATTATTTTGACATTTAAAAATATTTATAGCATTTAAATGTCCAAATGCAAATACTTTAAGATTTAATTCAAAGATCCAAAGTGTTCTAGAAAAGTGAGCACCATTTTTGGCAGAGGTTATGGACCAAGGCAAAGATTATGTACATTTTAGAGGGGCATTTCAGGATCATTGAAAAGATTTAATTTTGACCCTAGTTGAATTCATTTGCTACTAGGGTTTAACAGTCCCCATTTCAAATTCATTTGGAATTTAAACATGATGACATGATTGATCAAGTAAAGACAATAGGGCTGAGCTAGGGCTGTGACAACTACCAAAGAAAATTACCATGCTCTTATAAAGGACTCTCAAAATGATATAAGTGAGGCATGATAGATCAATAATTTCTATAAAGTAAAACCACCACCATGCTCTAAAAGATATAAGTGAAGCGCTAGAGCAAAATTATCTAGCTCAAAAGATATAAGTGAACCACAAAGAGTATTCTAATAAATTCTGATTCATGTGTGTCTCTCCAAAAGGTATGTACAGCAAGGATGATTGGGGTAAACTAAAAATCAAAGACTCAAATCATACAAGACGCACCAAGCAAAACACATATCATGTGGTGAATAAAAATATAGCCTCAAGTAAAGTTACTGATGGACGAAGACGAAAGAGGGGATGCCTTCCGGGGCATCCCCAAGCTTAGGCTTTTGGTTGTCCTTGAATTTTACCTTGGGGTACCTTGGGCATCCCCAAGCTTAGTCTCTTGCCACTCCTTATTCCAAAATCCATCAAATCTTTACCCAAAACTTGAAAACTTCACAACACAAAACTCAGCAGAAAATCTCATGAGCTCCGTTAGTATAAAAAAACAAATCACCACTTTAAGGTACTGTAATGAACTCATTATTTATTTATATTGGTGTTAAACCTACTGTATTCCAACTTATCTATGGTTCATACCCCCCTATACCAGCCATAGATTCATCAAAATAAGCAAACAACCCACGAAAAACAGAATCTGTCAAAAACAGAACAGTCTGTAGTAATATGTAGGTTCCGAATACTTATGTAACTCCAAACATCCTGATAAATTACGACGTCCTAAATAATTGGTATGTTGATCTACTGCAGTTGGAATTTCTATTTTATCGCTCTCTGGTAAAAAATTAAAATTATTCTCGTGAGCGCATACTTTATGATTTTTCAGCAAGATCAAACAACAATCATCCAAGAAGATCCTAAAGGATTTACTTGGCACAAACACTAATTAAAACACAAAAAACACAATCATAACATAGGATAGATGATTTATTTATTACTAACCACAAACCAAAAACAAGAAACAAAAATAAAATTGGGTTGTCTCCCCACAAGCGCTATTGTTTAACGCCCCTAGCTAGGCATAAAACAAGAATAGATCTAGGTATTATCATCTTTGGTATGCAATCCATAAGTGGCTATTATAATAGATTCATAAGGTAATTTAATTTTATTCCTAGGAAAGTGTTCCATGCCCTTCCTTAATGGAAATTGGAATCTAATATTTCCTTCTTTCACATCAATAATTGCACCAATCGTTCTAAGGAAAGGTCTACCAAGAATAATAGGACAAGTAGGATTGCAATCCATATCAAGAACAATGAAATCTATGGGCACATAATTCCTATTTGCAACAATAAGAACATCATTAATCCTTCCCATACGTTTCTTAATGGTGGAATCTGCAAGATGCAAATTTAAAGAACAATCATCAAATTCAGGGAAACCTAGCACATCACACAAAGTTTTAGGAATCATGGAAACACTAGCACCCATAAAGCATAGCATTCATGATCTTTAATTTTAATTTTAATAATAGGTTCCTGTGACAGCCTAGTTTTTGCCCTCTTTTCTTTGCCTGATTTTCAGTTGGTTTGAATTTGAAATTTGGAGTTTTGAATCTTTTCATATGGACTTAAACACTTGGGTACCCCTTGGCTTTCTCCCAAGTGTCCCATTTCCCTCTCTAACCATCATTCCCACTTTGGTTCACCTCAAAATAATATTTGGAATAATTTTCTTAAATGCAAAATATTAATTTCCCTCTCTTAAACCCCAGCTAGCTCAATGTGCTCCAAAGCAACCCCAATTTTTCTTGCCCACAAAAATCTAAGAAAATTAACAAATATTCTTTGAACCCTAGGGCACCTTCCTGAGCAAAAATATTTCATCACTTTCTGGAGTATTTTTGCTATAGAAAATATTTTCTGTTCTGGACAGAAATGGTGGTTTCTACAGCAACTACCATTTTACTTTCTCCATTGTGGCTGATTTTTCTTATGCATCATCACCTTAGTAGATGATTTCTAACCTCCAAATCCCAGCTCCCAACTCCCAGCCATTTGACCACAGTAAGCTCTCAAAGTTACTGATCAGAAACTTACTAGGCATCTGAAATCTATCCTACTGCGTCTAGGTCCAAACCAAAGCGTGGTAATCTTCAAAACTACCACGAACAACAAGCCAGACATGAAATTTGGACTTAGGTCGGCTTAAGGGCAGAGTTCACGCAGTGACCACACGTGTACACGATGCCAACCTGCATGTCGACGCGCCATGCGTCGTGCCCGAGCTTTTGTTGCTCGCGTGCTCGCTGCCCCGACTGCATAAGATTGCCAAAATTCGCCACAATCTTCGTCCAAGCTCTCTTAACTCCCTCCTGGCGCTCGTCGATGCTGCAGCGAGCACGGGCGCGATTTGGCCAACGCAACAGTGTGGTGCGCACTGTGCTCGTCGTCACCCCAGTGCCCCTGTGCTCGTCCCCGCGTGAGCTGCGTCGCCTTCTCCTCCTCTCACAGACGCTGTTCATCACCGGGCGCTGTGTCCAGGTGTCCACCGCGGGGCCCGAACCCCCCTCGATGCTCGGCTATAAATGGAGCCCTCCCCAGCCTCCTCGAGCACCATCCACACCTGCCACACACTCCACAATCTCGTAGATAGCCGTAGCTCCAGCCCCTCCCCGAGCTCGAGCTCGCTGGCGATCCCCCTGGGTCGTCTTCATAGCTCCAGCCCCTCCCAGGCCTGGGCAACCCTTCTAGGGCCTCCGTCGCTGTCCGGTGGTGCTGTTCCGCCTGGTTGGAGCCCCTGGAGTCGCCTCTGTTCGCCGCCGTCTTCGTCTCTGGCGACCTCCGCTCTCTGCCTCCGCTAGAGTGGTTGATTACGACGCTGTCCGACCACCCCTGGCTACTCTACGGGTACGGGCAGGTGCGCCTCCATCTCCTGTCTCGATCCCCCCTCTTGTTTTGGCCAAGAAGCCCTTGTCGCCGGCGTGTGCTCCGGCGAAGCCGCACCATCCTCTGTTTCCTTCTCCCTCTCCCCCTCACCTGACTAGCGGGGCCCGCTAGTCAGCCACTCAGTACGCGTGTGAAGCGGTATGAGTGGTGGCGCTCCGAGGCTTTACGCCTTCGATGTCACCCCCCCAGTCTGTTTTTATTTAAATTCAAATTTCATATTTTTCCAAAGAGCTTCAAACAGCCAAAACTCTTTAACCATAAGTCCAAATGAATTGATTCTTTTTGCATTGTGTTCTTTGTAAAGAAATCTAACAGCTCACCAAAAATGGGATTTTCCCCTGCTGTCTAGATTTTCTGGTGAATTTCAGAAGGGTTCTTGATGTTTTCTTTTTGTGTTTATAAATATTTTTAGAGGGTGAGGCTTGTCTTGAGGATCACAAGGAGGCTTGTGAACCTCATCTGTACTAAGGCAAGCCATAGCAACATTTTCATGGTGCCATTACAATATTTGTGATTTTCCTACTTGAATGAATGATTTAATCCATGCATTTAAATCACTATTATGTTATTTATATTCTGTTAGTTTCTTGTTTAAGTTAATATGCTTGATTTACAGAATGTTTAAAGCTAACTAAGTTCATAAAGAAACTAGAATTAATTTTTGTTATGAAAGAGTAATATAGTGGATATAAGTAATTATATCGAGTTATTTTTCTTGCATGAGAAAAATGATAAATTTGCTAGAAAAGATTCTGTTTAAAGTAAGGTTTAATCCTAACCAGAGAAGTGTCATGAGTTGTTGATGTTTATGCTTAGTGTGGATATACTTGACTCAGTCATTTCCGTGGATATGTGATGCATATGTTAGTGTTGCATTTCATGGCATACTATGACACCGGTTATTTTCACTTTATGTTGAACCTGATAATAACTCAACTTGAATATATCGTTGATCGGGTCGTGGTGCCACTGAATCGATTTTTCCCAGTGCAACCACATTTGCCTTTATGGGAAGGCCTTCATTCGGTTCGTTGTCATGCCTCCGGTCGGTGCCTCCAACGAGGGAAGGTCATGGGCATGCGGTACCCTGGCCCGGTAAGCAGACATAACCTTGTGTGCCCGTTGTTGAGATTTTGGTACCATGTCCCCATGTTGGACAGTTTATGTTTTGGCCACGACGGTGGTCGTTGTGTCTTTGGTAGACACGGGGCCACCCAGGAGTAGCCCAGTGGGGAGTGAGTCAGAGTGGCCGGGAGAGTGTCATGACAATGGAGGGGTTTCGTCAGAATGCCGTTGGTCCACTCGAATGGGAGTGCGAGGCCATGGGTTCCGTGGTGTGGGTACAGTGTGCTACCTCTGCAGAGTGTATTAATCTATCGATAGCCGAGTCCACGGTTACGGACATGCTCGAAAGTAGGTCACACCATGGGTCAACGTTTAATAAATCTTGCACACTAAGTTATGAACTTTGGACTGTTGATGATGGCAGGAAGGAGATCTTGTTGTTTAAGACCAAGTGTTGGTCGTGGTTGTGATCGTCGAAAGGATGACCGTTTGAGACCAAATAGTGGCCGTGGTTGTGGTCGCCGGAAAGATCACGAGATATCCCTAGTTTGAGGTTGGTACGTTTGTGATCCAAGAGCGATCACCGTTGGTAAGCCAGTCCGAGAGATTTTTCTCACAAGAGCATGATCACAACATGTTGGCTATATTGTTGCATTACTAATAATTGGTTAATTATCATGATATTGTTTGTCATTATGTTTATATTTGTTGTGAGCTTGCAAGTACATTCAATGTACTGACCCGGCGTGTCATGCCAGATTTCAGGAAGGCCTCGTTGGAGAGGAGTGCTGTCAGAGTCTAGATCGTGTCCACATCGGTGTCCCTGTGCTATGGAGTTCCGCTACGACGTTGTTCCGCTGCCGCATAGTAGTTATGATCGAGGCCTCTTTATGTTCACTAAATAATGTACATATTGTTCAATCGCACCGTGTGTGCCGCTTGGCCTCATTACCTGTTGTAATATAAACTTTGATCTGCTACCATCAATAAAGCGGTTGTTTTCTGTACCAAGATGTTGTGTGTTGTTAGAAGATAGGGTCTCTGGGTGGGCAATGCATGGTAAACCGGTTGCTTTGAGCCGGGGTGCCACAACGCTTGGTATCAGAGCCGCGCTGACAGTAGGCCATGCTAGACTACGACGTGTTAACTGGACGTTAGATACGAGTTTAAGTTGAGTGCCTGTAGCATTTGTAGCTGGTTGTTGCATTGCATGCACTTGTTTTATTTTTATGCTAACCTACTAATGGTTGTGAGTGTAGATGGCTCCGGTGCCGTATCCGTGCCAGTTGCAGCTGATGCCGTTCACGTCGCCGCATCTCCTTAGTAACGAGTGGCATCGGCTGTACCCCCTCGGTGACGATCCAGTCTATCGTGTGTACCGGGAGCGTCTAGCTGACTCAGTGTATGAGTATCACGCAGTGGTTACTCTGCGCACCAGTTCTGATTCCAGCACTTACAGTCGTATCTCTCGGAGCGGTTACGCTTCTACCACTTCTCAGGCTGTCCAGTTTGCTGCGTTCGAGGTCCTTGTCGAGCTTCGTTCCAACAAGGTCCGGGTGTAGAACCACCCAAGTTTCTACTACTATCCATCTCTGCACGACAATGGTCATGTCCGTTTCCCTATCATTGATCTGGAGTCTGATAGTGTTGCTAGCCACCTTGCTCGTTATATCACCGCTAGCTATCTTATGATCCACGAGCTGGCTCGAGAGCTGACTCGCGCTCGTACTGCTTTAGCCTCTTCTTTAGTCTCTACTAGATTTGCCACTGCTCCATCCTCCCTGGTAGTTACTCCTTATATTGTAGCAAGTTGTAGTTCCCCTGTTTCACCGGTTACTCCTCCGAGTAGCTCGGGCGCCGCGACCGTGAATCCTCTCACTGCCCCTACCGAGTGGGTTTCACTTATCACTAGTCCTGTAGCCCCGATGCTTCACCCCACACCTGTCCCTGAGGGAGAGCCCTCGAGGCAACATCGTCGTGTTACCTTTAACCTGGAGGTCTCAGTTAACCTCGTCAGTTCAGGATCCGAGTCCGCTTCAAGAGAGGACCCCGCAACACCAGCAGAGCAGTAGAGCTTCTGAGTATTCGCAGTCGTGAGGATGGTGTACGAGTGTAGTCGTACGAGTCATGAGGTTTTGTTTCATGTATGAGATTAGTTGAACCTGGCATGTTGTTTATCTTTCATGTATGAGTCTATGTATAATTATGTTGGAACTCTATTTTATTCACCGTATTTTCGTCGTCATTTCAGTTTTTTCTCGGGCTTTTATTACTGGCTTTTCCCCAATTTATTTTGAATGTTTCTCATCTCAATTGTGTTGTCTTGGGAAAAAGCCACAATAGGATGCCGCGGGGAGGCAGCAGTAGCAACGTTCGCGAGGGTACTCCTGTTCGTCGTTCCGCACGATAGGCGGGACACTCCCCCGAGCCGTACGTTCCACCACCGCCTCCACCGCCAAATCTTCCCTCCACCGAGCAAATTTTGCGTATGTTTGAGGAAAGATGGAATAATGATCTGATTGAAATATTAAGAAGTGTGCAAGATATGGTTGGACATAATGGAAATCAGAACGATCATCACTCCAAGCTATAAGATTTTCAGAGGACCAAGCCTACCAGTTTCAGTCAGGTTATTGACCCCTTGGATGCAGACGATTGGTTGCGAACCATTGAGAGGAAACTTGAGGTTGCTCGTACTAAAGAAGATGATAAAGTTCCATTTGCAACTCATTATCTTGTAGGCGATGCTGCCATATGGTGGGAAAATATAAAAGCCAAGTGGGCTGTTGATGAAGAAATCACCTGGTCAAAATTCAAGGATCAGTTCCGGAAATATCATATCCCTACTGGAATTATGAAGACTAACCAGCGTGAATTTCTCGCGCTTCTCCAAGGAAATCAGTCTGTGGGTGAATATTTGCAAAAATTCAATCATCTGTCACGTTACTCCCTATATGACGTGGCTACTGAAGAAAGAAAAATTGATAGATTTCTTGGTGGATTAAACCTGCAACTCCGGTGTACCCTCAGTATGTTTGATTTCCCAGATTTCCAAACTCTGGTTAAAAAGGCTTTCATTGCTGAAAGGGAACACAAGCTTGTATCGGATAATAGGCCTGCTAACAACGACCACAAGCGCAAGTTTGAGTCAATGAAGGATGGGCAACCCGTGCCAAAGGCTCATACCTGGCAGCAGACTCAGGTGGAATACAAGCCCAATTGGCAACAAAATGTTAATAAGACCAGCACCCAAGTCAAGAATGTCGTGACCAACCCATTGCACGAGGAGTGCCAGCGCAACAATTCTTGCTTCAGTTGTGGGCAAACCGAACATTATGCCAGACAGTGTCCCAAGAACAGCAAGGCGAAGGCTCTATTCAGGCCACAAGTCAACTTTATGGAATCATGCCCAAACCAGCAAAACATCACTGGGCACGTTCATCACCTCTCCGCCGATGAAGCCCAAGAGAACCCCGAAGTCGTCATTGGTATGTTTTCTGTTAATAACATACCTGCAGTAATTTTATTTGACTTTGGGGCTTCCCACTCTTTTATTTCTCGGAGTTTTGTTACCCAAAACAAATTTCCTTGTTCGCTTTTGGGCAAGAATATGCTGGTACAAACCCCGGGATCCCTAATCAAGAGCAATCCGGTCTGCCGTAATCTGGAAATCAATATGAACGGAGTCTATTTTCCAACTTCTTTGATAATTATCGAGTTTGCTAAGTTGGATGTTATCTTGGGTATGAACTGGCTGACTCAATATCAAGTATGCATAAATTGCGCGACCCGAGAAGTCACTTTGACCAGTCAGAAGGGGCAGATTACCAAATTCTATGCTCGTAGAAGCATACCCAATAAACAAATGGTCTTCACCGCTGTGGCTGAATTGGAATTAATTTCGGTGGTCAGTGAGTTTCCTGATGTATTTCCAGAAGAGCTGCCAGGCATGCCACCAGATCGAGAGCTTTATTTTGCAATAGATCTTGTGCCTGGAACCGCACCTTTATACAAGAAGTATTACCGGATGCCCTCATCAGAATTAGTGGAGCTAAAGAAACAACTTGATGAAATGCTCCAGAAAGGATATATCCATCCCAGCTCTTCACCATGGGGATCACCTGCTATCTTCGTGGACAAAAAGGATGGCAGCCTCCGCATGTGTGTGGATTACTGTCAGCTGAATGATGTCACTATCAAAAACAAATATCCGTTGCCAAGGATTGATGACTTGTTTGATCAGCTCAGTGGGGCCAAGGTATTCTCCAAGATTGATTTATGGACAGGATATCATCAGCTCAAGATTAAAAAGGAAGATATTCCTAAGACCGCATTCACCATTCGATACGGTCTTTATGAATATACAGTTATGTCCTTTGGTCTCACCAACACCCCTACCTTCTTCATGGATATGATGAACAAAGTATTCATGGACTTCCTCGATAAGTTCATGGTAGTCTTCATCAATGACATACTTATTTACTCAAGAAGTGAAGAAGATCACAAAGAACACCTCCGGACAGTGTTACAACGACTCCGCGATCATCAGCTATACGCCAAATTCAGTAAATGCAAATTTTGGCTCAAGCAAGTTGGATTTCTTGGACATGTGCTATCCGCCAAAGGTATAGCCGTGGACCCGATCAAAGTAAAGGATGTGCTCGATTGGTTGCCACCCACAACCATATCATAGATCCGGAGTTTTCTTGGATTAGCCGGTTACTACCATCATTTCATTGAAGGGTTTTTCAAGATTGCTAAACCCATGATGGAGCTACTCAAAAAGGATAAGAAGTTTGAATGGACTGAGGATTGTGAGAAAAGTTTCAATGAGCTAAAGATACGGCTGACGAATGCACCTGTGTTGACTCTTCCTAATATCTACTGTAGTTTTGATGTATACTGTGATGCCTCCAGACAAGGACTTGGATGCGTACTTATGCAAGACGGCAAGGTAGTAGCCTATGCATCACGACATCTACGACCCCATGAAGGAAATTATCCTACTCATGGTCTAGAATTGGCCGCGGTAGTTCATGCTCTAAAAAATTTGGAGACACTATCTTATCGGGAAGAGGTGCCAAATTTTTACCGATCACAAAAGTCTCAAGTATATATTTACTCAGCCAGATTTAAACCTCCGTCAACGAAGATGGCTTGATTTAGTCAAGGATTATGGTCTTGGAATAAATTACCACCCGGGTAAGGCTAACATGGTTGTCGATGCACTCAGTCGAAGGCCTGTCAGCCTAAATGTCATATTGAAATCCTTGCCTCCTGAACTTCAAGAGGAGATTGCTCAGCTCAACCTGGTCATAGTTGATGCCGGCCTTGCTAATATTTTGGAAGTTGCCCCCACACTTGAGGAAGAGATCCGCAAGGACCAGCCAGCTGACACCATCCTGCAGAAACGTGCCAAGAATATGGTAACAGGACAGACCTCAGATTTCTCGAAGGATCAATTTGGTACCCTCCGCTTCCGTGGAAGGATTTGTGTACCCAATCAAGCGGATTTAAAGCAGTAAATCCTGTCAGAAGCACACGAATCTTCGTATTCCATTCACCCTGGAGGTACGAAAATGTATGAAGACCCTCGACAAATATTCTGGTGGGATGGAATGAAGAAAGATATTGCCTATTTTGTGGCATGTTGCGACATATGCAACAAGGTGAAGGCGGAGCATCAGAAGCCAGCCAGACTTCTCCAACCGTTGCTAGTTTCACAATGGAAATGGGATGATGTCTGCATGGATTTCATCACAGGACTACCTAAGACTCAGCGAGGCAATGATGCAATCTGGGTCATAGTGGACACCTTAACCAAGGTTGCTCACTTTATCCCGATTAGAACCACATATCGAGCGGATCAACTTCCACAGATGTATGTATCCAGAATAGTCAGTCTGCAAGGAGTACCCCGAACCATCACTTCTGACCGATGTTCACTTTTTACCTCCACTTTTTGGTCACATCTCCATCAAGCCTTGGGGACAGCGCTGAAATACAGTACCACTTATCATCCTCACACTGATGGACAGACAGAGCGAGTAAACCAAATACTCGAAGATATGCTACGAACATGTGATTTGGCCCAAGGACCTAAATGGGAAGACTGTCTGCCGTATGCCGAGTTCTCTTACAACAATAGCTTCCAGACCAGTCTAAAGATGTCACCATATGAGGCTTTCTATGGCCGTAAGTGTCGCACTCCTTTGAATTGGTCTCAAACTGGAGATAGCCGTATCTTCGGAACATATCTCATGATGGAAGCTGAGAAACAAGTTTAGGAAATCAGAGACGGATTGCAATTGTCCCAATCCCGACAGAAGAGTTATTATGATGCAAAGCATCGACAGATCAGTTTTGAACCCGGAGAACACGTATACCTCCGAGTCACTCCTATGAAAGGAATCAAGAGATTCCAGACTTGTTGAAAGTTGGCACCCAGATTTATTGGTCCATTTCCAGTTATGTCACGAGTGTGTACTGTTGCATATCAGTTGGAACTACCCCCTGAATTGTCGGACGTGCACAACGTGTTTCATGTTTCACAATTGAGCTGATGCATATCGCGGCCTGAGAAAAAGACTGCTATGACTGAAATAGAGTTGGCAAAGGACTTAACATATGAAGAGAGGCCGGTTAAAATTTTGGATCAGATGAAAAGGGTCACTCGTAGTAAAGTAAGGAAGTTCTACAAGGTTCAATGGGAGCATCACACAGAGTCAGAATCAACGTGGGAACGGGAAGAATTTCTAAAGGCACATTATCCAGAATGGTTTTCCCAAGAAACCGAATCTTGAGGACGAGATTCATTCTAAGTGGGGGAGGTTTGTGATAGCCTGGTTTTTGCCCTCTTTTCTTTGCCTGATTTTCAGTTGGTTTGAATTTGAAATTTGGAGTTTTGAATCTTTTCATATGGACTTAAACACTTGGGTACCCCTTAGCTTTCACCCAAGTGTCCCATTTCCCTCTCTAACCATCATTCCCACTCTGGTTCACCTCAAAATAATATTTGGAATATTTTTCTTAAATGAAAAATATTCATTTCCCTCTCTTAAACCCTAGCTAGCTCAATGTGCTCCAAAGCAACCCCAATTTTTCTTGCCCACAAAAATCTGAGAAAATTCACAAATATTCTTTCAACCCTAGGGCACCTTCCTAAGAAAAAATATTTCATCACTTTTTGGACTATTTTTTGCTACAGAAAATATTTTCTGTTCTGGACAGAAATGGTGGTTTCTACAGCAACTACCATTTTACTTGATCCATTGTGGCTGATTTTTCTTGTGCATCATCACCTTAGTAGATGATTGCTAACCTCCAAATCCCAGCTCCCAACTCCCAGCCGTTTGACCATAGTAAGCTCTCAAAGTTACTGATCAGAAACTTACTAGGCAGTTAAAATCTATCCTACTGCGTCAGGGTCCAAACCAAAGTGTGGTAATCTTCAAAACTATCACGAACAACAAGCCAGGCATGAAATTTGGACTTAGGTCGGCCTGAGGGCAGAGTTCATGCGGTGACCACGCATGTACACGATGCCAACCTGTGTGTCAACACGCTCTGCGTCGCGCCCGAGCTTCCGTTGCTCGTGTGCTCGCTGCCCCGACTGCCTAAGCTTGCCAAATTTCGCCACAATCTTCGTCCAAGCTCTCTTAACTCCCTCCTGGCGCTCGCCGATGCCGGAGCTCACCACAGTGAGCACAGGCGCGGTCCGGCCAACGTAACAGTGCGGTGCGCACTGTGCTCATCGTCACCCCAGTGCCCCTGTGCTCGTCCCCATTCGCCCACAGTCCCCGCGTCAGCTGCGTCGCCTTCTCCTGCTCTAACCGATGTCGTTCATCGCCGGGCACCGTGTCCATGTGTCCATCGGTGGAGCCCAAACCCTCCTCGATGCTTGTCTATAAATGGAGCCCTCCCCAGCCTCCTCAAGAACCATCCACGCCTCCCACACACTCCACAATCTCGTAGATAGTCGTAGCCCGGCCGGGCAGGCCGCGAGCCGCCGTCCCCGAGCTCGAGCTCGCCGGCGATCCCCCTGGGTCCTATCCATAGCTCCAGCCCCTCCCAGGCCCGGGCAACCCTTCTAGGGCCTCCTCCGCTCTCCGGTGGTGCTGTTCCGCCTGGTTGGAGCCCCTGGAGTCGCCTCTGTTCGCCGTCGTCTTCGTCTCCGGTGACCTCCGCTCTGTGCCTCCGCTAGAGAGGTTGATTACGACGATGTCCGACCACCCCTAGCTACTCTATGGGTACGGGCAGGTGCGCCTCCGTCTCCTGTCTCGATCCCCCCCTCTCGTTTTGGCCAAGAAGCCCTTGTCGCCGGCGTGTGCTCCGGCGAAGCCGCACCATCCTCTGTTTCCTTCTCCCTCTCCCCCTCACCTGACTAGCGGGGCCCGCTAGTCAGCCACTCAGTACGCGCGCGAAGCGGTACGAGTGGTGGCGCTCCGAGGCTTTACGCCTTCGATGTCACCCCCCAGTCTGTTTTTATTTAAATTCAAATTTCATATTTTTCCAAAGAGCTTCACACAGCCAAAACTCTTTAACCATAACTCCAAATGAATTGATTCTTTTTGCATTGTGTTCTTTGTAAATAAATCTAACAGCTCACCAAAAATGGGATTTTTCCCTGCTGTCTAGATTTTCTGGTGAATTTCAGAAGGGTTCTTGATGTTTTCTTTTTGTGTTTATAAATATTTTCAGAGGGTGAGGCTTGTCTTGAGGATCACCAGGAGGCTTGTGAACGTCATCTGTACTAAGGCAAGCCATAGCAACATTTTCATGGTGCCATTACAATATTTGTGATTTTCCTACTTGAATGAATGATTTAATCCATGCATTTAAATCACTATTATGTTATTTGTATTCTGTTAGTTGATTGTTTAAGTTAATATGCTTGATTTACAGAAAGTTTAAAGCTAACTAAGTTGGTAAAGAAACTAGAATTAATTTTTGTTATGAAAGAGTAATATAGTTATGAATATAAATAATTATATGGAGTTATTTTTCTTGCATGATAAAAATGATAAATTTGCTAGAAAAGATTCTGTTTAAAGTAAGGTTTAATCCTAACCAGAGAAGTGTCATGAGTTGTTGATGTTTATGCTTAGTGTGGATATAGTTGACTCAGTCATTTATGTGGATATGTGATCATATGTTAGTGCTGCATTTCATGGCGTACTATGACACCGGTTATTTTCACTTTAAGTTGAACCTGATAATAACTCAACTTGAATATATCGTTGACCGGGTCATGGTGCCACTGAATCGAGTTTTCCCAGTGCAACCGCATTTGCCTTTATGGGAAGGCCTTAATCCGTTCTGTTTTCATGCCTCTAGTCGGTGCCTCCAACGAGGGAAGGTTATGGGCGCGCGATACCCTGGCCCGGTAAGAAGACATAACCTTGTGTGCCCGTTGTTGATATTTTGGTACCGTGTCCCCGTGTGGGACAGTTTATGTTTCGGCCACGACAGTGATCATTGTGTCTTTGGTAGACATGGGGCCACCCAGGACTAGCCCAGTGGGGAGTGAGTCGGAGTGGCCAGGAGAGTGTCATGACAATGGAGGGGTTTCGTCGGAATGCTGTTGGTCCACCCGAATGGGAGTGCGAGGCCATGGGTTCCGTGGTGTGGGTACAGTGTGCTACCTCTGCAGAGTGTATTAATCTATCGATAGCCGAGTCCACGGTTACGGACACGCTCGAAAGTAGGTCACACCATGGGTCAACGTTTAATAAATCTTGCACACTAAGTTATGAACTTTGCACCATTGATGATGGCGGGAGGGTCATCTTGTTATTTGAGACCAAGTGTTGGTCGTGGTTCTGATCGCCGGAAGGATCACCGTTTGAGACCAAATATTGGTCGTGGTTGTGGTCACCCGAAAGATCATGAGATATCCCTAGTTTGAGGTTGGTATGTTTGTGATCCAAGAGCGATCACCGTTGGTAAGCCAGTCCAAGCGATTTTTCTCACAAGAGCATGATCACAACATGTTGGCTATATTGTTGCATTATTAATAATTGGTTAATTATCATGATATTGTTTGTCATTATGTTTATGTTTGTTGTGAGCTTGTAAGTACATTCTATGTACTGACCTGGCGTGTCATGCCAGATTTCAGGAAGGTCTCATTGGAGACGAGTGCTGTCCGAGTCTAGATCGTGTCCACATCGGTGTCCCTGTGCTATGGAGTTCCGCTACGATGTTGTTCAGCTGCCGCGTAGTTGTTATGATCGAGGCCCCTTTATGTTCACTAAATGATGTACATATTGTTCAGCCGCACCGTGTGTGCCGCTTGGCCTCGTTACCTGTTGTAATATAAACTTTGATCCGCTAGCATCAATAAAGCGGTTGTTTTCTGTACCAAGATGTTGTGTGTTGCCAGAAGACAGGGTCTCTGGGCTGGCAATGCATGGTAAACCGATTGCTCTGAGCTGTATATTCATCTGGCACTTAATCAGTCTGCACACCAGGGATGCTCCATTTCAGTTGAACTGCACAAAAAATTTGGGTGGTTCATTTTCTCAACTGCCTCCTTTCTTGTCTGCAATGTAGAATTTTTGCGAGCTACAGGACCAAGATGAGCCAGTAAACTAGTTGGATGAAAGTAGTGGCCAAGTTGCTCAAACCTCCCTCGGCACAAGGCCACTATTTGAGGATAAACCTACAAGCAAAGTTCAGATTGTCTGTGGTGCCTCTTATGTACTCGAAAGTTTACTCGTACAAGCATTAATTTTAGCAAGAAGTGCCTCCAACTGAACAACATTTACCAGTGTGTACCCTAGGTAATTAAAGTTCGTCCATGGATGATATTGGTTGTGATCTCAATCATTTGGATGCATAAACATACTGAACATGTGTATATCTGAATCTTTTTATGAATTATCTATGAATATTGGCGTGTGATCTATCAATCATTTGGATGCATAAACATGCTGAACTTGTGTATATATGAATCTTTTGAGTTGTTGATTGTGAATGTTGGCTATGAATATGAACGTGTCATGTGAACCTGAGTTTGATACAAATCTTTACCTTTTCTATTGTACTTGTGTGTGAACTTGTTAGTATGCCTACTGTGGGATTTGTGACGTGTGGGTGTCAACGGCACACCTTCTTCCCGAGAAGAATTGCACCTGCTTTGTTAGGGTAGCAATGGCGCATCAGCTCTTTTTAATCTTTTTGCTCTGTCTTCCCCCCTCCCCCGCTCAACCCCTGTCGTAATGTTTTCGGCCTCAAAACAAACATAGTACTGCGTTGTTTTGGGGGCTTGATGAAAAATCGAGTGCTGGTTTCTGTAGGTTGGCCCGCCCAGCAAATGGGCTGCTGGTCCACCACGGACTGGGAGGCTAAAAATACAAGTTGTATGGTGCCACTAGTAGAAAAACCCCCATTCGTCCCGGTTGGTAAGGGCCTTTTGTCCCGTTTGTGAACCGGGACTAAAGGGTCGTTACTAATGCCCTAACCCTTTAGTCCCGGTTCTTACACGAACCGGGACAGATGGGCCTCCACGTGGCCGGTGCGTTGAGCCCAGGCAGGAGGGCCTTTGGTCCCGGTTGGTGGCACCAACCGGGACCAATAGGCATCCACACGTCAGCATTTCAGGGGCTGGGGTTTTTTTTAGGGGGGGGGTTGGGGGTTTTGGGGGTTTAATTTAGGTGTTTCATATATTGTGTTAGCTAGGTAATTAATAGAGAGAAGTGTCCTCTCTTATGTCCATGCTTGGTCGACGCTATATATACGTATATATAGAGAGGACTAGACACGCTAGCTAGTAAGCAAATGAGGAAACAGAAGATCGTCATGAACATATGCATACAGAGAGAAGTGATATCGACCACCTCTCCTTCTCCGAGAGATTGGTCGAACAACAAGTTCTCGTATATCTATCCGACACTACCGGCTACATATATACAATAATTATCTCTTACAATGTAATTAATGTCCTAATTATATATGAACACAGGGTCCACATAGTATTCACCGTCTTCAGCGATCACGTGGTCAAGGAAGAATGCCGCCAATTCCTCTTGAATTGCTCGCATACGATCTGGTGCTAGGAGTTCATCCCGCATCTGAAACATCTAATTTGAACAAGGGGTTCAATACATATATATATGAATAAATGAAACTCAACACAAATGATGGTAATAAAATAAAATTGTGAATATTATTGCTTACGCACTTCATATTGTTCATCAGAGTAGCCCCGTTCACAAGTCGTGTGGCGGATGGACTCGCAAACATAGTATCCACAAAAATCATTCCGTTGTTCCTGCCACAACCACTTTACAAGAAATAGAGGTCAATCAAACTGATAAGCAAGCATGCCAAATGGTATTGATGAAACTAGCGCTTGAATCACTAGGAGATGCGTGGAACATGTTACTATAGTACTTAATTTCGGGTGTCTAAATTGCAGATTCTTCAGCAGTCCCGGAGCTTTTTTGGTGAATTTTCTCCAAACTCTACCAGACAAAGAAAACAATTACTTGATATCAGGAAATGAACAAAGTTGCTGATATGGTGGATAATGATCGATTTAACTTACTTCTCGAGCATTTGAGTCATGTCTGCATAGTCCTGGGGATCTTTTCGTCTCGAGTCTAAGACGGGTACTAGTCCCTGCTCAAGCTTAATCTCTAGGAGAATATAGTGGAACCTGCGCACGCATGCATAACTCATCAATTACATTACTATAACCTGGACTAATAAGGGAAACCGAATATGCACAAGACAGTAACACTCACTTGAAGTTGTAAGGAAAGAGTATTATATCTTTGTTTTCATTTATTACCAATGATCATAGCAAGTTGGCCTCGGTATCTTCAGCATGATATTTAACCTCAGTTGCATCTATGAGATTTGTGTTAATGAACCCAATATAACAGATTTGTCTTTTCATCAATTCGGCGATCTTCAATATGCACAATATAGTGAGGATAATTATAAATACATGCAATGAAAGAGCTGACCTATATAGAGAGTCTTAATGACAGAAGTAGTACTACTTACAGACAGTAGCAAGTGACCGTTGCTTTATCAAGGGCCTTTTGATTGAAAAACTGGAAGAACTCCTCAAATGGAACATTCAAAAGTTCAATTCCAACGAGGTCATGCTCCTCTCTAACTCTCAGCGTCAAAGTATTCCTCCCCTGGACTCTCTGTAGGTTTTCATGTACCAATCATGGAATCTTCGCATCATCGTTGTTAGACATCTTTCATCTTTGACGAGAGGCTTCCCGTACTCGTATTTGTGTTCCTCCACCTCCAAGAACCCATAACGTACATCGTCGGGCAGGTAATCTCCAAGATTGCTATAACCGGGCACCATCCTCGGATCATTAGTAGGCACCTTGAGCGAGGGGGGGCACGATTGGTTCGCTTGTTCGCCAAGCAGGGGAATTTTTTTCCCAGCTCGTCGTTCTTTTAACCTTTGATCACTGACAGTACTTCCCGACCGCTCCGCTTCGACAAATGACTTCGCAATAATGCGGTCATAGTTGCCTTTCGGCGAAGACTTTGCTAGTTTTTTCAGGGCAGCCAGAGTGCGCTTCACTTTCACCGGATCTACCTTCTCCTCCAGAGGTGGATGTTTCTTTGCTTTCACCCCTTCAAAGAAGTTCCTCACTTCGGCTCGCGCGATCTTGCCATTCTCCTTCGGGGTCCTCTCGTATGGTAACTTCTCTGGAGTCTTCAGAGAAGGACCGAATCTATATTGCCTCCCGCCTCTGGTTGTACTGCTAGACGCCGGCAGAGCAGACGGAGCGGCTGCGGCTGTCTTCTTTCCTTGCTTACGAGGCAGAGGAGAAGGACTATGACGCGCCGGAGCAGCTGGAGCGGCGGTGGGTCTCGTCCGCCCTTGCAGACGAGGCGGAGAAGGAGGAGGCTGGCTGCTCGGGCGCGCCGGCGCAGGCGGAGAAGGAAGCGGAGTGCCGCCACGCGCCGGAGAAGGAGGTCGAGTGCCCTAATCATCACTCGCCGGAGGAGGAGGCGGCGGAGGAGGCGGAGTGCCCTGACTCTCCGGAGGAGGAGGAGGCGGAGGCGTCCAGTTCGGAAGGTTGATGAGCTCCTTCCGCCATAGGCATGGAGTCTTTAGAGCAGAACCCAGCCGAGTCTCCCCTTCACCGGTAGGGTGGTCAAGCTGGAGGTCCTCAAATCCCTCCGTTATTTCATCCACCATCACCCTAGCATATCCTTCTGGAATCGGCTGGCAGTGAAAAGTTGCGCCGGGTTCAGTAGGAAAAACAGAGCCAACAGCCGCCTTGACCTTCAAATTCATCCATTGCGTCATAAGGTGGCAATTTTGAGACTCCGTGATAGCATCCACGGGATAGCTGGCAGGAGCCGTCAAGACATGCTTTGGCTGAAGCAGCTCGGTGGAAGCCACGCTGCTTCTCCGCTGCGATGGCGGGGTAGCTTCGGGGGAAGCTTCGGCAGGTCGCTTGCTGCGATTTTCTTCTTGTTCCTCTATCGCTTGTACCCTTGCGGGCAGCGCCTGAATTTGGGCATGCTCCACTTTTTTCCTCCTCTCCTAGCATTTGTAACCTCCTGTGTCCGGAAAACCAGCATTCCACGGAACGGAGCCTGGCGTGCCTCGTGTCCGTCCAGGGTGCTCAGGATTCCCGAGGGCCATTGAGAGCTCGTCGTTCTCTTTGTCTGGAACGAACGTCCCTTGCTGCGCTGCATCGATATAGTGCTTTAGCTTCTTGACTGGTATGTTCATTTTCTCGTCCGTCCAAACGCAATTCCCTGATCCAGGGTCCAAGGTTCCGCCAGCCCCGAAGAACCAAGTCGGGCAACGGTCTGGCCAGTTCATTGTCTCTGGTTCGATCCCTTTATCAAGCAGATCATTCTCAGCATTGGCCCACTTAGGCCGGGCTTTGAGGTAGCCACCTAACCCTGTGCGATGGTGAAGCTTCTTCTTTGCAGCATTTTTCTTGTTTGTCGCCGACATCTTCTTACTCTTTTCCGATGTCTTGTAGGCCACAAATGCGGGCCAGTGATCTCTGATCTTCTCATATCTTCCGATGAATTCTGGTGTCTCTTCTTTGTCGACAAACGTTTTCAGCTCATTCTTCCACCTCCTGAATAGGTCTGCCATCTTCTTAAGAGCATGAGACTTGATTAATTTCTCTTTAACTGGCTTCTCCAGATCCTCCTCTGGCGGTAGGGTGAAATTTGCCTTCAGCTCAGTCCAAAGATCATCTTTCTGCATATCATTGACATAAGACACCTCAGGGTCTTCGTTCTTAGGCTTACACCATTGCTGGATGCTGATCGGGATCTTGTCCCTAACAAGAACCCCGCACTGACCAGAAAATGCTTCCTTTGTCCGGATGGGTTCAATCGGCATGCCATCGCGCGCGATTTCTATGATCTCAAACCTTTCATCCGAGCGCAACTTTTTCTTCGGGCCTCGCCTCTTTACCGAAGTTGTGCTCGATCCGGAGGGCTAGAAAAAAGAAGAATTAGACGAGAGTTAATTATTATGTGTACATACCAAAACAATGAATGCATCAATTAGCTAGTCATCACAGGCTTACCTAATATGTTTACCTGGCCGGACTCTGTTCGGTCACCAGAGCCGTCACCACAGGCTCCGTCTTGCACCAGCATTGGGTCACCGGAGCCATCATAATCATGTCTTTCCTCCTCCATTCTTCGATCACCATAGCCTGCTTCTTCTTCACCCTGTTCTGCTTCCAGACCATCATTGTCGTTAAGATACGACATGACATCACCTCCGGCTAAGATTATGTCCCCCAATACCTGTTCTTGTTCCTCGTCTCGTCCGAACTCCATTGTTTCTGCAAATATTACAACATGGCAATTATTACACAAACATGACAGCATGTGGATATATTAGTGCCAAATGTAGACCTAGCTTATTCCGGGTTTGGGGTGGCCTCGGCAACGCTTCAAGGGTAGGGGCGCGGCGGGAGGGGGTAGGAGACCGACATTGTTTTTTTCTAGGGTTTGGGTGTCCTCGAGAGTTTTGGTCGAGCGAGAGGGCCGGGGGGTGCTCCCGTGGTATAAGTTATCACAGTCGAAGTTATCCGGGAGGGGGTTATATCGACAACGACGACATACATACATGGGAAAATAATGTTATCAGGGAGGGGTTAGGTCAACCCCCCCCCCTCGCGTTGAAGTTATCGGGACACGGGGTATATCGACAACGACATATCCGATAAAAAATAAGAAGACGAAGAAGAAATAAAAAGAGGAGAAGAAGATATTAATAGAGGAGAAGATTGAAGAAAAAAAGAAGAAAAAAAAGAGCTTTTTCTTCTTCTTATTTATTTCTCCTCTTCTTCCTCTCCTCTTCTTCTCCTTTCTTCCTCTTCTTATTTTCCTTTTCCCTCTAATTCTTTTTCTTCTTCTTCTTCTTCCTTTCCTAGCTAGATATATAAAACTTTTCTAAAATTGTAACTTTTGCATACATAAATGGGAAAATAATATTATCGGGGAGGGGTAAGGTCGAACCCCCCCTCGTGTTGAAGTTATCGGGACACGGGGTATATCGACAACGACATATCCGATAAAAAATAAGAAGACGACGAAGAAATAAAAAGAGGAGAAGATTGAAGAAAAAAGAGAGGAGAAGAACAAAGAAATAGAGGAGAAGAAGAGAAAATAGAATATTCTATTATTTTTTTTCTTCTTCTCCTCTATTCATTTCTTCTTCTCGTCTTCTCTTTCTTCTTTTTTCGTCTTCTTATTTATTTCTCCTCTTCTCCCTCTCCTATTCTTCTCCTTTCTTCCTCTTCTTATTTTCCTTTTTCCTCTCATTCTTTTTCTTCTTCTTCCTTTCCTAGCTAGATATATAAAACTTTTCTAAAAATGTAACTTTTGCATACATACATGGGAAAATAATATTATCGGGGAGGGGGTAGGTCGAACCCCCCCTCGTGTTGAAGTTATCGGGACACGGGGTATATCGACAACGACATATCCGATAAAAAATAAGAAGACGACGAAGAAATAAAAAGAGGAGAAGATTGAAGAAAAAAGAGAGGAGAAGAACAAAGAAATAGAGGAGAAGAAGAGAAAATAGAATATTCTATTATTTTTTTCTTCTTCTCCTCTATTCATTTCTTCTTCTCCTCTTCTCTTTCTTCTTTTTTCGTCTTCTTATTTATTTCTCCTCTTCTCCCTCTCCTATTCTTCTCCTTTCTTCCTCTTCTTATTTTCCTTTTTCCTCTCATTCTTTTTCTTCTTCTTCCTTTCCTAGCTAGATATATAAAATTTTTCTAAAAATGTAACTTTTGCATACATACATGGGAAAATAATATTATCGGGGAGGGGGTAGGTCGAACCCCCCCTCGTGTTGAAGTTATCGGGACACGGGGTATATCGACAACGACATATCCGATAAAAAATAAGAAGACGACGAAGAAATAAAAAGAGGAGAAGATTGAAGAAAAAAGAGAGGAGAAGAACAAAGAAATAGAGGAGAAGAAGAGAAAATAGAATATTCTATTATTTTTTTCTTCTTCTCCTCTATTCATTTCTTCTTCTCCTCTTCTCTTTCTTCTTTTTTCGTCTTCTTATTTATTTCTCCTCTTCTCCCTCTCCTATTCTTCTCCTTTCTTCCTCTTCTTATTTTCCTTTTTCCTCTCATTCTTTTTCTTCTTCTTCCTTTCCTAGCTAGATATATAAAACTTTTCTAAAAATGTAACTTTTGCATACATACATGGGAAAATAATATTATCGGGGAGGGGGTAGGTCGAACCCCCCCTCGTGTTGAAGTTATCGGGACACAGGGTATATCGACAACGACATATCCGATAAAAAATAAAAAGACGAAGAAGAAATAAAAAGAGGAGAAGAAGAAAGTAATAGAGGAGAAGATCGAAGAAAAAAAAGAAGAAAAAAAGAGGAGAAGAAGAAAGGAATAGAGGAGAAGAAGAAAAATAGAATATTCTATTTTTTTCTTCTTTTTTCCTTTTCTTATTTATTTCTCTTCTTCTTCCTCTCCTCTTCCTCTCCTTTCTTCCTCTTCTTATTTCCTTTTTCCTCTCATTCTTTTTCTTCTTAAAAATACATGAAGTAGTATTGCTTGCTTTTTTTAAAATAATTTTCAAAAATAAAAGTAGTATTGCTTCCTTTTTCCTCTCATTCTTTTAAAATAAGGTTTTGCCTAATTCATTGTTCATATGAATATACAAACATTTGCATATTACAATAAATAATATCACCAAAAAATGATATGAATAGAAAAAAAATCCTAGTTTTTCTAAAAATCTATCTTTTGCATATATACATGAACATATATATATACACACACACAGAGAGAACATATATACGTACATATATACATTTTTATAAAAATGCAAAAAACAGAAAATCTAAAAAAAGGACATATAAACAGATATACACACATACATATACTCATACATATACATATAATCAGGAAAAAAAACATCGATATATATATATATATATATATCCAAAAAACAGGGAGGAAGAGGGGGGCGGTGCCGGCCCTGACCAAATGGATGAGTCACGGCGTGGTCGGGGCAGGGCGAGGCAGAGGCGACGGCGGCGTGGTCGGGGCAGGGCGACGGCGGCGTGTGGTCGGGGCAGGGCGCGCGAGGCAGAGGCGACGGCGGCGCGGGGCAGCTGGGGCGACGACGACATGGTCGGGGCAGGGACGTGCGGCGTGGTCGGGGCGGGCCGCCGGCGGCGTGCTCGGGGCAGGGAGGCGACGGCGTTGACGAGGCAGTAGAGGGCGACGACGGCGTCGACGGGGCGAGCTCGATCGGGCAACCTGGCGGTGTCGTCGGGCGAACTGATGCAGATGATGTCTGAAAAATGCCAAGTGATTTCCTATATACTGAGAGCATTGGTCCCGGTTCGTGGCACCAACCGGGACCAATGCCACCCTTTAGTCCCGGTTGGTGGCACCAACTAGGACCAAAGGCCTCTTTTCAGCAGCCCAAAGGGCGGGAAGCGGCGGCCTTTGGTCCCGGTTGGTAGCACCAACCGGGACTAAAGGGTGGCATTGGTCCCGGTTGATGCCACGAACCAGTACCAATGCACCCCTTTAGTCCCGGTTGGTGGCACCAACCGGGACCAAAGGCGTTGTGCTGGAACTGGCGCGGTGCGGTGGGATGTTTAGTCCCACCTCGCTAGCCGAGAGGCTTCGATAGTGGTTTGTAAGCGCTGCTGCGCTGACCACTTCGAGCTCCTCTCAAATGCAGGCTTACGGGCCTAAAGTCACTTTATCTGCCTGTGGGCCTACTGGGCCTCCTGCGGGCCTGAATCCTGGCCCATGGTAGGGTTTCTAGTCGTATTCACGCCGTGGGGGCCCAATAGGTGGCATTTTTTTGTTTTTTTGTTTTCTTTGTTGCTATATTTCTTTTATTTTGTTTCTACTTACAACAAAATACTTAATGTTGCTATTTTTATTTTTTCCAGTTTTTTTGTTTTGCTTTTTGCATTCTTTATTTTCTTTTGTTTCTTGCTTTATTTTTTAATTCTTATTGCTTTTAGGTCAGAAAATTATAAACTTTCTGTTAGTGCCATTAGTTTTCAAATTTGAATAGTTAAAATTTGAATTCTTTAAAATTTGTGTGAATCACGAGTTTGTGATTAACTTTACTATAAAAATAGTTTTTTTTCCAGTTTTTTGTTTTGTTTTTTGCATTATTTATTTTCTTTTGTTTTTTGCTTTAATTTTAATTCTCTTTTGCTTTTAGGTTAGCAAAATTATAAACTTTCTGTTAGTGCCATTAGATTTAGAAAAATTATAGACTTTCTGTTAGTGCCATTAGTTTTAAAATTTGAATTCTTTGATATTTGTGTGAATTCACAAGTTTGTGATTAACTTTACTATAAAAATAGTTTTTTCCAATATTTTTTGTTTTTTTTGCATTATTTCTTTTCTTTTGTTTTTTGCTTTATTTTTTAATTCTTTTTGCTTTTAGGTCAGAAAAATTATAAACTTTCTGTTAGTGCCACTAGTTTTCAAATTTGAATAGTTAAAATTTGAATTGTTTGAAATTTGTGTGAATCACAAGTTTGTGATTAACTTTACTATAAAAATAGTTTTTTTCCTGTTTTTTGTTTTTCTTTTTGCATTATTTATTTTCTTTTGTTTTTTGCTTTAATTTTTAATTCTTTTTGCTTTTAGGTTAGCAAAATTATAAATTTTCTGTTAGTGCCATTAGTTTTAGAAAAATCATAAACTTTCTGTTAGTGCCATTAGTTTTCAAATTTGAATAGTTAAAATTTGAATTCTTTGAAATTTGTGTGAAATCACAAGTTTGTGATTAACTTACTAAAAATGAGCATAGATGCGCTTATAGAGAAAATTCAACCTAAATTCATAGTAAATTTCTATGAATTTCAGAGAAATTCACTCTTAATTTAGGTCAAACTTTTCTCTATAAGGGCATCTATTTTCATTTTGAGAGGAGCTCAACAAGGCAGAGAGGGAAGGGCTTATAAACCGGTGTGAGCCCCCTTCGGTTGGCGAGGTGGGACTAAACTCTGCCCGCAACGAGGACCAACCCTTTTGTCCCAGTTTGAGGCACAAACCGGGACTAATGGTCATGGGCCAGGGGCGAGGAGCATTGGTCCCGGTTGGTGCCACGAACCGGGACAAAGGGGCATGACGAACCGGGACCAATGCCCCCATGGGTCCTGGTTCTGGACTGAACTGGGACTAATCGGCTGACCCGGCCTGAACCAAAGCCCTCTTTTCTACTAGTGTGCAGAGGCAAGTAAAAAAACGCCATCGAGAGCCATCCACTGAAGAAGAAGAAAATCGCCCCTGATGTGCTTCTTCAGTCGCGCCACCGGCCCCCTCTTTAATCAAGTTCGCTCGGGGATCTAGCTGGTATCATTTTTTTCCAGAGGGCGAACAAGTATCAGCTAGGCCCCGGTTTTTTTTAACATGCGTAGCCCACGACATACGGAGACAGTGGTTTCTACTTATTTTTTGAGGTCCGTACCGGCCTATGGGCTTTTTCTTAAAGATCGGCAGCCCAATGTATTTTTCTTAATAAAACGCAGATCTCTGTTCTATTTATCTATATATAAGAATAATAATGCTGTCTCCAATTTATGTTTTCCCTTCTAACCACATTATATATATTTATATTATTACCATTATCGTATATTTTATAGAGACTTATATATACATTATAAAAACATCCTACGTATTATTAACTTATAAAAGTAAATGTTTAACAGAAGTTGGGAAGGAAAATCCTGGTTGTTTTTGACTCACAGGCAAGGAAAATCCTGGTGATTGCGTACAAAAGCTTGCGAAGATTTGAAGGACGAATGTAATAATAATGCGCTCATTTTTATTTTGAGCAATAACTCGCCAATTTGTTATATATATAATGTGTCGCTCCGGTTTGTTTTTTGATATTAATTGCTCCTTCTAACCTAACACATTATATATAAAATGAGCCCAGCTAATTTGTGTAATTCAGGAAAGTCCAAATGGGCTAGGATTTCTTAGAAAATATAAATGGGCCGCATTGACGCGAATTTATTTGTTCACCCAGCCCAGCAAATGGACAAAACATGGGTTAAATATATGCCACGTTTTTGCAGGCTGACAAGTGGGGCAATGGGTCGAAGACTACGTAGGGCGTTGTCAACTTGGTCAACAAATGACTATGACATCCACAGCCATTGGATTTATATCCAACGGTCGGCATGCACCTTCAATCTCTTGTCTTCTTCCTCCAGCGTCGCCGGGACCGCCTGGTCCGGCCTCCGGTGGCTAGGGGCTCTGCTTAGCATGCATCGCTGTGAAGCGCTACCCCGCCGCTGGCCAGGCTATCCCTCTACCCATCCACACCTCCTGTTATTCTCCATCGACTGCAGCCCCACGCCGCACCAGAACCAGTTATAACCCTTCTCCTCATCTCAATCTGCGACTCCACTGCCGCGTCTTCCCATCTCCGGGTCGTTCCCATCCAGGGCCTCGCCGTTGTCCATCGCCCGGCTGTGCTCGGTGCGGCATGGTCAACAAACGAGAGTCATCGGAAGAGGACTGTACGTGGAGAGCCTGATGGCTGGAACCCACGAGGTCCATGGTCGCACGCAAGGAAAGTTCCTCCTTATTAAGATGGAAAAAATGTTTCCTCCCCCTGACAGCTGAGACCCACCGGATGTATCTTCGCATGGAAGGAAGTGCCTCCTTGTTGTGCGAAAAAAATTATTCCTCCCGTTGATAGCTGGGACCCGTC
Source organism: Triticum urartu (assembly GCF_056163025.1). Lineage (NCBI taxonomy): Eukaryota > Viridiplantae > Streptophyta > Magnoliopsida > Poales > Poaceae > Triticum > Triticum urartu. The sequence goes on from NC_141878.1 coordinate 119,692,242, forward strand.
AGATTTGGTGGTTGACTTGTGGGCCTACTAAGCGGACGTGTACGCAGGGCTTTGTCAACTTAATCAACAAATGATTCTTGCAGCTGGACCGTTGGATGTTAATCCAATAGCCGCGCTCCTTCTTCAACCTCTGTTCTTGCTCCTGTCTCCCGTGGGCGGCACCGCGGCAGTGCTGCCGCACACTCGAACCAGTCAAGTTTCCCACTCCTCTCCATCTGCGACTCCACTGCCGCGTCTTCCCCATCTCCGGGTCATTCTAGTCTGGGGCCTCGCCGTTGTCCATCGGCCTTGGTGCGCTTGGCACGGTGTGGTCAACGTAGTCAACAACTGAGAGTCATCGGAAGATGACTGTATGTGAGAGGCTGACAGTGGGGACGCACCACGCCCATGGACGCATGCATGCAACTGCATCCTTTTTACCCAGAAAAGCAATGTTTTCTCCCCCTGACTCCTGGGACCCACCAACTACATCTCGCACGCAAGGAAGTGCCTGATAGTCGGGACCCACCCGGTCGAAGCGTACGTAGCATTGTCATTCTGGTCGCGGGCGTGTACGTACATACTGGTCGATGTAGAGGCGTGCATGTGTGGTAGTAGAGGCGCTCATGTGTGGTAGTAGAGGTGCGCACGTAGCATGTACATGTGCGTACAGCAGCCAGGGTGCAAGAAAGTAGATATGGCCACGTACGTACATACGGGCGGGGTCTCGAACGCCTACTCGCGCATACGTACGGCTAGGGCTCGTGTACATGGTTGTGGTTGGGTCAGAACGGAGAAACTGCGTCATCATCGTGTTCATGGGGGAGGCAACGGAATGTGTCGTGTTTATCGTGAGGCAACGGAACGCGTGATGTTCATCAGGAGCCAACTGGCTTGGACGGAACAGGCGATGGAAACGAGGCCTGGCGTACCGCAGAACAGAGGAAACGACCTTGTGTTCGACCGGCCACGGTGGAAATGGGATCCTGTTCATCGGGAGGGGTCTGGCGTACCGTAAAATGGAGGAAAAGGACCTCCTACGGCCGAAACGGGGTCCTGTTGAACGGGAGGGGTGTGGCGTACCGCAACACGGAGGAAACGGACTTGTGTTGGAGCACTACGGTCGAAACGGGGGTCTTGCTCATCGGGAGGGGTGTGGCATACCGCAAACCGAGACTCCACGGGATACTGTTCATCTCCACCGTCGACCTCCTCTAGCCTCCACGGGCTACTGTTCATCCACCGTTGACCTCCTCCAGCCTCCACCTACGATTGTTCATCCACGGGCTCCTGTTCATCTAGCCTCCATCGGCTACTGTTCAACCAGCCCTCTCACGGGGTCCTGTTCAACCACCCCTCCACGGGCTACTGTTCATCCAGCCCTCCACCGGCTACTGTTCAACCATCCCTCCACCGGCTACTGTTAAACCAGCCCTCCACGGGGTCCTGTTCATCCAGCTAAAAGTGCAACTATCCCTAGGTGGTTTTGGTAATTCCTAACAACATATAGCTCATTGAGCTAATGCTATTCTAAGATTAATATTTTAGGAAAAGCTCAATGAATGGCATGGCATGGATGAGGAATGTGGACCCCTCAAAATATTAAGGACAAAAAGATTGGCTCAAGGTCAAAGCTCAAGACTCTACACTTTATATTTTAGTGATCCAAGATCACATTGAGTCTATAGGAAAAGCCAATACTATCAAGGAGGGATGAGGTGTTGCTTAATGGCTTGCTTGCTTCATAGTGCTTAGTGATATGCTCCAAAACCCTCAACTACCTTCCCACATCCACATATGACCTCAACCAAAAGTCAAACTCGGACCTACCGATTCTTTCTATCCGGCGCCACCAAGTTTCAATTGCCATAGCCACTGCCACAAACCCTAGGCAAATCGGTCTCACCGATAGGGATTTCGGTCACACTGAGATGGGGTTGTAATCTCTCTGTTTCCCTTCGTAACGTTTCGGTCCTATCGAGATGAGCAATCGGTCCCACCAAGATTGCAATGTAAACTCTCTGTTTCTCTTTTGTAACATTTCGGTCCCACCGAAATGAGCGATCGGTCCCACCGAGTTTACCTGACCAACTCTCTAGTTAGCTTATTACCAAAATCAGTCCCACCGAGTTTGTGTAATCGGTCACACCGAGATTACGTTATGCCCTAACCCTAACCATATCAGTCCTACCGAGTTGCATCTCAGTCCCGCCGAAAATCCTAACGGTCACTAGGTTTGCTATATCGGTCCGACCGAGTTTTTCACTTCGGTCTCACCGAGATTGGTAAATTGTGTGTAACGGTTAGTTTTTGTGTGGAGGATATATATACCCCTCCACACACTCCTCATTCGTAGAGAGCCATCAGAACATACCTACACTTCCAATACACATTTTCTGAGAGAGAACCACCTACTCATGTGTTGAGGCCAAGATATTCCATTCCTACCATATGAATCTTGATCTCTAGCCTTCCCCAAGTTGCTTTCCACTCAAACCTTCTTTCCACCAAATCCATATCTTGTGTGAGAGAGTTGAGTGTTGGGGAGACTATCATTTGAAGCACAAGAGCAAGGAGTTCATCATCAACACACCATTTGTTACTTCTTGGAGAGTGGTGTCTCCTAGATTGGCTAGGTGTCACTTGGGAGCCTCTGACAAAGATTGTGTAGTTGAACCAAGGAGTTTGTAAGGGCAAGGAGATCGCCTACTTCGTGAAGATCTACCTCTAGTGAGGCAAGTCCTTCGTGGGCGATGGCCATGATGGGATAGACAAGGTTGCTTCTTCGTGGACCCTTCGTGGGTGGAGCCCTCCGTGGAATCGCGCAACCGTTACCCTTTGTGGGTTGAAGTCTCCATCAACGTGGATGTACAATAGCACCACCTATCGGAACCACGACAAAAATATCCGTGTCTCCAATTGCGTTTGAATTCTCCAAACCCTTCCCTTGACATTCTTGCAAGTTGCATGCTTTACTTTCCGCTGCTCATATACTCTTTGCATGCTTGCTTGAATTGTGTTAAGATTGCTTGACTTGTACAGAATAGCTAAAATCTGCCAAAGACTAAAATTGGGAAAAGGATAGATTTTTAATTGGTCAAGTAGTCTAATCACCCCCCCTCTAGACATACTTTCGATCCTACAAGTGGTATGAGAGCTTTGGTCTCCATTTGCTTAGATTTCCATAGCTTTTGGTGGTCATAGCCTTGGTTTCACAACCTAGGAGAGTATGGCGTCTAGCGAGGGAAATTATCACCGTAGAGGTCCTTACTTTGATGGTACTAATTTTGCTAGTTGGAAGCATAAGATGAAAATGCATATTCTTGGACATAACCCCGTCGTTTGGGCTATTGTGTGTGTTGGCTTGCAAGGTGAATTCTTTGATGGGAGAGAACCGAATCATGAAGCTACCACGGATGAGTTGAAGATGCTACAGTACAATGCTCAAGCTTGTGATATCGTCTTCAACGGATTGTGCCCCGAAGAATTCAACAAAATCAGCCGTCTTGAGAATGCAAAGGAAATTTGGGATACTTTGATTGATATGCATGAAGGTACCGACTCCGTCAACGAATCCAAGTTGGATGTGCTTCAAAGTCAACTTGACAAGTTCAAAATGAAGGATGGTGAAGGTGTCACTGAAATGTACTCTAGGCTTGCTCTTATCACAAATGAGATTGCCGGCTTAGGAAGTGAAGAGATGACCGACAAATTCATCATAAAGAAGATCCTAAGAGCCTTGGATGGAAAATACGATACTGTATGCACATTGATCCAAATGATGCCAAATTACAAAGATCTCAAGCCAACAGAAGTCATTGGAAGAATTGTTGCTCATGAGATGTCACTCAAGGATAAGGAGGAGCTCCATAACAAGTCAAGTGGTGCTTACAAAGCCTCATGTGAAGCTCCCACATCATCAAGTGAGAAACAAACCTTCAATGAAGAATTGAGCCTAATGGTGAAGAACTTCAACAAGTTCTACAAGAGTAGAAGCAAGGAGAGAAGTTCCAAGTCAAGGTCCTACAATGACAAAAGATCTTCTAGTCGAGAGTGAAACTGCTACAATTGTGGAAGACCCGGACACTACTCCAATGAGTGTACGGCTCCCCACAAGAGAAGAGAAGATTCTCCCAAAAGAAGAAGTAGAAGAGAAGAATCACCATCAAGGGAGAGAAGGAGTAGGGATGATCGATATGAACGAAGACACCCTCGGAGAAGCAAGGATTCGGAAAGGAAGGACAAGTCATCAAGGAGCTACACAAAATGAAGACATCAAGCTCATGTTGGTGAATGGGTATCCGGCTTCGACTCCGACTCCAACAATGACTCCGAGAGAAGCTATTACTCCGACTTCGGATATACTCAAGATGAAGGTGTTGTCGGACTTGCACTTGTGTCAACCAACTCCTACGACATATTTGATTCACCAAATGAAGGAATTGGAAGATGCTTCTTGGCCAAAGGTCCAAAGGTATCACACCCCGAGTATGTTGATTTTAATAGTGATGAAGATGACTTGTTAGGTGATGATGAGTTACTTGTTGACAACTATAGTGATGAATACTATGATGAAACAAATGACAATGATAAGGAGAAGACTCTAACTAAAGAACTAAACACTCTTAAGTTAGCTCATGAAACTATCTTAGGGGATCATCGAGAACTTTTAAGGACTCATGAGAAATTACGTTTTGAAAAGCCCAACCTTGAGTAAGAGCATGAGTTCTTAATGGAAATCAATGATGATCTTCGCAAGAAAAGTTCTTCTTACATTGACAAGCTTTTACTCTTATCCACTTACATGCCTCAAGTCAAGTCTAGTAACAAGAACAAGAAAGATTCTTCCTCTAGTAGTAACAATAATCATGCTAAATCCAATGTTGTTGATTCTAGTTGTTCTCTTGATTCCACTAATGATTCTCTTAGCCAAGTTACACTTGAGCAAGAAAATAGCTTATTGAAAGGAATTATAGAGAAAGGTGTTTACAAGAGCCTTGCCAGGAGCAAGCAATTCGAGGAAATTGTACGCAAGCAAGGAAGGCACTGGAAGAATCAAGGTATTGGTTTTGAACGAAAGTTCAATGCCAATGGAGTTGAGTGGGAAGAAGATCAATACCCCAAGACGAAGTTTGTTCCTCAACAAGAGAAGTATGACCCTACTTCATCCAAAGGGACACAAGCTCAAGATGATCTTCCACCACAAGACCACAAGAAAAAAGGCAAGGACAAGCTTCAAGAGGAAATTGATGCATTTGAAGAAGCTCCTAAGGCCTTGGTCAAGTGGGTTCCCAAGACTACATCAAGTTACACTTCATCAAGTACAACTACAACTCCGAGGATTCCCATCAAGATAGTGTGGATCCCGAAGAAGAAGAACTAGAGAGTTCTTGAGGGTGACTCCGCCAATATACTTCACTCTTATCATTTTGGCAAAAACAAGTGCAATCTACTTCCACATCTTGCACTAGTTCAAGGAGTCACAAACCCTCTTGTTGGTAAGACAAGGGACAAGGTAACCTAAAGCTTACATAGACATCATCTTGTGTGCATCACTCTATGTCTATGGATACCCTTGTTTGTTCCTTGTGGGACTAACCCGTGTAGGTATTGAAAGTGCAACTCACTCCAAAGGATAGCTCCAAATGATCTACATCAACATAGAGCATCCACATCTTGAACACCTACATGAAGTCATCATCGACAAAACCCAAGGTTAGTTCATCCCTCTTAGGGGGGATCTCACTTCTAGGGGGAGCTTTACTCTAACAATTGAGTTAAAGCAACTCTAATGGTGTGAACACAACAACGCTTTATGTAAAAGTGGTAACCCCACTTGTGCTTAAACGATGAGTATGACCTATGATCAAATGTTCTCATTTGACTCCTAAGTCAATATACTCATATATAGATGACCTAGTCATCGCCGATTGCTTGATAGATGCTAGAATTGTTTGTGCATGCTTTGCCACATATTTCATTTGCCATTTTATTGTGTGAGCATGTTGGTTGCATAATTTACTCATTCGAGGACATCCACTTGTTGTTTTGATTGATTGGCTTCCTTTTCTTTTGGCCAAGTGGATGGACAAGAATTCCTAAGAACCTTCTCTAGCTATCTATGCTTTTCTCGTCTTAAACTCTATTCATGCTGCATCACAAAATTTGATCAAGTCAGATTCGAACCACTCTGTGTGAGGAGCACTCGGAGTCCCCGATTCGTCATAGACTTAAACTTCCAAAACTTCTTTGTGTGTTTCGGTCTGACCGATTCACCCATTTCGGTCATACCGAGATCACTAAGTCGATCTAGGTTTTCAACATCGGTGCAACCGATTCGAACTTTTCGGTCACACCGAGTTTCAGTAACTGCTTGAAGTTATGAATCTCGGTGCCACCGAGTTGTTCCACTCGGTCACACCGACAGGGTCGGGCTATATATATCCACGGGTCAAATTTTGGAAAACTTTCCGAACCTCCTCGACCCACTCTTAGCCCGCTCTGCCTCCAGGGTCTCCGGATCGTCTTCCTCGTCGCCAGCCGCCTCCTGTCGCTGGTCTCCGCCGCCGTCAACGGGAATCAACCCCGCCGTTGCCGCCGTAGCGAGTTCATCGCCGAACTAGGGTATGAACTCGATCACTATGCTATCCCTATCTGATTCCTAGCACATTGTGTCCGCCATGCATCTTGCCACGAATGAGATCATTCTTATCCAGTCAAAACACTCTGTAGTTTAGTCGTGAATTGAGAATTTAGGGTTAGGTTTCTGCCGAAACCATCTCGGTTCCACCGAGTTGTGGAACTCGGTACCACCGATTCGGCTCAGGCCATTGCACATGTAATTTTCGGTCTGGCCGAGAATTGCAAATCAGTGTGACCGAGTTCAGGACTTTCTGAAACCCTAGCAGTCTTGGTGCCACCGAACTGTGACTCGGTCTGACCGAGTTCACTAGTTTAGGTTCCAACAGCTGCTTCGGTATCACCGAGTTTACAAATCGGTTGATCCGAAATACTTTCTGTGGAAAACTAAAACTAAGTTTTTGACTCATTCTTTTGCAAAAACCTCTGCATTTTGTGATGCTCATCCACTCTATCTCATCTATATCTATTCACAGGGTCTGCTGTCAGTGTTTGCAATATGTTTGATCAGAGTGACAGCCAGAACAGGTCAGAGGAGCAGGTTCACCTGAGTGAGGGCACTAGTCCCTCTAGCAGCTCAGATGATGGCAGCAGGAGCACCCCAAGCAACTTACCCAAAGCTGCCACCAGGTCGAGCAAGAAAAGAACTTCAGAGTCAGAGGATGAGGACTATGTGGCTGAGGAAGAAGAAACCACCTCAAAGAGAAAAGTCCTGAAGAAGGAATATGGCACAGCTGCTGCCACCAAGCCAGGCATGAAGCAAAAGGTTCCTGCAAAGAGAATTCCAATGTCTAAGGCCAGAGCATCTACTCAAGTCCCTTTGGAATCTGAACCCAAAGAGTAGGTTGTGGCAGAGAAGAAGAGGAAAGAGAGGGTCAAGAAGACCACTGCCAGAGTGCTTGGGAGATCCTCAATCATGAGAGATTCTGAAGAGGAAGAGGAAGAAGATGCTGCACCAGCACCCAAAGCTCAGAAGCTTATGAGTGATGCCATCAGGGCAGGGGTTGTTCCATCTAAGCCTAAGAGTACTCCAAAGGCTGCTACTCTAGCTCCAAAGCCAAAACCAAAGAGGGGCACCAAGAACATCCCTGCTGAGGAAAAGAACAAGGCCCAAGTGCCTGGAGCTGAAATGGAAGAAGACGATGATGAGTCACATGTCTTGAGGAAGCTAAAGCCAAAAACCCCATATCACAATGATGCTCATCCAGTTGCTGAGACCATGAAGATCAGGAAGGACTCAGGTCTGAGGCTATGGAGAGAGTCAGATCCATATGCCACCAGGAGGAGGACTGCTGTGGACTACAGGTTCCATACAAAGGAACAGCAGGACTTCTATGAGACAGTGTTGCTTGACAAGAAGCCCATAGTGTGTAACATGAGATGGGTTGACTGGGACTACATCAAGGAGAATGAGGATCACTATCCAGGTGTACATGACAGTTTCAAGGCTTGTGGAGTCGATGAGTTTGTGGCTCAGAAGCTCACAAAATGGAAGGATGAGATCATCATGCAGTTCTACTCCACAGCTCATTTCTACCCAGATGGAAGGATTGTCTGGATGTCTGAAGGTACGAGGTACCAGTCCACGGTTGCTGAATGGGCGAAGTTGATCAATGCCCCAAAAGAGAGTGAAGATGACTTGGATTTCTATGCCAACAAGAAGAAGGATCACAACACCATGGCACACATGTACAAGGAGATCCCATATGCTGCTGTTGAGACACATAAGTTTGGATCTGTACATTACCTTCTGTCTGGCTTGCCTACTATCAACTGGATCCTCAGGCACACTCTCTTGCCAAAGTCAGGTGATCACAAGATGATCAGAGGCCATGCAATAAACCTGCTTCATATCTTTGATGTCCCACAGAAGTTCAAAGTCATGAGCCTTATAGTTGAAACTATCAAGAGGACAGCTGTAGATCAGAAGAGGAGTTGTGGGTATGCCCCACAGATCCAGGAGCTGATTAACTCCAAGATGGGCACTGGTACATATCTGCTGGACAAGGAGCACATTCCTATCTATCCAGACTTCAAGGACAACACTGTGGTTATGAATGAGGATGAACCATCTTCTGTGCATGCACAAGCCAAGAAGGAGAAGGCAAAGGCTGAAAAGGCTGCTAGGATACCAACTACTGAAGAAGCATCTCAGTATCTTCTGAAGAGCAAGCAAGATCAGCTTGGCTACCTGATTGCATCCACTCTGAGGATTGAGAAGGGACTGGCCACCCTGACTCAAAACTAGGAGAGCTTGGAAAGAATCGTGGAGCAAAAGTTCTATGACTTGGATGTGAAGGTAACTGAGATCCAGTCTGTTGTGGAGCAACTTCAGGATGATATGCAGGAGAGGAAGGACAAGACAACCACTAATGCATTTGCCAGAGTGCCTAGAGCTTAGAGGTCTGCTGCAATGCCTGTTCCAGACACTAGATCCACTTCATCTGCACCAGCTACAGCTTCAGTGCCACCAGCTCCAGCACCTACTCCATCAGCTCCATCTACTTCGACTGAAGCCTTCGTTCTTGGAGTTATCCGGACACCACCACCTGAAGACCAAGCCTGAGAGATGATGTAGTGCTATGCATTTTCTAGGAACTTTTTGTTAACTTGTTGCCAAAGGGGGAGAAAAATGTATAGATCATAGGCTTCGAGAGAGAGCGTTGCTTTTTATTCTCTCTTGCTTTGGTGGTTGAACTTTATTTGCTTTGCTTGTTTGAGATACCTTTTGTCTATGTGATACTTGGATGATCATGTGTTTGATCATATGCTACATTAATGCTTGTTGGATGACATCATCATTTTATCCATATATGATCATTCACTTTGCTTGGTGATGAGTGCATGTATTTAATTATTATCATTTTGAGCGCTCCACCAAGATGTATGTGACATGGAAGAGTAACCCATCAGCCTAACTCTTTGTGCATTTGTAGTCCAAAGAAAACCATAAACTATGCACAAATTTAGGGGGAGCTCTTGCCTTTCACATACTTCTCAAAGCGACAATGTTTTTCACTCTTATTATCATTTGTCGAAGCTTTGATCTATATGTTGTCATCAATTACCAAAAAGGGGGAGATCGAAAGTGCAACTATCCCTAGATGGTTTTGGTAATTCCTAACAACATATAGCTCATTGAGCTAATGCTATTCCAAGATTAATATTTCAGGAAAAGCTCAATGAATGGCATGGCATGGATGAGGAATGTGGACCCCTCAAAATATTAAGGACAAAAAGATTGGCTCAAGCTCAAAGCTCAAGACTCTACATTTTATATTTTAGTGATCCAAGATCACATTGAGTCTATAGGAAAAGCCAATACTATCAAGGAGGGATGAGGTGTTGCTTAATGGCTTGCTTGCTTCATAGTGCTTAGTGATATGCTCCAAAACCCTCAACTACCTTCCCACATCCACATATGTCCTAAACCAAAAGTCAAACTCGGCCCTACCGATTCTTTCTATCTGATGCCACCGAGTTTCAAATGTCATAGCCACTGCCACAAACCCTAGGCAAATCGGTCTCACCGATAGGGATTTCGGTCACACCGAGATGGGGTTGTAATCTCTCTGTTTCCCTTCGTAACGTTTTGGTCCTACTGAGATGAGAGATCGGTCCCACCGAGATTGCAATGTAAACTCTATTTCTCTTTCGTAACATTTCGGTCCCACCGAGTTTACCTGACCAACTCTCTGGTTAGCTTATTACCAAAATCGGTCCCACCGAGTTTTTGTAATCGGTCACACCGAGATTATGTTATGCCCTAACCCTAACCATATCGGTCCTACCGAGTTGCATCTCAGTCCCACCGAAAATCCTAATGGTCACTAGGTTTGCTAAATCAGTCCGACTGAGTTTTTCACTCCGGTCTCACCGAGATTGGTAAATTGTGTGTAACGGTTAGTTTTTGTGTGGAGGCTATATATACCCCTCCACCCACTCTTCATTCGTAGAGAGCCATCAGAACATACCTACACTTCCAATACACATTTTCTGAGAGAGAACCACCTACTCATGTGTTGAGGCCAAGATATTCCATTCCTACCATATGAATCTTGATCTCTAGCCTTCCCCAAGTTTCTTTCCACTCAAACCTTCTTTCCACCAAATCCATATCCTGTGTGAGAGAGTTGAGTGTTGGGGAAACTATCATTTGAAGCACAAGAGCAAGGAGTTCATCATCAACACACCATTTGTTACTTCTTGGAGAGTGGTGTCTCCTAGATTGGCTAGGTGTCACTTGGGAGCCTCCGACAAAGATTGTGGAGTTGAACCAAGGAGTTTGTAAGGGCAAGGAGATCGCCTAGTTCGTGAAGATCTACCGCTAGTGAGGCAAGTCCTTCGTGGGCGATGGCCATGATGGGATAGAAAAGGTTGCTTCTTCGTGGACCCTTCATGGGTGGAGCCCTCCGTGGACTCGCGCAACTGTTACCCTTCGTGGGTTGAAGTCTCCATCAACGTCTATGTACGATAGCACCACCTATCGAAACCACGACAAAAACATCTGTGTCTCCAATTGTGTTTGAATTATCCAATCCCTTCCCTTTACATTCTTGCAAGTTGCATGCTTTACTTTCCGCTGCTCATATACTCTTTGTATGGTTGCTTGAATTGTGTTAAGATTGCTTGACTTGTCCAAAATAGCTAAAATCTGCCAAAGACTAAAATTGGGAAAAGGATAGATTTTTAATTGGTCAAGTAGTCTAATCACCCCCCCTCTAGACATAGTTTCGATCCTACACCAGCCCTCCACTGGGCCCTGTTCATCCACCGGCTGGATCGATCGGGGTAATGTTCATCCAGTGGCAACGGACTCTACTACCACGGGTTCCTGTTCATCCAACCCCCACCAGGAACTATTCATCCAAACCCCCCGACAACGCTCGCTGTTTATCCAGAGGTAGCATCAATCAGCTTCAGTTAGCAGCAATAGCGAAGGAATCACTCAGGTTCAGTTAACTACAAGGGATCGATCAATCACTTGGGTTCAATGTAACACGTAGCCTAGAGTGCAATCGCTCGGGTTCAGTTGGAGCCCAACGCCTCGCTCGGTTGAGTTAGAGCCCAACGCCTCGCACCCACGCGCGTATGTGTACGAGAGAAACACGCATCGCTCAGCCCCCGACCACCCACCGTAACCGGGAACTCCCCGATATTTTCCGTGCCCTCGCTTCTAGAACGGTTTTTTCCGCCATGGACGGCCCAAAGAATGTCATGCAGCTGCGTCTCCGGCCCACCCAGGACGAAAAGCCCATTTTCTGTCATGATTTTTTGTCATGGAAGTAGGACCCCACCACATCTATGATGATACTGGGTTTTGTCACAATTATCGTCATAGAAATGTCATAAGTATGACAGAAAAAAATTCGTTCGGCCCAAAATGTCACGGATGTGTCTTTTTTTGTAATGTAACATACATATGCATCATCAACCTAACCCTCACTTAGTGTGGGGATTTCTAGTTCGAAATCACGGTGCCACATCAAAGTTGTTCCATTTTTACTCAAAAACACACCTCTCCATACATATGTTTAGGCCACACGCATGCAGTGGTTGCCTTCGGGGATTAGCTACTTGCGTGATTATTGGCGAGCTAGCCCATCCCCGGGGTCGCATGGATGGACATCACTTTGACCAACAACAAGAGAGAGGTTGTACGACCAAGGTGGATTATTCTTGATCTGTTTTACGATCCATCTTGGTGAGATATGCCTCTCTGGCCCACTGACTGAAAGTGTGTGTGTGTGGGGGGGGGGGGGGGTTGCTACTTCGCACTTTTCTAGGTGAACCTCGGTTGGGGGAGCATGCCTTCATAGCTTAGGATTCCCTTCGTGGCGACACGAGGGGTGGGGGTGGGGGGCTACTAGCTACTTCGCACTTTGCTAGGGTGAACCTCGGTTGGAGGGGCATGCATTCATAGCTTAGGATTCCCTTTGTGCCGACACAAGGGAGGGGGCTGCTAGCTACTTCGCACTTTGCTAGGGTGAACCTCGGTTGGGGGGGCATGCATTCATGGCTTAGGATTCCCTTCGTGCCGACACGAGGGAGGGGGGCTTCTAGTTACTTTGCACTTTGCTAGGTGAACCTCGCTTGGGGGGAGCATGCATTCATAGCTTAGGATCCCCTTCGTGGCAACACGAGGGGGGCTGCTAGCTACTTCGCACTTTGCTAGGGTGAACCTTGGTTGGGGGGCATGCATTCATAGCTTAGGATTCCCTTCGTTCCAACACGAGGGAGGGGCTGCTAGCTACTTCGCACTTTGCTAGGGTGAACCTCGGTTTGGGGGGCATCCATTCATAGCTTAGGATTCCCTTCGTGTCGACACGAGGGAGGGGGTGCTGCTAGCTACTTCGCACTTTGCTAGGTGAATGAACCTCGGTTGGGGGCATGCATTCATAGCTTAGGATTCCCTTCGTGCCGACATGAGGGAGGAGGGGGGCTGCTACCTAGTTCGCACTTTGCTAGGTGAACCTCGGTTGGGGGGAGGGGGAATGCATTCATAGCTTAGGATTCCTAATTTGTGCGACACGAGGGCGTGGGGCAAGCAATACCGTGTGCTTTGCGAGAGAGGTGCCACATCGAAATGGCACCGCTGATGAGATGGCAACAATTTAAGATACTAGGTACAAACTGTGACACTGTCTTAGGATGCGTTTGGTTGAAGGTGTGGTATGAATGGCTTGGGACCGTGATAGTGTCTGAATCACATCTAAAAATGATTTATAACAATGAAAGAGGGTCTAACCTTCTCTGCACATGCCAGACACTTCCTCCCGCTGTCCACAGATTCAAACGCAACTAGCTTCACGCATGGAGATTGATGGTGACAACGAGCAGATAGATCTTCAGCCACCCCGCTCCATTCATTGCCACTGATGGTCCTAGGGAGCTACAAGAGGAAGAAATGACTCAAATCAACCGCCGGGTAAAAATCCTTCATTCCAAGTCATAGCCCAAGAGAGATAAGAGAGGCATACCCGGGTGGTGAAGGATTCGTCACCGGAGGAGGAACCGCTGGAGATGTCTTTGAAGAAGACCATGGCGACCCCGACGGTAGGATGTGAGATGGCGAGAGCGAGGAAGCGGCTATAGCTTAGGAAGGAAGGAAGGAAGGAGGAAACATGGGAAATGTGACTTGTGGTCGGGGAGAAAAGGGGGTGGGGAAGGGGGGCGGGGGTAGATATTTTGGCCGTAGGCCAAAATTGTGGAAATGTGGAGGGAAACTTTGCGCGCGGTGCCACGGGACAATTCACTTTGAATGATTGTGTGCATCGCAAATGATTCTTCTGCTTTACGCGCATGGGATGAGTTTGATAATTCAAATTTTGGTGGAAATTTTCCTGGGTACGTCATTGCATAATTTAACATCGCTTGCTAATTTGGGCACACAAAAGAGCGTACAGCAGACATACCACACTTACTGAATCGAGCAATTTTAGTAATTAAACAAAGCCAGTTGACCTAAATATTTCCCTAACATAAGACCATCATTAAAAACAAAGCCTAAGTACGCATAATTTTAACAATTCCACCACCGTGCCGGCCTATGCATCGCCGGTGTGAGATGAGACGTCGATGACTTGTCCTGGCGACATGCCGCCGTTGGTGGACTCTGCGTCCCCCCTGGTGAAGTCGACCACGTCCTCGTCCTTGGTGTTGTAGTACTCATAGTAGTGGCTGCACCAGAGCTCGCGTTGGTACTCCATCGCCAATTCCTCAACAGACAGACTCTTCTCTACCTCAACCTCGGCCACGCGCAACTCCTCCTCCCAGCGCTCCTCGATCTCCGCCGCCTCCTGCATCTCCAGCTCCCACTCGACGACCTCATGAGGAAGCAGGTACTCCATGGCCACCGCCACCTTTTCAGACGTGGGTTGCATGCTGGAGTCCGAGGTGGCCTGGAATATCTTGGTTTGTGCATCCTCAATCTTGGCGTGGAGGGCCTCGACCCGGGCTAGGGCGACATCGGCGGGACGGACGACAGCTCGAGTGCTCTCAGCATTTGCAGCCGTCATCGCAGTAGCAGCTGCAGCCATCTCAGCTGCTGCAGCTGCCCTATCGCCTGCCGCAGACGCCCTCTCGGTGGAAGCGGACACGCTCAATGTAGATGCGGCAGCACTCTCGGCGTAGGCGGCGCGCTTGTCGGGGGGGACGACCATCGTACGGGCCTTCGCGAAGCGTTTCCATGGCGTCATCTTTGCAAGAAGGGGGTGCAGGAATGGGGATTGGGATTCGTGGATTCGGGGGTTGCCGGCACTGGAGCAGATGAGCCGGCGAAGCTTAAGGAGGTAGACTTAAATAGACCCATATATTTTCATCGCAAATAGTTCCTAGAAAAAAAACTATTTGTGATGTTGTAGATATTTTTTATTAGCTGTGAAAGATGAATTTGGAGTAAAGTGGCAATGGATGGTATTTTAAATGAACAAGAAATTTTGTAGTGCTAATACAACTGTCATGTCAAATTTTGGAAAATATCAGGGGTCATTTGACCTATTAAGACATTTAAGTGATTTTCTAGCCATTTAATGACCGTATTAGAAATATGAACTACATGTACATGCAATAGCTAACCATAATGGTTTGAAAACTCATATTTTGTGTACTTGTGTGATTTAATTCCATGTGCAGTAAATTGGAAGGAATTTTCAAACATATTTGTCTAATGGCTATGACACAATTAAGCATGGAGCGACATGTCATTTTAATTCCAAAAAATAAAATAAAAATCAGAAACATATGAAACCTTGGTTGATGTAATGTCATGCCACAAAGATGATGTGGTAAAGAAATTGGCATGTTTGACGAAAGTTGACACACGCCCCTCACAAATCGGAGCAACTCACTAGAAGGCTCGTGGTTCCGATAGGGAACAATGCATGTTTGATGACGAACGGGAGATAGTTTCCTCTTACGGCCTTCAATTTTTTCTACGTCTAACGTGCACTACTACAACTCTAATGTGAAATTTTGAAAAATTCTAGGGGTCATTTGACCTTTTAAAGACATTTAAGTGATTTTCTAGCCATTCAATGACCGTAATTCAAATTTGAACTACATCTACATGCAACGCCTAACCAAAACGGTTTGAAAAATCATATTTGTGTACTTGTGTGCGAGTTAATTCCATGTGCAGTAAATTAGAAGGAATTTTCAAACATATTTGTCTCACGATATGGACACATGCATACGTATGCATGGAGTGACATGGCATTTTAATTCCAAAAAATAAAAAAAATCAGAAACACATGAAACCTTGGTTGATGTAATGTCATGCCACCAAGATGATGTGGTAAAGAAATTGTCATGTTTGACGAAAGTTTGGACACAGACCCCTCACAAACCGGAGCAACTCACTAGAAGGCTGGTGGTTCTGAGAGGGAACAATGCATGTTTAATGACGAATGGGAGATAGCTTCCTCTTACGGCCTTCAATTTTTTTTGCGTCTAACATGCACTACTACAACTGTAATGTGAAATTTTGGAAAATTCTAGGGGTCATTTGACCTTTTAAAGACATTTAAGTGATTTTGTAGCCATTTAATGACTGTAATTCAAATTTGAACTACATCTACATGCAATGCCTAACCAAAGCGGTTTGAAAAATCATATTTGTGTACATGTGTGCGAGTTAATTCCATGTGCAGTAAATTAGAAGGAATTTTCAAACATATTTGTCTCACGACATGGACACATGCATACGTATGCATGGAGTGACATGGCATATTAATTCCAAAAAAAGCAAAAACACATGAAACCTTGGTTGATGTAATGTCATGCCACCAAGATGATGTGGTAAAGAAATTGGCATGTTTGATGAAAGTTTGGACACACACCCCTCACAAACCGGAGCAACTCACTAGAAGGCTCGTGGTTCCGAGAGGGAACAATGTCTGTTTGATGACGAACGGGGATAGCTTCCTCTTACGGCCTTCAATTGTTTTCTACATCTATCATGCACTACTACAACTATAATGTGAAATTTTGGAAAATTCTAGAGGTCATTTAAACTTTTAAAGACATCTAAGTGATTTTCTAGCCATTTAATGACCGTAATTCAAATTTGAACTACATCTACCCACAACGCCTAACCAAAACGTTTTGAAAAATCATATTTGTGTACTTGTGTGCGAGTTAATTCCATGTGTTGTAAATTAGAAAGAATTTTCAAACATATTTGTCTCATGACATGGACACATGCATACGTATGCATGGAGTGACATGGCATTTTAATTCCAAAAAATAAAATAAAATTAGAAATACATGAAACCTTGGTTGATGTAATGTCATGCCACCAAGATGATGGGGTATGGAAATTGGCATATTTGACGAAAGTTTGGACACACACCCCTCACAAACCGGAGCAACTCACTAGAAGGCTCATGGTTCCGAGAGGGAACAATGCATGTTTGATGACAAACGGGAGATAGCTTCCTCTTATGGCCTTCAAATTTTTTCTACGTCTAACGTGCACTACTACAACTGTAATGTGAAATTTTGGAAAATTCTAGGGGTCATTTGACCTTTTAAAGACATTTAAGTGATTTTTTAGCTATTTAATGACCGTAATTCAAATTTGAACTATATCTACATGCAACGGCTAACCAAAACAATTTGAAAAATCATATCTGTGTACTTGTGTGTGAGTTAATTCCATGTGCAGTAAATTAGAAGGAATTTTCAAACATATTGGTCTCAAGGCATGGGTACATGCATACGTATGCATGGAGTGCCATGGCATTTTAATTCCAAGAAATTAAAAAATGATCAAAAAAACATGAAACCTTGGTTGATGTAATGTCATGCCACCAAGATGATGTGGTAAAGCAATTGGCATGTTTGACGAAAGTTTTGGACACACACCCCTCACAAACCGGGGCAACTCACTAGAAGGTTCTTTTTTCCAAGATGGAACAATGCATGTTTGATGACGAATGGGAGATAGCTTCCTCTTACGGCCTTCAATTTTTTTTCTAAGTTTAACATGCACTAATACAACTGTCATGTGAAAATTTGGAAAATCTTAGGGGTCATTTGACCTTTTAAAGACATTTAAGTGATTTTCTAGCCATTTAATGACCGTAATTCAAATTTGAACTACATCTACATGCAACGCCTAACCAAAACGGTCTGAAAATCATATTTTTGTTTACTAATGTGCGAGTTAATTCCATGTGCGGTAAATTAGAAGGAATTTTCAAACATATGGGTCTCAAAGCATGGGCACATGCATACGTATGCATGGAGTGCCATGGCATTTTAATTCCAAAAAATTAAAAATGATCAGAAAACATGAAACCTTGGTTCATGTAATGTCATGCCACCAAGATGATATGGTAAAGAAATTGGCTTGTTTGACGAAAGTTTGGACACACACCCCTCACAAACCGGAGCAACTCACTAGAAGGTTCGTGGTTCTGAGAGGGAACAATGCATGTCTGATGACGAATGGGAGATAGCTTCCTCTTCCGGCCTTCAAATTTTTTTTCTATGTTTAACGTGCACTAATACAACTTTCATGTGAAATTTTGGAAAATTTCAGGGGTCATTTGACCTTTTAAAGACATTTAAGTGATTTTCTAACATTTAATGACCATAATTCAAATTTGAACTACATCTACATGCAACGCCTAATGATAATGGTTTGAAAAATCATATTTTTGTGTACTTGTGTGCGAGTTAGAAAATCATCAGACGATGTAAATATCTGGTGTTCAAAAAAGAAAATGTAAAGATCTGGCAAGACAACCGGCCCCCACACGATTGGCACTCTATCTCGTGGCTCGAGGTTTGGTAGGTGAGTGGCGGGGATCATTAATTAGACATGGTTCTATATTGGAACCCGTTAGCTATTATGTTCACACATGTATTTTTCTGCGAGAACCGTGTGTAATTCAAACTACAGTACTCGTAAATTCCAGTGACCGGCGTGTGTACTGTCCCCGTCGATCTAGATTCCGGCCGCCAATAAATACTCCCTTGCTCACGTCGTCCTGCCTGCATTCTCATCTACATCCTCCCCTCGCTCGCCCTCTCTCTCTCACACACACACAAATATCTACCATGGCACCGCCGGCCTGCCCACGCGCCGACGAGGAGTCGCCGCCCCCCGAGGACGCTCACTTGAATAGCAGTGGCAAGGACCCCTACGCGCCTCCTGACGAGGTTGCGCCAGACACCCCCCCCCCAACTTTGGATTGGTTTTGGGGCCAGTACAATCTTTGCCTGTGGAAGTCGCTACCGCCGGTTGAGAAAGCCAGGCAAGTGGCATTCGAGAAGGAGATGGCGGAGGAGGAAGCCAGGTACCAGGCAGCTTGTGAAGCCCGTGATGCCGCCTGGAAAAGGAGGCGGGGTAGCTTTGGGGGTGGGCGCGTTGTCGTGCCGAGGAGGTGTACAAAGACAGGTACTTCGCGAGGAAGGTCATAGGGGTTGGGCGCCTCATCGCTGCGTGGAGATGGGCCGATAAGCTCCAGCGTGCCACCGACGAGGAGCTCCGGTGGGCTCCCAACGAAATGGCAAGATCGTTCGCGCGCGTCCGCCAGCAAGAGGCAGATTGGTACGTCAAGCGCTGCGAGGCGGAGGTGGTGGAGTATTGCCTCTGCACTGGGAAGACGCCGCGCACCAGGGAGCTGCTGGCGAGGGCTGCTGGAATACTGGTCCCAGGAGGGATTATTAATTTTAGTATTGTTCATTTTCAATTTTATGCATTGTACCTAGTAGTTAAGTATCATCACGTATATGTGATGATATTATATATATATTCTATGATGAACTAATGAACAATTAATATATATATATATATTATGATTCCATTTTCTATCTGTTTTTGTATACTAATTTGAATCTAGCTGTTATCATCCACATATACAGATTGGAAAGCGTATATACACACATTGAAACATAACATATAAGAACGGAAAACAAAGCACACACATTGAAACAGAGGAATAAACATCGCTTTTATTGCTTCCACATCACAAGATCGTATAAAGCTTATTTTCTCCACACTAATAGATCATACATATTTAGAGAGCAATTTTTATTGCATGCACCGATGACAACTTGCTTGAAGGATCTTACTCAATCCATAGGTAGGTATGGTGGACTCTCATGGCAATACTGGTTTAAGGGATTTTTGGAAGCACAAGTAGTATCTCTACTTGGTGCAAAGAATTTGGCTAGCATGAGGGGGAAAGGCAAGCTCAGCATGTCGAACAATCCATGACAATATATTTTATTTCAGATATAAGAAAACATAACCCATTACGTTGTATTCCTTGTCCAACATCAACCTTTTAACATGTCATATTTTAATGAGTGCTCACAATTACAAAAGATGTCCAAGATAGTATATTTATATGTGAAATCTCTCTTCCCTCAATATTCTTTCATGAATTGTTCAAGTGACCAATACAGTGTTTGCTAACCTTCAATAAATTTACCACCTCTACTTCTTATATGTGAAGTCATTAATCCCAATGGGATAAGCATATGAAACATATGTAATTTCAGATTTATTATATTCAATTCATTCAACCATTTACTCATAGGATATATGTGAAGCACGTGAATGAATAACAAACTACTCCGAAAGATATAAGTGAAGATCAATGAGTAGTTAAATATTTATTTAGCTATGTGAAGACTCTACCATTTAATAATTTCAGATCTTGATACTTTATTCAAACATCAAGCAAAACAAAATAAAATGACATCTAAGAATAGCAAACATCATGTGAATAAGCAAAAGCTTAGGATCAACCGATACTAACCGATAGTTGTTGAAGAATAAAGGTGGGATGCCAACCGGGGCATCCCCAAGCTTAGACGCTTGATACTTCTTGAAATATTATCTTGGGATGCCTTGGGCATCCCCAAGCTTGAGCTTTTGTGTCTCCTTAATTCCTCTCATATCACGGTCTCCCTAAATCTCAAAAGCTTCATCCACACAAAACTCAACAAGGACTCGTGAGATAAGTTAGTATAAACCAATGCAAAAACCTTATCATACTCTTATGTAGCAAATAACTAAAATTATTAATCAACATTGCATACAAAATTCCTCCACATATTTAATATTACTATCCTCAAATAGAATCATTAAACAAGCAAACATATGCGAACAATGCAAACATAACAACAATCTGCCTAAACAGGACAGTCTGTGAAGAATGCAGCAAGATCCATACTTCCCTAGTTCCAAAAATTATGAAATAAAATTCCCACTGTAGTAAATTTATCAGATCTTATTATGAAAAAGGTTTCAACATTTTATCACATTCTGACCTTTCTAGGGAATTTTTCCAACAGTGGTAAACTTTCTGTTTTCAAACAGCAACATGTAGACTTGTAAAATAGGCATAGTAAAGGCCATCAATGCCACTTTTATTGAAATAAAAGATGCAAAAAATTGTTCTAAATAACATAAAGCAAATCCTAACAAAATAAATTGACGCTCCAAGCAAATCACATATCATGTGGTGAATAAAAATATAGCTCCAAGTAAAGTTACCGATGAACGAAGACGAAAGAGGGGATGCCTTCTGGGGCATCCCCAAGCTTAGGCTCTTGGTTGTCCTTGAATATTACCTTGGGGTGCCTTGAGAATCCCCAAGATTAGGCTCTTGCCACTCCTTATTCCATATTCCATCGAATCTTTACCCAAAACTTGAAAACTTCACAACACAAAACTTAACAGAAAACTCGTGAGCTCCGTTAGTAAAAGAAAACAAACCACCACTTCAAGGTACTGTAATGAACTCATTATTTATTTATATTGGTGTTAAACCTACTGTATTCCAACTTTTCTATAGTTCATAAACTCTATTACTAGCCATAGATTCATCAAAATAAGCAAACAACACACGAAAAACAGAATCTTTCAAAAACAGAACAGTCTGTAGTAATCTGTAGGTTTCGAATACTTATGGAACCCCAAAAATTCTAAAATAAATTTATGGAAGTGAGGAATTTATCGATTAATCATATGTAAAAAGAATTAACTAAATAGCACTCTCCATTAAAAAATGGAAGCAAATCTCGTGAGCGCTAAAGTTTCTATTTTTTACAGCAAGATCGCAAAGACTTTCCCTAAGTCTTCCCAAAGGTTCTACTTGGCACAAACACTAACTAAAAGCATAAAACCACATCTAAACAGAGGCTATATGAATTATTTATTACTAAACAGGAGCAAAAAGCAAAGAACGAAAATAAAATTGGGTTGCCTCCCAACAAGCGCTGTCGTTTAACGCCCCTAGCTATGCATGATGATTTTAATGATGCTCACATAAAAGATAAGAATTGAAACATAAAGAGAGCATCATGAAGAATATAACTAGCACATTTAAGACTAACCCACTTCCTATGCATAGGTATTTTGTGAGCAAACAACTTATGGGAATAAGAATCAACTTGCATAGGAAGGTAAAACAAGCATAGCTTCAAAATTTTCAACACATAGAGGAAACTTGATATTATTGCAATTCCTACGAGCATATATTCCTCCCTCATAATAATTTTCAGTAGAATTATGAATAAGTTCGACAATATAACCATCATATAAAGCATTCTTTTCATGATCTACAAGCATATAATTTTTATTACTCTCCACATAAGCAAAATTCTTCTCATTCGGAATAGTAGTGGGAGCAAACTCAACAAAATAACTATCATGTGAGGCATAATCCAATTGAAAATTAAAATTATGATGAAAAGTTTCATGGTTATCATTATTCTTTATAGCATACATGTCATCACAATAATCATCATAGATAACAACTTTGTTCACATAATCCATTGGAACCTCTTCCGAAATAGTGGAATCATTACTAAATAAAGTCATGACCTCTCCAAATTCACTTTCATCAATATAATCATCATAAATAGGAGGCATGCTTTCATAATAATAAATTTTCTCATCAAAACTTGGGGGACAAAAAATATCATCTTCATCAAACATAGCTTCCCCAAGCTTGTGGCTTTGCATATCATTAGCATCATGGATATTCAAGGAATTCGTACTAACAACATTGCAATCATGCTCATCATTCAGATGTTTAGTGCCAAACATTATAATGCATTCTTCTTCTAGTACTTGAGCACAATTTTCCTTCCCATCATTTTCACGAAAGAAATTAAAAATATGAAGCATATGAGGCAACCGTAATTCCATTTTTTTATAATTTTCTTTTATAAACTAAAATAGTGATAAAACAAGAAACAAAAAGATTAATTGCAAGATCTAAAGATATACCTTCAAGCGCTAACCTCCCCGGCAACGGTGCCAGAAAAGAACTTGATGTCTACTACACAACCTTCTTCTTGTAGACGTTGTTGGGCCTCCAAGTGCAGAGGTTTGTAGGACAGTAGCAAATTTCCCTCAAGTGGATGACCTAAGGTTTATCAATCCGTGGGAGGCGTAGGATGAAGCTGGTCTCTCTCAAGAAATCCTGCAACCAAATAACAAAGAGTCTCTTGTGTCCCCAACACACCCAATACAATGATAAATTGTATAGTTGCACTAGTTTGGCGAAGAGATGGTGATACAAGTGCAATATGGATAGTAGATAATGGTTTTTGTAATCTGAAAATATAAAACAAGAAGGTAGCAAGTGGTAAAAGTGAGCACAAACGGTATTGCAATGCTAGGAAACAAGGCCTAGGGTTCATACTTTCACTAGTGCAAGTTCTCTCAACAATAATAACATAATTGGATCATATAACTATCCCTCAACATGCAACAAAGAGTCACTCCAATGTCACTAATAGAGGAGAACAAACGAAGAGATTATGGTAGGGTACGAAACCACCTCAAAGTTATCCTTTCTGATCGATCTATTCAAGAGTCTGTAGTAAAATAACATGAAGCTACTCTTTCCGTTCAATCTATCGTAGAGTTCATACTAGAATAACACCTTAAGACACAAATCAACCAAAACCCTAATGTCACCTAGATACTCCAATGTCACCTCAAGTATCCGTGGGTATGATTATACGATATGCATCACACAATCTCAGATTCATCTATTCAACCAACACAAAGAACTTCAAAGAGTGCCCCAAAGTTTCTACCGGAGAGTCAAGACGAAAATGTGTGCCAAGCCCTATGCATAAGTTCACGAGGTCACAGAACTCGCAAGTTGATCACCAAAACATACATCAAGTGGATCACCTGATATCCCGTTGTCACCATAGATAAGCACATGCAAGACATACATTAAGTGTTCTCAAATCCTTGAAGACTCAATCCGATAAGATAACTTCAATGGGAAAACTCAATTCATCACAAGAGAGTAGAGGGGGAGAAACATCATAAGATCCAACTATAATAGCAAAGCTCACGATACATCAAGATCGTGTCAACTCAAGAACACGAGAGAGAGAGAGATCAAACACATAGCTACTGGTATATACCCTCAGCCCCGAGGGTTAACTACTCCCTCCTCGTCATGGAGAGCGCTGGGATGATGAAGATGGCCACCAGTGAGGGATTCCCCCTCCGGCAGGGTGCCGGAACAGGGTCTCGATTGGTTTTTAGTGGCTACAGAGGCTTGCGGTGGTGGAACTCCCGATCTATTCTTCTCTCTGATGTTTTTAGGGTATATGGACATATATAGGCGAAAGAATTCGGTCAGGGGAGCCATGAGGGGCCCACGAGGGTGGGGGCATGCCCAGGGGGAAGGGCGTGCCTCCCTGCCTCGTGGCTTCCTCGAAGCTTCCCTGACGTCTACTCCAAGTCTCCTGGATTGCTTCTGTTCCAAAAATAACTCTCCCGAAGGTTTCATTCCATTTGGACTCCGTTTGATATTCCTTTTCTTCGAAACACTGAAATAGGCAAGAAAATAACAATTTGGGCTGGGCCTCTGGTTAATAGGTTAGTCCCAAAAATAATATAAAAGTGTTTAGTAAAGCCCATAAACATCCAAAACAGATAATATAATAGCATGAATACTTCATAAATTATAGATACGTTGGAGACGTATCACATCACGAAACCCTATTTCCACCACCGAAATCTTCTGTACCCGTGAGATCCCATCTTGGGGCCTTTTCCGGCGCTCCGCTGGAGGGGGAATCGATCACGGAGGGCTTCTACATCAACACCATAGCCTCTCTGATGATGTGTGAGTAGTTTACCACAGACCTTCAGGTCCATAGTTATTAGCTAGATGGCTTCTTCTCTTTCTTTGGATCTCAATACAAAGTTCTCCTCTATTCTCTTGGAGATCTATTTGATGTAATTCATTTTGCGGTGTGTTTGTCGAGATCCGATGAATTGTGGGTTTATGATCAAGATTGTCCATGAACAATATTTGATTCTTCTCTAAATTCTTTTATGCATGACTTAATATCTTTGCAAGTCTCTTCGAATTATCAGTTTGGTTTGGCCTACTAGATTGATCTTTCTTGCAATGGGAGAAGTGCGTAGCTTTGGGTTCAATCTTGTGGTGTCCTTTCCTAGTGACAGCAAGGGCAGCAAGGCATGTATTATATTGTTGCCATCGAGGATAAAAAGATGGGGTTTATATCATATTGCTTGAGTTTATCCCTCTACATCATGTCATCTTGCCTAATGCGTTACTCTGTTCTTATGAACTTAATACTCTAGATGCATGCTGGATAGCGGTCGATCTGTGGAGTAATAGTAGTAGATGCAGAATCGTTTCGGTCTACTTGTTGCGGACGTGATGCCTATATACATTATCATGCCTAGATATTCTCATAACTATGCGCTTTTCTATCAATTGCTCGACAGTAATTTGTTCACCCACCGTAGAATCTACTATCTTGAGAGAAGCCACTAGTGAAACCTTTGGCCCCCGGGTCTATCTTCCATCATATTATTTTCCTATCTACTTGTTATTTCTGCCACCTTTTATTTTGCAATCTTTATTTTCCAATCTATACAACAAAAATACCAAAAATATTTATCTTATTATCCTTATTAGATCTCACTTTTGCAAGTGGTCGTGAAGGGATTGACAACCCCTTTATCGCGTTCGTTGCAAGGTTCTTATTTGTTTGTGCAGGTACGAGGGACTTGCGTGTAGTCTCCTACTGGATTGATACCTTGGTTCTCAAAAACTGAGGGAAATACTTATGCTACTTTGCTGCATCACCCTTTCCTCTTCAAGGGAAAACCAACACATGCTCAAGAGGTAGCACGCGTCACCAAGTTTAGGAACTGCCATTCCCCTCCCCCCTTCATGGCGCGCTCGCTCTTATTCTACCACGACTGAAGCACCTCGAGCTCGTCGTCGTCTGCCTCCCAAATGATGACATGGAGCACCTGCTCCCTGGCTATACTGCACTGGAAGAAATCAATGGGTTGAGTAGCTTCCACATCACCTCCATGACTCTCCGGACTATTTATGTGTGTTCCTGGTGCGGCAGGAAGACATCACAAGATGTGTACCACGGTATGGCCATCGAGGACACACCTGCACTTGAGAGATTACTTGTAGTTGATCAAGAAGGTCCAACAAGAATCAATGTCATTTCTGCGCCGAAATTGATAGTGGTGGGCTACTCGTCTAACAAATACTCCGAACTTGTTATTGGATCCACACCCGTTCAGGTACAACAGTCGCCTTCTACCTCTCCTTCTACAAATAAACATTATTTCTAATTTTGAAGATGTTTATTTGTCTGTCATCCAGAAAATGATTTCGACAAGCTTGACCCCGAAACTGCGCACAGTGAAGGTCTTGGCACTAGAATCTATCGGCCCCAACCTGGAGCAACACTGGTCCAGCACGTGCTATACAAACGGTTTTTAACCCCTTTTCGCGACGACATTTGGAACTGTCACGAAGTGAGTGTGGGCGATAGGGGGGTCCTTCCCACATGACCCAGAAACCGTCGGGGATAGGCCCTCCTGGCACATAAAATGAGCTCATGTGCGATCTGGCGGGGCATCGAAACCCAATTGTTTCCATTCGTATGTACATCCCACACGGTGAATCCCAGAAAATCATTTCTGCCCGTATGTATATCACACACAGTTCTTTGTGTGGAAACGTTTGTGCTAGGTGGCCTAACACAAACAGTTTGCTGCTGGAAGCTGTGTGTGATTGTTAGTTGATCGAACACGCCTACTTCCTAGAAATTGTGCGGGTTGTTTGAGTTCATCGCCCACGGTGTTGTCTGAGTAACCGTCTGCAATAGAAAACCCCAATAAGCAGGGTAATTAGCCTATTATTGATAATCCATGTACTAATCAAATTGATATTTCTTATAAAACACACCAGATATTTCATATCCGTATAACAACGACCAGGATTTCATAATCGAATTACATCAGATAGCTTCGGCACTCAGTTACGCCATTACACAACAACACCAAGTTTCACATGCAACATCAAAAACCTTTGGAAAGTAGCATCATACACGGTAAATAGACAGATGAATCTCATCTGGGAAACTGCAGAAATGGAAGGCAAATATTGAGCCTTCCATGATGTTGAATGTCCTTGCAACTTTAGGCCAGTGGCTATGGATATGTGCATGCCTAACCTTCGTCCTCTTCAGCAAGACTTCAATATTGTACCATGGGTGTTGAATGAATACCTTCCTCGCCTCTTGACCATGCAGGTGGTTTGAGAGGTAATCATCGGTGAACTGCTTTGAAAAGTACTAAAAACAAAGATATGCATAAATCGTTGTTATAAATTTTGAAATGGCGCAAGGGGTAAAAACAAGGTAAAAGAGTTGGTACCATCCTATAGTTGACTGATGTCTTCTTCATTGTGCAAACAAAGATCTTGCTGTTATTCGTCGGAAGTTTCTTCATCCTAACAATCTTTCTGAGTTTCTTGACTTGACTGATATTCATGGACATCTCATTTCCCTATATGCAAAATGGGTCGAACAGTGGGTCTAAGCCTCTGATAGCAGGACCTACATGTGCAAGACCAAATTGTAAGAAACCTAAATATTAGAATGTTTCCTGCAACTACACAATAATGTGCTATTAGCCAAAGGACCATGTTTGAACAAACCTCGATGGTAAACCGCAGTGTCTCCCATTGTTTCCCTGCAACACACATAAGGAAGATCTTGATCTGGTTAACTGAGATTTGCCATACTATCAGTAGCATATGTATTGAGTACAGCCAAATTCGATTGGTGTCACATGCATAACAATACAAAATTGTACCCACAACAATTGAAAATCAAATTGTAGAACTGAACCAAACAGTTAAATGGACAACAGACCAAATGAACCAAAATAGTTAACTGAGCATGACATTGCAGAATAGAAACATGTACTAGAAGATAAGACAGTTAACAAAACAAAGAATGCTTGAGAACAGTACGATGAAATGTAGCAATTGTTGGACCAAAGTATTAATTGAACATTACATTTCAGAGGACCAAACTGTTAACTGAACATTAGATTGCATATTAACATTACAGAGGACAAATCACTAGAAGGCACTAGCGGTGGCCTCGAGAAAATAGCACGATCTGTATTTTAAAGTAGACAACCGTGTGGCGATGTTGACGGTGGCCTCGAAGATGAGGTGCTCCTCCAAGATCTGGCGGTCGGCATGCATGGCAGCCATAGCGACCTCGTGTGCGCGTGCGGCTGCATGCTACTGAGCTCCATGTTATACTGCATGCAAAATGGTTATGGGCGGCGCTTAATTGGAGGAGGGGGACAGTGATTTTGGCAAAAGGTGTAGTGTCGTCGGTCGGGGCATGTCGGACGGGAAAGGAGGAGGATGGTGTGGGTGGGGTGTGGATTACCTGGCCATATCGACGAGGCCACGCAGCAAGAAGAAGGGTCGGCGACGAGGAGGCCGCGCAGCAAGAAGAAGGGTCGTCGGTGAGGAGGCGGCGCTGCGAGAAGAAGGGTAGCCAGCGAGGAGGCGACGCTGCAAGAAGAAGGGTCATCGTCGAGGAGGCTGAGCTTCCAGTAAGCAGTAGTGAAGGTTTGAACTTGGAAAGCAAGGAGGAACAGTGGAAATGTGGCTTTTGGTGGGAGGGAGGGGGCGGGAGATAGATATTTCCGCGGTGGCAAAAAAAAATCTCTCGGTGCCACAAGAAACTGGCACGCACGTGTGGTTCAAGCGGGGGCGGTGGACTGTTGTGACGCCCCCGATTTGACCGTACACTAATCATACACGCAAACGTGTACGATCAAGATCAGGGACTCACGGGAAGATACCACAACACAACTCTACAAATAAAATAAGTCATACAAGCATCATATTACAAGCCAGGGGCCTCGAGGGCTCGAATACAAGAGCTCGATCATAGACGAGTCAGCGGAAGCAACAATATCTGAGTACAGACATAAGTTAAACAAGTTTGTTTTAAGAAGGCTAGCACAAAAGTAGCAACGATCGAAAAGGCAAGGCCTCCTGCCTGGGACCTCCTAACTACTCCTCCAAGCCGAACTCCATGTAGAATCGTCCTTGGGATCCTCTGGCTCCTGGACTTCATCATATGGTTGTAACAAACGGGTATAGAAAGGGGGAAAGGGGGGAGCAAAGCAACCGTGAGTACTCATCCAAAGTACTCGCAAGCAAGGAGCTACACTACATATGTATGCATTGGTATCAAATGGAAAAGGGATAGCATAGGTGGACTGAACTGCAGAATACTGGAATAAGAGGGGGATAGCTAGTCCTATCGAAGACTATGCTTCTGGCAACCTCCATCTTGCAGCATGTAGAAAAGAGTAGATGGTAAGTTCACCAAGTAACATCTCATAACATAATCCTACCCGGTGATCCTCCCCTCGTCGCCCTATGAGAGAGCAATCACTGGTTGTATCTGGCACTTGGAAGGGTGTGTTTTATTAAGTATCCGGTTCTAGTTGTCATAAGGTCAAGGTACAACTCCGGGTCGTCCTTTTACCGAGGGACATGGCTATTCGAATAGATCAACCTACCTGCAGGGGTGCAC
Organism: Triticum urartu; assembly: GCF_056163025.1. Lineage (NCBI taxonomy): Eukaryota > Viridiplantae > Streptophyta > Magnoliopsida > Poales > Poaceae > Triticum > Triticum urartu. The sequence goes on from NC_141878.1 coordinate 119,721,777, forward strand.
CACATTTCCCAACACGCTCGATCCCCTTTGTCCGGACACACTTTTCTGGGTCATGCCCGGCTTCGGAAGATCAACACGTCGCAGCCCTACCTAGGCACAACAGAGAGGTCAGCACGCCGGTCTAAAATCCTATGGCGCAGGGGTCTGGGCCCATCACCCATTGCACACCTGCACGTTGCGTACGCGGCCGGCGAGCAGACCTAGCCTTCCTTATACAAGAGCAGGCGTTCCAGTCCAACCCGGCGCGGGCTGCTCAATCACTGACGTCACGAAGGCTTCGGCTGATACCATGACGTCGAGTGCCCATAACTATTCCCGCGTAGCTGGTTAGTGCGTATAGGCCAGTGGCCAGACTCAGATCAAATACCCAGATCTCGTTAAGCGTGTTATTTTGAAATAACCACGGACGCCGACCAGGGCCAAGCCCACCTCTCTCCTAGGTGGTCTCAACCTACCCTGTCGCTCCGCCACAAAGATCCACTCAGAGGGCCGTCAGGACAAGCGTCCTCTCGGACCCAATCCGTGAATCACTCGCGGGTACTCTACGAGCCGACCCGACTTTAGTCACCACAAGTATCATATAATATGTATATAAGTATATGCCCGTGATCACCTCCCGAGTGATCACGGCCCGATAGTATAGCATGGTAGACAGACAAGAATGTAGGGCCGCTGATGATAAACTAGCATCCTATACTAAGCATTTAGGATTGCAGGTAAGGTATCAATAACTGTAACAACAATGACAGGCTATGCATCAGGATAGGATTTACAGAAAGCAGTAACATGCTACACTACTCTAATGCAAGCAGTAGAGAGAAGGGTAGGTGATATCTGGTGATCAAGGGGGGGGCTTGCCTGGTTGCTCTGGCAAGAAAGAGGGGTCGTCAACAGCGTAGTCGATCGGGGCACCAGCAGCGGTGTCAGCCTCGTAGTCTATCGGAGAGAAGAGGGGGAAGAAACAATGAATATAATGCAAACAAATTCATAGCGATGCATGACATGACAAGTAGCGTAGGGGTGCCCTAACGCGGTATGAGGTCATACCGATGAAGGGGGGAAACATCCGGGAAAATAACCCCGGTGTTTCGCGTTTTCGGACAAATGAATCGGAGGGGGAAAGTTGCGTGTTCGCTATGCTAGGGATGTGTGGCGGACGAACGGGCCGCGTATCCGGATTCGTCTCGTCGTTCTGAGTACCCCCTAGTCCAGGACACCGTCAGCGGCCCACACACAAAGGCCAGAAATGCTCCTGAGATGCGGCCATGTTGATCCCCGGGACATCGATGCAGACACGCAGCCCAGTATCCTCACCAGGATGCGGAACTGTGCCCCGTGGGCGGCTGTCGCCGCACATGGCTCTGGCTTCTTGCAGTTCCTGGGTGGTCAACTTTCATGTACAAAGTTTTTCCATCCGAGCTACGGTTTATTTTATATTAATTTTAAAAGATTTAAATCATTTTAGCATTTATTTAATTATTTTAATTTAACATTATCCAGAACAGTGCATGCTGACGTCAGCATGACATCATCAGTCAACAGAGGTGTTGACTGGGTTGCTGACGTATGGGTCCCGCATGTCATAGGTACAATAACCTAATTAACCTATTAATCAGTTTAATTAGTTAATTAGGTACCTAATGTTTAATTAGTTTAATTAAACATGATTAATTAACTTAATTAATTTAGTTAATTAATTAACATTTTTATTTACTTATTATTATTTTATTTATTTTAAATCGTTCTCAGGGGGCGTGGCCCCCCCATGTCATAGGCCCCAGGGGCTTAACGGGGCGGGTTAATGGGTGCGGGCGAGGCTACCCGTTTGGGCGCCTGCCCAGGCCAGTGGAGGTGCCGGGGCATCGTAGCCGGCGGCAAGCTGCGTCGGGTAGTAGGGGGGTGACGACGAGCGAGGGCACGTCGCAGAGCGGGCGCGCGACGGCCAGGGAAGGTCGATGGCGGGCGGCGTGTGCAGCGTGTCGTGGTTCGACGGCAGCGGTGGTGGGCTCGGCGGGAAGTCGGCGCGGGCGATACAGGCCAGCGGCAATGGAGCAGAGGCGGGCGACGAAACGCGGCAGGCGCGGCGGTGCAAGTAGCGACAACAGGCAGGCGTGGGTTGCACGGACGTCGCCGGAGCGGGGCAAGCGGCGCGTGGGTGCGGTGAGCGAGCAGGGGAGGAGGCGCGTGCGGCAGGGAGGCAAACAGAGCGCGCGGCAGGGGCGAGCGAGGCGCGGGACGCGCGCGGCATGGGCGAGTGCGCCCGGAGCACGGGCGACTCGGCGATGCGGGGCGTGTGCGGCCAGGGGCGCGAGCGGCATGGGGAACGCGCGCGGGTGACCGTGGTGAGGGGCGACAGCCAGGCCCGCGGGCGCGCACCGCGGTGACAGGAGGAAGGGGGAGATGGGGGATCCTCACGTTCGATGATGGGAAGAGGGGCGGCGTGGCTCGGGGTGGTCCGGCGAGGGAGAGGACGAGGTACACGACAACGACGGAGACGAGGAAGTCCGGCGACGGGGGGCTCCGCGCGGCGACGTCGTCCTCAAGACGCCGCGGGTGTCGGGGGCGAGGCGGGGTCAGGGGCGATGTGGATCGCCCGGACCCAGCAGAGAGAGGGGTAGGAGTGGAGGAAGGCGAGGAGGGCGGCGGTGGGGCGGCGCCGGGGTGGGCGCCGGCGACGGGGCACGAGGCGGTGCCCCTCGATCTGGATCGAGGGGGAGGGGGTGAGGGAGCGAGAGGTGGGGGAGCGAGTGGGGAGTGGGCAGCAGTTAGGGTTTCGGTCATGTGGGGGGATATGGGGAGTGTGGGAGGCCGCGGCTAGGCCGGCTGGTTGGCCCGGTGGCCAGCTGGGCCACGGCCCAGCAAGGGGTGGGGGCTTTTACTTACTTTTTTCTTTTTGTTTTGATTTTCCCATTTATTCTTTTTCCTTTTTATTTTATTTTAGTTACACTTTATTTTTAGTTTAGTAAAATATGACAATAGTTCCAAAATAGTGTTTCCAAATAACCCACTACCCTAAAAAGTTTTACCTCAAAATAAAATAGTTTATGATTTTATAAAATATCAAAGGCACTTATTTAATCGTTTCAACTACTGTTTTAATCATTTTAGAGTATTAAAACATTTTATAAAAGTGGGGTTTCCTCACCACAATTAACTCTGCATTACTTGGCACAACCCGGAAAATTTAGTTTTAAAGTTTGAAAACTTTTGTTGTTTGCCTTTAATTCAATTTTGAATTTGAATCGGTTTTGAACTAACCCGAGATTAACTACACTGATAGAGGTGATGTGGCATCATTAGTAGGGAATTACTGTAGTCTAATTATCCGGGCATCACAATTCTCCTCCACTACAAGAAATCTTGTCCCGAGATTTAGGAGGTGAAGTAAGGGGAAAGATCTGGTTGCAAAATTTTGATGAATCTTCTCGATCTTGGTTGCTCTTCTTGAAGAGGCCGCCCATAGCATTGATGTCTTCATTCCTAGGCATCATGATGAAGTTGTCGTCCTTTCTTCGGGGCCTTCATCGTACTTATGAATAGGTAAGGGCAGCTTGGCAACGATAGAATGCTAAGAGGGTATTCATCCAGGGTTAACCCATGAATGAACATAAGAGTATCCCTTGAGTTGGAACTCAGTAAAAGCATCGAGAGAAATAATAATAGGCATGAGAATTTTCAAGTGGGTAGGCAAACGTTCGATGCCTATAATGGAGTGTGAGAGGGGTTGAAAGCAATGGAATATGTATGACGGCTAAAACTAGAATAGATCATCTCAAGGAAGGTGGCTCGTGAATTACTTATGAAGCCAAACGCGAGGAATATCTTTGGTAACAGGGGTATACATAAGAGCCAGCTTTCGATCCTGTGGAATTGTGGGTTAAGGGCCCACCATGTGGGTTAAAAGTAGGAGGAGCGGTGACATCTTGCAAGGTCATGATAGCAAGGTTCGGCATGTTAGAGGATAGACTGTCAGTTATGTCAACAACAACGTCGGTACCAAGGGCGAGGGACGAAGAGAACCATTTTCCTGCTTGTTGAACGAGGCGGACCAATAGGCAAAGTGCTCGTCCATCATTGGCTACCGGAATGTTATCAACAATAGTAACAGGGTCTTGCTGACAGGATTGTACACCGAGGTGTTTACATAAGCAGGAGAATATTACTGCTTAGATCATATTGATACGTCTCCGTCGTATCTACTTTTCCAAACACTTTTGCCCTTGTTTTGAACTCTAACTTGCATGATTTGAATGGAACTAACCAGGACTGACGATGTTTTCAGCAGAATTACCATTGTGTTATTTATGTGCAGAAACAAAAGTTCTCGGAATGACCTGAAACTTCATGGAGCAACTTTTTGGAAAATATAAAAAATACCTGCAAAATATGAAGGCCAGAGGGCCCACCACCTGTCCACGAGGCTGGGGGGCGCGCCCCCTACCTTGTGGGCCCCCTGGAGCTCCTCCGACTCTAACTCCAACTCTATATATTGTGTTTCGGGGAGAAAAAAATCAGAGAGAAGAATTCATCGATTTTTACGATACGGAGCCGCCGCCAAGCCCTAAAACCTCTCGGGAGGGCTGATCTGGAGTCTGTTCGGGGCTCCGGAGAGGGGAATCTGTCGCCATCATCATCATCAACCATCCTCCATCACCAATTTCATGATGCTCACTTTCGGTGTCAAAACCGGCGGATCTCGGGTAGGGGGTCCCGAACTGTGCGTCTAGGCTGGATGGTAACAGGAGGCAAGGGACACGAAGTTTTACCCAGGTTCGGGCCCTCTCGATGGAGGTAAAACCCTACGTCCTTCTTGATTAATATTGATGATATGGGTAGTACAAGAGTAGATCTACCACGAGATCGGAGAGGCTAAACCCTAGAAGCTAGCCTATGGTATGATTGTTGATGTGTATGTTGTCCTACGGACTAAAACCCTCCGGTTTCTATAGACACCGGAGAGGGTTAGGGTTACACAAAGTCGGTTACAATGGTAGGATATCTGCATATCCGTATCGCCAAGCTTGCCTTCCACGCCAAGGAAAGTCCCTTCTGGACACGGGACGAAGTCTTCAATCTTGTATCTTCATAGTCCAGGAGTCCGGCTGAAGGTATAGTCCGGCCATCCGGACATCCCTTAATCCAGGACTCCCTCAGTAGCCCCTGAACCAGGCTTCAATGACGACGAGTCCGGCGCACAAATTGTCTTCGGCATTGCAAGGCGGGTTCCTCCTCCAAGTACTTCATAGAAAATTTTGAACACAAAGATAGTGTTCGGCTCTGCAAAATAAGTTTCCACATATTGCCATAGAGAGAATAATATTTACACAAATCTAATCTGCTGACGTATTCCGTAGTGTGACACACCACGGCCAAGCCTTTATCCGAGTCATTTCATTATCCCACCTTAGCGCGTCATGCGAGGCAGTTTCCTTGGCATGTCTTGTTAAAGCAGAGATCGTGTCCCCTTATTTCGGGATTCTCATCAATACGGGCGTGGGTAACCCAACCACGCCATTGATTACGGCGCTTGGAGATAAGCGAGTTTTACCAGGCTGGTGGGGACACGTAGTTGCGTCCACCCATATAAGGGGAGAGGGATCCACCTTTTCACCTACGCCTTCAAGTAGGCATGTGAACATGGCAAAAACATAATCAGATCTCAGACTTAGTGAAAAACTAGAGCATGCAAATCTGTTAACAAGTAGGCATGTTTACGAGCTCGATGCACTCACTACAGAGCAAGGCATGACAATCTAAGCATACACCCATCAAGAATACACATTATATAAGCTATAAATGGCAAGAACAACAACATAGCTTGCACGGATCAACAACAACATCCTCGGCAAAATCGCTAACAAGCAGACAATCTGCCAGGATTCATGAAATAGCAAAAGTAGAGCTCGATTGACTCAAGCTAGAGTGCTCCATAATTGCAAACAAAGACATGGATGGGTAGAGCACCACAAGATAAACAAATCATCCTTACTGATCATCCTCAAAAGAGGCACGGATCACTAGGTAACAACATGAGCATATGGCATATTGATAAAAACAGATCAAGGACTTAGTGAAATCCCAAGTCCCTGAAATCAGCATTAACGAATGCACTACTTTGCAAGCTTGTGCTAGTCGCCACACATATCACAAAAATACATGGATAGCACCTCTGGAAAGATGGCAAAGCATATAACAAAACTCATGTAGAGCTCAGGAGCATATCATGCACACATTAATCATGGAAAAAATGACAAATAGCTATTTGGTGCAGCAGATCTGACAATTAACTCAAATAGCTCTCTTCCAACAGCATTTCGGGCATCAAGATGAGCTCAAATGAAAATGATGCAATGAGATGAAATGATGTACTCTCTGAGGTCAACATTTTGATATGCTACACGCCCAAAACGGATCTACGGATGCAAAGTTACGACACGATGAAGTTCCATAAAAAAATACTGAGAGGAGAGGGAAAAATCAACCGGTTAGGGTTTACTGTAGCAACCCAGACCAGATCTAGATCGGGCGCGCGCACTGTAGCAGATCAGCGCCGGAGTTCGTGCTCGCCGGAGGAGGACGCCGGAGATGGAGTGGAGGCGGCTGCGGACGCCGGTGGGGTGGCCACGGGCGCCGGTGGCCGGAGCTGCGGACGCGGTGGCGGATGGCGACCGGCCGGCGATGAGGCGGATGGGCGGTGCGGCGGGCGGCGACCAGTGACGAGGGGCGTCAGGACACGGCGGGTCGCCGGCGATGGTGACGGTGGCCGGCGCGGGCTCCTCGCCGGAGCTGGAGGCGACGGGTGCTGCGAGCGCTGCGAAGGCGGCGGGGAAGACCCAGGCCGCGGGGGCCCGACGTGGGCTGCGGCGGGCCGCGGTGGGAGGCGCCGGCGGTTGCCACGTGGCAGCCTCCGGTTGGCGGTGGCGGAGATGTCCGGCGGCGGTGGACGTGTCCGCCCACGCGGAGAGGAGCGGGACTAGGGTTAGGGGTGTTTTGGATCCGGGATTTCGGAGGAGGACCTATTTATAGGCATAGGAGGAGCTAGGAGAGTCCAAATGAGGTGCGGTTTTCGGCCACGCAATCGTGATCGAACGCTCTAGATGATGGAGAGGATTTTGGTTGGTTTTGGGCCAAAATGGAGGGGTGTTGGGCTGCAACACACACGAGGCCTTCTTGGTCCCTCGGTTAACCGTTGGAGTATCAAACGAAGTCCAAATGGTACGAAACTTGACAGGCGGTCTACCGGTAGTAAACCAAGGCCGCTTGGCAAGTCTTGGTCCAATACGGAAATGTTTAACCCCCACACACGAAAAGAAGGTAGAAAGGACCACCGGAGGAGATAGGAGCGCCGGAATGCAAAACGGACAACGGGGAAAATGCTCGGATGCATGAGACAAACACGTATGCAAATGCAATGCACATGATGACATGATATGAGATGCATGACAACGACAACAACACACGGGGACAAAAACCCGAACCCGAGGAAATAAAATAACTTAGCACCGGAAACGGCAAGAGTTGGAGTACATATTAGGTAAATTACATCCGGGGTGTTATAGGACTGGGCTTCCCTCTTCACCCATTTTTCCGGGGGCTCATGTTCTACTATGGCCTGGATTTCCACGATCTGGCCCCGAACTTTGTCCTCAACATTTCGGCGTTTATCATCGTGTGCGAGGCTTTCCTCCGCATCCGCCCCCATTTCGGCCTATGGCTCAAGACTTTCAACGTCAAGACGAAGGTGGTGCGCGGCAACCAGGCGGAGTGCAGAGGCGCCATGGTGGGCAAGATGGCCAACGTCTTATGGCTCGAGGGCTCCTTTGTGGAGACCCTGAAGGGGTGGCCATCGGGGTGGTTTTAAATCACCGAGCCGCGCGACCCCGAATGGGTCGCAGCCCCCATGTTTCGATCCGGACCCCCTACGCAGCTTACCTCCTGGAAGGAGACAGGCCTGTCGTGGGGTAAAAAAGGAGAGCTGACCGGACTCCAAACATGCATCCAAACCATGGTGGACAAGAAGCTCAAACTTGTCAACGTTGTCCAGGTTATGCTCATCCGCCTGATCCTCCCGTGTCAACAATGGGCTTTCAACCTGTGGGAGTTCGACCCGGCGCGGCACCAAACTCTGAACAGGCTCTTCGACACGACGTACGAAGATGCCTGGAAGGTGCTTTTCAAGGGCACCGAGGCCCCCGCATCCGCTACCGAGGATCGCGGATTCAGCACGCAGCATCACGCTCATGCGGTAAGCTGTTTTTTCCTTTTACAGGGTATCAGTTTTTCATAGTTTGACTCCATGCGGGATCTAAGCTCCCTTACCTTTGACAGGACTGGCAGGTGACGTCCGGACAGATCAACTGTCCGGCTCCCTTGCCCGAAGGCCAAGCGGACGCTCGCTTGGCGAAGCTGCTAGTTTCGGCACCCTACGTGGTGCCGGAGAAGAAGGCCGCGCAAAAGGCCACGGGGACTCGAAAGAGTGCCCGGCGCCAGGAGGTTTCGGATCCATCATCCGACGGTTCTGAGGCGCATTCCTCCCGTGAAGACGAGGAGGAAGAAGAAGAGACCTCTTCCCCTCCAGCGGGAGGAGAGAAGAAAAGGAAGGCCGCCCTCTCTAGGGAGGCCGGAGGGTCCAAGAAGGGGAAAACCCTTCCTCCGGACTACTCCACCGACGCCGACGACGGCGGAGAGGATTGGCCGCCCAGGGCCAAGCCCCTGGCAAAATCGTAAGTATCCGGATACCAGAGTAATTCATAGTATTCGTTTATTGCACAGCTTTCCCTTGTGTCGAATATGTTTATGCAGCCCACCCAAAGACCGGCTCGACGCGTCGTCAAGCGGCTCACTGGACTCATCGGATGTGAACTCGCTTCCGACGGCTTCCTCCCCCCGTCCTACGGACGACACCGAAGTGTTGTCCCAACAGGTTCCAAGCCGGGAGGAGATGGTCCTAGAGGCGCCGCAAGGCGACCTCCCGGACTCCAGGAGTAAAGCAATGAGACCCCCCTAGGGCTCCAAGTCCGGCTCTAGGCCGGACACTGCTCCGAAACCTTCAAAGGTTCCAGAGTCCGGTGGGGGACCTCCTTCCAAGAGGAGCAAGCCCACCGTGCCGGTGACCCCCGTCCAACCGGAGGTTTCGGACAACCTGTTGGAGGCGCTCCAAGGCGCCTCCATCGACGAGGAGCACCGCACCATTATGAGTGCGGTGGTCCAGAAGGTTCAGTCCGCCAAGAGCGGACTGACTGAAGCTTGTACTAGCCTTTTAACAGGCTTTGAGGTAAGTAAAGAATGTGTAAATAATATTACTGCATAGATAGTAGCCCCTGATGCTCTGTTTGGCGTTCGGGAAGAAAAGCCGAATAGAGGATCAAATAAAATCCGCAGGAGTCTAACAAAAAGGAGTCAATATGCGTATGCAGGCTTCTCTGCTTGCGTCCGCCGCACTGACTGCGGAAGTGGACACGCTAAAGCAGAACCTCGAGCGGTCCGAGCAAGAGCTCGGGCGTGCCAAGAAGAAGCTCGAGGACAATGAAGGTAAGAAATACCTTGTTTAAATATATATAAAAAGGTGCAATTGCAAAAAATGACAGGATTATCGTGGCTATTGTAGGGGCCACATCCGAGGTCGCGACCCTTAAGAAAGCGCTGGTTGAGGCCGAGAAGAGGGCGGACACGGAGCGCACCGAGCGGGAGAAGTATGAGGCCGAGGTTGGCAAGGTACGACAAGAGCTCCAAGCTCTCATGGAAAAACATGAGAGTTTGGAGCTTGACTCAAAGACGCGAGCGTCCGAGCTCGCGGTGGCTATTGAAAATGCCAAGTCTGCCAAGGCCGAATCCCAAAAGACCCTCCAGGAGTTGGATGAGGTGAATAAGATAGCGGCGGGTAAGGCATTCTTTATGCAAAGAAAACACATAAACGTGAGTTACTTGTTACTTACCCGAATCCGGAGCTCTCCAGGAGCGTTCGCAGATCTTCCCCAGAGTGTGTCCGATGCCGCCACATTCTATCGAGCCGAGGAGGGCAGCTCGACAGAGAAGGTGTTCTGGTCTCAGTATGCTGAGGCCGGACACCCCGTGCCCCTGAGCGACCAGCTGAAGCAACTGGTCGAGCTCCACAAGGTGGCCGAACAGGCCATGAAGGGCCTCATAGTTCGACTGTGGCCTGGAGGGGCTCTGCCTGGGAGCTATTTCGGGCTGGTACGGCGGCTGGTGGGGCCTGTCCAAGGCTCGAAGTCATCAAGCGCTCCATCTACATTGAACGTGCCCGTAAGGCCCTTGCCCGTGCTAAGGTGCATTGGGGCAAGATGGATGCTGAGAAGCTTGTGAAGGACGGGCCACCGCCGGGGAAAGAGCATCGCAGGCCCGAGAATTATTATAAGGATGTTCCGAAGGGTGCCTGCCTTGTGGCAGATGAATGTTCTAGGGATGTAATTTTTGAGTGAAACTTGCTCGTTTTGTCCTGTGCGCTGAAAACTTGTTCATATGCGCTAAGCAATGCTGTTTGGAATTTAAAATATTACCTTCTGTGCGGTTGTTTATCAATTCCGAGAGATGGCAAGTCGTCGGCTTCTGCCCCCGTGCCGCTAGTGCTGGGGTGTTCGAGGATAAACCTGAGCGCTCTTTTTCCCATGTTTGGGTCCTTCGAGGGAGGCGCTCAGCCCAACGAACAAGGCAATCGGACTATAATGCGTGAACACTCTCACTTAGCCATAGAATTCTACAATTTTAAATTTTGGCGAAGCCCCTGCTATTCGGAAGACCGAGTTCGGGGAGCTATCCACGCCTTGGCCGGACAGAGCCGGCTCCTCGCTCTAAGCGGCATAAGTCGTTAGGGACTCGAAAAACCTCTCGAACAGCAACCAGCTCTCGCTTCATCATGACAGTCAGTTTTAGCTTTCTCCACTGAGGTGCTCGACCCAGCTCAACTGGGGCACAATCGCAGTGGTTCTCCTAGTGCTACCTTAGCCGATATAGCGGAACGTAAGGCACCAAAACATAGGAGTCGGGCAAACCCAACTATTGACCCAAGACATGATTCAGAGCCGATGCATATAATGCTATAAGTTCGGGGTGCCGCACTTGTTAAAGTGTTCGGACTTCTCACACCATATTGAGGGGTACTAAAGCCCCTGGCGTATTTTGCCCGTACCAAAGTGTACGGGTGCAACATGTCGTTAAGGAACATATATAAAAAAAGAGTAATGCGAAAATAGACAAAAGCTACGCACTGTTTATTAAAGAGGGTTGCGATCAAAGCAGAACGATACAAATAATGCGATAAGAAAAAGGTTGGACTATGTAACAAGTCTGTTCCAGGGGCAAGCTGCGGAATAGTATGCGAAACAGGTATACTGCTCGTCATAGAGACCACCTGGGAGTTCCGTAATGCGGCGTGGCTTGTCTGCTTCCCTGGTTCTTGCATCGTTTGTGTGGCAATTGAACTACCGAATAGGCCTTCCAAAGAGTGGAGTCCTGAAAGTAAGAGAAAATTAAAAAATCGGCAGCCCCTAGTTCAGTTTAAGCCGTGTTTTGGGCGTGCCGTGATGGTGCCCCTCCCCCTGTACCCATGCTATTTCTAGAGCATAGTTATGTACGCGAAGTACCGGTGTTGCATATTTGCGAGGGCTGGGGTTGGGGCCGCATTGCTACACCTGCTCGGATCGTGCTAGGCGGTCTTGTTGTAGGTTACTCTAGGCGCGCATGATGGTGTCCGGTCGCTTAATGACCGGACTGGAGAACTGCCTAGAGAGGCTGCTTTGTACTTCCGCTGCAAGGGCCGCCATGTGCTCCTCCGTTCGGAGGGAGTGTTTGGTGTTTCCACTGACCGTAATTACTCCTCGAGGGCCTGGCATCTTGAGCTTAAGGTATGCGTAGTGTGGTACCGCGTTGAACTTGGCGAATGCGGTTCGCCCGAGCAGTGCGTGATAGCCACTGCGGAATGGGACTATGTCGAAGATTAACTCCTCGCTTCGGAAATTATCCGGAGATCCGAAGACCACTTCAAGTGTGGCTGAGCCTGTACAGTTGGCCTCTACACCTGGTATTACGCCTTTAAAGGTCGTTTTGGTGGGCTTAATCCTCGAGGGATCTATGCCCATTTTCCGCACTGTATCCTGGTAAAGCAGGTTCAGGCTACTGTCGCCGTCCATAAGGACTCTAGTGAGATGAAATCCGTCAATAATTGGGTCTAGAACCAATGCGGCGAATCCGCCATGACGGATGCTAGTGGGATGGTCCCTTGGATCAAAGGTGATCGGGCAGGAGGACCATGGGTTGAACTTTGGGGCGACTGGCTCTATCGCGTATACGTCACTTAACGCGCGCTTCCGCTCCCTTTTGGGGACGTGGGTTGCGTATATCATGTTCACCGTCCGCACTTGAGGGGGGAAACCCTTCTGTCCACTGTTGTTCGGCGGCCGGGGCTCCTCGTCGTCATCACTATGCAGCCCCTTGTCTTCATTTTCGGCATTTAACTTGCCTGCCTGCTTGAACACCCAACAATCCCTGTTGGTGTGATTGGCCGGCTTTTTGGGGGTGCCATGTATCTGGCACAAGCGGTTGAGTATACGGTCCAAACTGTACGGGCCCCTAGGATTCCTTTTGAATGGCTTTTTCCGCTGACCGGATTTAGAGCCTCTGAATCCGGCACTAACTGTCGTATCCTCAGCATTGTCGCTATTAATGCGGCGCTTCTGCTTGTTGCGACGCGACCTGCCACTATTGTCCCTGGTATCCGAATTACCAGGGTTCTTGGTCATATTGTTGCTACGAGCAAGCTAGCTGTCTTCTCTCGCGCAAAAGCAGGTCATGAGTGTCGTGAGTGCTGCCATAGACTTCGGTTTTTCCTGTCCAAGGTGCCGGGCAAGCCACTCGTCACGGATATTGTGCTTGAAGGCTGCTAGGGCCTCAGCGTCCGGACAGTCGACTATTTGATTTTTCTTTGTTAGGAACCGTGTCCAGAATTGCCTGGCCGATTCCTCTGGCTGCTGAATTACGTGACTTACGTCATCGGCGTCTGGGGGTCGCACATAAGTGCCCTGGAAATTGTCGAGGAATGCGGCTTCCAGGTCCTCCCAATAACTGATTGATCCTGTTGGCAAGCTGTTAAGCCAATGCCGAACTGGTCCTTTAAGCTTGAGTGGGAGGTATTTGATGGGGTGGAAATCATCACCGCGAGCCATGTGGATATGAAGGAGATAATCCTCGATCCATACCGCGGGATCTGTTGTGCCATCATATGATTCGATATTTACGGGTTTGAAACCCTCGGGGATTTGATGATCCATTATTTCGTCTGTGAAGCATAGTGGGTGTGCGGCGCCTCTGTACTGGGCTATATCACGACGTAGCTCCAATGAGCTTTGTCTACTGTGTTCGGCCCTGCCGAATTTGTGGTTGGTGTGACGGTTACCGTCTCGAGCCGTGGGGCACCCACGCGATCCGTAGATCGATCTTGTTTGCCTTGCCTTGTCCTCCAACATATCTCGTAAGTCCGGCACATATTCCCGTGCCTTGGTATGGGGTGTGGCTTGAGTTGAGGGCCGAGAGGCCTCTCTGTCGCGGCCACGAGGTGGCCGGTCGGCCGCATCAAGTGCTTCCTCCTCTAATCGGGGTAGCAACCTGCGCTTTGGGTAGCTCTTGGAGGGGCGTTCGAGTTTATGCTCTTCGGCCGCAAGGACTTCAGTCCATATGTCGACTAGCAAATCTTGATCAGCTCTAAGTTGTTGCTGTTTTTTCTTGAGGCTTCTTACCGTGGCCATAAGCCTGCGTTGAAAACGCTCTTGCTCTACGGGATCCTCTAGCATGACGAATTCGTCATCGTCGAGGCTTGCCTCGTCTTCAGAGGGAGGCATATAATTATCGTCCTCGACCTCTCTGTCTGCCGCTCTCTCATGAGGGCTGGTTTCTCCATCCTCCTGTGGTAAATCTTGCTGGAGGGGGTTTTCTTCGGCACTTTCCAGAGTATTATTATCTCCCGTTCTGGAATCACCGTATTTGTTTTGGCGGGATTTTGAGTGGCGCCGCTGACGCCGGCGCTTAGGCTGCTCCTTGGAGGGGCCATCCTCCGCTGTTCCATCGCCATCTCCTTATTTTGGGGTGTCCACCATGTATATGTAATATGACGAGGTGGCTTTCCAGGGCCTGATAGGCGCTGGTTCTTCATCATCTCCTTCATCGGCGTCCATACCGTCGATGTCTTCGGAGTCGAAGTCGAGCATGTCGGTTAAGTCATCGACAGTGGCTACAAAGTGGGTGGTGGGTGGGCTTTGAATTTCTTCATCGTCCGAATCCCAACCTTGCTGGCCATAGTCCGGCCAGGGCTCTCCTGATAAAGAGAGAGACTTCAGTGTCTTCAGAATATCGCCGAAAGGCGAGTGCTGAAAGATGTCCGCGGCCGTAAACTCCATAATCGGCGCCCAATCAGATTCGATCGGCAGGGGCGCGGAGGGTTCGGAGTCCGGAGAGGAGTCTGGCTCCTTGGAGTCACGAGTCTCACAGAGTGCGGGGCTGGTGTTCGGCTCGATCGCCGTTGGGATCGTAGCCCCCAAGGCGGCGTCCAACCACCCATCCTCGATCGGCGCAGTTGGCTCCGAATTAAGGGTCGAAGCCGATGAGGGTGCGGCCTCCAGGGCACTGTTCGGCGGCAGAGCTAGATCATGCTCGTCGGGACAGTGTGGCGCGCTCGGCAGTGGCTCGAATCCGTCGAAGATCAAGTCCCCGTGGATGTCGTCCGTGTAGTTTAAAATTCCAAATCTGACCTGATGGCCAGGGGCATAGCTTTCGATCTGCTCCAGATGGCCAAGTGAATTGGCCCGCAGTGCGAAGCTGCCGAAGACAAAGATCTGTCCGGGGAGGAAGGTCTCACCCTGGATTGCATCGCCATTGATGATCGTAGGAGCCATCAAGCCTAACGGCGACGACACAGAGGAACTCTCAATGAAAGCACCAATGTCGGTGTCAAAACCGGTGGATCTCGGGTAGGGGGTCCCGAACTGTGCGTCTAGGCCGGATGGTAATAGGAGGCAAGGGACACGAAGTTTTACCCAGGTTCGGGCCCTCTCGATGGAGGTAAAACCCTACGTCTAGCTTGATTAATATTGATGATATGGGTAGTACAAGAGTAGATCTACCACAAGATCGGAGAGGCTAAACCCTAGAAGCTAGCCTATGGTATGATTGTTGATGTGTATGTTGTCCTACGGACTAAAACCCTCTGGTTTATATAGACACCGGAGAGGGTTAGGGTTACACAAAGTCGGTTACAATGGTAGGAGATCTGCATATCCGTATCGCCAAGCTTGCCTTCCACGCCAAGGAAAGTCCCTTCTGGACACGGGACAAAGTCTTCAATCTTGTATCTTCATAGTCCAGAAGTCCAGCTGAAGGTATAGTCCGGCCATCCGGACACCCCCTAATCCAGGACTCCCTCACTCACCGCTGTGCGTAAGTAATTCCATCGTAGGCTTGCTGGACGGTGATGGGTTGGATGGGATCTATCATGTAATCGAGTTAGTTTTGTTAGGGTTTGATCCCTAGTATCCACTATGTTCTGAGATTGATGTTGCTATGACTTTGCTATGCTTAATGCTTGTCACTAGGGCCCGAGTGCCATGATTTCAGATCTGAACCTATTATGTTTTCATAAATATATGAGAGTTTTAGATCCTATCTTGCAAGTCTATAGTCACCTATTATGTGTTATGATCTGTTAACCCCGAAGTGACAATAATCGGGATACTTACCGGTGATGACCGTAGTTTGAGTTCATGTATTCACTATGTGTTAATGCTTTGTTCCGGTACTCTATTAAAAGGAGGCCTTAATATCCCTTAGTTTCCATAAGGACCCCGCTATCACGGGAGGGTAGGACAAAAGATGTCATGCAAGTTCTTTTCCATAAGCACGTATGACTATATTCGGAATACATGCCTACATTACATTGATGAACTGGAGCTAGTTCTGTGTCACCCTAGGTTATGATTGTTACATGATGAACCGCATCCGGCATAATTCTCCATCACTGATCCATTGCCTATGAGCTTTCCATATATTGTTCTCCGCTTATTTACTTTTCTGTTGCTATTGCTATCATCACAACAAAATACCAAAAACACTACTTTTGCTACCGTTACCACTACTATCATATTACTTTGCTACTAAACACTTTGCTGCAGATATTAAGTTTCCAGGTGTGGTTTAATTGACAACTCAACTGCTAATACTGAAGAATATTCTTTGGCTCCCCTTGTGTCGAATCAATAAATTTGGGTTGAATACTCTATCCTCGAAAACTGTTGCGATCCCCTATACTTGTGGGTTATCAAGACTATTTTCTGGCACCGTTGCCGGGGAGCATAGCTCTATTCTTTGAGTCACTTGGGATTTATATCTGCTTATCATTATGAAGAACTTGAAAGATCCAAGAACCAAGATTTATCCCTCAACTACGAGGGGAGGTAAGGAACTGCCATCTAGCTCTGCACTTGATTCGCCTTCTGTTTTGAGTAAGCTTGCGACACCTAAACCTGCTTCTGCTATTCGTTCTGATATGTCGCATGTTATTGATGATGCCACTTCTGCTATACATGATACTTATGATGAAACTACTTTTATGCTTGATACTACTGTGCCACTTGGTAAATTTCTTGACAAACAACTTGCTAGGGCTAGAGAGATTGAAAATATTGAATCTGATAATACTGATGAAAGTGACGATGAAGACTTGCCTGTTATTCCTAAGGGTTATGTTTTTGATAAAGAATCTTCTTTAGCTATTTTAGCTTGCAAAGATAGATACGAACTCAAGAGGTTATTAGCTAAATGGAATCAGCAATCTCTAAATGCTAGAATGAAACCTGACCCTGCTTTTGCTACTTCACCTATCTGTGTTGCCGATAAGGATTATGAATTCTCTGTTGATCCTGATATAATTACTTTGGTTGAATCTGATCCTTTTCATGGCTATGAATCTAAAACTGTTGTGGCACATCTTACTAAATTAAATGATCACTACAAAAAATACACTTCCGTGATGATACGTGTTTGTCACAGTAGGTCGCGTTTTTTGTCATGTATGTACATCCATGACGATTTTATGACAGAATCAAGATAGTCATACCTGTGCTGTCATAGAAGTGTTCCATGACATTACCAAAATT
Source organism: Triticum urartu (assembly GCF_056163025.1). Lineage (NCBI taxonomy): Eukaryota > Viridiplantae > Streptophyta > Magnoliopsida > Poales > Poaceae > Triticum > Triticum urartu. The sequence continues at coordinate 119,738,933 of NC_141878.1, forward strand.
ATCATCACGGAAGTGTCCACTTCCATGATGATAAATCGCGCGTCACAGAAGTGCTTTCGTCAAGGGTGACCGACACGTGGCATCCACCGTAACGGAACGCCGTTAAGCTATCGGGTCAGATTTTGGATCCGATAACCCGTTAATAGCCCTGACCAATGGGAAATTTCCACGTGTAAAATTCTGATTGGCCGAAGGGAACACCTGTCAGCTCGTCAGTGGGCCAGATGTCGCCCGTCCATTGGAGGAGACATTCCTATGATACGCCGACACGTGGCTGGGCCCAACAGAGGTCCATATAGGTTAAAAAGGCCGGCCCAGTCAAAGTCCCGTAGAACTTAATCAGGTACTAGTGGGCCAGCCCAATAATGGCCTACTTAATAAAGGCACATTTACGGCCCGAAGCTAGATCTGGCCCGTTAATTGTTCGCCCAATATTTGGGCCCATTTACAGCCCGAAGCCAGATCTGGCCCGTTAATTGTTCACCCAATATTTGGGCCCATTTACGACCCGAAGCCAAATCTGGCCCGTTAATTGTTCACCCAATATTTGGGCCCATTTGCGGCCCAAATCCAGATCTGGCCCGTTAATTGTTCACCGAATATTTGGGCCCAACTATAGCCCAGTGACTTTCGGCCTGTTAGAGGCCTGATGTAGACATGGGCCCATTTCAGCCCGGTGTGACTTTCGGCCTGGGAATGGTCTGTGCTGCCCATGGGCCATATATGGTCCGACGGGACATCAGGCCCACTATCGGCCCATGCTAAAGGTGGCAACAGTTAAGCCCAACGTGACTTTGGGCATGTTAAAGGCGTGTTGCGTAATTCAGCCTGTTGATGCCTGTGCTAAGCTTTCGGCCTCTTAAAGGCCCATGGTATCAGTGGGCCAACTAAGGCCCGAGATATGTTTTGGCCTGGTAATGGCCCGTGAGCTAACTGGGCCCAAAACGGCCCGGTCTACATTTCGGCCTGCTGAAGGCCCGTCGACGACTAGTGAAGATTGAGGCCCAACATGCATTTTGGCCTGATAAAGGCCCATGGTTTCATCTCGGTCGTAACAGGCCAGTACAATATTCAGCCTGTTAATGGCCCAACGCTACCTAGGCCAAACTAAGCGCTGGGTCGACAAAAGGCCCAACTAAAATATAAGCCGGTGTAAGTTTGGGCCTGGCGCAATGTGTGAAGGCCCCAATCATTCGGGCCCAAGAAATACGCAGGCCGGCCCAATTGTGGCCCGCTAAAAACCTGGCCCGTTAGAGTCGAATGTTTCGGTCCGGTTGACTACATCTGATTTTTTTTCAGATAGCGAATGATGGCAGTAACTAGTAGGAATTAAGAACAAACCTACTCTATACAATAAACAAATTATGGCATAGTAACTAAGAATAAACCTACACTATGAAATAAAGGATTTAAGGTATATTACATCCACTGGGCATCGAAGTTCGCCACCAGTGATCATAAAGCGCGATGAAGAAGCAGATTACAAAAACTGGGCACCATTGCAGCGTAACAAAATAATACTAAACTGAGACCACTTCCAAGACAGTTCAAGAAAGGTTAGCTTTGCGGGGAAACTGGTGCGCAAGCTGCTGAGCAAGGCTGTGAGACCGGCCTAGCATGTCGGTCAAAGCTTCCAGGTGTGGTTGTTTAGCGATGAGGTTCTCATTGGTGTTCTCCGCAATCTTTCTTAGAGATAGGACTTCAAGTCGAAGTTGAGTTGCAGAATGCCTTTCTGCTAGAACTTGGGACTGAAGAAGTCAAACTGATTTAGACAACAAATTCTGTGAGCTTGTCTGACTGTTAGTCTCAAGTAACTTGAACACTGCATCAAGACTAGACTTGGGGTTGTCTCACTATCTTCAAGATGTTTTGCCTTCTTTGCTGCAATATATGTTGGGTTTGTCTCACAGCCTTCAGCAGACTTGTGCATGCCATCAGGCATATTACCCTGAAACAAAGCAGAGAGATGACAGGTTTTGCACGTGTATAAACAAAGATGATAATTGTTCTGTCAATTCTATCCAATTTCAAATTAGAAAATAAAGAGTAAGTTCAAAATATTAATAGCATAATTTGGAATTGTTCATAATGCGGGGACCTTCACCACACTACTGGATTACCATGTCAACATAACAAGCATAGATGAAGGGCAAAGAAAATCATTGTATCTATTTTGGATAATGTGCATGGCATGTTGTTCATATCATCAGCCACATCAGTAAATAAAACAGGAGATGACAAGGTGCAAACATGGGCTGCTTCATCACACACTGGATTATAGATCCACAAAAACAAGCGTACATATAGGGAGTATTAAGTAATGTGCATGGTATGACTAAGGAATTTGGTTTTACAAGTAAAACTTAGAACTTATGGTTCTTACGGGCATGCATTTTGGTAGAAACAGCAAACTAAACAGCAGTAAACGATAGGGAGTATGAGCAAATTAAACAGCAGTTGAGGATAAAGGCTTTAGAAGGACTGACTTACATTAACAGTTAACACCGGCTTTATAATGCCCTTCTCCATGTCAAGGGAAGGATAACTCAAGAATTTCAGCACAGAATCTTCTTCATAAGCATTGCCTGCACTCTACATTTTGTAGAGAGTAATTATAGATATGATAATACTGGAAGGGATAGAGGATAATGACGATAAGATGAAGATTGAGCTACATAATCAACTACGAATCCCTAGAAGTACAAGCGTTACAGGACAAAATGTACTGACAAGAGCAATGGGCTACACTTCTGCACTAGCATTGTCTGTGTATTCTACTTGTTGGTAAGATTAAATATATATCTGATCTTTTTTAGTAAATGGTGGGCGAGGGAGATAAGATGCAGAATGCTACAAAATGAACCAATCCCTCTTCCCATAATACAAGAGTGTTTTGAACACTGGTGTACTGTACAAAACGTTCTTATATTATGGGACGGAGCGAGTGGCTATTAATGTAAGTACAGTGATAGACCACGTTCAGTCCTTACAAGAGGACTGCAGAGTTAAACCTCTTCAAAAGCATTGGGTTGATTCTAAATTTATGTAAGAGTCCATAGGATCTTATAATGTCCACCAAATGGACAATTACGAGGCTAACATGTGCAGTGATGCTATATAATCAAACAGCTATGAAAGTAAGTATGGTCATACAGGGCAAGAGGTATTCACAAGAGCAATGCAGTGTGCAGTATAGTTGCGAGATTATGTGGTCCCTTGAGAACGAATTTTCTTCTGCTAACAGTTTTCGTACAAGTGAGACATTAAGGCAAATGCAGAAATGTAGTTCAAATTGTGATGTGATATCATAGACAGTACCTTACGCTGCAGCCAAGACCAATGTGTAACAAGATTATTCCAGTCACCGTCGGATAAATGTAGCACCAGAAACTTTACAGAAATTTCATTCAGAGGCTTGCCATCGAAGTGCGCTTGCCTCAGGTAGGAACGATACTTCATCAACGAGTGCTTGAAAAGCGCAACCAACCCTTGCTTGTCATCACAATCCAGTTTGCTCCTCGCCTATTTAAAAGAATGAAATCTTGTGTCTTCTGTCAACAGAAACATATGCAGTAATGACCATGAATAACATTAGTACATTACTTACGCATAAGTTGCGGAGGAAGACCGGAAATTGTTCTGTGTCTGCGATATAATCTTTCCATGAAGGAAAGATGCGCACAAAGTTCCTGACAACAACATAAGCTTCGTCTTCTAAACTGGGAAGAAATGGAACAGGGGTCCTATTTGCTTCAGTTGGGGCTCGCTCTGATTCGAAAAGGGATTTGGCAACTGGATTTGGTGTACTCTTTGCTGGAATGGGGGTTTTGCGTCGTACAACTGGTGCTATGTCAACTGGCATGATCATACTGTTTGTTGCAGTTGGGGTCTGCTGAGTTGGGGCATCAGAAATGACCAGTGTAGTAGGGCTAGAGTCTGCTAGAGTTGGGGTATTTTGTGGGTCAGGTGATATTGCAACTACACCTAATGGGCTATTTGATTTATCAGGTGCCACTACCTTTTCCAAATACTTTGCTTGTGCTCCTCCACGATCAGCAATCGCCCTCTTCCTTTTGAACGTCTGATACACAAGAACAACATTTGAATGGATAAATATGGTATGATGACAGATGGAATATGTACTGAAAATGGATAGGCAGGGCGTATTCACATACACGATGTGTAAACTAAGCTAATGGCAGTTCAACAAAGTAGAAGCAATGCAAAGCATCAGTTGCAAGATATGTGCGAGCAATGTAACCTTGGAAAGTTAGAGCAAGTACCTTGATGGGTGAATAAGATAGGGCATCTTCCTCTGACTCCTCCACTAGGGAGCTACATTGACTTAGGTCTCCTCTAGCTCAGAATCACTGTTAGGATCATATTCTGAACATGAATCTGTAGGTGGAGAGCGTTTGCATTGCACTGCATCCAGACTTGATTTCAGTCCCTTAATGCCAAGTTTGACAGCCATGGCATTGTTCTCCTTTATTCTTTTCATGCGCGCAAGCTCATAATCACTATGATGTTGTTCAGAATCTGAGATTCATGAAAACATAAAAAGTAGTCAGATTATCTATGGAATGCATTGCGGATTCAACTCGGAGAGTGTCTCCCTATAAACCCCTGCATATGCAAAGTTCACCTCCCTAACCGTGCTGACCAGACCACACACACAAATACAAACCCCTTATGTCTCTATAACAGGCAGGCACACATTTCAAAACTGAAGTAGGAACATTAGAATAATATGAAATTCGTATTTGAACAAATAAACTAAGCAATTATGAGTGGCGTAATGTTTAGCTTCAAGGGTGGAGTGTTGGTAGTGCGATACAAAGCAAGTAGGCAGATTGTATTCCATGTAAAAGATCGAAACCTATGTAAAAGCTGGAAATGACACTTTCTTTCTATACAATGCAGTGTTCGTTACCCACACATGATGGAAGAGATCACATAGAGAAATACTATTCACTCATGTCTACGGTTCCAGTATTTAGAAACAGGGTGGTCCACCCTAAAAGAATATTGACAACAAATACGACAAGGCAAGCATAGATGTAGTGAATCAATCATTTACTTGTGAGCTTACTAGGACAAGTATGCAGAACTGTAACTGCAGTAAGAGACCGTCCAAAATCTGAATGAAGAAGTTTTTCTAGCACTTATTGTTTGCAACTAATCGACGTGAATAATTGGATATTATATCGAATGAGTAAGAAAGACAAGTAAAATTGTCAACAAACCTGGCTTGCAGTAGTAACCTGGGTCAGTGTCACTACGACCAACAATCCAAAATGACTAGTTTCTGTTCCGAGGGACGGAATTTTGAAAACCCTGTGAACTTTAGAGGTACTAAAGATTACCGAAATACATCTGAACCATTAAGTGTAGGTAGCACTAAGCACACAACAAACCCTAATGACAGTCCTGCCTAATGAGTAATGAATCAATTAGAAAATGGGTGATGAGGAGTGGCTGCTGAATGTTGAGGACGTATCTCAGGATAAATCGGGTTGGCTTGGTGGGTGCTGCACGCCTGAGCCCTGAACGGACTGGGAAGGTAGGCACGGCGACGCGCCCGGGCAGTGGTGACGCTGTTGGGCGAGCAGCTCCTGGCCTCCTGTTAGTCCGGCGTCTCCTCCTAGAGTCATGCCGTCCGGGGACGGCAAGTCGCCGGCGAGGCAGGCGGCTGGGGGCGAGTAGAGATCGGAAGCATGCAGCAGAACAGAGGGGAATCGGGGCCTGGGACGACCCAAAATCCCAGGGTGGGCCGACCCACCGTGGGCACCCTGTAGAGATACACACCCGAGCGGCGAACATGCATTTTTAAAACTAATTTAGGAACATTTAGCTGACCAATTAAACAACTCTGTTTTAATAATATCAGATTCGTATTTGAACAACTAAGCTTGTTTAGCTTGATGGGTGGAGGAGTGTTATTATGACACGAAGCACATATTCTGGTCGTATAGTGATCATAAAAGGGGGAAACTCTAAGCATATTTTTTAGCAAAAGAGGGTTTCCCCTCCAATTTCTGTTAAAGAAACCACCACGGAACCAACATGATCAATTAAACCCTAAGCATGATCAATTAAACCATATTATGGCTGTGCCATGGCAGATTTGAAGCTGCAAACCGGAGAAATGATATTTAGCATCCATTGTTTGCTTCGAACTAAGAACTAAATTCTAAGAGCTGAAAAGAAAGTAGAGTAACCAAGTTAAGATCTATTTTCTGGTTGAGATCAAAAAGTTGAGGAGATATGAAGTACCACCTCTCTTGCGGCGCCATGTAGGCATCGGGGGTGCGATGGCTGTCGGTGGCGTTGAAGCAGATCTACGATGATAGACGGGTGCATCGGGGGATAAGTCCCGTTGCGGTGGAAGAGAAGGTCGTGTGAGTGGCCCCGTCAAAGAGGACGACGACACCGATGAAGCGAGAGGACGTGATTCAAGGCTATTGGTCCGTCTCCATGGATGAGAAACGTCCATCTCTAGTAGTGGACGACGCGGTCTTGGTAGGCGCTCCGACATGGTGGAGGACGGTGGCGATGGATGTGGTGGAGGACGGCGGCGATGGATGGGGTGGCGGACGGAGGTTGGTGTGGGGATGGGGTGTTCTAGCGCGGACGGTGTATGAATCGGAAAATGGAGGGAGAGGTATGGGGAACCATGTTTTTGGGACGCGCCTGTCTGAAATATGGGAAAGTTAGGAACATAGCCCCTGTTTAAAATTTGGACGTCTCATTGGTTGGGGATAGGACGGTAATCTCGCATCTCGCCAATATTTTCCCAGAGCGATTTCGGGCGAGGAGAGGGTGGTTGGCGCCCATGGTTGGCGCCCATGGTGTATGAACGGGGCTGACAGGTAGGGCGGTTGTGTCACGTCTGAGTGAAGTTACAAACCTGCCCCTATTGAAAATATTTGCCTACATCGATTTCTGCCGAGTCGAGTTTGTTTTGCCGCCCACCGTGTATGAATGGGGAATTGAGGGAGAAACAGAGGTCTTTCGGACGAGCTTGAATCAAATGAGTTTTGCCACCCATGTTTGACGCCCACCATGTCGGAATGGGCTCAGAGGCGGTCGTGTCACATCTAATTGAAGTTACTAATCTACCCCTATTTAGAGCAGTGGAAATCGGGCCGATGGATTGTCCGTGTAACGGGTAGACAGTAATTTCCATCTCCCAAATACTTGGCTTCGGGCAGCCGACATGGGAGTGGACATTTTGCTGCTTCTTTCGAATTTTGGAACAATAAGCATCCACGTTTACCCTGGCAACTAAATTCGAATCCATTTTGTATTCCTATATGAATCTTTATAAATCATTCTATGTGTTTTTATATATCTTCAAAAGGACGACAAAGATTTATTCCACTGTCGTATATGAATATGGTTTACAAATGCCGATACTCAAATTCAGAAACTAGAATCTAGTTTAAGGATTCGAATATTAGGAACACTTCATGTCCAACTCAAATGTCACACGCAGCATAATGTGTACTCCCATTTAGATATGTTAACAAGCGATGTATCAAGATTCAAATACCGAGTCAATCAACCAAGAATGTACAGAACTAACAGACATATAAACACTTATAGAGTATATGGATCAATAATATCAACTAACATACATAAGCCAGGCCGCTGTACTTTTTTTGGCTACAACAGCATCCTTTTTTTAGCCAGCATCTTGGCCCTTTCCAATGTGTGCCACTTATGGTCCATCTATACTTATGGTCCATTAATACAAACTTGTGCTCAAATAAAATTACAAACCAAAAAACAAAACAAAAAACAATTATTACATGATCTCTAAAACAAATGGTTTGATTGATTACATGAACAGACAAGACAAAGGTTATTCAACTATGTAAAGAACATTTCACCTATGATTTACCAGGTAGGAATTTAATTTCCTTTTTTCCTTCAGGACCTTAACAATCTGGTCAGTCTCAGCTTGCTTCATTTTGAAATACACCAAATATTTAATGGTTGTCTTGAGTACTGCTTGTGAATGTGCCGTTTGCTTCCTCAACATGTCAACTTCATCTCTAAGTGCAGAAGCAGAATCTCTTTCTACCACTAGTTTAGCCTCTAGAGCATGAGCAGTTGGCAATTCATAATGCACGATTGGGCCGGTGCACCTACTGTGGGATGATGCAACGTCCATGGGGACCTCGCTCTTTGATCTTGGGCTAACCTGTTTTGCCATTAAAGTTACGATTGGATTCAGAAAAGTTGAAGTTAGCAAAACATCTCAACTAGGAGTTATAACAGCAAACTAGTTAAACAAACAAGGAATTAAAGAGTTTCAATTGGATGCTGAAAAGTAGTTATTAACATCATTGTAACCCGCTATTGCAGCAGCAAAGCAGTTAAACAAACAAGTAGATATTTAAGTTAAGGCAAATAGGTAATTCTTAACAGTAAGTATCAAACACATAGATAGGCGCAGTCTACAATATGATTAACAGGTTGTGCCATTATGTAATCATTAGCAAACTAAATTAAGCCAAGCAACGTAATTGAACAATTTTGCAATAAGTGGCTAACTAAAATTCCGAGAAGCAGGTAACTGAACTTACGCTAGTTCTTTGTACAGGCACACTGCAACTTCTTTTTCGCTTACAAGGTTGTACAAAGGAGTCCATGGCATCAATTGCTTGTATACGCAGTCCCAATACTTCTTTCTTCCCACACTTGATGGGTAAGTCGAATGGTTAATCTGGTAAGATGGTGCGTCCTTGATATGTTATATGAGGATGTGTAATTAGACTAGTTGTAGCCAAACACATCACACTGGCTTTTACTGTATATTTCATGCGATTACTTTTGGCATATCGAGATCTAAGCAATCTACAATAGGATGAAAAGACTAACATCCTTCACATTATTGGTGAACTTAGTTCATAGAAACAAGCAATTCAACCATTCTGTGGGTAAATCAAAAGCGCCACTGGAATATTTTTCACTATCCAATCATACACGCAAAAAGGGGCGACGCCACCATAGGGGCTGGTATGGGCGGCCGTCTCAGGTGGCTGGAAAGTGTGCACCTAGTTTGATTCGTCCAGTTTGGCCCACGCTAGTTTTGTTCGTCCCAACGCATGAGCAGGCAATGTAAAAAATGAAGAAAAATGTTTCAATTTGGATGGGCCAATAACATAAGTGCAAGGCAGGCCCTATAGCAGGCTCGCAGCCCAAACGAGCGCCTCCCATATTGATCGACAGTAGGAAAAATCCCAATTCATTCGCTCCAGCCTCCATTCTGGTTCGCTCCTAACCTAGCCACCGCTGGATAGACCGACACAGCACTTCCTCACGCCCTCGTTGGAGGGCGGTTGCCGGGCTTCAAGCGAACGGAAGGACAAGAAGATGAAGATCCAACCCTGGGTGTAGCCTGCGTGGTAGGCAGCGGTGGCAGCACGGGCATGGCATCGAGCTTGCGCAAACGGACAGTCGCAGCTTGCAAGAGTAGCATGCACAACGAGCAGGTACATCAGATCCCTGATTATATCTAATTCAACTCTTCAATTTCTGGCCAATAGTTAAACATGACGGTATTGTAAAACTGCTTGCATGTAGGGAATCTATGAGAAAATGAAACCAATTTCTACTTATTTTATAACTCCCCCAATCAATACTGAACTGACTGAATCTGATGTATCTAATCAAGTTTCCGGTGCAAACATACAAGCTCATGTTGTTCTTGAGCCTAAAGTGTCTAATGAACAGACTGCTAATGAAGGATTTGATGCAAAAAATTTACATGCTCCTGGTGATGAACATATAGTGTCTAATGAGGGATCTAATGCAAGCATTTTGCAAGCTCATTGAAGGATTTAGTGTCTAATGATGATGTACTATGTTGAGAGAGACAGAGATTTGCAGGCATTGATGACAAGCAAATTATAGTGCATTTTCATAGCTTGAGGAAACATCGAGGCCATCTACTAGAAAGTCCCCGTATCATGACAACATAGCATAAATACTTTTCTAATCTGTTGTTTGAAACTATTGGCATACTTGTGCAGGACAGATATATTGATATGCAGTTTGCGCACTGGTTATACGTGCAATTACACTTTGATATTTTCAGCCAGAGAACGAATAATTCAAGCAGGTACACACCATGTTTGTAGTCCTTGTACACCATGTTGCATTTTGTGTTTTTTGGTGCTTGCACCATTTAGTGTTTATAATCTTAACTACTTTGGATCATTAGCTGGTTTTCAAAGTGCATGTAGCTTCACATTTCTCAAGTTATGTTGATTTACGGAGTGCAAGTGCCTTCGTATTTTTTAAGTTAAATGTTCGCCCCTGGTAACTTGAATTCGTGGATCAGCCACTGCACACAAATCATACATGAATGCCACTACGAATTAAATGAAATACAGGGACTTGCGCTAGCTCGTTGTACAGGCTCACTACAGCTCTGCTTGCGCTTGGGATGTTCCATGTACAAGTCCATGTTACCACTTGCTTGGATGTGCAGGCCTTGTGCTCCTTGCATCCCCCTCTGCATTTTTGACACGGCGAATGGTTGATCAAATAAGAGGAATCGACCTTGATGTTGTACCGGAGGACAGATACTTACAAGGTTATACGGGTGTGCAGGATGTGTACTAGATCCTGTAGCGCCGTCATGCTTCGCTAAAAAATGGATTTGCTTGTTTCAGATGATATCTCCAGAAGAAATAAGAGTTAAAGTCAGAGTTGCATAGGCGTGTAAGCTAAGAGAGCAGTGAAAGGATATCCAAACATCGTCGGAACAGTGCACAAGGGAGTGATGTGTGGATACCTAGTTCGGGCCAGCGTTTGGGCAAGCTCGCCTAGCTAGAGTGCGGGTCACTTCAGAGCCGTTGAGGGTGATGCGCTGGCGTTGGCTGGCCACGCACGGATGCAGATCTTGAGTGTCAGTGGAGCGCTATGATGCAGTGGACGAGACCGTTGGTGAAGCCCCAATGGCCTCAGGGGGCGGAGGTGCGACGATGTGCTCGGTGAAGTAGCCCCGGTGAGCTGGGAGACGACGTCGGTGAAGCGCACCTGATGCGGTGGAACTCGGTGTCTGTGAGGCACGTCGGTGGCGGCGGCCGACGTTGTCGGTGGACCACCCGGTGCGGTGGACGAGGGCGTAGATGAGGTAGCTCCGGTGCGGTGGTGAAGCGCGACCATCATCTTCGTCCTCGTCGTCCGGCACAGAGGTGGGGACCGGTGGGGAAAGAGACGAGACGAGGGGCGATTCGAGGGTTGGCGGCGAATTAGGGATTTGAGCAATCTGGGCGCGGAAGGGGACGATGGAGAAGAGAGATTTTGCATGGCTAGAATTGGGGCCGCCAGATATTTCAATCCGAAACATGGAAGCGTGAACTTATATTGTCATCGTCCTTTTTTGGGGGGAGGGGGTGCGTGGCTGGGTGCTACGCGTCCGTCCAACACACGCGACCACCCCGACAGGACTATGCTTCGGTGCATTAAGGCACATGGCTTTGTGTCCATGACATTTGGGCCCAACAGGTGGCTGGCCCACATGTTAGTGACCCAAAGGCAGTTGCCTTTAAGGCACCGAAGCAGCGTCCACCCCGACACGACCCTGGTCTGCCTAGTGCGCCTACATTTGAGAATGCAAACGAATCTTCTCTAATATTGCTTTTACGAACAACAGTTGAAGCTTTAGCATGATCCTTTATTCTAACAGGGAAAGGTGGTTTCTCAACATAAGAAGTAGGAACAATAGGATCATTATAAGTGACAATCTTTTCTTCAACTTTAATAGGTTCAGCTACTTTTACTTCTATGGGAGGATGATATTTAAACCACTTCTCCTTAGGGAGATCAACATAAGTAGCAAAAGATTCACAGAAAGAAGCTACTATCTCAGAGTCAAGTCCATATTTAGTGCTAAACTTACGGAAAATATCAATATCCATAAAAGATTTAACACAATCAAACTTAGGTGTCATACCTGACTCCTTACCTTCGTCGAGGTCCCAATCTTCAGAGTTGCGTTTAATTCTATCCAATAAATTCCATCTGAATTCAATAGTCTTCATCCTAAAAGAGCCAGCACAAGAAGTATCGAGCATGATGCGATTATTTTCAGACAGCCGAGCATAAAAACTTTGCATAATTATTTCTCTTGAGAGCTCATGATTGGGGCATGAATATAACATTGATTTAAGCCTCCCCCAAGCTTGAGCGATGCTTTCTCCTTCGCGAGGCCAGAAATTATATATATAATTGCGATCACGATGAACGAGATGCATAGGGTAATACTTTTGATGAAATTCCAACTTCAATCTTTTATAGTCACATGATGTCATATCATCACATAGCCTATACCATATCAATGCGTCTCCCTTCAAAGATAAAGGGAAAACCTTCTTCTTAGCAACATCATCGGGTATACCTGCAAGCTTAAATAATACACAAACTTCATCCACATATATTAAGTGCTCATCAGGATGCTTTGTTCCATCTCCTGTAAAAGGGTTAGCTAGCAGTTTTTCCATCATAGCCGAAGGAAATTCAAAAGGAGTTTCATTTTCAATAGGTTCAGTAGGTTGAGGAGCAAATCTTTGCTCTACTGGACGGGGTGAAGATACCCCGAACAAGCCCCTCAGAGAAGTACTTTCCATAGTAACAAGTGACAGTAAATTTCAGCACACTATATAAATTTTTCCTTACCAAATTCCACCTACCAAAGGCGCTACACTCCCCGGCAACGGCGCCAGAAAAGAGTCTTGATGACCCACAAGTATAGGGGATCTATCATAGTCCTTTCGATAAGTAAGAGTGTCGAACCCAACGAGGAGCAGAAGGAAATGATAAGCGGTTTTCAGCAAGGTATTCTCTGCAAGTACTGAAACAAGTGGTAACAGATAGTTTTATGATATGATAAATTGTAACAAGCAACAAGTAACAAAAGTAAATAAAGTGCAGCAAGGTGGCCCAATCCTTTTGTAGCAAAGGACAAGCCGGAACAAACACTTATAATAGGAAAAGCGCTCCCGAGGACACATGGGAATATCGTCAAGCTAGTTTTCATCATGTTCATATGATTCGCGTTCGATACTTTGATAATTTGATATGTGGGTGGACCGGTGCTTGGGTGCTGTTCTTACTTGAACAAGCATCCCACTTATGATTAACCTCTATTGCAAGCATCCACAACTACAACAAAAGTATTAAGGTAAACCTAACCATAGCATGAAACATGTGGATCCAAATCAGCCCCTTACGAAGCAACGCATAAACTAGGGTTTAAGCTTCTGTCACTCTAGCAACCCATCATCTACTTATTACTTCCCAATGCCTTCCTCTAGGCCCAAATAATGGTGAAGTGTTATGTAGTCGATGTTCACATAACACCACTAGAGGCTAGACAACATACATCTTATCAAAATATCAAACGAATACCAATTCACATGACTACTCGTAGCAAGACTTCTCCCTTGTCCTCAGGAACGAACGTAATTACTCACAAAGCATATTCATGTTCATAATCTGAGGGGTAATAATATGCATATAGGATCTGAACATATAATCTTCCACCAATTAAACCAACTAGCATCAACTACAAGGAGTAATCAACACTACTAGCAACCTACTAGCACCAATCCTGGACTTTGAGACAAGAATTGGATACAAGAGATGAACTAGGGTTTGGAGAGGAGATGGTGCTGGTGAAGATGTTGATGGAGATTTCCCTCTCCCGATGAGAGGAGCGTTGGTGATGACTATGGTGATGATTTCCCCCTCCGAGAGGGAAGTTTCTCTAGCAGAACAGCTCTGCCGGAGCTCTAGATTGGATCCGCCAAGGTTCCGCCTCATGGCGGCGGAGTCTCGTCCCGAAAAGTTCCTTCCTCTTTTTTTCTCATCGAAAGACCTCATATAGGAGAAGATGGGCATCGAAGAGCCACCAGGGGGCCCACGAGATAGGCGGCGCGCCCCCACCCTCGTGAGCAGGGTGTGGGCCCCTGGCCTTCATCTTTGGCATGGATTTTTCTTTATTTCTTTTAAGATGTTCCGTGGAGTTTCAGGAATTTTGGAGTTGCGCAGAATAGGTCTCTAATATTTGCTCCTTATCCAGACCAGAATTCCAGCTGCCGGCATTCTCCCTCTTTATGTAAACCTTGTAAAATAAGAGAGAATAGCCATAAGTATTGTGACATAAAGTGAAATAACAGTCCATAATGCAATACATATTGATATAAAAGCATGATGGAAAATGGACGTATCAACTCCCCCAAGCTTAGACCTCGCTTGTCCTCAAGCGAAAAGCCGATAACAATAAATATGTCCTCATGTTTAGAGGTAGAGGCGTCGATAAAAATAAAATACGGACATGAAGGCATCATGATTATTCTCATAACAACAACATATATAGATTTTGTCATATGATTACTTATGTTCAAGTGATGATCTATTCACAATGCAAAAGTATAAATCATAAACCTTATTGGGTTCCAACAAACTATAATCTCAGTCACTGAAGCAATTGCAATTTATCATAACATCGGAAAGAGTCTATGTCAGAGCTAAAAAGCAAGTCCACATACTCAACTATCATTTAGTCCTCCATAATTGCTAACACTCACGCAATACTTGTGGTTATAGAGTTTTAATCAGACACAGAGAAAGATAGGGGCTTATAGTTTTGCCCCACAACCTTTTACCTCAAGGGTAATGTCAACAATAATGGTTCATGCTCCCCTACATCCAATTAGATATATATATATATATATATATCATGTTCTTTCCAACATGCTGAGCTTGCCAAAGGATAAAATGAAAAAGAAAATGTGAAGATCACCATGACTCTTGCATAAGGTAGAAGATAATAATAAAGGATAGGCCCTTCGTAGAGGGAAGCAGAGGTTGCCATGCGCTTTTATGGTTGGATGCACAAAATCTCAATGCGAAAGAATGTCACTTTATATTGCCCCTTGTGATATGAACCTTTATTATGCAGTCCGTCGCTTTTATTAATTCCACATCACAAGATCGTATAAAGCTTATTTCTCCCACACCAATCAATCATACATATTAAGAGCAATTTTTATTGCTTTGCACCGATGACAACTTACTTGAAGGATCTTACTCAATCCATAGGTAGATATGGTGGACTCTCATGGACAAGTAGTATTTCTACTTGGTGCTGAGAATTTGGATAGCATGAGGGGGAAATGCAAGCTCAACAAGTTAGAGGAACCATGACAACATACTTTATCTCAGATATAAGAAAGACATAACTCATTACGTTGTCTTCCTAGTCCAATATCAACTCTTTAGCATGTCATATTTTAATGAGTGCTCCCAATCATAAAAGATTTCAATGATAATATATCTATATGTGAAAACCTCCCTTTCCTTATTACTTTCTATTAATTGCAACAATGGCTAAAGCTATATCTGCCAATTCCCAACAACTTTTAATCATCATACTCTTTCTACGTGAAGTCATTACTCTCAATAAGATCAATATGAACTTTTTGTTTCTTCTTATTCTTTTCTTCTTTATTTTATTCACCCAAGATCATGGCAAAATGATCAGGCCCTTGACTCAACACTAATTTTTATTATATATAACTCACGGACTCGATTACATAGAGGGATCATAAAGCAAACCTCAAAACTAGATCATGCCATAAACTTTATTCTACTAGATCAAGATACTACTAATAAGATCGAACTAAGAAAAATGGTGAAGATAGGAGTTGTGATTGTGATACGATACCGGGGCACCTCCCCCAAGCTTGGCAGTTGCCAAGGGGAGTGCCCATACCCAGATACTCAATTCTTCTTTGTTGGAGGAGATGGTGGTGGTGATGGATAATCGCACATCGAGCATAAGAGGTCCTCCAGCTTGCGAATAATGCCCTTGAGTGCGACAATATGCTCCTTCAACAAAATATTTTCTTGTGTGAGATACTTATTTTGTATACAAGCTAACTCAATCATCTTGGAAGCTTTGATCTCAGTTGGGGTAAGAAGGTTATGATCAAGTTGAAGGACGTCTTTTGCTGCCGGAGCTTGATCCTCCATGGCCTTCTTGATCCTTTCATCTTTGTTGACCCTCGTGGGTTCTTCCCTCTTCAGATCTATCTTCATTAGCCAAGCATCGTTGTCACCATTGTTGGAGGAGGGAGACGACATGATGCCTAGCCTGGAAAACCCTGACAGAAAACAGCTCGAAACAAGAATAAGAGATTTTTGCCTGATACGGGAGTCAAAACCTTTGGGAGAATAAATAATGAATTTTTACCGACCGAAATACGTAACATGCAAGAAAACAGAGTCTGGAAGGCACACGAGGCGCTCACGAGGTAGGGGGCGCGCCCAGGGGGGTAGGGCGCGCCCACCACCCTCGTGAGGCCCTCGTGTCCTTCCGGACTGCTACTTATTTTTATATTTTTCTAAATATTCCAAAACGGAGAAATATTGCCTTAAAAATTGTTTTGGAGTCGGTTTACTTACCGTACCACATACCTATTCCTTTTCGGAGTCTGACACATTCCGGAAAGTGTCCCTTATGTATTCCTCCGGGGTTACGGTTTCAATAATATTGGTTTCAACATTTATGGGATTACCTGAGATATAATGTTTAATTCTTTGACCGTTTACCACCTTCGGATTTGTGCCCTCGAAGTTATTGATTTTTATGGCACCGGAATGGTAGACCTCCTCGATAACATAGGGGCCTTCCCATTTAGAGAGAAGTTTTCCTGCAAAAAATCTTAAACGAGAGTTGTATAACAATACATAATCACCTACATTAAACTCACGCTTTTCTATCCTTTTATCATGCCATCTTTTAACTTTTTCTTTAAACAACTTAGCATTTTCATAAGCTTGGGTTCTCCATTCATCAAGTGAGCTAATATCAAATAACCTCTTCTCACTGGCAAGTTTGAAATCATAGTTCAGCTCTTTAATAGCCCGATATGCCTTATGTTCTAGTTTGAGAGGTAAGTGACATGCTTTTCCATAAACCATTTTATACGGAGACATACCCATAGGATTTTTATATGCAGTTCTATATGCCCATAATGCATCATCAAGTTTCTTAGACCAATTCTTTCTAGACCTATTAACAGTCTTTTGCAAAATTAATTTGAGCTCTCTATTTCTCAACTCTACTTGACCACTAGACTGTGGGTGATAAGGGGATGCAATTCTATGATTAACATCATATTTAGCAAGCATTTTACGGAAGGCACCATGAATAAAATGTGAACCACCATCAGTCATTAAATGTCTAGGGACTCCAAACCTCGGAAAAATAACTTCCTTAAGCATTTTAATAGAAGTGTTATGATCAACACTACTAGTTGGAATAGCTTCTACCCACTTAGTAACGTAATCAACAGCAACTAGAATATGTGTGTATCCATTAGAGGCAGGAAAAGGTCCCATATAATCAAAGCCCCAAACATCAAATGGTTCAATAACAAGTGAATAATTCATAGGCATTTCTTGATGTCTACTAATATTACCAATTCTTTGACATTCATCACAAGACAAGACAAACTTACGGGCATCCTTGAAGAGAGTAGGCCAATAAAAACCAGATTGCGATACCTTATGTGCAGTTCTATCTCCAGCGTGGTGTCCTCCATAGGACTCGGCGTGACACTTGCGTAGGATCTGTTCCTGTTCATGCTCAGGTACACAACGTCTAATAACACCATCTACTCCTTCTTTATAAAGATGTGGGTCATCCCAAAAGTAATGCCTCAAATCATAGAAGAACCTTTTCTTTTGTTGGTATGTGAAGCTAGGTGGAATAAACTTAGCAACAATATAATTAGCATAATCAACATACCATGGAGTACTATGAGAAGTACTTATAACATTTACTTGTTCATCAGGAAAGTCATCATTAATAGGTAGTGGGTCATCAAGAATATTTTCTAACCTAGATAAGTTGTCTGCAACGGGGTTCTCAGCTCCCTTCCTATCAACAATATTCAAATCAAATTCTTGTAGCAAGAGAACCCATCTAATAAGTCTAGGTTTAGCATCTTTCTTTTCCATAAGATATTTAATAGCAGCATGATCAGTGTGAATAATTACTTTAGAATCAACAATATAAGATCTGAACTTATCACAAGCAAATACAACTGCTAAAAGCTCTTTTTCAGTAGTAGCATAATTTCTTTGAGCATTGTCTAGAGTCTTACTAGCATAATGAATAACATTTAATTTCTTATCAACTCTTTGCCCTAGAACAGCACCTACAGCATAATCACTAGCATCACACATAATTTCAAAGGGTAAATTCCAATCAGGTGGCTGCACAATAGGTGCAGAGACTAATGCTTTCTTAAGTATTTCAAATGCTTCTACACAATCATCATCAAAGACAAATGGTATATATTTTTGCTACAAATTAGTCACAGGCCGAGAAATTTTTGAGAAGTCCTTAATGAACCTCCTATAAAATCCGGCGTGACCAAGGAAACTTCTTATACCTTTGATGTCCTTGGGACATGGCATCTTTTCAATAGCATCAACCTTGGCTTTATCAACTTCAATACCTCTTTCAGAAACTTTGTGCCCCAAGACAATACCTTCATTAACCATAAAGTGGCACTTTTCCCAATTCAAGACAAGATTAGTTTCTTCACATCTCTGCAAAACTTGATCAAGATTTCTCAAGCAATCGTCAAAAGAGGAACCATAGACGGAAAAGTCGTCCATCAAAACCTCACAAATCTTTTCACAAAAGTCAGAGAATATAGCCATCATGCATCTTTTAAAGGTAGCAGGTGCATTACATAAACCAAAAGGCATACATCTATAAGAAAAAGTACCAAAAGGGCAAGTAAAAGTAGTCTTTGATTGATCTTTAGCCGACACAGGTATTTGAGAGAAACCAGAATAACCATCTATGAAGCAATAGTGTGTATGTTTGCATAATCTTTCTAGCATTTGATCAATAAAAGGTAAGGGGTAATGATCTTTCTTAGTAGCTTTATTTAATTTGCGGAAATCAATTACCATCCTATAACCTGTGATAATTCTTTGTGGAATCAATTCATCTTTATCATTAGGAACAACAGTAATACCTCCCTTCTTAGGGACACAATGGACAGGACTTACCCACTCACTATCAGCAATGGGATAAATTATACCTGCCTCTAGAAGCTTGAGTATTTCTTTTCTTACCACTTCTTTCATTTTAGGATTCAGACGTCGTTGAGGATCACGAACTGGTTTGGCATCTACTTCCAAATTTATTTTATGTTGACATAAAGTGGGACTAATGCCCTTAAGATCATCAAGAGTATATCCAATAGCAGCACGATGCTTCTTCAGAGTTTTCAATAATCTTTCTTCTTCATGCTCTGAAAGGTTAGCAATAATAATAACAGGATACATCTTCTTTTCATCAAGATAAGCATATTTAAGATTATCAGGCAAAGGTTTAAGCTAAAACACGGGATCACCCTTGGGTGGAGGAGGATCCCCTAAAATTTCAAAAGGAAAATTGTGTTTCAGAATAGGTCCCTGTTTAAAGAATACTTCATCTATTTCCATTCTTTCATTCATGAACATATCATTTTCATGGTCTAGCAAATAGTGTTCTAAAGGATCACTAGGAGGTAAGGCAATAGAAGAAAGACCAATAATTTCATCCTTACTAGGTAATTCTTCCTCTCGATGTCGTTTACTAAATTTAGAGAAATTAAACTCATGAACCTTATCATCCAAGACAACAGTAACAACATTGTTTGTGCAATCTATGGTAGCATTGACAGTATTTAAGAAGGGTCTACCAAATATAATGGGACAAAAGCTATCTTGTGGGGAACCAAGAACAAGAAAATCAGCAGGATATTTAGTTTTCCCACACAAGACTTCAACATCTCTAACAATTCCCATTGCTGAAATAGTATCTCTATTAGCAAGTTTAATTGTGACATCAATATCTTCTAATTCAGCAGGTACAATTTCATTCTTAATTTCTTCGTATAAAGTATGCGGTATAACACTAGCACTAGCACCCATATCACATAAGCCATGATAACAATGATCTCCTATTTTAACAGAAATAACAGGCACGCCTACCACAGGTCTATGTTTATCTTTAGCACAAGGTTTAGCAATTCTAGCAGTTTCACCTTCGAACTGAATAACATGCCCATCAATATTATCAGACAAGAGATCTTTAACAATAGCAATATTAGGTTCTACTTTAACTTGCTCAGGAGGTGTATATGTTCTAATATTGCTTTTACGAACAACAGTTGAAGCTTTAGCATGATCCTTTATTCTAACAGGGAAAGGTGGTTTCTCAACATAAGAAGTAGGAACAATAGGATCATTATAAGTGACAGTCTTTTCTTCAACTTTAATAGGTGCAGCTACTTTTACTTCTATGGGAGGATGATATTTAAACCACTTCTCCTTAGGGAGATCAACATAAGTAGCAAAAGATTCACAGAAAGAAGCTACTATCTCAGAGTCAAGTCCATATTTAGTGCTAAACTTACGGAAAATATCGATATCCATAAAAGATTTAACACAATCAAACTTAGGTGTCATACCTGACTCCTTACCTTCGTCGAGGTCCCAATCTTCAGAGTTGCGTTTAATTCTATCCAATAAATTCCATCTGAATTCAATAGTCTTCATCCTAAAAGAGCCAGCACAAGAAGTATCGAGCATGATGCGATTATTTTCAGACAGCCGAGCATAAAAACTTTGCATAATTATTTCTCTTGAGAGCTCATGATTGGGGCATGAATATAACATTGATTTAAGCCTCCCCCAAGCTTGAGCGATGCTTTCTCCTTCGCGAGGCCAGAAATTATATATATAATTGCGATCACGATGAATGAGATGCATAGGGTAATACTTTTGATGAAATTCCAACTTCAATCTTTTATAGTCCCATGATCTCATATCATCACATAGCCTATACCATATCAATGCGTCTCCCTTCAAAGATAAAGGGAAAACCTTCTTCTTAGCAACATCATCGGGTATACCTGCAAGCTTAAATAATCCACAAACTTCATCCACATATATTAAGTGCTCATCAGGATGCTTTGTTCCATCTCCTGTAAAAGGGTTAGCTAGCAGTTTTTCCATGATAGCCGAAGGAAATTCAAAAGGAGTTTCATTTTCAATAGGTTCAGTAGGTTGAGGAGCAAATCTTTGCTCTACTGGACGGGGTGAAGATACCACGAACAAGCCCCTTAGAGAAGTACTTTCCATAGTAACAAGTGACAATAAATTTCAGCACAGTATATAAATTTTTCCTTACCAAATTCCACCTACCAAAGGCACCACACTCCCCGGCAACGGCGCCAGAAAAGAGTCTTGATGACCCACAAGTATAGGGGATGTATCGTAGTCCTTTCGATAAGTAAGAGTGTCAAACCCAACGAGGAGCAGAAGGAAATGATAAGCGGTTTTCAGCAAGGTATTCTCTGCAAGTACTGAAACAAGTGGTAACAGATAGTTTTGTGATATGATAAATTGTAACAAGCAACAAGTAACAAAAGTAAATAAAGTGCAGCAAGGTGGCCCAATCCTTTTGTAGCAAATGACAAGCCGGAACAAACACTTATAATAGGAAAAGCGCTCCCGAGGACACATGGGAATATCGTCAAGCTAGTTTTCATCACATTCATATGATTCGCGTTCGATACTTTGATAATTTGATATGTGGGTGGACCGGTGCTTGGGTGCTGTTCTTACTTGAACAAGCATCCCACTTATGTTTAACCTCTATTGCAAGCATCCACAACTACAAAAAAGTATTAAGGTAAACCTAACCATAGCATGAAACATGTGGATCCAAATCAGCCCCTTACGAAGCAACGCATAAACTAGGGTTTAAGCTTCTGTCACTCTAGCAACCCATCATCTACTTATTACTTCCCAATGCCTTCCTCTAGTCCCAAATAATGGTGAAGTGTTATGTAGTCGACATTCACATAACACCACTAGAGGCTAGACAACATACATCTTATCAAAATATCAAACGAATACCAAATTCACATGACTACTCATAGCAAGACCTCTCCATTGTCCTCAGGAACGAACGTAATTACTCACAAAGCATATTCATGTTCATAACCAGAGGGGTAATAATATGGATATAGGATCTGAACATATAATCTTCCACCAATTAAACCAACTAGCATCAACTACAAGGAGTAATCAACACTACTAGCAACCTACTAGCACCAATCCCGGACTTTGAGACAAGAATTGGATACAAGAGATGAACTAGGGTTTGGAGGTGAGATGGTGCTGGTGAAGATGTTGATGGAGATTGCCCTCTCCCGATGAGAGGAGCGTTGGTGATGACGATGGTGATGATTTCCCCCTCCGGGAGGGAAGTTTCCCCGGCAGAACAGCTCTGCCGGAGCTCTAGATTGGATCCGCCAAGGTTCTGCCTCGTGGCGGCGGAGTCTCATCCCGAAAAGTTCCTTCATCTTTTTTTCTCTTCGAAAGACCTCATATAGGAGAAGATGTGCATCGGAGAGCCACCAGGGGGCCCACAAGATAGGGGGCGCGCCCTAGGGGGGCGCCCCGACCCTCGTGAGCAGGGTGTGGGCCCCCTGGCCTTCATCTTTGGCATGGATTTTTCTTTATTTCTTTTAAGACGTTCTGTGGAGTTTCAGGACTTTTGGAGTTGCGCAGAATAGGTCTCTAATATTTGCTCCTTATCCAAATAAGAATTCCATCTGCCAGCATTCTCCCTCTTTATGTAAACCTTGTAAAATAAGAGAGAATAGCCATAAGTATTGTGACATAAAGTGAAATAATAGTCCATAATGCAATAAATATTGATATAAAAGCATGATGCAAAATGGACGTATCAATTAATGAAGAGTTATTTGAAAAAAAATCGAAATGGTACCCATGCTAACGTGTATTAGAGTGTGTGTCACAAAATTAGTTATTTGAATTAGAGTGTGTGTCACGTAGTTAGTTATTTGAATTAGAGTGTGTGTCACGTAAAGATCTCCAATTCTAACGTGGATTTCGCATTTCACTATATCCACGCTACTTTTTTAATACAAATTCATATGTATATGATGAACACCATGGTAGTGAGAAAACTTTTGGATGGATTCAAACATATGACCTACAAAATAGCACAACAAACTGCGTCAATGTCAACTTTTCAAAACTTAGTATGGCACGAATTCGAAATAATTACCCGTATGCCTAGTCCTCGGTTCAAATCTTACAATGTACACCGAATTGAAACATCGATATTAAGTCTCGTACTATGTACATTGAAATGTTGTTTTTAGCCCCCCCCCCCCGGCACAAACGCTACATACTTCCTGTATCGGTCAATCTTCCTCTCCTAAACACCTTAGGAAGCTATCAGTTTCCAACACACGTTCATTCTTTCTCTCCATGTTTCGATCTCTAAGTCTCTCAACTACACAACCCCTTTTTCCACTCTGTTACCAAATGTATTTACTTCACACACCCGCCATTGCACCCCATGTCGAGCTCTCTCTCTCTCCCCCCCCCCTCTCCCTCTCACCCTCCCACGCTAAATACATGCATTGCCTATCTAGCCCCCCAACCTCTCATGTGCACGCACGCACGTTGTATATCGAGGTCACTCCCTCGAGACTGTCTCACTCTTTCTTCCGCATGGTGGGCCACACTCGCTCAATCTCGCTCTCTTTATCTGAGTCTCGTTTAACCTCATTTTCTTTCACACACAAATGATATATCTCCCTGTTCGGGCCTCGATCGACACACTCTATACTCTCTCACGCAGATTGTCTATCTAGGTCAGTCCATCCAAGTTGCTGCCACTCTTTCGATCTCATGGTGGGCCACGCTCACTCAATCTCTCTCTCTCTCCGTATGTCTCGATTGACCTCGCTCTTTCTCGGACAAAAACGATATATCACCATGTTTGAGCCCAATTCGACCTATTCACATTGTATACTCTCTCACGCACATCGTCTATCTAGGTCACTCTCTCCAACCCGTCTCACTCTTTCGATCGCACGGTGATCCCATGTGATCGGTTGACCTTGCTTCCTCCCACGCACAAAATATATCTACACGTCTGTGACTGGATCATCTCTCAAGCTCTATCTTACAGCCCACACCCTTGCCAAAAATCTCAATCAGACAATATCTCTCCACAACATATATATTTGTTCAATGAATGTCGGACCACACTCACTTTGCCTCTCTATCTATATGTCTCTCGATTGACCTCGCTTTCTCACACCGTATCTTCCACGCGTTGAAGCTACTACCTCTCCATCCCTCGCAAAGCCGGAGCTATTTACATTGCGAGGGGCACTCCAACCTTGGATTAATTTGTGTGGGCATTTATTCCGGACGGTTCAGATTATATTTTCGTAGCATTCGGACCACAACTACTCCAAACACAGTTGCAACCCACGCAAATCCCCTAGTTGATTTCCCTCTAGCTCGGTCATCGCTCTCTCGCACGTCCTTTCTCGCCTTCAACATCGCACCATGGTATTATTGAGAAAACTATGTTGTTCTCTTTAATTATTATAAACTAGCACATATGCCTGTGCGTTGCAACAGGGAGATAATTGTTTTTGCAACAAGCGGCGAAAAATATAATTGATGTGTTCATAAAAAACGATCTCCACAGTAGTGGGTGACAGAGTGAGGAGCTGCGGTCTTCCCACGGGTCATGTTTGGCCCGCGAGATCTTAATAGTGGTGGGGCTAGTCAACGCGGTGGCGACCATCCAACTTGTACCTTTTTTTCCTCCGGGTCGACCTCTGTCTCGGAGTTGTGGTTCCGTCTTCATTTGGTTGCTGGGCGGCGGGCGACCTTCGAGGCACAGTTACTTCGACCACTTTCTCCTACGACGATGTAACCGGATGGATTACTAATTGCAGCGCATAAATTATGTTTCATTACCATAAGTAGCGCATAACCAGGCATGAATGTCCCATCATTCTCAGGGTTTATTCTCTTCAACTATTTTTGTGCTCACGTGCCCATAAATTTTATTAATTAGAGCAAAACCAACATATTCTCTTTTATTAGCATGTGCCCACAATTTTTTCCCATTATAGCCAACCAGCATGGCACGTTCAAGTTATCTCCAGCATATTATCTTTTATTGGCAAGTTCCCTCGTTCTGCTCATAATTCTCGAAACAACCTCCTTATTCTCACATAACTTACTTATTTCCAGACAACTTATGGACATATAAAAACGGGTGTTATTTAGTATAAAATTTCAAGATGAGACTGTTCCTATCGTAATTGCAAGCTAGCTGAGTTGGTTTTATCCATGGGCACAATAGGGAAGGTCCATAGTTCAATCCCCTCGCGCCCCTCTTTTTTTGCTCGTCCGTCCGACAGAAAAAGAAATGTGTGGTAGGTCCAGTTTGGCCCACCTGGGGGACAACGGAAAAAATTGGGGAGCTACATGTGAAATGGATGAAACAAAATCTATACACATTTTTTTCTTTTCTTAGGGTAGCCGTGTGGGAGCTACTATATGACGCTAGTTGCGTCAAATAGCGCGTGGGGCGCACAACAGTTCGCGTCTGGGCCAGTCCACTGGCAGGCACCGAAATAACCTGTATTTGCAAGGCACGAGCTATAATCCAAAAAACGACGTGTGGAACAATGAAACACATGTCCTTAAAGACCGGACCATGTGCCGCTAGCCACGGCAACAAACGTCTACTACTAACCAATGGCCAGCGTGAATATTTAAGAAAATATTGCAACGCCGGATATAAAATATTTTTGATTTTTTTAAAATATGAATTCCCGAATATTCTTTGAAACATGAGCATTTTTGGAAATTAAAAACAATGTTTTTAATATTCCGTCCATTTAGCATGTTTTTTGAAATAACATCATTTTTTGAACACAAAAACCTTCTATCAAAACTCAAACATTTTTTTTGTGGCCGGCTTTTGAAAACAGAACATGTTTTCAACATTCAGAACAAAATGTGTTCTTAAACTCATACATTATTTTGAATTTGTGAACATTTTACTAAAAGAAGAATATATTTCATTTTTAGAATATTTTTTAAAATACATTTTTTAAATCACGCACTATTTTGGAATATTTCTTAGTTTGAAAAAAAATCGGAACGAGAAAATGAATTAATGTTCCAAATATTTTTGAAAACACGAACACAATATTCTAATTCAAATATTTTTCAAAACTTTTACAAAAATTAAGATTTTGAACTTTTTTGAAAATTTTGAATTATGAAATAAGGTAAAAATAAAAATAAATTTCGACGAAAAAACAAAACGGGCCAGCCCAGTCTTGGGCGCCCCGTGCGAACTCAAACTATCTACTGCCCAGTGGGCTTTTTCAAGCTACATGGGCAGGCAAATAAGTGGGCTGGATTTACTGGGCCACATCATGTGTGAGCCGAGTAAGAAATTCGTGATTACTAAAAATACAGATGGACGCACACAAATTTAGTACCACCTCAGATAGAAAAATAAATTTTGACGGTGAACGAATGAAAAAATTGGTGAAACGCACATTGCTTTATTAGTAGGTGTAGATAAGTTACAAAACTACACACCGATAGTCCACTTGGAATGGAACAAATTTCGACCCACAAATTAAAGTGCTACAAACTACACACCAAGGGGCCCACATGTCATGAAACAAATTTGGACCCATATACAAATTAAAAAATAAAGGACGAGGATCGAACATGCGACCGGGCCTTCAAGCCGTACGTCAATAGGCAACATACGTAGAATAGCAATGTTTGTTGTACCCCTTTTGTTCACATAATGTTTTTATATTACCACAGCCTAATTAATGGATAACATGTAATATTATTTTTAGTACTATTCGTCTTCACTTACTGGTGGGTTCCATGTGTGCTCTCTCTCTCTCCTCCCCTTCTGCGTTTAGATGCACGGGCAAACAGGAAGAACTCGCGGGCGATGTTGCCGTTGATCATATCTGGACGCGTTCACAAGTCACGGCACCAGTTTCACGTACTAGCAGCACTAGTCAGTGTGTACGTGCAATGCACGTTAATTTGGAAGTATATTAAGTGCATGCGGATATTAACTACTAGGATATTATTTGCGTCTTGTCATGTGATTAGCACTATTTTTGGCATGAAATTAACTGCACGCTAAACGTGTTGAGCGCTCGACATTGAAGCAGTCTAGATCGTTGGATGACAAGGAATACATGTGGCTTGATGACGTTTTATATTTAATTTGATACGGCTCTAGCAGAACATTCAATCGATCAAACCATACATTTTGTTCAGTCTGACTCCGACTTTAAATTATACGACGATCGATATAAAATAAATGGAAATGATAAACGTTTGGATTTTAAGCATGGCAATCCAAACGTTTTTCATGGCAAATTTAGATTACGCGGCGGCGGCGTCTCGCGGTGGAAGCGGCTCCTCTGCCGTGCTCTATGTGTCGTTGGGCCACTGACCGACGGCGACGGCGGCGTCTTGCGCCGTTGTTAGCGTACTCCTGGACGTTGGCCTAGCTTCAAGGAAGGCCAAAATTTTCTGGACTTCGGAGCGAGTCAACTGGTGGGAGGAGGTGACTAGCGTTGGTGCAAGGAAGCGGTCGACGACGGCCATCCATGCCGCTGAGGGGGGCACTGGCACCCGCGCGGGGACAGGCGCTGTCAATGGCGCGGCGGAGACATTCGTGTGCACGGGCACCGGCACGGGTGCGCATGTCAGTGCATGCGCAGGTGCATGCGCTGGCAGGTGCACGGGCACCGGCACGAGCGTGTGCGTCAGTGCACGCGCAGGCGCATGCGCTGGCAGGTGCACGGGCGCATGAAAGTCGGCGGGGACCTCGTGGAACCCCGTGGGATCAAGCTTGGCGACAATGTGCGGCTCCCAGCCCATCAATGCCATGGGGATGGGTGCTGGCTCAGTCGGGGCGACAGGAGCCGGAACGGGAGCGGGGACAGGCGCGTCGTCTTCCCTCAAGGCCAGTTCAAGCTCGTCCCAAAGCGCCTTATGTTCTTGAGACTCCAGCTGGGTGTCTTCCTTAGGAAACTGGAACACTAAGGGTAGACCATCATGATGTGGCATGGCGTACGTTTAGGTCAGGCTAGTTGGAGGTAGATGACAGGAGAATTGGAGAGGAAGAGAGAGGATTGTAGCGATACCGGGTAGTGCGGGGTTGATTTTAAACTGCGGCGCCGGCGACATTAAAAGTGGGAGCAGTTGGGACGATGGTGGGCGGCGGAGCCTGGTCAAAGGGCTCGCCTCCCAGTGAGCCTGCACAGCGGTCTGCTCGCACGCCTCCTTGACAGCCGGCGTAGCGGTCTGCTCGCACGCCTCCTGTCGACTCACACGCTTGCTCAGACAGCACCTACCGATGAGAAGCAGGGACTTGTGGCAGCACGTAAATGCCCACGGTTTCAATAGTGAAAGCGTTCGCCTTAACGTGACAGGTCTTTGTTCCAAAATACCTTGGCTCTTCATTTGTGCAACTTGTCATAAGCAGCTTGTCTCAAATTGAAGAAAAAACTTACGAAGTAATATTTGTGCCATATCACGTGACCATGCTTAGTTTCAAGAATTTATGCTCACTTTTGGATTTTCTGAAATTTAAGATCCAGGATTCGAAACAATATCATAACCTGCATCATGCAATAAATTTTCAAGACGTACATCTATCTTGTTGTATTTCTTAAGAAAGGATTTGGTCAGACATTTTTCTTAGTTAGACTTCAGACAAGTTATATATGCAGAGTAAAAGGATAATCCCTCCATACCAGTGCATTGCCTGATATATTAACTCAAGTACTAGGCACGAACAAACGGGCTCAATTCTGTGCTCATCCTGGTGTAGTAGTAGTAGTAATAGTAGTACTAGGCAATGCAGTTGACGGGTGACCTTGACGAGCGGCGACCGAGGGAATTGAACCGTGCTCGGCACGGTAGGTAACGTTGTCTAGTTAGTAAAGCATCCCTCCATTGTTCATCAGTAGTCATGATGGACCGGGGACATGAGGGGAATTTCCTAGGGCTGGAATTCTAGCCGCCAGATATTTTGACTTGAAACGCTCAGGCTCGACTGGTTGGGGTTGCCTGATGTGCGTACCACGCACGCCACCGAAGGACACGAGCCCGGTTTTTTTAGGATCAACACGAGCCAAGGTCTGGCTGGTACGCTGTTGGGTCCTACCATTCGAGAATACGTAAGGAACCTTTTAAATTGCCGAACGAATCTATGTGTATTACAATACCCGTATTTTCCTTGCAAATACTAATCTCAACGTGGTAATTGATTTATGACGAGTTTTTGAATTAGAGTGAGTTTGTGATATAGTGATCTCAACGTGGATTTCACATTTCATGGTATCCCTAGTAAGTTTTCCAATGCAAATTCAAATTTAAAAGATGAACAATATGGAGGTGAGAAAACTTTGTATGTATCAAGCATATGACCACACACACACACACAGAGAGAGAGAGACACACGCACAAACACAACAACAATCCAATAAGTATAGTGCATCTATTTTTCCAAACCATGCATGTATGACACGAATTCAAAAATACTCCTTCTATTCCTAAATATTAGTCTTTTAGAGAGTTCAACAAGTGACTACGTACGGAGCAAAATGAGTGAATCTAGACTTTAAAATATGTCTATATACATCCATGTGTGCCCATCCATTTGAAGCCTCTAAAAAGACTAATATTTAGGAACGAAGGGAGTAAAATGTAAGACATCCATGGTCCTCAGTTCAATATTTAAAATGAACATGAAACTGAAACATGAATATTAAGTCTAGTACTACAGTACATGCAAATGTTGTGTTTAGGCGGAGCTATGATTGTCGGGGGTCAACCCCTCGACCTTAGATAAAATTGTGGAGCTCTGTTTAGGGTTGTTTAGATTATATTTTTCCCCACCCTCCCAACCACCGATTGGTTGTGAACCCCCACCCCTCCTCCCGGGGAGAATATCATGTGCCCTCATACCTTAGATGCTATATGCCGATACAAGTTGCTTGGAGCTTGTAGATCTGAGATATAGCAGCTCACATGATGTGTCTTAATATTTTTGCAAGAAACCTTGATGAGTTAGAGAATTGCACACAATTTTTACAAAAACTACTTAGATGCCCTTTGATCCCATATCCAACGACCTCGAAGCTCGTATCACCGTAGCATCTAAGATGAAGGAGGACATCATATTCTCCTGTATGTAAGAATATCATGTGCTACCACACCTTAGATGCTTTGGTGATACAAGCTCTTCGGAGGCGTTGGATTTGTGACCCAACACCTCCTCGGTGGTTCGAATGGTTTTTCGCAGAAAAGTCCCAAAAGAGTTCGGCCACTGCTTACAAGCACAAAGACTGCTCAGATGCCATTGGATCTCAGATCAAATGACCTCCAAGCTCGTATCACCGTAGCATCCAAGCTATGATAGCACCTTATGTTTTCTTGCACGGGGGAGTATGAGGTGCTCCCGCACCGTAGATTCTATGGTGATACGAGTTCACTGAGATCTAACGGCCCACAGTAGGAGGTTTGAATGTTTTTGCAATATACGGCTGATAGAGTTTGGGAAATGCGCAGAAAGTACAAGTACTACGCATGTGCCATCAGATCACTGATCATACGACCTAGATGCTCATATCACCGTAGCGGGTAATTAAGCTACGGGGAGCACCTAATATGAGCATCGGGGAGCCGTTGGATCGAAGATGCAGCGACACACACGAGGCCTGAATGTTTTATTTGCAAAAAACCTTTGGAGAGTTTGGAAATTGCGCATAATTACAAAGACTACTCCCAAGCCATTGGATCTCACTTCCAACGGTGTAAAAACTCGTATCACCATAGTATCTAAGTTGCGGGGTGGATGTGATATTCTATGTCGCTGTCATTTTTGTTCGTAAACTTGCAAAATACACGTAACTCGTGCCGTTACTTGTCTAACCGCGCAAAGTGTTTGTTTAAAAAAAAAACCATCCTACACTGAAATATCGGAACAACACATGGGGTCCCACTTGTCATTAATCAAATTTGGACCTAAAACTAACAAATCTGAAAGACGAGATTCGAACTGGCAACCTGGACTACAAAGCGTAAGTCGATAGCCTTAAAAAACGAACGGTTGTTGGCTTTGTCCCATAACTTGATTTTATACAGTACTTGCGTTGAGTAGAGTAGAGGGAGTGCCTCGTCAACACGTGCATGACCATTGTCTCACTTACTGGTGGGTCCTAGGTCTACGATCTCAATCTCTCTTCTCTCCATCGTCTAACCTTTGCATGGGCACACATGAAGAGCGGCGCTAGCTTGCCGTGGTGTTATTACAACTAAAAAAAGCTTGGAAAATAGAAGAATCGCCTAGAACAAGAGACGTTGTGGCTGGCCAAGACGGAGCTAACCACATCTATCCTCCGTGCCACGTTTGCATGATGAAGTTGTGTGGCTAGTGGGGTGTTTTCGACCGACTGGCTGGGTCCCGAGGTGAAACCATAGGTACTACGTCTGATACAGTATATTTTTACACGCACATTTTTCCTCCGTGCCGAGACATGGCACACCCTACCACGCGGTTTCGGGGTCCTCCCGGGTGGTGCACGCATATATTCTTCTTGACATGGGACGCCCTACCGCGCGTTTTCTGGGTCCTCCTCGGTCATAGCGCCGAAGCAAGTAAATGAGTCGTCAAATCATGAAAGACCACCTTTCCCACCGAGTACATCAGTGAAGCACGGTGGCTAGCTAGTTGGGCTAATTCGACCGATTAGCTAGGCCGCTGCCACATTTGTTTTTTCACCCCTTTTTTATCTACTTGCCGGTAGGTAAATTTAAATATCCACCGCAGCGTTGCTCTGGTGTTTGGGTGCGGCGGGATTTTTAATTTTTTGATTGATGGGAGCAGGCGCGACAGGATTGTTAATTTTTTGATTGAGGGGAGCAGGCGCGGCAGCAATTAGTCACGACGACTCCGCCTGTAAAAACCCACTGCTCCCTGATGTGAGAAGTCGTCGACTGGTGTTTTACCGTGGTGAAAACCAAAAGATTCCCCGCTCCCTCCGCCTTCCCGTAGATTGCATTGCCTTTTAGCAATTTCGCCCCCTTTGCTTCCTCTCCCCATTGCTTCTACCTGGTGCCATGGCGGCGCAGCAGATCACGGAGTCCGAGGTGAGGCACCTGACACAGGAGCTCCATGCGAAGGGATGCGGAGCTCAGGGCCAAGGACGTGGAGCTCTGTGAGCTCAAGGAGGAAAGGAGTGCCATGCTCCTCCGTTATGTGCGGGAGTTCACAGAGCTTCAAAAGCGGCAGGCGTCCACCACAAAGATGCTCGAGGCGTCGGCGGCGTTGCTGCAGAAAGCGGGAGATATGATAGGCCGTCAGGGGAGCCGGCTGGAGCGCGAGCGGGCCGATCGTGACGAGGTCCAGGATCGCCTCAGTCACTTGGTGAACCAAGTTGCCACGCACGTGTTGCGGATGCGCGATGCCTACCGTCGTGCCAGCGCGACGATGCCGGCCGTCGGGCTAAACCCGTTCGACCACCCGGTCGACTTCAACGTGTTGCGGCTTCCTGACCTGGTCTCCTTCTTCACCTATATCTCCGAGGAGCTGAGCCGTCTCCGCGCGATGGTGGGGGCTGAGCTGGACAAGGAGGGGTTGCGGGCTGCTGTTGCCAGGCGAATCCTTTCAGGGCTCCGTCATCGGAATCCATTCGTGCCATTAGACGCCGTCTTTGACGAGCTGGCTCCCATTGACCGGGAGCGGGCTCTGCGGGCGGTTGCACCCTGCATCACCAACGTCGTGCGCCTCGAGAAGCAGAGGGACTTCGGTGGTGTTTAGGCGCCCTCTGCATGGGCATGTCCATGTCTCGGCGCAACATGACCGTTGGATCAAACTCAGACGGTGCAGATCAGTCACTGTAGCACAAAGCGTGTGGGTGTGTTTGGTTGCATTCTCATCTCAATATAGTTGTTTCCTCTTCGTGTATTTTTGTCAACCTACTAGTGTGGACTCATGCACCCTTCATGCACTCTGCCAAACACCCAAAAGTGGGTCGAGAAGGGAACTTTTGCTCCCATCCCGTGCACCCTTCATACACCCTGCCTAACACTATTCGTGCTTCATATGGTTCATGTTTCATGGAGTACTGTAGCACCGTACTCTCCGTGCGCTGTGGACCTAGTTCTGTTAACATTGATCTCACCATTCATTCTCAACCGGACAGTCAAAAAAGCGGTACTATGTTACATATAGGAGTAGTTAACATGCGCACAACATCATTTGTTATCGTCATATCTTACTACACTAGGAACAAGATTGTGTAGTACTAACGTATGAACCATTGCACATGCCTAGTAGTAGGAGCATTGTGTATGTTCAAGTGGCTGTCGTGTTTCGCACTCCTCCGTCGTAAGAGTGGAAACGCTTGCTGTAATCATTTTTTTCTTCAGAAAAACAGTGGACACGCTCTACCGTGCGGATCCTCCTCCAGCCATGCACTAAATTACTCACTTTCGCCGACGTGTGGGACAGCCAGCACCTGGGTCCACCAGCCATGCACTAAATCACTACGTAGTAGAGTGCCGGTAGACTACCCCGATCGAACTGCCGCAGTAGTGCCTAATGAGCCGTCAAATCACAAAACCCCCTCCTTTCTAGCAGTAAGTTGGACGGACGAAGCAACCATCATTTCACTCTTCTCTCTCATCTTCCTCTCTTGAAGAAAACCCCCACTCGCTTCGCTTCTCCCTCATCTCGTTACTCCTTTCACTCTTCTCTCTCAGCTTCCTCTCTTGGATGGATGCCGGAGCACCGGCCAACGTGATGTCTATGGCTCTGGCCAAAACCGTCGAGGCTCATGGTACGAAGAAGCGCAAGCACCCCGCCGAGACTACCACAGACAAGCTCAAAGCCATCGCCCTGTCCAAGCCCCCCTCTCCGGGATCCCTCATTAAGCAAGTCCAGGTAGTGTCTCTTGTTGATGATCTTTTTCTCGATCTTGATCGTGTTTTTTCATCTAACACGCGGTACTAGTACTGGTAGTACAACTTTCTGGGTGATCTTGCATGTGATTTTAGTGTGCCAAATGACGGCTCTAAATTCCTCTTTTGACCAAAACATGCGAGAGGTTGACATTGATTTCTTATAGATTACTTTCAACTACTCCCTCTGTCCCAAATTTCTTGTCTTAGATTTGTCTAGATACAGATGTATCTAATACTAAAATGTGACTTGATACATCCGTATCTAGACAAATCTAAGACAAGAATTTTGGGACGGAGGGAGTACTTTATGAACATCAATGCTACATTTTAAGAGGGTATATTTGCCTCAATAACTTGTGTTATGGATATTGCATGTAATCCCTCTGCTCTCATGCCTTTGAAGACATGTTCTAGTGTCTTTGTTCACTCATTTATGTGCGTATATGTAGTCATATATGGAGTATAATATCGAAAATCATCTTATATTTCTGAATGGAGGTAGTAATAAAATATGGTTTATGTTTGAATTAGAACCAGGTCCGCGGTGGAGATGAAGTTCTCAAAGTCATGCCGTGTGAACTAGAAGACCTGGTGATGAGTTCTACTACTGAACTATCCAGCTGATGTGTCCTTGTCGCCACGTGTCCTGGACTAGTGTTTTCCTGTAGCATTGTTGTCAGGCGTGTTCTCGAGGTTGTAATTGACCACAACAATTTCCTGGATGTGCCTTCGATTACGAATGGTGTGGTTCTTGTAAAGCTTCCCAACAAATCTGATGCGGCATGTCTTCATCATCATGTTTATGAGTGGAAAGACCACTCTGTTAGGTTCTCCAAGGTTGACAAGATGGTGATGGTGCATGTAGACATCTCACACGAAGTCCATGGCCTAGTCAGTTATGCGGGGTTCATCCCCTAGGTCGGTGGCAAGAAATAGTCTGCAAAGTTTAGTTAGTGCAACTTTGCTTGTCTATAGTAAGTACTAGTGTTCAGTACTTGATTTGTGTTTGTGAACCCTGTATTGTTTATTAGTACTGTCGCTTTTGGTCTGTGGTCAGTCCTGAGAATGGTCTATGTTAATGTTTGTCCACTCAATTCAGTATGTATATTTTGAAGTATCCAGATCATATTTTTTGTGAGGACAGTTTATCAATTATGGTTACACTCCAATATCTGTATGCATTGCAGGGTTTATCGCACCCACCAGGATTTCCAGTCCCATGGATGTTCGGTCCATACGGTTTTTCACGACCTTTGGACTGTCCTACTTGTGCGAGTAGGCGGGGCCCCTGCATGCCACGTGTAGTTGGACGATCAATCTTCTGTTTAGTACTTCAACATAGTGATTTCCTGGTAAGGATTCACTCATGTCACATCAAGTAAATCTTATTGATTTATTGTCTAAATCTTATTGATTTAATGTCATGTTTTCTTTCTTTTCCTGCAATTTTACGATGCAGGTTTTGCCATGTGACATTCATCACAGAATAAACCGTTTGGTTTGCTCTACGATGGCTATTTTTGCAGGTTTCAATTCTTATGTCATGTCAGTAACGAAGGCACTGTCCATCACTTATATTACTAGAAAAAATTGGATCAGTCTGTTGTCTGAGTACAAGCTGAATCCCTATGATGAACTGCAGTTTGGTTTAACAAAAATGCCACAATTAGTCCTTCTCGCGTTTAAAAGAAATGAAGAAAAAAACTGGATCACAGTCACGGATCCTAATCAAGTTAGAAAGCTGATCATAGCAGACCAGACATTATCGCCGCTGTCTCGCACACATCGAGTGCACCGACAGTTGCTCTAGCACTGACAGCGGCAGCAGCTCAGTCTGATCCAGCTGAGGATTGGGCACCGACCGCGTCAGCGGATCAGTCTGATCTACCGGAGGATTGGGCATCGACACCGGCACCTGCTCCGACACCGGCACCAGCTCTACAAGGAGCACCATCTTCGGCAGCAGCAGCGGCTTCGGCACCTGCACCAACACTTGCACTTGCATCTGCTCCAGCCCGTGCAGTTGCACCGGCAACAGACTGGGCTGCAGTTCGCACTTCATATACCAAAGTCCTTACAAAAACCGACATGTCCACCTTCTTGGTAAGCATTGGCCGCCAAGTGCTTCGTTATTTTTTCTTTCCATGTTGTTTCACATGATTCACTTACTATGCGCAGCCAGCTCTAACTGTTTGGGTATGTCTTGTTTGCAAACAGAGAATTCCTAGAGCAACGAGGGAGTCGTTCAACAATCCGAGCGATCGCGGCCAAGTTTCTCTTACTATGCGCAGCCTTGGTGTGAATGAACCTGCTCAATATACCGTAAGTACAAAGGATGGTTGCATGATGATTCATGCTAAAGGATGGTCAAGGTTCAAATCTAAATCATATCTTGCGGTAGGGGATGATGTCAAAATTGAACTTTCTCGGCAAGGAGAGCTGGTCCAAATCAACTTTGAAATTCTTCAGTAGCAGCACGCAACTGCCGAACTGATCAATCCTCCGAGAGATTTTGATGTAATAATCTGGCATGGTGAAACAAGTGTCCTATGTGTATAAGTAGTACGACAGTATTATTTATCACATGGTATATCATTGATAGACTTGCAACTCTGATTGCTGGTTAGGAACTGTCATTCGATTTCATTCCAATAGCTGTCGTGCTTTATTAAATTTTGTGTATTTGCCTTGCGACAGCATCTAAAACCAGCACCGTACCGATCGCTTGCAATATGAAAAGCGCTGAGGTAGAACACATGGGCCCCCAAACATGCAGGGTCAGCCTGCGGCCCAAAGTCCA
This sequence comes from Triticum urartu, assembly GCF_056163025.1. Classification (NCBI taxonomy): domain Eukaryota; kingdom Viridiplantae; phylum Streptophyta; class Magnoliopsida; order Poales; family Poaceae; genus Triticum; species Triticum urartu. Next base: position 119,775,711 of record NC_141878.1, read on the forward strand.
GAACCTTGAGCCTATCTGAGTATTATATTCTCAACTGAACCCCCATAAAAAAAGCTGAACCCCCATAATGCCCGTGCGTTGCAGAGGGAGTATATTTCTCGGCAAGGTGAGCCTGTGATATAAAAGATTTGTATATTTCTTTACAGAGAGAGTATCTCTCTGTCAAAAAATATATTTATGTGTAACTAGTTACTCCTGTCTTTCTACTTCCTTTCGCTGATATGTGGGGCAACCGGCAACAGGGTCCACATGCCATATGCACAAATTAGAGTGCACAACTTCACGGTAGACACACGTCGGTCGTAGCGCCGCAGTAATGCCCAATGAGCCGTCAAATCACAACCCCCCCCTTTCCAGCTTTAGCAGTAAGTTGGACGAACGAAGCAGCAATATTTCATTGGGCCTGAATCCGCTTCTCCCTCGTCTGCTTGTTCAGAGAAAACCCCCTCTCGGTGATTGCATAGGGTTTTCTCATGGAGAACCAGGTACGAATTCTTCATCCATCCCCGATAAATCCAAGTCCCTTGGTCGTAGGTAATCCTAGGATGGCAGCCGCCGCCGTTGACGCATTTTTCTTCCTATTGAATCTAGTGTGTTTCATTTGCAGTGCCCAAAGTGCGAGTACCCTATAGGTTTCTGTGACCTCGGCGAGATGCCACACTTGTTCCTTCTCATCCTAACACAGCATTTTGAAACGCGCACAGTATGTTCCTAGAATCCTCTTTTCTATTCGGGAGGGTGGGGGTTTTTTGAACATGCTGTGTTCTCATATTATTTTTCCTGCATTGTATTATTTGCTCTGCCAGAACACATGTACTCAAGATGCTTGGCCTTATCATAACTGAATACACTTGTTTAATGGTCACAGTGAAGACAAGCCATGGATATAAGTTCCGAGTTGGGTTCATGAACCAAGAAGATCGCTGCTTTTTTTATGGCCGAACTTGGATAAACTTTCTCAAGTGTTACAGACTGAAAGTTGGCGCACGAATGTTGATGGAAATAGCAGAACCTTGTCTCATCTTCACTGCGATCTTCCACCCCGACGTCTTTCCAATTGTTCATCCATGTTAGTTTTGTATCTGGTTCTTGCTTGTTGCCTCGATTACTTCTTAATCCACCTATTCTGTCTAACTAATCACAATTTAACTTTAGAAGTAGCAACGAATCTCTCACTAAGATGCTACTTCTAACTAATATTTTCTTATAATTGGTGGCACGTGTAGGTTTTTTTAGAGTTAAGCAGTCTGCTCGTTTGTTACTCTGTAATAACTCGGCTGTTACTAACGGCACTGAAGTTGACTGGATCGACATCCACAAGTTCCTACACTTTATTGATCATCTTGAGGTCCTTGTGGGGTGTTTCAATGGTGGAAGGCCACATGGGATATGTGTGCCACTGCTGCACTCGTTGAACAGGTCCAACTGTGTCGAGAAACTTATGGTACGAGCTGTTTTCTGTTATATATGTTGTTCATAAACTATTTCTTATACACAGTTTTACAGCTATGATCTTCTTGAAACAGGAACTGCCGAGTTCTATTGTTCCTATACAGATGCCTGACCATGGTCAGGTCAGACTTGCGCTTGGTCACAACATGATGTTTATGTCGACCTACTCAATTCCCCTTGGAGGTGAAAAGATACTTATTCATGGGTGGTCTCAAATAATGAAGGCCCGTCCATCTTGGAGAATAGGACAGAAGATTATGTTCATGCTTTTCCATGGCTCTAAAGCGAATATCCTGTTTATTGACCATGTTGCGAGATGAAGCCACTTTCAGAAGGTTGTGGATGCGCGGGGTGGTGCCTGGGCCTTGTCCTGGGGCTTGGCGGCCTCACCCTTGGTTAACTGTAGGCAAAGTAGCACTGTTCGAGGCGTGCTTTGTACGGTTGAACCTGTATAAGTACTCATACTGCTTTCAGCTTTGGTTGTTAAGTGCCCCTGCTAGTTTCAGTTAAGGTTGTTAAGTACTCCTGCTGCTTTTACAGTCTGTCGTGTTTCTTCAGTCCTGTCTTCCTCCAGCCACCAAAACCAAACCAGCACCGGCGGGGCCGCCTGCTTCCGCCTCCCACGGCTAGCTGTGCCTCAGCGCACGCATCGCCGCCCCACCGTCTCCTAAATCATTAACGCCGACGTCCTCCGCGCGCTTTGGTGCGCTCGCCGCGGCGCCGCCCTCTCGCGTTGTCAACATGGTCAACAAACAACAGGAATTGGCAGAAGTACATGGAGAGGATGACAGTAGGGGCCCACCACGTCAGCGTATGAAAAAATAAAATGCTTCCTCCTAGTGTTTTCCTGACATCTAGGACCCATGACATTGTGAGCGTATATAGTCAATAGACAAGAGAACAGCACAAGATCGGCTGACACCTGGGACGTAGCTACTCGAGCAGTATTTTTTTTCTTTGGTATTGTTGAGATGGAGCAGGGTTTGAACTGGGTTGTGGCCCGTCTAGCCCAGGCTTATATTTTATGTTCACCATGTGACCAGCCCAGCTATTTTTTCTTTGTGAAAATGAGCCAAGTTTATTTTTTCTGAAGAATACCCAACCCAGGCCTACTTATTTTTCTATGCCCTGATGGGCTACAACTCTTTCAAGACGCCTGCAAATCTTGAAAGTAATATGAAATGGGTTGTAAATATAAAAACAGATGACAAATTGGCAATTACTTTATAATTTATGAATTTTTTCACATTTTCATATTCCTATTTCACTGGGCATTAACCTAATTTAAATATATCTTCAAAGTACTTTAAATCTGGCTTGACATTTCGGTATTAAAAATAGTTTGGAACCCATAGAAATATGCGAAATTGGCCCTGGCCAACCAAAAAAATGACTGCAATAAATTGCATAAGAAGTTGCCATGAGCTATATATAAATTATTAAAAAAAGAGGGAGTGTTTTGACTTGTGAACCTGTTTAGTTGACGCGTATGCAAGATTTTTTTAGTTATTATATACGTCAACAAACGATTCTAGCAGACGTAACCGTTGGATGTCAATCCAACGACCGTCGTGTTTCTTCAATCTCTGATCTTCTTGCTCCAGCCGCCAAAGCAGCGCCGGCGGGACCGCCTACTCCCGCCTCCCATGGCCGGCTGTGCTGTCGCGCAGGCCTCAACGCCCCCCTACTACTCCCACCGCTGGCCAGGGCATCCCTCTACTCACCCACACCCCCTGTTATTCTGCGGCGACGGCAGCCCCACACCGCAGCCGAACCGGTGAACCCTCGTACTCCTCTCCGCGCGGGCTTCCACTATCGCGTCTTCCCCGGCTCCGCGTCGTCCCCTTCCTAGGCCTCGCCGTCGTCCACCGCCGTGGTGCTCTCGGCGCGGTGTGGTCAATGTGGTCAATGACCGACTTCCATCGGAAGAGTACTGTACAAGGAGAGGCTGACAGCTGGGTCCACGGCAGCCGCAAGGAAGTGCCTCCTTATTACGTGGAAAATAATTATTCCTCCACCTGACAGCAGGGACCCACCGGACGAGCCACCAGTATTTCGCGAAAAAAACAATTCCCCCTGACTGCTGGGACCCACAGGACGGGCCACCGTATTTCGCGAAAAAATGTTCCCCCCGCTGTCAGCTCAGACCCACCGAAAGTGCCTCCTTATTATGCACAAAAAAATGAATACCCCCTGCTAGCTGGGACCCACCTTGGTGGGAGGCTGACTTGTGGGCCTACTAAGTTGACTAGGACGGAGGCCTTTGTCAACTTTAGTCAATATATGAAGGATTCTAGCTCCAGTGACCGTACGATGTCCATCCAATGGCCGTAGTGCTTCTTCAACCTCTGGTCTTTTCGATCCAGCCGCCCAAAGCAGCGCAGGTCGTGCCGCCTACTCCTGCCGCCCGTGGCCGGCTATGATGCCACGAAGGCCTCACCGCCCCCTACTACTCCCACCGCTGGCCAGGCCATCCCTCTACGCACCCACACCCCCTGTTATTCTGCGGCGATGGCAGCCTCACACCGCAGCCGAACGAGTGAACCCTCATACTCCTCTACGCGTGGGCATCCATTGCCGCGTCTTCTCCGGCTCCGCGTCTTCCCCTTCCTAGGCCTCGCCATCGTCCACTGCCCTGGTGCTCTCGGCGTGACGTGGACAACGTGGTCAAGGAATGGCTTCCATCGGACGTGGACTGTACGTGGAGAGACTGACAGCTGGGTCCACGGCCGCAGCAAGGAAGTGCCTCCTTATTACGCGCAAAATAACTATTCCTCCACCTGACAGCGGGGACCCGCCGGACGGGCCACCGTATTTCGCAAAAAAAAAAACGTTTCCCCCTGACTACTGGGACCCAACAGCTACATCTTCGCACGCAAGGAAGTGCGTCCGAAAAAAAATGATTCGCCCCCTGACTGCTGGGACCCACCAGCTACATCTTCGCATGCAAGGAAGTGCGTCGAAAAAAAATGATTCGCCCCCCTGACTGCTGGGACCCACCAGCTACATCTTCGCACGCAAGGAAGTGCGTCCGGGCAACAAACAAAACAAAACGATTCCCCCCTGACTGCTGGGACTCAGCAGCTACACCTTCGCACGCAAGGAAGTGCGTCCGAAAAAAAACGATTCGCCCCCCTGACTGCTAGGACCCACTACATCTTCGCAGGCAAGGAAGTGCTTGACAGTCGGGACCCACCTGGTCAAAGCGTACGTAGCGTTGTCATTCTGGTCGCGAACGTGTACGTACATATATACTGGTCGATGTAGAGGTGCGCACGTGTCGTAGTAGAGGCGCGTACGTGTCGTAGTAGAGGCGCGCATGTAGCATGTACACGTACGTACAACGGCCAGGGTGCAAGAAGGAAAATATGGCCACATATGTACATACGGGCAGGGTCTCGAACGCCTACTCACGCATATGTACGGCCAGGGCTCGTGTACATGGCTGGGTCGGAACGGAGAAACAGCGTCGTTGTCATGTTCATGGGGAGGCAACGGAATGTGTCGTGTTCATGGGGAGGCAACGGAATGCGTCGTGTTCATGGGGAGGCAACGGAATGCGTCGTGTTCATCGGGAGGCAACGGAACGCATGGGAGCCAACCGGCTGGGTCGAAACGGAATGCGTGGTCGTGTTCATCGGGAGGGCTTGGACAGAACATGCGATGGAAATGAGGCCTGGCGTACCGCAAAACGGAGGAAACGGCCTTGTGTTCGACCGGCCATGTTCGAAACGGGATCCTGTTCATCGGGAGGGGTCTGGCATACCGCAAAACGAAGGATACGGACCTCCTACGGTCGAAACGGGGGTCCTGTTGATCGGGAGGGGTGTGGCGTACCGCAAAACGGAGGAAACGGACTTGTGTTGGAGCGCTATGGTCGAAACAGGGGTCCTGTTGATCGGGAGGGGTGTGGCGTACCACAAAACGGGACTCCACGGGATACTATTCATCTCCACCGTCGACCTCCTCCAGCCTCCACAGGCTCCTGTTCATCCAGCCTCCACCACGTGCTACTCCACCGGCTACTGTTCAACCACCCCTCCACGGGCACCCCTCCACCGTCTACTGTTCATCCAGCCCTCCACACCACGGGGTCCTGTTCAACCACCCCTCCACGGGCACCCCTCCACCGTCTACTGTTCATCCAGCCCTCCACACCACGGGGTCCTGTTCATCCAGAGGAAACGCCACCGCTCACCGTTCATCCACCCCCCCCCCCCGCAATGCTCACTGTTCATCCAATCGATCGGCTTCAGTTAGCAGCAGTAGGGAAGGAATCGCTCGATCGGGTTCTGTCGTGGGTTTGTCACGGCAGATGTCCTCATGAAAGGACTTAGTCGTGGAGCCATCGCAACGGGTTAGCTTAAAGGGGTTAAACCGGACAAGGGGACACGGGGAGTTTACACTAGTTCGGCCCCTTCGATGAAGGTAAAAGCCTACGTCTAGTTGTGATTGGTATTGCTAGGGTTTCGACGACCAGGGAGCGAATCCACTTTGACTGGCCCTCGAGTTGTCGTTTTCTGTCCTCAAACCATGGTCGGGCCGTCCCTTTATATACACAGGTTGACGCCCGCCGGTTTACAGAGTCCCGAGGCCAGATCATAGAGATGTCCAGCTCGGTGACGGTGTCCTGGACTAGGGGGTACTCACCACGTCGTCTCCCGATCTATTAGATTGGGCCGAGGCCCCCATGGCCGTATACTCATGGGCCAGTTCGGACAACTGCCGCATACAAGGAAGATTCCACAAGACTTGGCGATCAAGACAAGGACTTCTCCCCACCGGCGTATTCGTCTAGGACTCTTGTTAACCTAGGCCTCTGGTGCATTATATAAACCAGGGCCAGGCTAGTCGATAGAGAATATACAACTCCATAATCAACTCCATATACAACAATCATACCATAGGCTAGCTTCTAGGGTTTAGCCTCCTTGATCTCGTGGTAGATCTACTCTTGTACTACCCATATCATCAATATTAATCAAGCAGGACGTAGGGTTTTACCTCCATTAAGAGGGCCCGAACCTGGGTAAAACATCGTGTTCCCTGCCTCCTGTTACCATCCGGCCTAGACGCACAGTTCGGGACCCCCTACCCGAGATCCGCCGGTTTTGACACCGACACTCGGTCTCTATTCCTCTAATTTACAATACAAGTTTACATGATAAAGTCGGTTCACATCTACAGGCTTTAATCTATCTTTGGGCCTTGGACCTTCTTAAAGCACCAGTATCTTCTCATCTTCATGGGCTTCAATCTTCATGGAGCTAATCCGGCCATGCCTAGCCGGTTTACCTCCAGTAACTATATCCCCAACATTAGGCCCCAGATTGATTTGAACCTGTTCATGTCAATCTCCAATACTTTAGAAAAATTCTTGCTCTGGCACCTTTGTATAAATCTGGTAAATCATCGTGACATCATCCTTTAAATCCACAACCAATCGTTATGACATCATCTACCCGTTGAAGTCGAAGATGCCCTTCATTAATGATCGTTTCAACCCTCGAGGCGTCATCCTTAATAACTATCCATTTCGAGCTCCTCGAATTACGCACCTGTCACTTATCGGGTCACCTTATAAATAAGACCACGGGCCCTTCTCTTTATCCCCTTCGTCTCCACTTCCTTCTTCTTCCTCCTCGCGACATCTCTGTCTCTGAGCGCCGCCGCTACCGAGCTTTTCCACCGTTCCTCCACCGGCCGCTGCATCAACCTGGTTGTACCAGAAAACTGCGGTGCTCCTTTGTCTTTCCCTTTCCCCCTTTGTAGATCTGTTGAATGTTCGTTCTTCGCAGTTTATCAAAGTTCATCGGGGCTCCAGTACGGCTCTGTTCCTCCTCACCTATGGATTTAAAAACTTCACGCTTGATATATTGCGCGTAAATAGCTTACTTTCCGCTACCAAAACAAACCTTTTGTACGCAAAAACCGATCTAAAGCATTACAAACTGTTGTGGGTCCAACCCTTGTTAGGTCAAAATATTTTTGCTTTCCTATCTTCAGTAGATCCAAAATTTCCATGCCCTCTTGCGGAATCTATTTCTCCTTACTTAGTCATTTTACCTTGGGTCTGTATCCTCTTTACCATGTAGGCGGTTTACCCTTGTAAAAACAATCTATCTCATACCATTAGTCCCCTGGTAAACCGGCAAACCCCCTTTACATTCATTGTAACAGTCCGGTTTAACAACACATGTATACGCAGACTAAGGCATAGCCTAGTGGTGGGAAGGGGCTGATGCCTTCCCACCCACCCAGGTTCAAGGCATGGTACTTGCAATTTGGGTTTGTTGCACCAATTATACTGTAGGGGGTTCCCTTACAGTCTTTCTGTCAAAAAAACAACACATGTATACCCTTGATATGACCTTGTCATTCATTATTGTATCAGTCTCCAGTTTACGCTATTTCACATATCTGTATATCTTTATTCCATCGCATCTTGCGTACCACCATGAATGATTTGTAAACCGGCATTTCTTTCTTAGCTTTTTGTTTCACAATGGCCAAACAGTTTTACGCTTGCAACTGGGCTTCTTCCCGGGTCACGGAAGAATAGTTGAACGGAATGGTCAATATCGGCACCTTGCCCAAGAAAACTGAAATTCAATGGCGAGTTCTAGGAACAGAGAATCCTCCTACCCCGAGGTAGGGTGAGGTAGTTGTCTTTGTCGACCACATAGGCCGTGGTTTCAAACTGCCCGGGTCGAAGTTTTTCCGAGATGTTCTTGCCAGTTTCCAACTCCATCCTCAAGATATCAGACCCAACTCGGTGTCCAATCTATGCAACTTCCAAGTCTTCTGTGAAGTGTACTTACAAGAAGAACCAATTGCTAAGCTATTACAGGACTTTTTTCATCTGAACCGGCGAACAAAATTTGTAAATGGTCCCAACACTGAACTTGGTGGTGTCTCTGTTCAAAAGCAGAAAGAAGTTGAATTCCCTCATGCCAAACTGCACAGTCACCTAAGGAATGGAACCAGACTTGGTTCTACTGCATAGATACCTCTCCTGAAGATGAGAACCCTCTTCCAGGCTATCATGATCACCGGCTTTCCAACACTCATCCATTGCCGCAACGTTTAAGTTCCGCGGAACGGGCCAAATATGCCCCTCAACTCGCCAAGCTCCGGGCCTTTATGTCCAACGGTTTATCAGGCGTTGATTTTGTGCGTTGCTAGATATCTTGGAGCATCTTGCCACTAAGCCGCCGCCCTGGTTTAATGTGTGAGTACACAAGTGAATTAGAAGACCCCCAACGCCACATCAACATTCAGTTAACCGATGAAGAGGTCACTGAAGGCGTTAAGAAAATTTTGAATGAACCAGAATCAGTCTGTCGCCAAACCGGCTTGAACCCCTTCTACACTCAAAATAAACTGCCTGTTGTAAGCACTATGCTTCCTTTTTATCTTTGATACCTTTAAATTGTTCAACTTGTAAGCTTTCTTCTGTTTGTGTATAAACAGGGTGATGATCCCTTCTGGAAGCAGAAATTCGCAGATAAAGCGGCAAAGCCATCCCGTCCCAAAACCAAAGCCGTCAAGCGAACCTCAAAGCGGAAAACAGCCGAACGTATCAACATGGAACTTGATGAAGATGTAGAGGAACCGGAAGTTGAGGTAGAACTTGACTCCCTTGGCTCCCTTTTCATGCATCTCATTAACAATGATCTTTATCAGGAGGACGTAGAAGGCAGCCAGGCTGATGATGTAGAGGTAATTACCCTTTCTTCCGGTTCAGACTCTATGCCAACACAAAAAACCCGTCAAGCGGTCCGGAAAGTAAGCTTTTCTCATCCTCTTGCTTACTTGGATCCAACATTTATTTTGAAGACGCGGCAGCATGAAGCTCGCCAGACAACCCGGCACAGCGGCCAACTGGTCACTTCGGCCAGTTTACCTGATACCCCGGTTCGGAAGCACCGATCTGAGGTCTCCCCCACTTCTGACAATTCTTATCCCAAGGCAGGTTATTTCAGACAACCTCTTAATCTGTCTGATTCAAATTATCAGGTGACACCTCCCTCATCCTCTGGCGAGTCAACAGCAACCCTACTCCCTCCTCTCAAAACTGTAGCTGGGCAAGTACTCAAACCCTTTCTTCGAATGTTTTACATATTCTGAGTAATATGCTAAATTTTCACCTCTTTTATTTTTGTTTGCAGAGCCAAAGCCAGACCCAGCAAAAAAGCTTGGGCGAACAATCCGTCTGAAGACCAGGTGGTTCTTGAACAGAAGCAAACAGATGAACCGAACCAAACTCGTGAACCGGAAGGTCCCCATCCTGACGCTAACTTTGATGAGCCACCCCCTCAAGACCGGAATATTAATGAACAAACTGAAGCTAATACTACTGTTCCTGATACTGAATCGGCAGCTCCAATCCAGGTTAGTCCGGTGAGAGTTACTAGCACTCCACCATCACCCACAAAAACTACTAGAGGCCCAGGAGATGACGTTATCATTATTGGCATGGGCCACAACTCTCCTGGCCATCCTATAATCTTGTCTAAACATAGCGCCAAAGAAGAGCGTGCTCCCTTGGAGAAGGGTAAATGGAGCACTGATTTGTCAAGTTATGCTCATCTCAACGCTGAAGAACTCCATTCTGGTTTTTTAAACCGTCTGCACTCAAACCGAGATTATGAGGTCGGTTTGGTGAACTTGATGAAGGAACGCTATGAGGTATTTTCATCTCCCTTTATTTCTTGATTCCAAAGTTGAAACACTAGCCCAAGTAGCCCCCAAGGGCCGTTTTATGATGTTAATCCTAAACCGGGACTTTTTAATCCTCTCCCGCTGACCCTCAAAATGTCAGGTCCTTAGTGAAAACAAAAACCGATACTTTACCAATGTAGTTATGTAGCTTCCATCAGTGTAGCCCTCAAAGGACGGTTTAGCGTTGCGAGGTAATCCGGGTCTTGAATCCATGCGTCAGTTTCGAACAGATGTACATTAGCCCCCAAGTGTCAAGGATAATGCTTGCATTGTTCTTGAGACTTGTAAAAGATGTATTGATAATAGAGCAAATAAGCATTATCCCCCATGTACGAAGTGCATAACTTGTTATACGCTTAGTACTTAGAAAATACGTATCTTGTTGTTGACATATCTTCGCTGTTACAGGCCGAGCTAAGCAATAGAGATTCCCGAATCGCTGACCTGCAAGAGAACGTGAAGTCCCAACAAGAAGAGGCTGTGAAAGCCAAGGAGGACCTGACCAATGCTCTGACAGCTATGGAAAAGCTAAAAGAGACTTTTAACAAGGAGCGTGCTGTCTGGGAAACCGAAAATGTCGGTTTAACCAAAAGAGCTGAGGATGCCGAAGCAGCCCTGAAGCCAGTTGTAGATGAACTAACTGGCTTGAAGTGGCAAATCAACGCCATGACGTCCGCTGTATTTGGTAAGTATCTCCTTAAGATGTTTGTCCAATTTATGAGATCTCAGTTTGGCTGATATTAAACCATGACAGGCACTCGCATTACTCATCTGGGCGCTGATATGCGGATGAAGCTTAAAGAGGCTTACACCTTAATAGAACAGCTTTACTCTGGATCCCAGCGTGCTATATGCACTACAGCCTACAATAAACCGGCACCAACACTTATAAAAGAAACCCTTGAGAAGCTGGCCATGCTACCAGCCAGGATTACTGAACTGAAGAAGGCAGCTGCAAGAGCAGGAGCGCTGACCGCACTAATCTGGGCCAAGGCATGGATTCTGAATCTTGAAGCGGATGACATTATTAAAGGATGTCCAAGTGTGAAGGAAGACGGTTCAAACTTCAACAATGATGATCTCCGAAGGCTGACGAAGGAAATGCGGCCAATAGCCAGCAAACTGACAGAAGACACAGACTTATCTCATTTCCAGCCGGCTTACGACACTGAAGGGAAAAGACAGCCTACCGAAATCCATGAAGTCGAAGAACTTGTGCCTCCAATCTGTAAGCATACTTACGCTCCTGACATTAACCCCTCCAGCCTTATCCATGAAGAAGCCATGTTTCAAGTTTTAACCGGAATCGATTGGTCAACGGTTGATTTCCAGCGTCTGGGGAGGGATGAAGAATAAGTGATTGCGCCAAATGATCCTCAATCGTCAAGCCGTCCAGACGAAGCATCTTAAACCGACAGACGGTTTACCAGCTATTGTGTGCCACTGCTTTGAAACAATTATTCAATTGGAGCCGTTTTGAAGCTTCTTGTAATAGGTAGCAAAAAACCCCATTATCTACCATGCCCTCGAGCATGTTTATGTTGCTTTGACATGTGGAAAACTTGTTTCACTTTTGGGGATCTATTTATGCATAGCCCATGATGATTTTTGTTCCTGGATACAAGAACTTAAAAGTGTCCTAGTGGTTTACCACCGGACGGGTCATGATGCCCAAAAATATTCAATACTTGGATGGATAATCAAAGTTTGTATTAAAAATAACATCTGCAACATACCTCGTTGGTTGACCAACTGCTTGTATGGGAAAAGCAAAAACACCAATCCGGAGCATTAATAACTCCTGGCCCTCATACCGTTGCATGCAGAAATCATATTGGGCTAAAAAGCCGTTTGAGTTGTTTGTATAAGAATGGTGACATCTAGTCAAAACCAGACCGGAGCAATTTGCTACCGGTTAGAATCTGATCATGTACTGACAACTAAGCGTTGAAAGTCAAGCCGGGTTGTAATGAACACCGGTTTGTCAGAAAAATGTTTATAAATCCTTTATCATAAAAATAGCAAAAATACAAGAAATATGCAAGGCTTTTCATGGGCTGCCAGGCCCTAAATCGAGGCTTTTCATGGGCTGCCAGGCCACTGAGTTATACCATTTTACAAAGCCTTTTTAAGATGGACCTCAATCTTTAACCAATCACCGATTTAACTTTGACAAGTTCAGGGTCCATGGGATTGTCTTGTCAAACGTTTGATGGGTCATACCAGGTTTACCTGGACGGAGTGACTTACTTAAAGAGGCAGGATAACCCGGGGTTTGACGGTTTAAGATTCGTATCTGTCAACCCCATACGACGGAAGGTATCATAATATAGAATGTTGATACTACTTCCCCCATCCATGAGTACCTTAGTGAACTTATATCCCCCAACTTGAGGGGCCACCACTAAGGCCAGATGACCCGGATTGTCAACCTGGGGCGGGTGATCCTCTCTACTCCATAAAATGGTTGCTCAGACCAGTGCAAATACTGAGGCACCGCCGGTTCAACAGAGTTCACCGCCCTCTTGTGAAGCTTCTGATCATGCTTACACAAGCTAGTGGTGAAAACATGATATTGCCCACTATTTAACTGCTTAGGGTTGCTCTGATAACCCGACTATTGTTGCTGCTGTTGGTTCCCCTAATGGTTGTAACCTCCCTGGTTGCCCTGGTTCCCTTGATTGTTGTGTCCGATTTGATTGCCCTGAAATCCTGAACCGGAGCTGCCGCCTCCATAACCCGGCCCGTGGAAACCACCTCCTGAACCACCGTGCGGGCCATTATCGTACTGAAACATATTGGAGTTCTTGAAATCTCACATGATATAACAATCCTTCCAAAGATGTGATGCTGGCTTCTCCTTTGATCCATGCTTTGGACAGGGTTGATTTAGCAGGTGCTCCAAATTGGAGACTGAACCTCCGCCCCTCTGGGGCTGCTTGCCCTTACGGCGCTGACCATTCTCCTGAGCATTGTTGTTAGCCACAAAGTCCAAACTGTTGTCAGCTTTGCGCTTACCATTATTCCCATGGCCTACTGGATTATGCTACTGACCCTTGGTGTTGCCGTTCTTTTTCCCTTTCCCCGGTTTCTCCTCCTCTGAGTCAGGGTCTTTGGTATTATCTGAATCGGCATACTTAACCAAAGCGGCCATAAGCGTTGACATATCATTGCAGTGACGTTTGAGCCTTCCTAACTTCTGTTTGAGCGGTAGAAAACGGCAATTGCCCTCCAACATTAGCACTGCAGTATCTGCATTGATACGATCCGATGAATGCAAAATAGCTGAGACCCGCTTTACCCAATGGGTCGTGGACTCCCCATCCTCTTGGACACAAGCGGCCAGATCCACAATTGACATGGGCTTCTTACAAGTATCTTTGAAGTTATGGATAAACCGGTGCTTCAATTTAGCCCATGATCCGACAGAGTTAGTTGGTAAGCTCTTCAACCAAGTACGAGTTGTTCCTTCCAACATCATGGTGAAGTATTTAGCACATACTGCTTCATCCACATCTAACATCTCCATTGCCATCTCATAGCTTTCAACCCAGGCCTCTGGTTGCAGATCGGCGGTGTAATTGGGTACCTTACGAGGTCCTTTGAAATCCTTGGGCAGTCGCACATTACGCAAAGTGGGGGTGAGACACGGCACCCCTAAGGAACTGAATACCACCCCTGGCTCTACTGAAGCGGTAGGGTGATCCGGAGTAGGTTGACGGGCTCCGCGTAGAGCTGCTAACTCGGCCTCTCGATGCACGCGGCCATGATCCACCACATCATGCGCATTAGCACCTCCCCCTGCCGGGTTTATCCCTCGCGGCGAGTTACGGCGACGTGCACTGCTTGACACAGCCGGTTCATCCTCAACGTGTCTGTTGTAGCTCCGGCTTGGACGGGGGGTGGAATGAATCCTCTCACGATTGTGCGAATAAGCCTGCTGCTAGTTTAGAGCTGTTTAAAGGAGATCTCTGGCCTGTCGTGCCTCAATCGCAACTGGTGATTCGCCGTTGGTTGGGAGGGCTGCCAACTGTGAAGCGGTGGCCACAATGTTGTCCAACGGGTTGGAGTAATGCCCGGGGGGCGTCGGAACATACTGTGGCACAATGTTGTTCTAACGAGGCGGGTCCATCATGCGTGGCTGAACCGGCGCTCCTGTTCCCGGCACATCCGTCTGGTTTAATATTGGCTGGTTACTAGTTCTTGCTCCTGGCGTGTTGAAGAGATTTCTTGGCTGATAACTCGGCGGGAGATGTGATCGGTATCTTCTTCTCATGACTTCCTCTGAAGCATTCTGATCCAGCCTAAGCCGGTAGGCCTGAGCTTCCAACTCGGCCCGTTCTGTAGCCATCCTAGTGTTCTCTGCCGCTAGGTCCGCTTTAGCCTGAGTTATCTGATCTTTCACCTTTGCGATCTCCGCGTTGTGCTGATCTCGGGCTGCTGCATCCACCTCCGTGGCCATCAATGTTGCCAAAGCGTCGAACAATTCAAACATAACTTAAGCCGGAGGTGGCGCAGAGCTCCATGCCCCCGCCGACGTGGCTGTTGCTGAACCGGAGAGCATCACTGCGGCGGTTGATGAGTGGGGCGCTGATTGTGTACCGGCCATGAACATAGCGGCCCGGTTTGGCAGATCAGGGGAGTCTGGAATACTGTTGCCCTTGGAACCTCCACTAATCCGGCCATCCTGCAACTGATAGAGCGATTTGGTTTCTCCAGAAGACTCGTCATCGGAGCAGACAACGGTTTCTCCATCGGATGTCGGTCCGTCCTCATATGCTGCTCCATGGATGACACCCACGAAAACATGCCTTGCCATGGGCTGAACCGGGGAAGGGCTTGCACGCTGAGCCGTCTCGATGATGTCGGTGCCGGTGTCCGGCTCAGGGCCCGGTTCGCCAATCTTGCCGATGAAGACGTGAATCCCACCAAAGGGGACCCGTTACCCGTATTCGATTGAATCGGCCTCGGGGCCCCATCCCGCATTGTCGATGTAGAGCTTGCCGCGACGACTCTTCGTCATCCGGCCCACAGCGTATCCCTTGAGTCCATCAAAGCTGCCCTTCAAGAACTCAAAACCATCGTGCGATAGCCCCACGGTGGGCGCCAACTGTCGTGGGTTTGTCATGGCAGATGTCCTCATGAAAGGACTTAGTTGTGGAGCCATCGCAATGGGTTAGCTTAAAGGGGTTAAACCGGACAAGGGGACACAGGGAGTTTATACTAGTCCGGCCCCTTCGATGAAGGTAAAATCCTACGTCTAGCTGTGATTGGTATTGCTAGGGTTTCGACGACCAGGGAGCGAATCCGCTTTGACTGGCCCTCGAGTTGTCGTTTTCTGTCCTCAAACCGTGGTCGGGTCGTCCCTTTATATACACAAGTTGACGCCCGCTGGTTTACAGAGTCCTGAGGCTAGATCATAGAGGTGTCTGGCTCGGTCTCTATTCCTCTAACTTACAATACAAGTTTACATGATAAAGTCGGTTCACATCTACAGGCTTTAATCTGTCTTTGGGCCTTGGGCCTTCTTAAAGCGCGAGTATCTTCTCATCTTTATGGGCTTCAATCTTCATGGAGCTAATCCGGCCATGCCTAGCCAGTTTACCTCCAGTAACTATATCCCCAACAGGTTCAGTTAACAGCCATCGATCGATCGCTCGGGTTCAGTAACGCATAGCCTGCAGTGCAATCGCTCGGGTTCAGTTAGAGCCCAACGCCTCGCTCGGGTTCAGTTAGTGCCAACGCCTCGCACACACGCGCGTACGTGTACGAGAGAAACGTGCATCGCTCGGCCCCCGACCTCCCACCGTAACCAGAAACTACCCGAAATTTTCCTACCCCTCGCTTCTACCACGGTTTTTTTCCGTCATGGACGGCCCAAAGAATGTCATGCAGCTGCGTCTCCGGCCCGCCTAGGACGAAAAGTCCATTTTCTGGTGCTGTTGCCGGGGAGCATAGCACTATTCTTTGAGTCACTTGGGATTTATATTTGCTTATCATTATGAAGAACTTAAAATTTCCAAGAACCAAGATTTATCCCTCAACTACGAGGGGAGGTAAGGAACTGCCATCTAGCTCTGCACTTGATTCACCTTCTGTTTTGAGTAAGCTTGCGACACCTAAACCTGCTTCTGCTATTCGTTCTGATATGTCACATGTTATTGATGATGCCACTTCTGCTATACATGATACTTATGATGAAACTACTTCTATGCTTGATACTACTGTGCCACTGGGTAAATTTCTTGACGAACAACTTGCTAGGGCTAGAGAGATTGAAAATATTGAATATGATAATACTGATGAAAGTGACGATGAAGACTTGCCTGTTATTCCTAAGGGTTATGTTTTCACTATGTGTTAATGCTTTGTTCTGGTAATCTATTAAAAGGAGGCCTTAATATCCCTTAGTTTCCGTAAGGACCCCGCTGCCACGGGAGGGTAGGACAAAAGATGTCATGCAAGTTCTTTTCCATAAGCACGTATGACTATATTCGGAATATATGCCTACATTAAATTGATGAACTGGAGCTAGTTCTGTGTCACCCTAGGTTATGATTGTTACATGATGAACCGCATCTGGCATAATTCTCCATCACCGATCCATTGCCTACGAGCTTTCCATATATTGTTCTCCGCTTATTTACTTTTCTGTTGCTATTGCTATCATCACTACAAAATACCAAAAACACTACTTTTGCTACTGTTACCACTACTATCATATTACTTTGCTACTAAACACTTTGCTGCAGATATTAAGTTTCCAGGTGTGGTCGAATTGACAACTCAGCTGCTAATACTTGAGAATATTCTTTGGCTCCCCTTGTGTCGAATCAATAAATTTGGGTTGAATACTCTACCCTCGAAAACTGTTGCGATCCCCTATACTTCTGGGTTATCAAGACTATTTTCTGGCGCCGTTGCCGGGGAGCATAGCTCTATTCTTTGAGTCACTTGGGATTTATATCTGCTTATCATTATGAAGAACTTGAAATATCCAAGAACCAAGATTTATCCCTCAACTATGAGGGGAGGTAAGGAACTGCCATCTAGCTCTGCACTTGATTCACCTTCTGTTTTGAGTAAGCTTGCGACACCTAAACCTGCTTCTGCTATTCGTTATGATATGTCGCATGTTATTGATGATGCCACATCTGCTATAAATGATACTTATGATGAAACTACTTCTATGCTTGATACTACTGTGCCACTTGGTAAATTTCTTGACGAACAACTTGCTAGGGCTAGAGAGATTGAAAATATTGAACCTGATAATACTGATGAAAGTGACGATGAAGACTTGCCTGTTATTCCTAAGGGTTATGTTTTTGATAAAGAAGCTTCTTTAGCTATTTTAGCTTGCAAAGATAGATACGAACTCAAGAGGTTATTAGCTAAATGGAATCAGCAATCTCTAAATGCTAGAATGAAACCTGACCCTGCTTTTGCTACTTCACCTATCTGTGTTACCGATAAGGATTATGAATTCTCTGTTGATCCTGATATAATTACTTTGGTTTAATCTGATCCTTTTCATGGCTATGAATCTGAAAGTGTTGTGGCACATCTTACTAAATTAAATGATATAGCTACCCTGTTCACCAATGATGAGAGAACTCGCTACTTTTATATCCATAAAATATTTCCATTCTCATTAAAGGGTGATGCTAAGATATGGTTTAATTCTCTTGATCCTGGTTGTGTGCGTAGTCCCCAGGATATGATTTATTACTTCTCTGCTAAATATTTCCCTGCTCATAAGAAACAAGCTGCTTTAAGGGATATATATAATTTTGCGCAAATTGAAGAAGAGAGTCTCCCACAAGCTTGGGGGAGGCTTCTCCAATTACTTAATGCTTTGCCTGATCATCCTCTTAAGAAAAATGAAATACTTGATATCTTTTATAATGGACTAACCGATGCCTCCAGAGATTACCTGGATAGTTGTGTTGGTTCTGTTTTCAGGGAAAGAACACGAGATGATGCTGAAATTCTATTGAATAATATGTTGACAAATGAAAATAATTAGACACCTCCGGAGCCAATTCCTGAGCCTATTCCTAAACCAACTCCGAAGAAGAGGGGTATTCTATTTCTCAGTCCTGAAGATATGCAAGAGGCAAAGAAATCTATGAAAGAAAAAGGTATTAAAGCTGAAGATGTTAAGAATTTACCTCCTATTGAAGAAATACATGGTCTTAATTTACCACCTGTTGAAGAAACATATGATCTTAATCCTTTAACTATTGAAGAAACTCATGGTCTTGATAACCCGACACAGGTAGTAAACGTAAATTCTCTCTATAGATTTGATGAAGGTGACATCCCTCGTTATAAGTCTGCTAGACAATGCTTAGATGAGTTTGACAATTTCATTGTTAAACAAGAAAATTTTAATGCTTATTTTGGTAGACAATTGAAATACAATTCAAATATGCTTGAACACTTGGGTGATTATATGGCTAATGTCAAAGGTCAACTTAAACTTATTAGTAAACATGCTTCTATGGTTACCACTCAAGTAGAACAAGTACTTAAAGCTCAAAATGATTTGCTCAACAAATTGAATAGTAAGAATAATGATAATACTGTTAGAGTTATGACTAGAGGTGGTAAAATGACTCAGGAACATTTGTATCCTGAAGGCCACCCTAAGAGAATTGAGCAAGATTCTCAGAGAAATAATATAGATGCACCTAGTCCTTCTAAAAGGAAGAAAAAGAAAAATGATAGGACGTTGCATGCTTCTAGTGAACCTGTTGTTGACACACCTGAGAATCCCAATGATATTTCTATTTCTGATGCTGAAACACAATCTGGTAATGAACATGAACCTAGTGATAATGTTAATGATGATGTTCATGTTGATGCTCAACCTAGCAATGACAATGATGTAGAGATTGAACCTGCTTTTGATCTTGATAACCCACAATCAAAGAATCAACGTTATGATAAGAGAGACTTTGTTGCTAGGAAGCACCGTAAAGAAAGAGAACCATGGGTTCAGAAACCCATGCCTTTTCGTCCCAAACCATCCAAGAAAAAGGATGATGAGGATTTTGAGCGCTTTGCTGAAATGATTAGACCTATCTTTTTGTGTATGCGGATGCTCAAAATGAATCCTTATGCTAAGTACATGAAAGAAATTGTTACTAATAAAAGAAAGATACCGGAAGCTGAAATTTCCACCATGCTTGCTAGTTATACTTTTAAGGGTGGAATACCAAAGTAACTTGGAGATCCCGGAGTACGAACTATACCATGCTCCATTAAAAGAAACTATGTTAAAACTGCTTTATGTGATCTTGGAGCCGGTGTTAGTGTTATGCCTCTATCTTTATATCGTAGACTTGATTTGAATAAGTTGACAACTACTGAAATATCTTTGCAAATGGCTGATAAATCAACTGCTATACCTGTCGGTATTTGTGAGGATGTGCCTGTTGTAGTTGCAAACGTTACTATTTTAACGGACTTTGTTATTCTTGATGTTCCCGAGGACGATAGTATGTCTATTATTCTTGGAAGACCCTTTTTGAATACTGAAGGGGATCTTATTGATTGCACTAAAGGCAATGTCACTTTTCATGTTAATGGTAATGAGCACATGGTACACTTTCCGAGGAAACAACCTCAAGTTCATAGCATCAACTCTATTGGAAAAATTCCATCGATTATATTTGGAGGTTTTGAATTTCGCCTTCCTAGTGTCAAGAAGAAATATGATATTCTTATAATTGGGGATGTGCATATCCCCATTGAGGTAACATAGTGTTATTCGAAATTTCTCCGGTTCCATGTTATTCGGAATGAGTTCGTTAACAAGACTTGATCAACCTTGTTAGTGGATTCCTTTTGATGATCATGAGATGGATGAAACTAGAAGGCACAACCTTATGTACCTTCCTTTTACTTTCTGTTATTTATATTAAATAAAATAAAAATAGTATTTTTCTATATGTTATCTGAATTATTCGTGCAATATAAAAATACCCCAAAAATAAAAGTTCTCCAAATGCCCTGAAATTTAAATATGATTTTTTTCTAGAATATTTTAGAATATTTGGCACTGATAACACAGCAGGGGGGTCACCCACCTGCCCACGAGGGTGGAGGGCGCGCCCTACCCCCTGGGCGTGCCCCTACCTCGTGGGCCCACGGTGGCCCTCCTCCACTTATCCTTTCACCCACACACTCCTTATTCCTCCCACAAACACGAATATCCAGCTCAAGCACGAGTTCTAACTCATTTTGCTGCCATTTTCTATCTCCTTGCTCAAAGCACCTCTCACAAAACTGCTTGGGGAGATTGTTTCTTGGTATGTGACTCCTCCATTGGTCCAATTAGTTTTTGTTCTAGCGCTTTATTCATTGCAAATTTTTCCTGCCTAGGTGACCATGTTCTTGAGCTTGCATGTGAAATTTAAATGATTCCAAGTAGTTTTGATGCATGATATAGGCTCTAGGCACTTGTAGGAGTAGTTGCTATCAATATTTTTGAGTTTGGTTTAATTTTATTTTGAAGTTACTAAAAATTTCAGAATTTTTCAGAAAATGATGAAGAGACTTTTGAGGGGCTCATCGAGCCGAAGCTCGAAGGAATAGGCACAGAAGCCTAAGTATAATCTGCCTCGCACCGCAGAGGTTCGGTCGTGTGAATGGCCTTCCGATAATTTCTTGAGAGTAGCCGGGATTTATGAAGATTTTTATGAATTGGCTAAGAATGCAGGCCTCACCGCTTTCCTCGACGACCAACGCGATCAGTATCTCTTACTCACAAATATCTTTGTGCAAAACTTTCATTTCCGTTCTAGGAGCTCACCACCTATGGTGGAGTTTCATTTATATGATGAGCATAAGGAGATGTCACTTTATGATTTTTGTCGGGTTTGTTTAGTCCCTTTCGAGGGCAAGCCAGAGGAACCACATCACGAGGATGTGGATGGGTTTATTGATACTATCACTGTAGGGGAAACAAGGAAGGTTTCCGATGCACGAATCACTAGCATACATTTTCCTGTTTTATGCTATTTTACATTATTTGCTAGTCGTTGTTTAATTGGTCGCGAAAACTGTGGAAACCTTAGTGTCCCTGATATTATTATTTTGCTCCACGGTTTATTCGGTGATAACTCTGTTAGTATGGGCGGCATTATTGCTAAACGGTTAAGTCTGAACCATACAAAGGGCCCCATCTTTGGAGGCATCTATGCTTCACGCCTAGCTGCACATTTTAATATACCTATTAGGCATTATGAGAAGGAAGAAAAAGTGTTGCCTCGTGTTTATTTAGATTATAAGAGTATGGTGGCACATGATTTTATTGTTAAGAATAGGGAAGGAGAGCTTAAATACAAATTGTTCTTTGATAAACATCATCCTGAGACTATTACCCTGCCTGCTCCTTCCTTGTTTGATTTATCTGTAGGCCAGTACCTTGTTCCGTTAGAGGCTATTCACGCCTATCGGAACCCTACATCAGCCATAGAGCTAGAGCCGGAACCACAAGTTGATCCTCCATGACAGTCTAATTACCAGTGGGATCCGGAGATGATTGCCAACTAGTGGCAATCGGAGTCTTCTTCTTCGCAGTACGACCCCAACTATTATTATGGATATCCGCCAGGCCAACCGTGGCCATAGACCAACTTAGGCAAAAAGCCTAAGCTTGGGGGACTACGTATTTCTCACCAACATTACATTTATGTTCACACACTCATTGCCAGATGTCAGTGCTCATACTTTTTCATTGTATCATCCATGCTAGTTTATTTCCTTTTTTACTTGTGTGTTTGATAAACCCTAAGAAAAACCAAAAAATTAGTTGTAGCTTTTAATTAGTTTACTTTCCATGCTTGTAGTAGTAATTAAAAAGAAAACCCAAAAATATTTCCTAATCTTCTTTTACTTGTTGGGAGCTCTCCCGTGTAAATAGTTTTATTTCTTTTCTTTTCTTTGGGGGTCGATAGGAGAAGACCAGGATTAAATTGTTGAAGTGGCTCTTATATGCATAATTGTTGATCTAACAAAAGAGCCCGTATTGCCTTGTCTTCTCCTGTTTATTGAATGCTTGTAGATTGCAGCTTAGTCCAATGCACATGCACAATTATTATTATTCAAATCGTTCGGTCGTGCAAGTGAAAGGCAATTATGACGATATATGATGGACTGACTGAGATGAGAAAGTCTGGTATGAACTCGACCTCTTTTGTTTTTGTAAATATGATTAGTTCATCGTTCTTGATTCGGCCTATTATGAATAAACATGTTTGCAATGACAACTAGAGATTATAGTTCTTGTGCCATGCTTGATTAGCTAGGAGCTTATAATGGTTTACCTTGCGTGCCAACATGCTATTAAAATGGTTGTGATGTGGTATGATAGGGTGGTATCCTCGTCTGAATGATTTAAGTGACTTGACATGGCGCATGTTCACGCATGTAGTTGAAACAAAATCAACATAGCCTTCACGATATTTATGTTCATGGTAGATTATATCCTACTCATGTTTGCATTCAGTGTTGATTAATTTTAATGCATGTTCATGACTATTGTCGCTCTCTAGCTGGTCGCTTCCCAGTCTTTTGCTAGCCTTCACCTGTACTAAGCGGGAATACTGCTTGTGCATCCAATCCCTTAAACCCCAAAGTTATTCCACATGAGTCCACCGTACCTACCTATATACGGTATCTACCTGCCGTTCCAAGTAAATTTGTATGTGCCAAACTCTAAACCTTCAAATAAATATCCTGTTTTGTATGCTCGAATAGCTCATGTATCAACTAGGGATGTCTGTATCTTCCATGTTAGGCGGGTTATTCTCAAGAGGAGTGGACTCCGCTCCTCACTCACGAGAAAGTGGCTGGTCACCGGGATGCACAGTCCCATGCTTTATGCAAATCAAATCAAAATAATTGCAAACAAAACTCCCCCTGGGACTCTTGTTAGTTGGAGGCACTCGTTGTTCGAGCAAGCCATGGATTGATGCTTGTTGGTGGAAGGGGGAGTTTAAACTTTACCATTCTGTTTGGGAACCGCCTATAATGTGTGTAGCATGGAAGATATCGCCATCTCTTAGTTGTTATGTTGACAATGAAAGTATACCGCTCAAAATATTATTCATCTCTATTTCAAAACCGAGCTCTGGCACCTCTACAAATCCCTGCTTCCTTCTGCGAAGGGCCTATATATTTACTTTTATGCTGAGTCATCATCCTCTTATTAAAAAGCACCATTTGGAGAGCACTACTGTCATTTGCATTCATTATTGTTAGTTTACATTGGGTATGACTTGATTGGATCTCTTTTATCATGAATTACAATGTCTAGTCGGTCCTTGATCTTTAAAGGTGCTCTGCATTTATGTTTTGTGGTCTCAGAAAGGGCTAGTGAGATACCATCTTGTTATATCATATTATGATTTTTTTGAGAAAGTGTTGTCATTCGAGATCTATTATTATTACTCGCTAGTTGATTATGCCATTGATATGAGTAAACTTGAGACCTAAGCGTTATTGCGAATGTGGTTAGTTATAATCTTTGCTGAAAACTTGAATGCTGGCTTTACATATTTACAACAACAAGAGCAAATAGAGTTTGTATAAGTTTTTCTTTATCACTTTCAGTTTGTCAACTAAATTGCTTGAGGACAAGCAAAGGTTTAAGCTTAGGGAGTTGATATGTCTCCGTCGTATCTACTTTTCCAAACACTTTTGCCCTTGTTTTGGACTCTAACTTGCATGATTTGAATGGAACTAACCCGGACTGACGCTGTTTTCAGCAGAATTACCATGGTGTTATTTATGTGCAGAAACAAAAGTTCTCGGAATGACCTGAAACTTCACGGAGCAACTTTTTAGAAAATATAAAAAATACCTACAAAAGATGAAGGCCAGGGGGCCCACCACCAGTCCACGAGGGTGGGGGGCGCGCCTGCCCCCCTAGGGCGTGCCTCCTACCTCGTGGGCCCCCTGGAGCTCCTCTGACTCCAACTCCAACTCCAACTCTATATATTGTGTTTCGGGGAGAAAGAAATCAAAGAGAAGAATTCATCACATTTTACGATACGGAACCGCCGCCAAGCCCTAAAACCTCTCGGGAGGGCTGATCTGGAGTCCGTTCGGGGCTCCGGAGAGGGGAATCCGTCGCCATCGTCATTGTCGGTGTCAAAACCGGCGGATCTCGGGTAGGGGGTCCTGAACTGTGTGTCTAGGCCGGATGGTAACAGGAGGCAGGAGACACGAAGTTTTACCCAGGTTCGGGCCCTCTCGATGGAGGTAAAACCCTATGTCATGCTTGATTAATATTGATGATATGGCTAGTACAAGAGTAGATCTACCACGAGATCAGAGAGGCTAAACCCTAGAAGCTAGCCTATGCTATGATTGTATGTTGTGATTGTTGTCCTACGGACTAAAACCCTTCGGTTTATATAGACACCGGAGAGGGTTAAGGTTACACAAGGTCGGTTACAAAGGAGGAGATATCCATATTCGTATTGCCTAGCTTGCCTTCCACGCCAAGTAGAGTCTCATCCGGACATGAGACGAAGTCTTCAATCTTGTATCTTCATAGTCTAACAGTCCGGCCAATGGAGATAGTACGGCTGTCCGGAGACCCCCTAATCCAGGACTCCCTCAGTAGCCCCTGAACCAGGCTTCAATGATGATGAGTCCGGCGTGCAGTATTGTCTTTGGCATTGCAAGGCGGGTTCCTTCTTCGAATACATCACAGAAGAATTTGAATACGAGGATAGTGTCCGACCCTGCAAAATAAGTTCCACATTCCACTGCAGAGAGAATAATTTTTCCGCGGATCTAATTTGCTGGCTTGTTTTGGCAGCATGACGTTATGTCATGGCCCGGTGATTATTCGAACCGTTTCTTTTAACCAGCTCCACAGATAACGCGAGGCGGTTTCTTGACACGTCTTGCCGAAGCGGAGATCGTGTTCCCCCAATTACGGGATTCTCATTAATGCGGTCGTGGGTAAGCCAACCGTGTCTAGGACTCCTAGATTATAGGAAATTCCCAAACGGCTACAGAGAGGACGCTTGATATTCACCCCCTTTATAAAGGGACAAAGTTTTCGCTTTTTCCCTCTCGTGCTCAATCGAACCCTTCCCCCGCCTTGAGTTATAACACCCAAAGCCCAGGTTAGGTGCTCCGGATCTTCAACCATGTCCGGATCCAGCCTTCAAGGCCGATGGACGCCCTCCTCCGTTACGGAAGAGGACATTAAGAAGTTGAGGGAGGCCAGATACCTGACCGCCGAGGTTTCGCATCGGCTGCCTGCTCGAGGGCAGATCGTCCCTACTCCCGAACCCAACGAGAACGTTGTGTTCGTCTCCCACTTCCTCCGAGGTCTAGGCCTCACTCTGGATCCTTTCGTCAGAGGTTTGATGTTCTATTACGGGCTAGATTTCCACGATCTAGCTCCGGACTCCTTTCTCCACATCTCGACATTTATTGTCGTGTGTGAAGCCTTCCTCCGCGTTACCCCTCACTTCTGCTTGTGGCTCAAGACCTTTGAAGTAAAGCCGAAGATGATCAAGGGGCAACAAGCAGCGTGCGGAGGTGCATCAATAGGCAGGATGGTAGGAGCTCCATGGCAGAAAGGTTCCTTTCCAGAGGTGTCCGAATTATGGCAACGGGAGTGGTTTTACGTCACGGCTCCCAGAAGCGCCAAGTGGGCGGCTGCCCCGCTTTCTGCTCGGGCCCCCCACCACCACTGATGTCATGGATTAGCAGAGGTCTGAGCTGGGGTCCAGCCAAGGACGTGCCAATACTGCAAAGCCGCATCCGAGATCTCTTCGAGGGAGATTTTAGTTTGGTTGCGGTAATACAAGTTATGCTGGTTCGTCAAGTCCAGCCTTGCAAACGCCGGCCCCTTCGCTTGTGGGAGTTCAACCCAGAGGGACCACGTGCCATTCAAAGTTTCCTCGGCCTGACGCACGAGGAGATGTACAAGTCATTCTTCGGACCTCAAGTAGAATGTCTGGATATTACCGAGGACGTGGGCCTGAGCAGTAACCGCGCCGCCAAACAAGTAAGAAATCCTCTAGCCGAACACACTGTCTTTTATTCAAAGTTATTTCTGAGAGTTCACTTTTTGACCAGGACTGGCTAAAAAGGCGAAGATGATTCGGTGTTTGGCCCCCCTCCCTGAGGGTTTGGAAAATCCGGTATTGGAAAAGATGCTCGAAGTCGCACCTTGCCCGGAGCCCTTGAAGGAAGATACTGGGGGGATAATACGGGTGGACGCGGGCCCCCATCGCTGCCCATTCCAACCGAGGGAACGAGCGTCTCCACGAAGGAGGACGACTGGGGGAGGAAACGGACTGCTTCCGAGGATCCGGAAGCCGAAGCCTCCAAACGGGAGAAGAAGTCTCCCATAGAGGGTCCTGCCTCGGGGGGTGCTTTTGCCGCACAAAGTCCGCGGGGGGATCAGCCCTCCAACGATCGTAAGTGATCCAAAATACTTTAATAGTTGTGACTGCAGATGTCTTTTTCCTCTGAGAAAATAACCACCACATATATCTTGCAGTTCGGGCCTTAGCCCCTCTCAAATGAGCTCGTCTTCGGGGGATCTTCTTCCAGAGATGATGGAGAGCGAAACGCCTCCCCCGAACTCCTCCGCTCCAGAAGCGGGCGACCCCGAAGTGTCGTCATGGAGGGCCTCTCCGGATCCGGTGAGGCCAGAAGATAATCCCGTAGACCCCCGAAGTCCCCAGTGTCTAGCTCCCAAAGAGAGCATACAAAAGAGTCTGGCACCGTCTGGTGTGCGGTCGGACGTTCTGAGGGAGTTGGTGGGGCGAGCGGCCATCTCAGAAGAACACCGTATGCTGATGGGTACAGTGATGGAGAGAATCTCATCCACCGAAAGCGGATTACATGAAGCCTTTATGAGTCTACTGACAGGCTTTGAGGTACGTGAGATAATATGTGATAGTACTTCACATGTTAGGTGTGTCCTGTGTATATAGTAGCCCCTGAGACTCTGGTTGTCATCGAGAATGGCGGCGAACAGAGGATCATATTCCCAGGCAATAACCAGACTGCCCCTATGTGCAGGTGGTGGAAGCTCCGGTGGCTAGCTGGACTAGTGAGTTTTCCAGATTAAAACGGCAACTGGATGCGGCAGACGCCGACATCGAGCTTGTTAACAAGAGGCTTGACGAGGCACAAGGTAAGTGTTATTATCCGGTGAACGCCACATAGTAAGAGCAGCATGATGCCAGTATCTTTAATATGTTGTGACTGCAGATGGAGCTGCCACCGTAGAAGCCTTGCAGGCAGAACTTGCCCGAGCCAAGGAACAAGCGAGGATTAGTAATGCGGCTGCTTTGAAGGCGGCCGAAGAGTTGAAAGCCGAGAAGGCCGCACATTGCGAGAGCCAAGAGAAGATGGCCAAGATGGCCGTAGAATTGAAAGACACTGTCGACCGTTGCCGGGTACTTGAAAAAGAAAACCGAGCGAAGGCAACGTACCTTGAGAAGGCCGCGGCGGCGGACAAAGACACCCGTTCTGCTATGAGAGCGAAGAAGGAGGAGCTGCGGGAAGCCGGGGATATTGCGGCTGGGAAACCCTTCATGTTACGAAGGAAGTTCGGAGATCCATGGTATGCCCCTCTGGATCAGCTGTGGAGTTCGGTAGATGCGTATATGGATTTGGCGCGAGCGCTGCCGATGCGACCAAGTATTTCCAAGGTCAGACAGATCGTGAAGTGGACAAGCTGTTCTAGACGCAATTCCACGTTCCAGAGTGTCCGCTTACATTGACTGACCAGCTAGACGAATGGGCTGAACTGAATAGGTTGTCCGGACTCGCCATGAGGTCTGTTGTGGATCAGCTATGGCCGGAAAGGCCAAAGCCAAACAGCTATTTCAGCTTAGTGCAGTAGTTCCTTGATGCGGTGCCGCGCATTAATGCGATGAAGAGGTCGGCGTGCATAGAAGGCTCGCGGATGGCCCTTGCCCGTGTTAAAGCATACTGGGCGGAGATGGACGCTACCACTATTGTGGCGCAGGGTTCGGCCATAGGCCGGGTGGCTGCCGAGCACTATTTCGAGGACGTTCTCGAGGGTGCTCGTTTGATAGAGGCCCAGTGCTCGAAGAATATTATGTTTGAGTGATATGTATTCTCATTGTAAGCACAATGCTTTTATGAAGTTTTTATAAGGTTATGTTTATACTTTTGTCTGAAAGTAGTATGATGCCTCCTGCGCGGCCATTTATGTATACATGTGTATAACCTGAAAGATTGCAGCCGTCGGCTTCAACCCCCACGCATATAATGCGGAGGTGCTCGCAAAAAACGCATGTTCACACTTAACCCAACGTCTTGGTCCTATTAAGGAGGTGATAGCGTAGCGAGCGAGGCAACCGGACTATAATGCTTTAACACTTTCACTTAGCCATAGGAGTTTGACAGTGGGGCTACTAGATAGCCCCTGGTGGCTCCGCACTCTCCCAATCGTGGGGTGCGTACATGCCTGGCCGGAAAACGGCCCTTCGTTAAGGCGGAGGAATTCTAACATTCCGATAGGTCACCGAGTGGTTGACCAGTCTCACGCTATATCATGACATTTAGTTTTCGGCTTTCTCTACTGAGGTGCTCGTCCGGATGAACCAGGGCACAATCGCAGTAGTTCTCCTGGTGCTACCTTAGCCGGTAAAACGGAACGTAAGGCACCAAAACACAGGAGCCGGGCAAACCCAACATTTGACCAAAGACAATGATACAGAGCTGATGCATATAAGGCCAAACTCTCGACGCCGAACACTCCCTAAGGTATTCGGTCTTTGTGGTATAAACCAGGCCTAAATAGTGCCCCTCGTAAGAAGCCCCTTGTGTCCAGGTACGTGCATTATTCTGACGTGGCCACATGCCAAGACGTCAGCATCCTTCTCAACTGTGCTGAGAATTCGGTGGATATGTATCAACAAGAGACAGTAAAAAAGGTTTACGCAGGGTCTTAATCTAAAAGGAATCCTTGGAGCGGGTCCAAGCTGCATGTCTGCGCCTGTGTCTCCGTTGTGCCGTATCCTGGACGGGTGTAGCACGATGATCATTTGTAAAAGAGAGGAACTTAGGTGAAAAAGTTGTCATGCAAAAGGATAGTTTTTAAGGGAACCAAATATAATTCAAGATGAGTAAAAATTGCCACTTGTCTGCGCGCGTTGAGCCCCTTGTATAGGGGTGTGATTGCTTAATACTTTCGTTTACTGTAATGATGCCACGTGGACCGGGCATCTTGAGTGTGAGGGAAGCGTAGTGTGGTATTGCATTAAAGCGAGTGAAAGCTTTGCGTCCGAATAGTGCTTGATAGCCACTTTGGTACGGAGCGTTGTGGAAGGTTAAATGTTCGCTACGGAAGTTATCGGGCGAGCCAAATATAACTTTTAGCAACAGGGAGCCCGTGCAATGAGCCCATGGGCCTGGCGTTACTCCTTTAAAGGTAGTATTGCTATGGCAAATTTTTGTTGGGTCTATCCCCATTTCGCGGATTGTATCCTGATATATCAGGTTTAGACTGCTGCCACCGTCCATCAGGACTCCTGTGAAGTGATATCCGTCAATTATTGGGTCTAAGACCAGGGCAGCCCATCCTGCACGCCCGATACTTGCTGAGTAATCACGGTGGTCGAAAGTGATCGGTTGAGACGACCAGTGGTAGGACTCCGCGGTGATAGGACCTTGGGCATATTTTTCGGGGAGTGCTATTTTGTTTCTTCCCTTGATCACGTGTAACACGTTTACTGTTTTGACTTCTGGTGGAAATTTCTTTTGTTTCCCAGTGTCTTGCTTGAGAGGCTCATCCTCGTCTTCGCTTGGTGTATCCTCCCCCTTGTGTACGGCGTTGAGCTTACCGAACTGCTTGAAGACCCAACATTCTCTGTGGGTATGATTAGCAAGTTTACCAGGGGTTCTATGGATCTGACATATTTGGTCCAGAATTTTGTTTAGGCTGGACAGTTCGTCTCTGGCGCCTTTAGAGGGCGGCTTTTGCTGACCTGGCCAAGAGCTTTTGAATCCGGCGTTTACTGTCGTGCTCTTCGTGTTGTCTTCTTTATTCCGGCGTTTGTTACTGCTGTTGCACCGTGATTTCCCGTTTCCATCTCTAACTTCAGATGTACTGGGGTCGCTGGTGCTGCATCTGGCTAGCCAGTTGTCCTCACCCACGCAAAAGCAGGTCATGAGGCTTGTTAATGCTGCCATTGTTCTCGACTTTTCTTGGTCGAGGTGTCTGGCGAGTCATTCGTCACGGACGCTATGCTTAAAAGCTGCCAAGGCTTCGGCGTCCGGACAGTCGACAATTTGGTTCTTTTTAGTAAGAAACTTGTTCCAAAGTTTTCGGGCTGACTCTCCAGGCTGTTGAGTTATATGACTCAAATCGTCCGAGTCCGGAGGTCGGACATAAGTCCCTTGAAAATTTGCCCGAAAAGCATATTCGAGCTCTTCCCAGCTTCCAATGGAGTTTTCGGGGTGGCCTTTAAGCCAGTGACGAGCTGGCCCTTTGAGCTTGAGGGGTAAGTACTTGATGGCGTGGAGATCATCTCCTCGAGCCATATGGATGTGGAGGATATAATCCTCAATCCAGACCCCGGGGTCTGTTGTTCCGTCGTATGCCTCTATGTTTACGGGTTTGAATCCCTCTAGAAATTCATGGTCCAACACCTCATCGGTGAAACATAGGGGATGTGCGGCACCCCTGTATCTGGGTGTACCGCGTTGTTCGGATGTTTGTTGTGTTACATTGTATGCTGGGGCGCGCTTGCGTGGTCCATAAATGGATCTGGTTGTGCCGTCCTTTTGGTGCGAGCCCTCGCGTGGATCACGTATTGGCTTGTGAGCGGCATTGTTTGCCCCTCGATGTTGGCCATGAGGTCGTCTATCCGGCCAGGTGGCTGTTTTGATTTTTGGTTGTGGGGGGTCTGAGGCCTCCTCGTCGAATTCAAGTAGCAACTTCCGCTTTGGGTAGCTCTTGGTGGGGCGATTGTCGCCGTACCTCGCTGATGTGTTGAGTACTTTACTCCATCTGAGTTGGAGTGTGTCTTGCGCAGCCTTGAGCCTTTGCTTCTGCTTTTTCAGACTCCTCACGGTGGCAACAAGCCTTTGACGGGCATTCTGCTGCTCCGGGTGCCTGTCCGGCGTTATGTCACCCGGACTATTATCTTTGACAGAATTGGTTTGTTCGGTTTGATTCTCCGTATTGCCGTGGTCCGGTAGTGGTTCGCCCTGCTCCAACGCTGGGTCTGAATGATCGTTATTTCTGCCGAGGCGGGATTTGGGGCGGCGCTTGCGCCGCCGCTTTGACTGCTTCTCGAGGGAACAAGCCTTCGGTGCGTCCTTCCGTTCCTCGTCGTCGTCTTCTTTTGGTGTGTCCACCATGTATACGTCATATGATGAAGTGGACGTCCAGCGCCCTGTGGGCGGTAGTTCCTCTTCGCCTACCGCATCGTCGTCCATACCGTCGATGTCTTCGGAGTTGAAGTCGAGCATGTCGGTTGAGTCATCGACAGTGGCTATTAAGTGGGTGGTGGGTGGGCGTCGAATTTTTTCGTCGTCCGCATCCCAATCCTGTTGGCCATAATCCGGCCAGGGCTCTCCTGACAAAGAGAGAGACCTTAGTGAATTCAAAATGTCACCGAAGGGCGAGTGCTGAAAGATATCCGCGGCGGTGAATTCCATGATCGGCGCCCAAACGGATTCGATTGACAGGGGCGCGGGCGGTTCAGAGTCAGAAAAAGAGTCCGGCACCTTGGAGTCACGGGCTGCGCAGAGGGGTATGCTGGTGTTCGGCTCGATCGCCGTTGAGACTGCAGCCCCTGAGGCGGTGTCTAACCACCCATCCTTGATTGGCGCAGTTGGCTCCGAACTAAGGGTTGAAGCTGATGCGGGCGCGGCTTCTGGGGTACTGTTCGGCGGCAGAGCTAGGTCACACCCATCGCGATAGTGCGGCGTGCCCGGCTGTGGCTCGAATCCGTCGAAGATCAAGTCTCCGCGGATGCCGGCCGTGTAGTTCAAACTTCCAAATCTGACCTGATGGGCAGGGGCGTAGCTTTCAATCTGCTCCAGATGGCCAAGTGAATTAGCCCGCAGTGCAAAGCCGCCGAATACGAAGATCTATCCGGGGAGAAAAGTCTCACCCTGGACCGCATCGCTATCGATGATAGTAGGAGCCATCAAGCCTAACGGCGACGACACAGAGGAACTCTAAATGAAAGCACCAATGTCGGTGTCAAAACCGGCGGATCTCGGGTAGGGGGTCCCGAACTGTGCGTCTAGGCCGGATGGTAACAGGAGGCAGGGGACACGAAGTTTTACCCAGGTTCGGGCCCTCTCGATGGAGGTAAAACCCTACGTCCTGCTTGATTAATATTGATGATATGGGTAGTACAAGAGTAGATCTACCACGAGATCAGAGAGGCTAAACCCTAGAAGCTAGCCTATGGTATGATTGTATGTTGTGATTGTTGTCCTACGGACTAAAACCCTTTAGTTTATATAGACACTGGAGAGGGTTAAGGTTACACAAGGTCGTGCAAAAGATGAAGGCCAGGGGGCCCACCACCTATCCACGAGGGTGGGGGCGCGCCTCCTACCTCGTGGGCCCCCTGGAGCTCCTCCGACTCTAACTCCAACTCTATATATTGTGTTTCGGGGAGAGAAAAATCAGAGAGAAGAATTCATCATGTTTTATGATACAGAGCCGCCGCCAAGCCCTAAAACCTCTTGGGAGGGCTGATCCAGAGTCCGTTCGGGGCTCCGGAGAGGGGAATCCGTCGCCATCGTCATCATCAACCATCCTCCATCACCAATTTCATGATGCTCACCGCCGTGCGTGAGTAATTCCATCGTAGGCTTGCTATACGGTGATGGGTTGGATGGGATCTATCATGTAATCGAGTTAGTTTTGTTAGGGTTTGATCCCTAGTATCCACTATGTTCTGAGATTGATGTGGCTATGACTTTGCTATGCTTAATGCTTGTCACTAGGGCCCGAGTGCCATGATTTCAGATCTGAACCTATTATGTTTTCATCAATATATGAGAGTTCTAGATCCTATCTTGCAAGTCTATAGTCACCTATTATGTGTTATGATCCGTTAACCCCGAAGTGACAATAATCGGGATACTGACCGGTGATGACCGTAGTTTGAGGAGTTCATGTATTCACTATGTGTTAATGCTTTGTTCCGGTACTCTATTAAAAGGAGGCCTTAATATCCCTTAGTTTCTGTAAGGACCCCGCTGCCACGGGAGGGTAGGACAAAACATGTCATGCAAGTTCTTTTCCATAAGCACGTATGACTATATTCGGAATACATGCCTACATTAAATTGATGAACTGGAGCTAGTTCTGTGTCACCCTAGGTTATGATTGTTACATGATGAACCGCATCTGGCATAATTCTCCATCACCGATCCATTGCCTACGAGCTTTCCATATATTGTTCTCCGCTTATTTACTTTTCTGTTGCTATTGCTATCATCACTACAAAATACCAAAAACACTACTTTTGCTACTGTTACCACTACTATCATATTACTTTGCTACTAAACACTTTGCTGCAGATATTAAGTTTCCAGGTGTGG
The DNA here is from genome assembly GCF_056163025.1 of Triticum urartu. Lineage (NCBI taxonomy): Eukaryota > Viridiplantae > Streptophyta > Magnoliopsida > Poales > Poaceae > Triticum > Triticum urartu. The sequence goes on from NC_141878.1 coordinate 119,809,488, forward strand.
TCGAATTGACAACTCAGCTGCTAATACTTGAGAATATTCTTTGGCTCCCCTTGTGTCGAATCAATGAATTTGCGTTGAATACTCTACCCTCGAAAACTGTTGCGATCCCCTATACTTCTGGGTTATCAAGACTATTTTCTGGCGCCGTTGCCGGGGAGCATAGCTCTATTCTTTGAGTCACTTGGGATTTATATCTACTTATCATTATGAAGAACTTGAAATATCCAAGAACCAAGATTTATCCCTCAACTACGAGGGGAGGTAAGAAACTGCCATCTAGCTCTGCACTTGATTCACCTTCTGTTTTGAGTAAGCTTGCGACACCTAAACCTGCTTCTGCTATTCGTTATGATATGTCGCATGTTATTGATGATGCCACATCTGTTATAAATGATACTTATGATGAAACTACTTCTATGCTTGATACTACTGTGCCACTTGGTAAATTTCTTGACGAACAACTTGCTAGGGCTAGAGAGATTGCAAATATTGAATCTGATAATACTGATGAAAGTGACGATGAAGACTTGCCTGTTATTCCTAAGGGTTATGTTTTTGATAAAGAAGCTTCTTTAGCTATTTTAGCTTGCAAAGATAGATACGAACTCAAGAGGTTATTAGCTAAATGGAATCAGCAATCTCTAAATGCTAGAATGAAACCTGACCCTGCTTTTCCTACTTCACCTATCTGTATTACCGATAAGGATTATGAATTCTCTATTGATCCTGATATAATTACTTTGGTTTAATCTGATCCTTTTCATGGCTATGAATCTGAAAGTGTTGTGGCACATCTTACTAAATTAAATGATATAGCTACCCTGTTCACCAATGATGAGAGAACTCGCTACTTTTATATCCTTAAAATATTTCCTTTCTCATTAAAGGGAGATGCTAAGATATGGTTTAATTCTCTTGATCCTGGTTGTGTGCGTAGTCCTCAGGATATGATTTATTACTTCTCTGCTAAATATTTCCCTGCTCATAAGAAACAAGCTACTTTAAGGGATATATATAATTTTGCGCAAATTGAAGAAGAGAGTCTCCCACAAGCTTGGGGGAGGCTTCTCGAATTACTTAATGCTTTGCCTGATCATCCTCTTAAGAAAAATGAAATACTTGATATCTTTTATAATGGACTAACCGATGCCTCCAGAGATTACCTGGATAGTTGTGTTGGTTCTGTTTTCAGGGAAAGAACACGGGATTGTGCTGAAATTCTATTGAATAATATGTTGACAAATGAAAATAATTAGACACCTCCGGAGCCAATTCCTGAGCCTATTCCTAAACCAACTCCGAAGAAGAGGGGTATTCTATTTATCAGTCCTGAAGATATGCATGAGGCAAAGAAATCTATGAAAGAAAAAGGTATTAAAGCTGAAGATGTTAAGAATTTACCTCCTATTGAAGAAATACATGGTCTTAATTTACCACATGTTGAAGAAACATATGATCTTAATCCTTTACCTATTGAAGAAACTCATGGTCTTGATAACCCGACACAGGTAGTAAACGTAAATTCTCTCTATAGATTTGATGAAGGTGACATCCCTCGTTATAAGTCTGCTAGACAATGCTTAGATGAGTTTGACAATTTCAATGTTAAACAAGAAAATTTTAATGCTTATTTTGGTAGACAATTGAAATACAATTCAAATATGCTTGAACACTTGATTATATGGCTAATGTCAAAGGTGAACTTAAACTTATTAGTAAACATGCTTCTATGGTTACCACTCAAGTAGAACAAGTACTTAAAGCTCAAAATGATTTGCTCAACAAATTGAATAGTAAGAATAATGATAATGCTGTTAGAGTTATGACTAGAGGTGGTAAAATGACTCAGGAACCTTTGTATCCTGAAGGCCAGCCTAAGAGAATTGAGCAAGATTATCAGAGAAATAATATAGATGCACCTAGTCCTTCTAAAAGGAAGAAAAATAAAAATGATAGGACTTTGCATGCTTCTAGTGAACCTGTTGTTGACACACCTGAGAATCCCAATGATATTTCTATTTCTGATGCTGAAACACAATCTGGTAATGAACATGAACCTAGTGATAATGTTAATGATGATGTTCATGTTGATGCTCAACCTAGCAATGACAATGATGTAGAGATTGAACCTGCTTTTGATCTTGATAACCCACAATCAAAGAATCAATGTTATGATAAGAGAGACTTTGTTGCTAGGAAGCACGGTAAAGAAAGAGAACCATGGGTTTAGAAACCCATGCCTTTTCCTCCCAAACCATCCAAAAAAGGATGATGAGGATGTTGAGCGCTTTGCTGAAATGATTAGACCTATCTTTTTGCATATGCGGTTAACTGATATGCTCAAAATGAATCCTTATGCTAAGTACATGAAAGAAATTGTTACTAATAAAAGAAAGATACCGGAAGCTGAAATTTCCACCATGCTTGCTAATTATACTTTTAAGGGTGGAATACCAAAGAAACTTGGAGATCCCGGTGTACCAACTATACCATGCTCCATCAAAAGAAACTATGTTAAAAGTGCTTTATGTGATCTTGGAGCCGGTGTTAGTGTTATGCCTTTCTCTTTATATCGTAGACTTGATTTGAACAAGTTGACACCTACTGAAATATCTTTGCAAATGGCTGATAAATCAACTGCTATACCTGTCGGTATTTGTGAGGATGTGCCTGTTGTAGTTGCAAACGTTACTATTTTAACGTACTTTGTTATTCTTGATATTCCTGAGGACGATAGTATGTCTATTATTCTTGGACGACCCTTTTTTAATACTGCAGGGGCTCTTATTGATTGCACTAAAGGCAATGTCACTTTTCATGTTAATGGAAATGAGCACACGGTACACTTTCCGAGGAAACAACCTCAAGTTCATAGTATCAACTCTATTGGAAAAATTCCATCGATTATATTTGGAGGTTTTGAATTTCCCCTTCCTAGTGTCAAGAAGAAATATGATATTCTTATTATTGGGGATGTGCATATCCCCGTTGAGGTAACATAGTGTTATTCGAAATTTCTCTGGTTCCATGTTATTTGGAATGAGTTCGTTAACAAGACTTGATCAACCTTGTTAGTGGATTCCTTTTGATGATCATGAGATGGATGAAACTAGAAGGCACAACCTTATGTACCTTCCTTTTACTTTCTGTTATTTATATTAAATAAAATAAAAATAGTTTTTTCTGTCTGTTATCTGAATTATTCATGCAATATAAAAATACCCCAAAATAAAAGTTCTCCAAATGCCCTGAAATTTAAATATGATTTTTTTTCTAGAATATTTTAGAATATTTGGCACTGATAACACAGCAGGGGGGTCACCCACCTGCCCACGAGGGTGGAGGGCGCGCCCTACCCCCCTGGGCGTGCCCCCTGCCTCGTGGGCCCACGTGGCCCTCCTCCACTTATCCTTTCACCCACACACTCCTTATTCCTCCCACAAACACGAATATCCAGCTCAAGCACGAGTTCTAACTCATTTTGCTGCCAATTTCGATGTCCTTGCTCAAAGCACCTCTCACAAAACTGCTTGGGGAGATTGTTTCTTGGTATGTGACTCCTACATTGGTCCAATTAGTTTTTTTTCTAGTGCTTTATTCATTGCAAATTTGTCCCGCCTAGGTGACCATGTTCTTGAGCTTGCATGTCAAATTTATATGGTTCCAAGTAGTTTTGATGCATGATATAGGCTCTAGGCACTTGTAGGAGTAGTTGCTATCAATATTATTGAGTTTGGTTTACTTTTATTTTGAAGTTACTAAAAATTTCAGAGTTTTTCAAAAAATGATGAAGAGACTTTTGAGGGGCTCATCGAGCCGAAGCTTGAAGGAAAAGGCACAGAAGCCTAAGTATAATCTGCCTCGCACCGCAGAGGTTCGGTCGTGTGAATGGCCTTCCGATGATTTCTTGAGAGCAGCCGGGATTTATGAAGATTTTTATGAATTGGCTAAGAATGCAGGCCTCACCGCTTTCCTCCACGACCAACGCGATCAGTATCTCTTACTCACAAATATCTTTGTGCAAAACTTTCATTTCCATTCTAGGAGCTCACCACCTACAGTGGAGTTTCATTTATATGATGAGCATAAGGAGATGTCACTTTATGATTTTTGTCGGGTTTGTTTAGTCCCTTTCGAGGGCAAGACAGAGGAACCACATCGCGAGGATGTGGATGGGTTTATTGATACTATCACTGTAGGGGAAACAAGGAAGGTTTCCGTTGCACGAATCACTAGCATACATTTTCCTGTTTTACGCTATTTTGCATTATTTGCTAGTCGTTGTTTAATTGGTCACGGAAACTATGGAAACCTTAGTGTCCCTAATATTATTATTTTGCTCCACGGTTTATTCGGTGATAACTCTGTTAGTATGGGCGGCATTATTGATAAACGGTTAAGTCTGAACCATACAAAGGGCCCCATCTTTGGAGGCATCTATGCTTCACGCCTAGCTGCACATTTTAATATACCTATTAGGCATTATGAGAAGGAAGAAAAAGTGCTGCCTCGTGTTTATTTAGATTATAAGAGTATGGTGGCACATGATTTTATTGTTAAGAATAGGGAAGGAGAGCTTAAATACAAATTGTTCTTTGATAAACATCATCCTGAGACTATTACCCTGCCTGCTCCTTCCTTGTTTGATTTATCTGCAGGGCAGTACCTTGTTCCGTTAGAGGCTATTCACGCCTATCGGAACCCTACATCAGCCACAGAGCCAGAGCCGGAACCACAAGTTGATCCTCCACAACAGTCTAATTACCAGTGGGATCCGGAGATGATTGCCAACCGGTGGCAATCGGAGTCTTCTTCTTCGCAGTACGACCCCAACTATTATTATGGATATCCACCAGGCCAACCGTGGCCATGGACCAACTTAGGCCAAAAGCCTAAGCTTGGGGGAGTACTTATTTCTCACCGACATTACATTTATGTTCACACACTCATTGCCAGATATCGGTGCTCATACTTTTTCATTGTATCATCCATGCTAGTTTATTTCCTTTTATGCTTTCTTCTTGTGTGTTTGATAAAACTTAAGAAAAACCAAAAAAAATAGTTGTAGCTTTTAATTAGTTTACTTTCCATGCTTGTAGTAGTAATTAAAAAGAAAACCCAAAAGATTTCCTGTTCTTCTTTTACTTGTTGGGAGCTCTCCCATGTAAATAGTTTTATTTCTTTTCTTTGGGGGTAGATAGGAGAAGACCATGATTAAATTGTTGAAGTGGCTCTTATATGCATAATTGTTGATATGACAAAAGAGCCCATATTGCATTGTCTTCTCCTGTTTATTGAATGCTTGCAGATTCCAGCTTAGTCCAATGCACATGCACAATTATTATTATTCACATCGTTCGGTCGTGCAAGTGAAAGGCAATTATGACGATATATGATGGACTGACTGAGATGAGAAAGGCTGGTATGAACTCGACCTCTTTTGTTTTTGTAAATATGATTAGTTCATCATTCTTGATTCAGCCTATTATGAATAAACATGTTTGCAATGACAACTAGAGATCATAGTTCTTGTGCCATGCTTGATTAACTAGGAGCTTATAATGGTGTACCTTGCGTGCCAACATGATATTAAAATGGTTGTGATGTGGTATGATAGGGTGGTATCCTCCTCTGAATGATTTAAGTGACTTGACTTGGTGCATGTTCACGCATGTAGTTGAAACAAAATCAACATAGCCTTCATGATATTTATGTTCATGGTGGATTATATCCTACTCATGTTTGCATTCGGTGTTGATTAATTTTAATGCATATTCATGACTGTTGTCGCTCTCTAGTTGGTTTCTTCCCAGTCTTTTGCTAGCCTTCACCTGTACTAAGCGGGAATACTCCTTGTGGATCCAATCCCTTAAACCCCAAAGTTATTCCACATGAGTCCACCATACCTACCTATATACGGTATCTACCTGCCGTTCCAAGTAAATTTGTATGTGTCAAACTCTAAACCTTCAAATAAATATCATGTTTTGTATGCTCGAATAGCTCATGTATCAACTAGGGATGTCTGTATCTTCCATGTTAGGCGTGTTATTCTCAAGAGGAGTGGACTCCGCTCCTCACTCACAAGAAAGTGGCTGGTCACCGGGATGCCCAGTCCCATGCTTTATGCAAATCAAATCAAAATAATTGCAAACAAAACTCTCCCTGGGACTCTTGTTAGTTGGAGGCACTCGTTGTTTCGAGCAAGCCATGGATTGATGCTTGTTGGTGGAAGGGGGAGTATAAACTTTACCATTCTGTTTGGGAACCACCTATAATGTGTGTAGCATGGAAGATATCGCCATATCTTGGTTGTAATGTTGACAATGAAAGTATACCGCTGAAAATATTATTCATCTCTATTTCAAAACCGAGCTCTGGCACCTCTACAAATCCCTACTTCCATCTACGAAGGGCCTATCTATTTACTTTTATGCTGAGTCATCATCCTCTTATTAAAAAGCACCAGTTGGAGAGCACTACTGTCATTTGCATTCATTATTGTTAGTTTACATTGGGTATGACTTGACTGGATCTCTTTTACCATGAATTACAATGTCTAGTCGGTCCTTGATCTTTAAAGGTGCTCTGCATTTATGTTTTGCGGTCTCAAAAAGGGCTAGCGAGATATCATCTTGTTATATCATATTGTGATTGTTTTGAGAAAGTGTTGTCATCCGAGATTTATTATTATTGCTCGCTAGTTGATTATGCCATTGATATGAGTAAACTTGAGACCTAAGCGTTATTGTGAATGTGGTTAGTTATAATATTTGCTGAAAACTTGAATACTGGCTTTACATATTTACAACAACAAGAGCAAATAGAGTTTGTAAAAGTTTTTCTTTATCACTTCCAGTTTGTCAACTGAATTGCTTGAGGACAAGCAAAGGTTTAAGCTTGGGGGAGTTGATACGTCTCCGTCGTATCTACTTTTCCAAACAGTTTTGCCCTTGTTTTGGACTCTAACTTGCATTATTTGAATGGAACTAACCCGGACTGACGCTGTTTTCAGCAGAATTACCATGGTGTTATTTATGTGCACAAACAAAAGTTCTCGGAATGACCTAAAACTTGATGGAGAAACTTTTTGGAAAATATAAAAAATACCTGCAAAAGATGAAGGCCAGGGGCCCAACCACCTGTCCACGAGGGTGGGGGTGTGCCTGCCCCCCCTAGGGCGCGCCCCCTACCTCGTGGGCCCCCTGGAGCTCCTCCGACTCCAACTCCAACTCCAACTCTATATATTGTGTTTCGGGGAGAAAAAAAATCAGAGAGAAGAATTCATCACGTTTTACGATACGGAGCCGCCGCCAAGCCCTAAAACCTCTCGAGAGGGCTGATCTGGAGTCCGTTTGGGGCTCCCGAGAGGGGAATCCGTCGCCATTGTCATCATCAACCATCCTCCATCACCAATTTCATGATGCTCACCGCCGTGCGTGAGTAATTCCATCGTAGGCTTGTTGTAAGGTGATGGGTTGGATGGGATCTATCATGTAATCGAGTTAGTTTTGTTAGGGTTTGGTCCCTAGTATCCACCATGTTCTGAGATTGATGTTGCTATGACTTTGCTATGCTTAATGCTTGTCACTAGGGCCCGGGTGCCATGATTTCAGATCTGAACCTATTATGTTTTCATCAATATATGAGAGTTCTAGATCCTATCTTGCAAGTCTATAGTCACCTATTATGTGTTATGATCCATTAACCCCGAAGTGACAATAATCGGGATACTTACCGGTGATGACCGTAGTTTGAGGAGTTCATGTATTCACTATGTGTTAATGCTTTGTTCCGGTACTCTATTAAAAGGATGCCTTAATATCCCTTAGTTTCCATAAGGACCCCGCTGCCACGGGAGGGTAGGACAAAAGATGCCATGCAAGTTCTTTTCCATAAGCACGTATGACTATATTCGGAATACATGCCTACATTACATTGGTGAACTGGAGCTAGTTCTGTGTCACCCTAGGTTATGATTGTTACATGATGAACTGCATCTGGCGTAATTCT